>NC_056660.1:172186381-172843381 GCF_018350195.1 Panthera tigris
TGCCCAGGTTAGGGCACTGGAGCTCCTCTTTGAGGAAACCTGGGACCTCGAGTCTGCTCTAGGGAGTGTCCCTTTGTGAAGAGGGATAGCTGGATCCTACAGCTCAACTCTAAACCCCATTGTGGCCTGGTGTTGTACACCAGCTAAGAATGGATTTTACCATTCTACTGTTTTTAAAAAAGCAAAAACAAGGAAGTCTGTGACTGAGGCCATATGTGGCTGCAAAGCCTAATGTTTCTTGTCTGGCCTTTGACAGAAAGTTGCTGACCCTTGGGCAGAGGATGGGGTTTCCTTTTTTCTGTAGGAGTCCTTTCTGCCCCCTTGTCACCTGACATGTCAGAGCACATGTCCAGGTACTGATCCCTCAACAGTTAACGGTTTCAAACTTTGAGTCCTCTCTGCTGTACCCCTGCACCTCCTCCTGCCTTAAAGATCCCTTCTCTTGGGGCGCCTGGGTGGCGCAGTCGGTTAAGCGTCCGACTTCAGCCAGGTCACGATCTCGCGGTCCGTGAGTTCGAGCCCCGCGTCAGGCTCTGGGCTGATGGCTCGGAGCCTGGAGCCTGTTTCCGATTCTGTGTCTCCCTCTCTCTCTGCCCCTCCCCCGTTCATGCTCTGTCTCTCTCTGTCCCAAAAATAAATAAAAAAAAAAAAACGTTGAGAAAAAAAAAAAAAAAATTAAAAAAAAAAAAAAAAGATCCCTTCTCTTTCCTGGGCGAATGACCACAAATCAGCCTCCCTTTCCCCCACCCATACTGGCAATACTTTGTCCTTCAGGTACCCAGGGGACAACTCCAATATCTCCCATTACGAAAGCATCTCCTTCTAATTCCAGGGCCTGTGTTTGGAAGCAAAGACAACTTCCATGGCCTAGCCATCTTCTTGGACACATATCCCAATGATGAGACCACAGAGGTATGCCTCTGCTCTCTCCCTCAGACAGGACAGGAAGGACTGGGCAGTTGGCTGGGGGGTGGGAACCAAGACTTCTCTCTGGTCTCAGCACAAAAGGGGCCTCCAGGGATCAGGGTGGCGGGCTACCCCAGTGCCTCCCACAGGATGGGCTGGCCATAGAGTAACTGGTGTCTTGGTCTCAGCGTGTGTTCCCGTACATCTCGGTGATGGTGAACAATGGCTCCCTGTCCTACGACCATAGCAAGGATGGCCGCTGGACTGAGCTGGCAGGCTGCACGGCTGACTTCCGCAACCGCGATCATGATACCTTCCTGGCTGTTCGCTACTCCCGTGGCCGTCTGACGGTGAGCAGGCAGGATGGGGGCAGGTTATGCCTGTGCCAGTTCCGTGGAGGCTTAAGTTGATGGGCGGGCTTGGACCTGGCACGTACTTGACTTGCTGGCTGGCTGCAGGTGATGACCGACCTAGAGGACAAGAACGAGTGGAAGAATTGCATCGACATCACGGGAGTGCGCCTGCCCACTGGCTACTACTTTGGAGCCTCGGCTGGCACCGGAGACCTGTCTGGTGAGCATCTGGGCCGAGGGAGGCATTAAGTCTCAGTCTTGACCTTCCCTGGTCTGTCGGGAGCTTGTGACATAGTTGATAGCTTTCCTTCTTAAACTTCTTTCCTTTGGTTCCACACACACCTGGGTTTCTTCCTCTACTTTCTAGCATCTGGGAATGTTGTCACTCTTGGGGCTTTATTCCGTGAGTACTCCCTCAGCAGTCTTCCCCTCTGCAGCTAGGGGGCTGAGTATGCTACAGGGTCCCACATTTCCATCACCAGCCCAGACCTTTCCAGACCTTTCCAGACCTGTGTCACCCAACAGCCTGCTCAGCATCTCTGCCTGGATACCCAACAGGCATTTCAGCCTTCACATGCCAATAGCTGAAGCCCACATCTTGCCACCAAGACATAAATGGCACCTCTGTTACTCTAGTTGCTCAGTCCAAGAAGACTTGGTGCCACTGTGGTCTCTATTTTTTCTCTCACATGCCACCTCTTATCCTTTGGTGAGTCTTGCTGGGTTTGTCTTCTCAGGGCAGCAGACTACTTTTCCTCTCTTACTACTTGGCAGGTCCAGGCCATCATCTTCACTCTCTTGGACAACTGCAGGAGCCTCCCATGTGGTCCCCTCCTTCCACACCAGTTCCCCAGCAGTCTCTCCCAGTTCAGTCAGAGCGATTCCATTAAAGCTCAAATGAGGTCTTGCCACTCCTCTCGTCTTCTGCAGAGTCAAGGCCCCTGTCTGTCCCAGTAGCGGTTGCTGGGCCCTGTGTGCCATGCCTCCCCTACCGCATCAGCCGTGACTCATGGCTTCCTGCTCCTTTACATCACTCTCAGCTCTTCTTCAGATACACCAGCGCCCTCCTGCTTTGGCCTTTTTACCTGTGCCTCATTCTTACCTCCTTCAGGTCTTGCTCAGATGTCACTTCCTCACTGGGGCCTTCCCTGATTCCCACATACCCCAGTCTCCTATGCACTCCTTACCACCTTTCTTGGCTTTATTTTTCTTCATAGCATTTAACCATCTTGGAATCTACCATGTAATTTATTTCATTTTCTAGGTATGCTTAACTGAATTGTAAGCTTCATAAAGTCAGGGCTCTTAATCTTCTTTGGCCCACAGTGTGTCTGTATGCATTGGGATGCTGCTAGCCTATGCAAGCCTCGCTGGGCCACCAGGCCTGGGTGACACTTTATAGTGACCCTTGGCCATGGTTCTCAGAAGGCATCAGGGTCCTCAGAGGGCTGGCACCAAGCCCAGGGTCAGCTCTTGCTGACCAGAAGTGGGAAGCAACGTATAGGACCAGACAAAGGGCTTATTTATCCTCAGGATAGACGTTTCTGAGAGCCTCCCCTTCACCCTTGAAATGTCGAGGTTCCTAGAGAGTCTGTTGCTTTGGGGTTTTAAAGTTTTTCGTGTGGATAGTCCAATAAGTCCCTTTGCCCCTGTTACCCAGCTTTAGGTAATCATTACGTGCTCGTTGATTACTTGGTAATTAGTTACCAGCTGGATGTCAGTCTTGTGTCATAGTCCTTCATCTCAGGTTATCTGGAATTTCATTGGGTAGTACATCAGCATATGTCAGGAGAAGGTTCTGGAAACAAAGCCAGATCTGTGGCAGGTGAATGCTCTCTAAGGGTATTTGGAGAGGCCCAATAAAGAGTGTTGGAAATTGACTATCTACACAGTAGTGCCTGACCATTAATCAGAGAGTTGGGAATGCCGTCCTCTGCAGCAGGCGTCTCATGGGGAGTCACATGATGTAGCGGTCTCTTTTCCCTTTTAATTCTTTTTTTGTTTGTTTATTCTGGGAGAGCGAGTACACGCACGGTGGGGGGGGGGGGCAGAGAGAGAGAGGGAGACAGGGGATCTGAAGCAGGCTCTGCGCTGACAGCAGAGAGCGCAATGCAGGGCTCAAACTCACAAACCATGAGATCATGACCTGAGCCGAAGTTGGACGCTTAACTGACGGAGCCACCCAGGCACCCCTCTTTTCCCTTTTATACATCTGAGACCATTGGGAATTTGAGAGTTGAAGGGATTTCCCCACGTTCACACCTAGGAAGGGCAGAGCTTGGGTGGAAACTCTGGTCGAACTTCAGAGTCAGGACTTGTCCCTGCGCCTCCGGGGCTGTGTGTGCTGGGCTCTGAGATACCACTTGGCTCTGCCTGACCCAGTTGCCAGGTCCTTGCTCTTTAGGCTGTCCCTTTTCCGGTTTCCACAGATTTCCTCTTGAAATGAGGCTTTTCCTCAGGTTCCAGTAGGTTAGCTGAACTGATGCTGGAATCAAGGGACCAGGACCCCTGTCTTGGCTCTGATCTCAACCTCCCCATCTCACAAATGGGGTGGTCACTTACTGTCAAGCAGAAGTTCTCTTCTGCCCATACCTGAGCCTTTCTCTAGTGTTTTCTGGGACAATCACTGCCCAGGTATTAGAGCCTCGCCCTCAGCTGGTTGCTGAGTCGTTCATCTGCATTCTGAACTTGGGTCTCTGATGGGAGCACCTGGCAGCTGCCTGCCTGCCCCTCGGGAAGATCAGACTTCTCAATTGGCTGTAGAATAACTTGCAGGTCCTTTTCTGGTACATACTATCTGCTGGGCAATCTGTCTCTGCTTTGTGTGTACTTTCTCATTTTCTTGCCATGATTACCAGGCAAGATGGATATTATAACCTGGATTTACAAACAAGGAAACTGCCTCAGGATTTAGACCCAGGTGATTTTGACTGGAAAATCCATGCTTTTTTTCTGTCCTGCCTCCTCCCAGGTTTGTTAATGTTGAGTTCTAGAGGTATTCTAGCTCCTGGAATACCTGCTGGGGGTCACTGGGAAGAAAACAGACCCCTCACTAGGCAGGAACAGAATTCTCCCTGTGGGACCTTGCCACTCTGAGGGACTGGAGCAGCAGCTTTTCTCTGGGGAAGGCCATGGGCCCTAAGGCAGTCTCCATGCTCCTTCTAAGCTAACTCTTGATCCTACAGACAATCATGACATCATCTCCATGAAACTGTTCCAGCTGATGGTAGAACATACACCTGATGAAGAGAACATTGACTGGACCAAGATTGAGCCCAGTGTCAATTTCCTCAAGTCGCCCAAAGGTATGTATGCAAGGCCCACCTGGGCCTGGGTGGCCTGGTATGGGGTTGCAGTGGGGCTGGCTTGGCTGAGTGTGTATGGTCCATTTGCTCTTGCTTGGTCCAGTTGTGATTGTGGCTTGGGGTCTTGAATCAGCAGCTAGTGCTAATGAGTAGATTTGTGAGCACCTGGTGCCTATTTCGGCTGGTGCTTAGTGCGGGGTTAATGGCCAGTAAAGCCAGAGGGGCCAGTTTGTTGGTATAGGTGGCATGCAGGGCATTCTGATACAACATGTGTGTGGTCTCAGTGAATGGCCTGGGAAGTAGGTGCTGCCACTAGCCAGGGCAACTGGTCTTCCAGGTTTCCTCAGCTAGAAAGAAGTAAAGACAAGAATCAACTTTGAGTTTTTGCAAAGCCCCAAAGCCTGGACTCTTTCCATGGTGCTAATTAGCCACCAGTCTCTCCTCACAGAGCAAGAGTTCTGGTTGAAGTGAAACTCCTATGTGTGTAGACATCCAAGAACCCTGAAGTTTGCCTATGGGCCAGGATGGGGGCACTGAGGAGCCTCTCAGCCTAGCCCAAGGTCACCATGTAGAGTGTGAGCCAGAGTGGAACCCAGCACTTAATGTGACCTCTCACTTTTTTAAGATTCATATTGCTTACAAATATCTCAGGGGCTAAACAAATCCTGCCGTGTACCCACTGTTTTTGCAACCTTTGATTGGAGAGTTTCTGGCTGAGGGCTTTCAGAGAATTCCTCTGCTCTGACCTACCCAGCAACCCAATAAGGTTGGCCAGGCAGGGCTTAACTCATTTGCAGACCTGTTGATCCATTTGCTGCTTTAGCAGATGGTTCCAGAGCTTTCATTCACTGCCTAGCCATGGGCTAGGTGCCCTCCTAGGGCTTAGTCTAGTGACTGAGGCAGAGAAGGGGGCAGAGGAAAACAGAGGCTGGTGGTGAGACCACGTCAGCAGGCCTGCCCTGGTTAGGTTGTGTGGGAAAGGATGACGTAGCTTGGCTCCTGCCTGGCATTGCAGGCCTCCTCCACAGTGACGAGTGGAGGGCTAGGGCTGTGGCTCCGGAGGGAGGCCGAGTGGCAGGAACAGGGCCGAGGCTGCACAGGGCAGGAGGACTTGAGTCCAGATTCCTGTCCCTTCACCCACAGACTAGTGAACTTGACAAAGTCTGTTCCTGCTCTCAGCCTTCTCTAAAAGTGAGATTATGAGCTCCCCATCCCAGGGTAGTTGGGATTCCAGGAGAATATCTCATGTGTCAGGGCCTTGTTTCTGGTAGAATTCTTGATGTTAGCAAGCAGAGAAGTGGTGTGGCTGGAGAAGAAGGACAGGGGATGGAGGGCCTGGGAGATTCCCCCCCTAGGGACCATGGAATACATCCAGGTGTAAGTCAGGGACGCTTTCGGCCAGGGCTGTGTCTCTCTAGGTCAGGATCTTGGACCACTGACTGCATGGGGCCAGGGTGGGGCTTGTGAACGCAGGTCTTGGGCTTGCCTTGTGCTGACTCAGGCTCTCCTGGGGAGGCCAGGAATTCGGTTTTCACCAGCCCCTTTCAGAGAAGACACCTGAGGCCTTGCTCCCTGGGAACCTCAGTCCCAGTGGGATTATTCCTGTGTCCATTCCTCCGCCCCTCTCTGGTATAGCTGTGAGCAGGACACAGGGCTGGCTGCGGCCTGTTGCTCTGCTCAGTCCTGTTGGACTCCCTGTCTCCCGGGAGCCCGCCTGACCTCTCTCTCCACTTTACCACTTCAGCTCCCCCTCTCTTCTCCCCCAGACAATGTGGATGACCCGACGGGAAACTTCCGCAGCGGGCCCCTGACGGGGTGGCGGGTGTTCCTGCTGCTGCTATGTGCGCTCCTGGGCATCATCGTGTGCGCCGTGGTGGGGGCCGTAGTGTTTCAGAAGCGGCAGGAGCGGAACAAGCGATTCTACTGAGTGGCCGGCGCTCTGCTCTGGGGAAGGCCTGGTTTTGGGCCCCGGCACTAATGTGAACTTTTTTTTACTGAGATTGTAAAAGAAAAACAAGACGACCTTATTTCTTAACCGTTTCAAAGAAATAATTAAAGTATTTTCGTACATTTTGCTTCTTGCCCAGCAGGGATAAGCTGCAGGGCTGGGGAATAGGGTTTGGCATCCCCACACCTGGGGCAGAGGTCCTCACCCATCTCAGGAGCAGGGAGGAGTCTGTGCCTGGAGCTGGGCCCTGGCAGGTGGCTCTTGAACACTGGAGGGCCCCCCAACCACATTGTGGTGGGTGTCTGATGATGCAAGCAGTGATTTTGTTCTGTGCGGTGTGTGTTGGTGGAAAAGGAGGCTGACTGGGGAACCTGGGCCTTTCTGGTCACCCTCTGAGCTTCTTCCCAAGGCAGAGCCTCGAGTGAGGCTGGAGGAGCAATTTGGTGGGGCTCAGAGTGTGACCGTTTGCTAAATAAAGTGAAATAACCAACCTCAGCTGTGTTGACTGTCCTAAGGGGCTTGCTTTTCTTTTCCTTCAAGTAACTTCCAGGTGGCCAGTGCTTTACAGCTCTCAGCCTCCTCCCCTCGGCCTTGCCACACAGCCCCAGGAGGCAAGTGCTGTGCTCCCTGTTCCCAGATGGGGAAGCACAGCTCTGGGAGGTCAAGCGAAACTTGCCCAGTGTCACATAGCATTTGAGGTCATGGGGATGGGGCCTTGTGCCATCTTCCACGTTCTCTGAGCCTCTCACTCTGGGCAGGGGAAGGTCCCACACAGAGGGTGGGACCTAAGTGCAAGCGAACTCTAGGGAACTCGGGCTAAGGGGGGCTTCAGGAAGATCTGGAAGGGATTTGTAGGTACAGAAGGACAGGTTGGGGTCGGTAATGGTATTCCCTTTGTAGTACCTCGAGGGGAGAAAGATGGCACAGGGAGTGGAAGAAAGCCGGCAGCTAAAAGGAAAGTACCATCATCTGGCAGCTTTCTTGGGTCTGTCTGTCCTGGCCATGGCCTGCCTCTGCTCTCCAGACTGTTCTTTGGTGCTCCTGACCCCGCCATGGAACAGTGTGTCCCCATCCATTCCGGAGCCATCTTCAGCATCTTGCACTTTTTTTTTTTAATGTTTTATTTATTTTTGAGAGAGAGAGAGAGAGCTTGAGCGGGGGAGGAGTAGAGAGCGAGGAAGACACAGAATCCAAAACAGACTCCTGGCTCTGAGCTGTCAGCACAGAGCCCAATGCGGGGCTCGAACTCACGGACTGTGAGATCATGACCTGTGCCGAAGTCAGATGCCCAACCAACTGAGCCACCCAGGTGCCCCCAGCATCTTCCACTTAAATGACATTTGAGTCTCCATCTTTTAAAAAAAAAAAAATTTTTTTTTATGTTTATTTGGGGGAGGGGCAGAGAGAGAGGGAGACCCAGAAGCCGAAACAGACTCCTGTCTCTGAGCTGTCAGCACAGGGCCTGACACAGGGTTCGAACCCACAGACTGTGAGACCATGACCTGAGCAGAAGTTGGATGCTCAACCATCTGAGCCACCCAGGCGCCCCAACTCTCCATTTTAAAAACAAGAGCAACCCTGTCTCCCTGTTGTAACCAGGCTTCTTATAATTAACATTCTTGATGAGATTCTTATAAAAAGTGGATAGAAGTAGATGTAAAGAGTAAGAACATATATTCCTGTCAATCTTTCACCCTCACTCCCCTGAGCTCTTCATTGATCTGTTCATGGTCTCTTATCCCTCTCGATGTGTCCTGTGTACACATAGGACCCGTCTTTTGGCAGGTGAGATGTCAAGAGATTGTTTATAAATTCACAGTGACAGAGAATTCTGAGCTGTGTTTTCTTCTCATGGGGCTGGGAGCCTGTTCATGAAGCTGTAAGAGAAAACATGATCTTCCTTATTGAAAGAAATATTTTATTGAGCACTTTCCCCAGAACAATTTCTTTACTTGAAAAGTAGCTAACTTTGAGTGCTTACTATATATCCCAGGCGTGGTTCTGAGCAGTTGACACGTATTAACTCATTTCTCTCCATAACACTTAACCCACTTGGACATGAAAAATCTGCTAGGCTGGGTGGCTCCTGACTCACTGAGCATCTTCTTCCTTGGCGAGTGCCGTGTCTGTACTGACATGAATGACTGAGGCCTGGAATCTGGAACTCTCTGGCTGCTACAACCACCATAATCTGCACTACACTCGCCATATTTGGCCTTTAATTTTGGCCCTATCTTGGCCTTCCCCGAATTCCTGAATTATTAGGCAAATTGGCATCCTGTCCTGTATGGCTCTTGCCTTTGGCTGCATGTTGGAGACATCTGGAGAATGAAACTCAGTCCTCTGTGCTCTACAGTTTGGGTTTAAGAAGTAGGTGGGGTGTGGGCAGGGGCAGTTTGAAAACAACCACGTTGGGTGGTTCAGATGAGCATATAGGCTTGAGAAGTGGCAGGTGTAGACTAGTGATTTGAAGGCTGATCTTGAAGTGGTCCTGGTCTGTTCTTGGCGGTCAGCGGCTTGTTTGCATCCCTTTCAAAGTTCAAACCTGGAGGTGCTTTCCTAGAAGGTTAGATTTGTGTTCTCACATCTGCTTTTTCATATATGTGGGTTCATGCTACTGTAATCTACATTTTTGCCACATGCATTTATTATTTTTAAATGTTTATTTTTGAGGGGGGTGAGGGGCAGGAAAGGGGGACAGAGGATCCAAGTCAGACTCCACCCTGACAGCAGCTTCAGCACAGTGAGCCCACTGTGGGGCTCAAACTCATAAACTACAATCATGACCCAAGCCAAAGTCGGATGCTCAACCGACTGAGCCACCTAGGTGCCCTGTCACATGAGTTTAAAAACAGAGTTATTTCATCATATAGAAGTTAGATATAAATGTATATCCCTGCACCTGTTGTACAGCATGAGAAATGAAACGTGGCTGACGCATTTGCATCCTTCTTTGTCCCCTGCCCAAAATAGGTGCCCCCCCTCTTGGAGGTGATTGCTGCGGATTCTGATTTTTTTATGTTTCTTTCTTTCTTTAATGTTAAATTTATTTTTGAGAGAGAGAGAGTGCAAGTGGGGAAGGGACAGTGAGAGAGGGGGACAGAGGATCTGAAGCTGACAGCAGTGAGCCCAATATGGGGCTTGAACTCATGAACTGTGAGATCATGACCTGAGCTGAAGTCCAATGCTCAACCAACTGAGCCACCCAGGTGCCCCTGATTTTATGTTTCTTAAAAATGTTACTGTAGAGGTATGTATCCCTAAACGCATAGTAGTGTTTTGCATTCTAAAAAATTACAAATGGTACACAGACGTATTCCTCAGCTCTTAAAATTCAGCACTGTTTGTGAATCTTTGCATTAGATGTGGCTCAAGATGTGGCATGAGTGGACTCCAGTTTCTCCATTTGGCCATTGCTGGATGTTTGGATGGTTTCCAGGTTTTTGCTCTTAAAATGCTGCTCTAAATGTTCTGGAGCCCATCTCCATCCATGCACAAGTGTGAGGAACTGCCGGGTTGTAACTTACTTGTAACTTATGTACATTCCAGTGTTACTGGTTGTCAGATTGGTCTTGTGGGTTGTATTCATTCTGTTCCCACCTTGGTGAGTGAGATTCCCCCTGCCCATTTCTTAGCACGTGATATTATCAATGTTTACTTATTGATGATCTGATAGGTATAAAAGTTTTAATTTGTATTTCTCAGCTAATCAGGTTGAGGATTTTTGTATCCTCAAGGATCCGTCCATGGTGGTGTAATTTTTTTGCCCCTCACCTTTTTCTTGTGGTTACATGCCCATTCTCATGGGATCTTCAGGTATGTGCTTTTGCGGATTACCTCTCAGCATGTGTGTCTTTTGATTTTCTAATGTCATATGATTTACTGTCTATATTTTAATGTCAATTACTAATCTTTTCCAAATATTTTTCCCCCAAAAGTCTGAAAATTTTGTTCAGACTCAGTTTATAATCTCCATGGAATTGACTTTTGTGTGGAGTATGATGTAGGGATCTGGTTTTCCCACTATGTATAGCCAGTTGTCAAAACATTTCCTGACATTCATTCTTCCACACAAGCCACAGCGCTGCTGAATCAAGTGCTCCAGATACCGCTCCCTCGTCTTCCTCCTGTTTCGTGGCTGGAAGGCCAGATGTTTAGCTAAATTCTCCAGCTTCTTAGCTAGGGTGGCTCTGTGAGAACTGTGCCTGCCGAGGAGACTCTCGGTAAAAAGCGCCAGATGGCAGCTGGCGTGGCTGTTTGCCCATCCTCCTCCTGCTGGACAGTGGGGGTGATCCCCAGAGGTGCAAAAGCCCCCTGTGACCATGGGGGCAGTAGTGAGCACCAGAGCTGGGTGGAGCATGTGTCCTCAGGACATCCAGGGCTGCCGCAGCCCTGGACTGCTGGGCTTTTATGTAAAATAAATAAATTTGTATTTGCTCAAACTACCATGAGTCATGTTTTCTGTTATTTGAGACTAAGAATAGCTCTCTCCCCCGTCGTGTATATGTCAAGTTTTCTAACCTGTAGGGGTCTTCTCTGCAGGTAATATTAATGTGCCCACTCAATGCCACACACTGTTGTAGGCCCTGGGACACGACAGCAAAAGGAACTACAGTCCCCCATGGAACTTACAGTCTGGTGGGGAAATCAGGTGAAATAAATATTTACAGTATAAAGTAAGTTTAAAGTATGTAGTAAGTATAACATATGCCATGTTAGTACTTACATTTGTTTCTTGTAGCTGCCGTAACTATGTACCACAGACTGGTGGCTTTAAATGACAGAAGTTTATTGTCTCATAGTCTGGAGGCTGGAAGTCTGAAATCAAGGTGCTTGCAGGGCCATGTTTCCTCTGATGGCTCTAAGGGAGAATCCATCCTTACCTCTTCCTAAATTCTGGAGATTCTCTGTAATACTTGGCATTCTTTGGCTTGTAGACCTGTCACTCTTGTCTTTTTTATTTTTTATACATTTCTTTTTTTCAACGATTTTTATTTATTTTTGGGACAGAGAGAGACAGAGCATGAACGGGGGGAGGGGCAGAGAGAGAGGGAGACACAGAATCGGAAACAGGCTCCAAGCCATCAGCCCAGAGCCTGACGCGGGGCTCGAACTCACAGACCGCGAGATCGTGACCTGGCTGAAGTCGGACGCTTAACCGACTGCGCCACCCAGGCGCCCCACTCTTGTCTTTGACAACATCATTGCATGGCAGTCTTCACATCGTCTTCCTTCTGTCTCCAAATTTCCCCTTTTTGTTAGCACACCAGTCACATTGGATAAGCCATCCCTGTGACCTCATCTGAACTTGATCTACATAGAGCCTCTTTCCAAATATAGTCATTTTCTGAGTTACTGGGGTGAGGACTCAGCATAGCTTTTTGGAGGAACACAACTCAACCTGCAACAATGATTAAGGGGAACAAAATTAGGGAAAACGGATACAGGGAGTCAGATGAAGATGGAGAAAGACTTGCATTTGACTAACAATCTATGGGAAATGGACTGAAAATTCATTGAGCTTAAGATTTGTGTATCTTTCCATATATAATATTTCTTTTTTTTTATGTTTATTTTTGAGAGAGCGAAGACAGCCATCAGGGGAGGGGCAGAGAGAGAGGGAGACACAGAATCCAAAGCAGACCCTGGGGTGCACACACTGTCAGCACAGAGCCGGATGCAGGGCTTGAACTCAGGAACCGTGAGATCATGACCTGAGTGAAGTCAGTCACTCAACTGACTGAATCACGCAGGTGCCCCTCTTTCCATATATGATATTTCAAGAAACATTAACTTTACATATCAGAAACAGCTTTTTTTTTTTTTTAACTGCAGTATTGGCACACAATATTACATTAATTTCAGGTGTACAGCGTAAGAAATTGGCAGTGCTGTTATGCTGTGCTTACCACAAGTATAGCTGCCATCTGTCACCAGGCAACGCTATTTCAATACCATTGACTATATTCCCTATGCTGTACTCTTTATCCTTGTGACTTATTCATGCCATAGCTGGAAGCCTGTATCTCCCACTCCCCTTCACCCATTTTGCCCATCCCTCCCCTCTGACAACCATCAGTTCTCTGTATATCTGGATCTTCTTCGTTTTGTTGGTTTCAGTTTTCACATATAAGTGAAGTCATATGGTATTTGTCTTTCTCTGATTTATTTCACTTAGCATAATACCCACTGGGTCCATTCATGTTGTTGCAAATGGCAAGAGTTCGTTTTTTTTTATATGGCTGAGTAATATTCCACTGTGTGTGTATACCACATCTTCTTTATCCATTTGTTTATCAGTGCGACACTTGGGTTGCCCCTGTACCTTGGCTGTTGTGAATGCTGCAATGAATAGGGGTGCATATATTTTTTCGAATTACTGTTTTTGTTTTCTTTGGGTAAATACCCAGTAGTAGAATTACTGGATCATATTGTACTTCTGTATTTAATTTTTTTTTATTAAAAAAATTTTTTTTAATGTTTATTTTTGAGAGAGAGTGTGAGCAGGACAGGGGCAGAGAAAGGAGAGACAGAATCTGAAGCAGGCTCCAGGCTCTGAGCTGTCATCACAGAGCCTGATGTGGGGCTCAAGCCCACAAGCTGTGAGATCATGACCTGAGCCGAAGTCGGATGCTCAACTGACTGAGCCACCCAGGTACCCCTCTATATTTAATTTTTTAAGGAACTTCATACGGTTTTCCACAGTGGCTGCATCAGTTTACACACCCACCAATAGTTGTTTGAGGGTTCCTTTTTTCCCCCCACATCCTCACGTACACTTATTTCTTGTCTTTTTGATTCTGGCCATTCTGATAGGTGTAAGATCCTATCTCCTTGTGGTCTTGATGTGCATTTCCCTGGTGATTGTGATGTTGAGCATCAATTTATGTCTGTTGACCATCTGTCTTCTTTGGAAAAGAGTCTCTTCAGGTCCTCTGCCCACATTTTAGTTGAATTATTTGTGTTTTTGGTGTTGAGTTGTACAACTTTATATGTTTTGAATATTAGCTGCTTATTGGATAGATTGTTTCCAGATATCTCCTCCCATCCAATAAGTTGCTTTTTAATTTTGTTGATGGCTTTTAATCACTGTACAAAGTATTTCTATTTTGGTGTAGTCCTAATAGTTTATTTTTTACTTTTGTTTTCAAAAGAGTAGCATTGTAAGACTCTCATGATCATTATTTGGCATTGCTTGACTTCAGTCAATAATACTGGCATTGTGTATGTGCACTAAGATTTTGCCCGTGGGCTTTTTTTTTTTCAATGTTTATTTTTGAGAGAGAGAGAGACAGAGTGCCAGTAGGGGAGGGGCAGAGAGAGGGAGACAGAATCCGAAGCAGGCTCCATGCCCCAGGCTCCAAGCTGTCAGCACAGAGCTGTACATGGGGCTTGAACCCATGAACTGTGAGATCATGACCTGAGCCCAAGTCAGATGCTTAACCAACTGAGCCACCCAGGCACCCGGCCCATTGTTTTATCATGCTTTATTTTGATTTCCGACTTTAGTTCCATCATGGAATAAAAGCTAATTAATTCAACAAGTCTTTGTTAATAAACTAGTATGTACTAGGCAATAGGCAAGGGATGCAGAAGTACAGGTCCTGCCTCTGTGGAGTGTAAACTCTGGCTGAGAACGTAGATTGTATGATCCAGGATCCAGTCTGGACAATATGCCACACTAGGTATTTCAAACAGAGGGCACTTAATATAGGGGGTTGGTCATGGGGGTGTGGGAAGGCTGAAAGAACAAAAAGGGGCCCTGAGATACACCAGAAATTCAGTGTGGGAAACAGATACCTCCCAGAGGTATCAAACAGAAGAGGTGATGTTACCAGAACCCTGGAGCTTGGAGGGCCCTGTGGTTGGTGCTGAAACCTATGAGCATATGGAAGCTGGTGGTTACTTGGACTTGCAAGGGAGCCACAGCCTTGGTGGGGAGGGAGCCTGGGGCAGCTGGGCTTTCTCAGACTGCAGGGCAAATTTCTGGTGCTGGGAGTGCTGGAGGCAGGAGCCCTCTGGCACCTGCTGCTGGCCTTGGAAGAAAGCAAGTCCCTTTTTCCTGCTTCCTCTTCCATCTAATACCTCCTCCCAGTAGCAGAACTCAGCAGGAGGCCAGCTGATTAGGGAGCCTGGGAAACGGTGCAGAGTTCCAGACCCAGAATCACACAACAGTATAGAAAGGCAGGCTTGAGGCTTAGAGATGGTGGGTGAATAACCTGCAGGCAGCAGGCTGCTGGGTGGGAGACCATCTGGAGGGTGGACGCCAAGGACCCTGGATTGGCCACCACTGCAGATGGTATTCATACAGAGAGAAACCCACTTCTGTGCATGTATTGTGTTGGGTTTTCTTTAAATCAAAGCTGAACCTAATCCTGGCTCATGCAAGTGGGGATTGGCGACCAGAGGGAGAATCTATTATGTAGAAGGAGGGAAGACTTGAAATGAGTAAGTTGGTAAATTTAGAAGGGAGTGGGATCCTGTGGAGGGAGAATGTTAGGAGGGATATGGGCAAACCCTTGGCTGATGTGGAGTCATATGGTGGAAGTGACTGATACAGAATAAGCTGGGGGACTTGAGTCACGTGCCAGTGCATTGGCGCATCCTCATGGTCTCAGCTGACCTCTTGGGCACCACTGCTTGGCTGACATCTCCAGATCTCTGGACTCCTGAACCAGGATTCACTCTGCCTGCGAGAGCAATTTCAAGTTGTGTGGCATCACTGCCACCTGGGAGGGCAGAACAGGAAGCCGACAGAAATTACTTGGGATTTTGGTTCCAGAATTGGTTTTAATGTTTTAAAATATGCAATTACTTGCTTTTCTAGTCTCCTTGCTCTGTGATTCTTGTGTCCTGTGTCTTTTTTTTTTTTTTTTTTTTTTTTTTTTTTGGTTTTGTGGCAAAACCAGAGCTGTCAGGCAGCTTCTCCAGGTTGGCAGGGACACTGGCCCTTGGAGCTCCAGCCACCATGTAAGAAACCCCACCACCTGAAGTCCCCTGCTAGGGAGCCCTGTGGAGGCACTCCAGCTGACAGTTCCAGCTGGTGTCCATCCTTGGCCACTGGGGCCCAGGTGCCAGATGTGCAAGGAAGGAGCCATCTGGGCTCCTGCATCAGCTGTTCAAGTCATCCCAACAGAAGCCCAGATGTCATGGAGTGGAGATGAGTTCACATTTCCATGCTTTTTTCAAATTCCCAGCCCACAGAACCCGTGAGCATAAAAATGATTGTTGTTTTACACCACTAGGCTTCAGGGTAGCCCTTTATGCAGCAGAAGATGATTGGACCACATACATTCCTCGCCATCTCTTAATTTCTCTTTCTGAACTTCCGTTGGAGGTAGAGGAGGGGAAAGGGCATTCAAGTAGTCTCGGCCTTGATCATCCTGTGGTCTTGTGTTTTTGGTCATCTGGTTGTTGGAAAGTAGGCATTTCCCACTACAGATGTGAGCCTTTAGCCAATAAATACCTCATGTTGACTCTGCAGTCCACATTTATGACATTTGGACTAAGAGCATACATGCCTTCCTCCATTAACTGACCCTTGGGGATAAGGTACCCACCTCTTCCCACTCTGGCAGGCAAGGGAAGGGCAGTCCCTACACATACAAGGCCACAGGTTTGTATAATTAGGGTAAGTGGCTCCTGCCCTACTTGACCTACTTTAATATACAACAGACATGCTGTGCACCTTATAACTAGGTGAATTATTCAGAGTGTTGGGTGTTGAAGCCTAGGTCTTTGAAAAACATGAGCATTGCCCTTTCTAGTCTCAGGAAGATGGGATGCAGACATCCAAATGACTGGCATAATTAGACCATGATTCTTAGGATGGGGTCTGTGAGTCACCAGTCTGCTGGTAGTGGAGCATGGGAATATACATTTTTTTAAGTGTTTGTTTATTTTTGAGAGAGAGAGAGGGAGGGGCAGAGAGGGAGACACAGAATCCGAAGCAGGCCTCAGGCTCTGAGCCTGACGTGGGGTTCAAACTCAGGAACTGTGAGATCATGGCTTGAGCTGAAGTCGGGCCCTTAACCGACTGAGCCACCCAGGCGCCGCAGAATATTAATTTTTTTAAAAATACTTATTTTTGAGAGAGAGTGCGTGCGTGTGAGTGGGGGAGGGGCAGAGATCGAGGGAGACAGAGACACAGAATCCGAAGCAGGCTCCTCATTGCACAGAACTGGATGTGGGGCTTGAACTCATGAACCGTGACACCATGACCTGAGCCAATGTCAGACACTTAAGTGACTGAGCCACCCAGGTGCCCTAGGAATATGCATTTTTAATAAGCACTTGAGGGGAATCCTATGTGCACACTGACAAATCCAGATTTAATTTGGGGTGGCCTTTTCCAGCTGTCTTGCTGATGTTGGTTAGAAGTTAATAGGAGTCATCAGGTGGCACTTCTAGAAAGTTCTTTGAAAGGGCTGGTTCAGCCTGAAGCACACTCTTCTGCCCTACCCCTCCTCCTTGCTGGAGTGTCCAGCTGATGTTCGAAAGTGCAGTGGCCCTCTCAGACTATGAGGTGAACTTTGGGACAGACTTCTCATGCTAAGGATGGGCAAGCAGAAGGCAGGAGCTGCCGGTCTGCAGCCCTCCTATCAGCCTGTGCACTCCTGATGCTGAACACTTCATTAACATGAGAGAAAAACCAATCTCTGCTTGGTTAATACATGGGTTGGCCTTTTACCCTCACCTAACTCAGTTTCTAACGTGCATGAGAGATTTCAGTTATTTAATGAAAATACCAATTTCCCGAAACCATTCTGGGGATTCTGAAGAGTCTCTGGAAATTGATTTTTTTTAAACCTAGTTAACCGTAATTTACATTACCCAGTGGGACCTAATTCTTCACTCAGAAAGGTTCAAGCCCTATTTGAAAGAAAAGAAATAGCTAGGTTTTCAAAGTATTTACAGGTCTGCTGTTCTCTCGAGCACCTTGACTAAGAAAACCTGCATTTTATTCAGCTGCACTCCTGCTCAACCTGTGGCTTGTCTGGCTCTCCTGTGAGCCCCCAGGTGTGCAGGGGCGGAAAGCCTGCCTGCATTTCTGACGATTTTCCCATTTCTGATCAACTTGTGGCCTGTGCCTTTTTACCTGCACCAACAGAGGTACCATCTCTCAGATCTAGTTGGTATTCTCCCAGAGTCTTCCGGTGCCATGCCCTCTATTGCCCCGGAGTGTTTGAGGCCTGACTTCCTCTGGTCTGCCCCTGGATCAGCACACCCACCATTTGTAGGGCAGATCGCATACCCGCCTCCCCAGACCACAGAGATGGAAAACTGTCTTATTTTAGTTCTTGTTTCCTTGAGTGCTATCTAATGGAGTCACTTCCCATTTATTCTTTCAGGCATGGTGCTTACCCTCTGAATAGTCTCATCCTGTAGATGTGGGTGTTGTGGGTGTTTTTTTGTTTTTGTTTTTTGTTTTTGTTGTTGCTTTTTCTGCTTAAGCTTTTCTGTCCATATGTATCTGACCTGTAGAAATTTCTCTCAAAATTGTGGGGTCTGAACAGACCATTTGTGTGTGTTTTTTTTTTTTTTTAATAATGGGTTTTTTGGAGAGAGACATAAGGGCACATGTCTTCAGAGGTAGAATTTGATGTATCTTTATTAGATCAGCTTTATTTGGTTGTCCAGATACCTCACACTCTTCCTTTGTGTGGTTTGTGTGATTGATAAAAACTGATCGAGGTTGTGCCCGCTTTGGCAGCACCTATACTAAAACTCAACTGAGGTGATTTGTTTTTGAGCACTGTTATTTTAAGTAACTTTTAATTTATGCATAACATACAGAGTTGGTATTTTTTAATGTTGTTTTTTCCCCGAGAGGTATATGAAGAAGTGCTTGATGTTTTTCTTGATCTAACTCTAATCCTTTCTCTCTCTCTCTCTCTCTCTCTCTCTCTTCATTTCACAAAATGAAATGAAGCCCTCTTTGATATCTTGTTCCAACTAAATTAAATCATTAGTATTAAGGAAAAATATCCCCTGGGAGATCATATAGATTATAGGCTAGCAAATCACCAGAAGATCTTGATAAGATGATGATTCTTTGAAAAAAGGACATATTGACCTGCCTCATCTGTAAAACTACCAAAATAGAGGTCAAATGTTAATGATTTTTTAAAATGTTTTATTTATTTTTGAGAGGAAGGGAAAGAGAGAGACAGCATGAGCAGGGGAGGGGGCAGAGAGAGAGGGAGACAGAATCTGAAGACAGGCTCCAGGCTCTGAACTGTCAGCACAGAGCCTGACACGGGGCTTGAACTCACAAACCATGAGATCATGACCCGAGCTGAAGTTGGACGCTTAACCGACTGAGCCACCCAGGTGCCCCAAATGTTAATGATTTTTTTAAAACTTATTTTTATTTTTTTATTTTAGAGAGTGTTAGCTGGGGAGAGTGGCAGAGGAGGGACGGAGGGAGGGAGACAGAGAGAGGGAATTTTAAGCAGTTTCCATGTTCACGTGGAGTCCGACATGGGGCTCTGTAGGATCCTGACCTGAGCTGGAATCAAGAGTCCTTGCTCAGTCAACTGGGCCCCTGAGGCATCCCAGTGGTGGTCAAATGTTAAGCAAACTGCTTAAATTGTATTTTTTAAAGATGTTAATTTGTTTTTAAGAGAGCAAGGCAGAGGGTGAGTGGCAGGGGAGAAGAAAGAGAGAGGGAGACACAGAATCTGAAACAAGCTCCAGGCTCTGAGCTGTCAGCACAGAGCTCAACGAGGGGCTCGGGAATGGCCAGATCATGACCTAGGCCGAAGTTGGATGCTTAACTGACTGAGCCACTCAGGCACCCCAGTGTAAATTGTATTTTAAAAAAGTACTTAAGTAATCTCTGTACCCGGTGTGGAGCTCCAACTCATGACCTCGAGGTCAACAGTTGCATGCTCTACTGACCAAGCCAGCCAGGTGCCCCTATGCTGATCACTTTTAAGTGTAAGCTCGGTGACATTAAGTATATTCACAGTGTTGTGCAACCATCACCGCCATCCATGTCCAGAACTTTTTCATCTTCCCCAACTGATACTCTACTCATTAAACACTAAAACCCATTGCCTCCTCCCCACAGCCCCTGATAACTTCTGTTCCACTCTTGTCTGAATTTGCCTGTTCTAGATACCTCATATGTTCAGTCATGTAATTATTTGTCCTTTTGTGTCTGGCTTCTTTCACTTAGTGTATGTTTTCAAGGTTAGGGTTTCAGTGTCATCAAGGTTAACATGTATCAGAATAGTATGGCCGAACGATATTTCATTGTATGGATATACCACATTTTATTCATCTGCTGATGGACACTTGGGTTGCTTGTACCTTTTGGCTAGTGTATGTTTGAGTCCCCGCTTTCGGTTCTTTCGGATAGACCCAAGAGTAGAATTGCTGAGTCATATGGTGATTCTGTGTTTACCTTTTTGAGGAACTGCCAGACAAGCAGCTTTACTTTTCCTGGCACTGTAACTCTTTGCATAGGCTCAGAGTTCACCCTCCTTCCTACCAGGGTGTCGCTAGATAAGCTGGACTTGTGACCACACCAGTGCCAACTGTGCCTCACTCAGGGCTGGTCGGCACTCTCTGAGCACCTGTGGAGAAGGTGCTTGTGAAGTGCTCCAGGGAGCCGGTCTGTTGCTTGTTTGATGGTCCTTCATGAAGTTCAAGCCTATGGGTAGTAAGGAGATCATTTTCTGGCAAGTCAGGCACATTGGCAAAGTTGGGGATCTCAAGAAAGACGACGCCTGTCCAGTTAAAGATTCTGTGAAACCTGGTAGCAGCTGGTGTGATAGCCCTTAGTTCCTGAACGCAAACCGGAGGAACTCAAAAGGACCTTACAAATACTTCTGGCATGCGGCACCTGGGTGGCTCAGTTGGTTGAGCGTCTGACCCTTGATTTTGGCTCAGGTCACGATCCCAGGGTCATAAGATCGAGCCCCACGTTGGACTCTGTGCTGAGCATGGAACCTGCTTGAGATATTCTCTCTCTCTCTCTCTCTCTCTCTCTCTCTTTGTCTCTCTGTCTCTCTGTCTCTTTGTCTCTCTCTCTCTCCCCCCCTCCTTCTCTCTCTCCCCCCTCCCTCCCACCCTCTCTCTCCCTTTCTCCCTCTGCCCCTCTCCCCCACTCATGCTCGCTTGCTCTCTAAAAAAACCCAAATACTTCTGGCAGGATAGTAGTTGTAAAAAACTATGACCCTTGGGGTTTTATCAATACCTGGCCTCAGTGCCAGGGTCAAATTTGTCAACTACCCAAGGAAGTCTCTTCATGGAACAGAACAACCCTTGCTTCACCTCTGTAGAGAAAGCATGCCAAATAGCACTGCACATCAAATAATTATATAAATTCAAAACCACGGTGAAGATTTTCACCTCACTGGTGGACTTCTTGGTTCCCTGCCATTTTCTTGGGTTGAACACATTGGCTTCTCCAAGGAACAGTGTTGTTGGGGTTGAGTTTGTATAGGCATGCCTCGTTTTATTGTGCTTCACTTTATTGTGCTTTGCAGATACTGAGTTTTTTAGAAATTGAAGGTTTGTGGCAACCCTGTGTAGAGCCATGGCACAATGTTGGTGCCATTTTTCAAAGTAATGTTTGCTCACTTTCTGTCTCTGTGTCACATTTTGGTAATTCTTGAAATATTTCAAATTTTTTCATTATCATTATATTGTTTATGGTGATTTGTGGTCATGGCTCTTTGATGTTACCATTGTTTTTGCAGCACCAAGGACTGCCCTCTTGTAAGACGGTAAACTTAATTGATACATGTTGTGTGTGTTCTGACTGCTCAACCAGCTGGTCTTTGCCCCTGCTCTCCCCCTCTCCTTGGGCCTTCCTGTTCCCAGAGACACAACAATATTGAAATTAGGCAAATTAATAACTCAACAGTGACCTCTGAGTGTTTAAGTGAAAGGAAGAGTCTCATGGTCTCTCACTTTAAATCAAAAGCTAGAAATGATTAGGCTCAGTGAGGAAGGCATGCTGAAAGTCAGGCCTCTTGTGCTGAGCAGTCAAGTTGTGCATGCAAAGGGAAAGTTCTTGAAGGAAATTGAAAGTGCTACTCCAGTGAACACATGAATGATAAGAAATTGAAACAACCTAATTGCTGATAGGGAGAAAATTTGAGTGGTCTGGATAGAAGATCAAACCAGCCACCACATTCCCTGAAGCCAAAGCCTAATTGAGAGCAAGTCCCTGACTCTCTTCAACTCTGTGATGGTTGAGAGGTGAGAAAGCTGCAGAAGAAAAGTTTGAAGCTGGCAGAGGTTTAAGGAAAGAAACCATCTGCATAACATGAAAGTGTAAGATGAGGCAGCAGGTGCTGATGGAGAAGCTGCGAGTTATCCAGAAGATGTAGCCAGGATAATTCATGAAGGTGGTTACACTACACAGCATTTTCCATGTACACCAAACAAGCAGCCTTATATTGGAAGAAGATGCTATATAGGACTTTCATAGCTAGAGAGGAGCAGTCAGTGCCTGGCTTCAAAGCTGCAAGGGACAGGCTAGTACAGGTGGTGACTTTAAGTACGAGCCAGTGCATTTGTTTTTTTGTTTTTTTTTTAACACCATTTCTTACCACTTTTTAAAAACTATTTCAAAAATCCTAGGGCCTTTAACAATTATACTAAATCTACTATGCCTGTGCTGTATAACAGATGGCATGGAAATCTGCCCTTCCACCAATATTGATTGGACATGCTAAATGGGAATCCATGAAATTGCACAAGCCCATTCTGGTTGTTAATTTGCTGTAACACAGCCCCATATGGAGCCTACTGGAACTTATGGCAAAAGCCTGTGAGTGCCACCTAGTGGCAATTGCTGGGATTTGGGACCAGAAAAATTCCCATTTGAGACATAGTTACTATTGGACTTTGAGATTTTTCCTGTGACTAAAGGACATCAAATAATTTTGAAACCTGAACTACCCACAATGCCTCTGGTGACGTTGAGGAAGTACTTTAATGGGGAGGGTAATGCCCAGAAGTATTCCATCATAAAATGGAAATGGTTTATATAGGAACAGGCTACCAGGAGAATGAGAGGAAGTACTCATCAGTAGGGAGCCTCTTTTTCCCTATGGTTGATTCTGGAACCATCTTAGTAGCTGCTGGATCCTATGGCCGCTCAGGAAGCACCCTATGAAAAGCTCTCCATTGACCAACAAAGTTGCTTGGTTTCTGGAGGGCAGTTCCATGGTAAATGGACAGCTTCCTGTTTAGAAGCCCACTACTCTGATGGAGAGTGTCAAAACAAATCAGTTCATTGGGCCGAGTTGTATGCTGTTTTTCTAGCAATTATGGAAAAATTGAACAAAGATAAAAGCCCCTATGTTTGCATTTTTATTGACTTACAGGCAGTAGCCACCACGTATCTGGCAAATCAGACTGGTGCCAGTAAACCTGGGGGTGGGGGTGGTACAAATGGATTGTGACAGGAACAGACAGTTAGTCTGTTCTTGGCTTAGCCTATTCCGTGGTAGACGTAAGTGCTCAGCATGCAATAAAAGGACTGGAACAGAAGATATGAGAACTATATGGACTGTCAGATCATATATCCTCCAAGGAACACAAATTTACAGCCCGTAATGTCCAACAGTAGACAGAGGGATGTAAGTTTCAGAGGAATGGTTTGTTGAAAAATTGGAACAGGCAGCTGAAACTTTTTTTTTTTTTTGGTCTAAAACAGGGAAATAAAGGCATGAAGGACTGGCTTACACACCTCCATGAGTGTGTGCTCACACTCAACATGAGGCCAAGGGAGGGTCCCCACTAGAGAGATTCCTCTGCTTTTGGGGATGGATTTGGAGAAGAGGGAATGGGAAGAATGCTGGGATCACTGTACTTTTTAATTTTTCCCACATCACGTCAACTTCCTTTGTCCTACCTGATACAATGATACAGTTGGTCCCAGGACCAGGCCTGCAACTGCAGGTGCCAGAAGCAGGGGGATCCCTAAGTAAGAAACTATACCTTTAAACCTTTATGGCAGAATTGCTAAGGGTCTGATGGGGTAGGTTTTGCCTTCACCGCATCTGGCAAAATTGGGGCTGCCACTGAATGCAGCTGTATTGCCGAGTGGTGGTCTAGACAGGTTCACCTTAGTTCTGTACCTGTTAACTCCAACCATCCCCCCACCCCCGCCCCGACATGGAAAAGGCCTGAAGGGGGGGGGGGCATATGCTAGACTAATATTTCTCCTGGCGACCTGGGCCAGCAGTGGCCAAACCTAATACCCCTTCCAAAGGTAGAAAAGTTAGGCGGTCAATGGAGAAGAGGAGGAATGGTAGCTGGGGGTAAAGGAGTGAATGAGTGGCTTATGCAGTGAGGGAAATGCAGGATGGCATTGGCACTTGGGGAGAGGCTCAAAGTTGGATGTTGTTGTCTCTCAACCCAGTTACACCAGGTGCCTGAAATGGTGGAGATGCATGTTGCTGTGAGACCACTCTTGCTTTTGGGACCTAAAAAAAATTGAATGGGAGTCTGCAAACCTGAATGGTATCACTCTGGGGGACATTTCAGTCACACAGTGTGATGATGGACTAGATCAATTGTTAATGCCTGAGTGGGACTCTAGTAATGTGCCAGAGCTTTTCAGGACACATGTGCCAGCACACTCGATAGGGTGTATCACTGGGCTTATTACAGTACTGATACTGATAGATGTATTCAGAAATTGAATTAAAGCCGCCCCAGGAAGTAACACAGATGGAAAATGGCCTGAGAAAGCACTGTATTTACCTCAGTGTCAGCTAATTTCTTTTCTTTTTTTTTAATTTTTCTGTCAGAGCCTTTTCCTGCTTATTATTATTTTTATTTGAGAGAGAGCAAGAGAGTGCGCACGTGTGCACGCAAGTCAGGAAGAGGAGCAGAGAGAGAGGGAATCCCGAGCAGGCTCCCTCAGTGCAGAGCTCGACATGGGGCTCAATCCTGTGACCCTGAGATCATGACCTCAGCCAAAATCAAGAGTAGGATGCTCAACTGACTGAGTCACCCAGGCACCCCAACGCCAGCTAATTTCTAAGCTGAATAGTTCTGCTTAGAACTAGTTTATCATAAGATACGGTGGGGGGGGGGGGATGAATAATTAAGACAAAAATATGAAAATGTATATACTGGCTTTATAATAGTGTCTTTAAATCTATCCCCACCTCCACAATGGCCCCTCCAAATCTTAGGGAGTATGATCATTTTGCTGTAAGAGTCTTGGCTGGAGACAAGGGTGGCATTTAACTTCACCACAGAAGAGGCCTCTGTCTTCTGCCCTCAGCTCTTGGAAGATGATCTTTGTTTGCCCAGAGGCTTAGGCTAGACAAGGAGTGGCAATGTGATTTAAGGTGAGGCTTAGGGTCACTTGGTAGCAGTCCACTGGAGACTTGAGATCAACCATATGGGAGCTTAATTAATCATGCCAATGTAATGGAGCCCCCAAAACTGAGAACGAGTCTTGGAATAGCCTCCCCAGTGCACAGTACTCTATGTGTATTGTCACACATTGATATTGGGAAAATAACATGTTCTGACTGCATGGGAAGAGGGTGTGGCAGTCCTCATAGTATCTCACAGTTCCCCAGACTCATGAGCTTCTTTCCTTGGCCAGTCTTCCTCTGTGTCCTTTTCCTGTACGAAACTGTATAATAGAATGTATACAGTGAGTATTATAGCATTAAGTGGGTTCTGTGAATCCTAACAAGTCCTCCCCAGTAGTTGTTTTGGGAATCCCCTGAACTTGCAGTTGGTGGAAGAAGTGACCGTGGTCTTGTGTAGATTGTGTTCACTCTTACTCTACAATTAGCTAAATTCCTCACAAAACTCTACTCAAGAGGAATCTGAATCTTAAGCTGTTTGTTCTGTCAGATAGGCAAGGACTTGGTCTCTCAGGAAAATAGATAAAACACACACACTTTGATAGACTTACAGTCTATTTTTCCTCACTTTTATGTTCTAGAATTACAGAATTATAAAGCATATTTTCTTCTTTTCATGTCTTATAATCAAGAGAAAATATACTCAGCAGAAGTTTCACCAAAAAAACCCCAGTTACTGGAATTAGCAGATAAGGACATAAATGATTGTAAATATATAAAATAATTGGAAAAGAATAATAATAGGGATAGAGAAGGGGTATAATGAGTTGAAGAGTATTTCTCAAAAATTCTTGTCTATCCAGAACTTCAGAATGTGACCTGATGTGGAAATAGAGTCTTTACAGATGTAATTAGGTTAAAATGAGGCACTAATATTGGGCCCTAATCCAGTGACTGGTGTCCTTACAAGAAGAGGGAAACGGATACAGAGAGACACAGAGGAGAGGGCCTTGTGAAGACAGAGGCAGAGATTGAAGTGTGAGGCATTTGCAAGCCAAGGAATGCCAGTTGCTGGCAGCCACCAGAAGTGAGGAGGGAGGCCTGGAACAGATTGTCCCTCAGAACCTCAAATCCTGCTGACACCTGGATTTTGGACTTTCAACCTCCAGAACTGTGAGAGAATACATTCTTGTTGTTTCAGGCCATTCATTTTATAGTACTTTGTTATGGCCCTAGGAAATTAATACACAAGGTAATGAGATATCTTAGGATATGGTAGCAAACTTTTTAAAAAGGACCAAATGGAAATTCTAGATCTGAAAAATATAGTAGCTAAAATAAAAACCACAATGGATGGGCTAAACACCATATTGGATGTTACAGAAGAAAGAATAAGTGAACTTGAAGACAAATAAATAGAATTTACCACACTGAAGCAGAGAGATTAAAAGAAAAAAACAAACCTGAGGGGTGCCTGGATGGCCCAGCTAGTTAAGCATCTGACTGTTGAATTCGGCTCAGGTCATGATCTCACAATTCATGAGTTCAAGGCCCTCATTGGGCTCTGCGCTGCCAGTGCAGAGCCTGCTTGGGATTCTCTCTCTCTGCCCCCTGTCTCTGCCCCTTCCCCTTGTGTGCACAACCCCCCCCCCCCCCGCCAAAATAAACATCAAAACACGTTTTGTTTTGTTTGTTTGTTTAACTTTGATAGATATTATTTTGCTTTGTTGTTTTTTATTTTAATTTTATTTTTTAAATTTACATCCAAATTAGCATACAGTGCAACAGTGATTTCAGGAGTAGATTCCTTAATGCCTCCTACCATTTAACCCATCCCCCCTCCCACAACCCCTCTAGTAACCCTTTGTTTCTTCTCCATATTTAAGAGTCTCTTATGTTTTGTCCCCCTGTTTTATATTATTTTTGCTTCCCTTCCCTTATGTTCATCTGTTATGTGTCTTAAAGTCTTCATATGAGTGAAGTCATATGATATTTGTCTTTCTCTGACTAATTTTGCTTAGCATAATACCCTCCAGTTCCATCCGCATAGTTGCAAGTGGCAAGATTTCATTCTTTTTGATTGCCAAGTAATACTCCATTGTGTGTGTGTGTGTGTACACACACACACACACACACACACACACACACACACACACATCTTCTTTATCCATTCATCCATCAATGGACATTGGGCTCTTTCCATGCTTTGGCTATTGTTGATAGTGCTGCTATAAACATTGGGGTGCATATGTCCCTTCGAAACAGCATACCTGTATCCCTTGGATAAATACCTAGTAGTGCAATTGCTGGATTGTAGGGTAGTTCTGTTTTTAATTTTTTTGAGGAACCTCCATACGGTTTACTAGAGTGGCTGCACCTGCTTGCATTCCCACCAACAATGCAAAAGAGATCCTCTTTCTCCTTATCCTCGCCAACATCTGTTGTTGCCTGAGTTAATGTTAGCCATTCTGACAGGTGTAAGGTGGCATCTCATTGTGGTTTCGATTTGTATTTCCCTGATGATGAGTGATGTTGAGCATCTTTTCATGTGTTGGTTTGCCATCTGGATGTCTTTTTTGGAAAAGTGTCTATTCATGTCTTTTGCCCATTTTTTCCCTGTATTATTTGGGTGTTGAGTTTGATAAGTTCTTTATAGATTTTGGATCCTGACCCTTTATCTGCTATGTCATTTGCAAATATCTGCTCCCATTCTGTCGGTTGCCTTTTAGTTTTGCTGACTGTTTCCTTTGCTGTGCAGAAGCTTTTTATTTTGATGAGGTCCCAATAGTTCATTTTTGCCTTTGTTTCCCTTGCCTCTGGAGATGTGTTGAGTAAGAAGTTGTTGCAGCTAAGGTCAAAGAGGTTTTTGCCTGCTTTCTTCTAGAGGATTTTGATGGCTTCCTGTCTCACATTTAGGTCTCTCATCCATTTTGAGTTTATTTTTGTGTATAGTGTAAGCAAGTGGTCCAGGTTCATTTTTCTGCATGTCGTGTTCCAGTTTTCCCAGCACCACTTGCTGAAGAGACTGTCTTTCTTCCATTGGATATTATTTCTTGCTTTGTCAAAGATTAGTTGGCCATATGTTTGTGGGTCCATTTCTGGGTTCTCTGTTCTGTTCCATTGATCTGAGTGTTTTTGTGCCAACATTAAAAAATGTTAAAAAAAAAAAAAAAAACCCAGGGGTGCCTGGGTGGCTCAGTTGGGTAAGCGTCTGACTTCAACTCAGGTCACGATCTCACGGTCCGTGAGTTTGAGCCCCGTGTCAGGCTCTGGGCTGATGGCTCGGAGCCTGGAGCCTGCTTCCGATTCTGTGTCTCCCTCTCTCTCCGTCCCTCCCCCGTTCATGCTCGATCTCTCTCTGTCTCAAAAATAAATAAACGTTAAAAAAAAACCAAAAAACCCAGACCACACTAACAACATCACTTAGCATTGATATATTATGAGGCTGGGAAGCATACATGAAATTGGGATCAAGAGAAAGAAAATAGGGCAGGAAAAAATATTTGAAGAAATAAAGACTGAAAAACTTTCCAGAAACTCACAACATTCTTAAGACAGATACAAAGAAGTCACACCCAGGTGTACCATAGCCAACAGCTGAAAACCATGATCAAGAGAAAACTTAAAAGCAGATAGAGGGAAATGACACATCCCTCCCCATCCTCCCCACCTGCCCTGTTTCCTGAGAGGTAGTGTTGCTTCCTGGCCCCCCCCCCCCCCCCCCCCCCCCCCCCCCCCCCCGGCTGGTGGCCCTGACCTTAGTCTCCGTGCTGTTTCTAGCTTGAATCCCACCCGTGACTTTCAGGATGAAGTTTCATCTTCAGTGTGATCACTGTAGTGCCCTTGCAGCTGCTCTGTCACTTCCCACAACTTCTAGTTGGAGTGTCTCTAGTTTTTCAAGTGTGCCTTGCTACCTTCTTCTGGGAACTCTCCTTCTTCAGAATCCCTCCCTGCCATCTTTCCCTCCACTCCAAGCTGGACCTCCTGGGTCCTAGAGGTCTGGGCAGTAGGTTTGTGCCTGCACTGTATGGGTACTGATGTTAGTGAAATAAAATTGGAAATTCATTCACAAGCCTTGTGTGGCATCCTTTCTTCAGACATAATTGACTGTGGGTGAGGGTTTAGAGAACCAGTCAGCCTACTGTGGGCCTTGCCAGCCTCGAGTCAGCCTGCACCATGCTCATTTTCTGTATGCTAGCCACATCGGCCTTCTTTTGGTCTGCATGCAGTCTTTTCAGCGTCAGGCCTTTGCACCTGTTGCTCCTCTGTGTGGAATTCTACATACCTCCTATACAGAGATTACACCTAGTCACCACTTGCCCAGAAAAACCTCTGACCACCTGGATTAGGACACACACATGCTTCTAAGAACTTGCCTTTACACTGTGTCTTTTCCTATGAGGACCTGTCCAAGTTGTAACTCTTTTGTGTGATTACTATGTCGATTCCTATCCCTCTTGCCTGTGAGCTCTGCAAAGGCAGGAACTCTGTCTGGTTTTGCCCATTTTGTATTCTCCAGTAACCAGCACAGAGTCTGGGGTCCAGTAACTGCTCTGGTAATACCTTGTGAGTGAATGGATGGGTGAATGGGTGGGCAGTTCCAACAGTAGTTTGGCCCTAGCATGTTAGTGGTTCCTCTAGAAGTGACTCCTAGAGAAACCCGAAGGTTTTTCCCCTCAAGGACTAACTGCTTTGTATCATGGGTTTCCCAGGACTCTTTTTTTTTTTTTTTTAATGTTTGTTTATTTTTGAGAGAGATACAGAGTGCAAGCAGGGGAGGGGTAGAGAGAGAGAGACAGAATCTGAAACGAGCTCCAGGCCCCGAGCTGTCAGCACAGAGCCCAACGCGCTGCTCAAACTCATGATCAACTCAGGATCCGCGAGATCATGACCTGAGCTGAAGTCCGAGGCTTAACCAACTGAACCACCCAGGCGCCCCCCAGGACTGTCTCTTAATAAAAGAATCCTCCCTCTCCTCTTCCCTCTCCATTTCACACTCAGCCCCAGCCTGGCTTGATTCTCCACCCTGTAACAGCTGCTTTCATCTTCCTGTCTCCACGGTTAGGACTGTCACTGTTCCCACAGGTTTGGCACACCTACTGGTGCTGCCCTTAGAAGTCACTGCATATACTCCTTTAGAAAGCTAAAACGTCATGTTAAAGAAGTGGCCCTGAACTCAGGCAGCCAGGGGCTCTGTGGGAGGAAGAAACCTGCGTCTGGTTGCCCTGGCCTCAGAAGTCAGCTGCAGCGTACTGGGCACAGATGGGCAAGGGCTCTTGTCCTGCGACAGCGCTGTCGTCACAGGGCTTCCTGAACTTACAGGAGCGAGATCACTTCCCAGTCACACGGCTGAGAAGCAGCAGGGACAGGAGAGGAACCCAACCTTGTCGGCTCCAGAACCCAGGGCTCCCCTACAAACTAGGTCGCCTGCTTCCAGAGTATGGCCTGGTTTGTGAAGTTGGTACCCCCTGCTGACATTTTCCTAGCAACAATAGTTTCCCTGCAGATGAGGGGGAGGAGGAGCCAGGAGACCATTCCCCTTCACCACAATAGGAAGCTGAGGCCTAGCAGGGGTCTACAGGGGCAGATGGCAGGCAGGCTAGGGCACAGACCCTCGAGCCTTGGGAGCTGGATCCGTGCCCCCTCCCCTGGCGCCTGCGCACTGCAGTTCCGTTCCCGCCCAACCCCGCCCAATCGCCCGGGTTTTCAAATTTGAAACCTGCTCCTTTTCCCGCCCGAACTTGTAGGGCAGCGGAGGGGGAGGGTGGGGCCGAACGCAGCCAATAGTGCCTCACAAGCTCCCCGGCCCCGCCCTGAAGGTGACGACAGCAAGCCGCAGTAGGCAATGGGCAAATGGGCAAAGGTGCCCGCTGGCCCCGCCTCCGTGGCGCCCACGTGCAGCAGTCGAGCTGGGGCCTCCCAGAGACCACGGGTGCCCGGATTACTATTAGGGGCAGAGTCTTCGCTATCAACTCCGGGCTGGAAACTGAGGCCCTGATACTCCAAGTAGTCGGCGTGGGGTCGCTGAACGAAATGGGCAAGATGCGGCCCCATTCAGCCTGGGGACTCACTCAAAAACTGGGCCTGGAGGAAGCGCCCGTGGCAGCCCTGGGAGTCTGAGGGGCCGGGCTGGCTCGTGGAGGTGGGCTGCGGTTCCCTGGTCCCTTTCCAGAGGGGCGGGGCCAAGAACTGGGCCGTCCGGGGGCGGGGTGTCTCGGAGGCGGTGCCGGGGCCCCTGTGTTTGTTGCACCGTGTCAGTTACATTGTAACAAAAGTGGTGCAGCCGCTCTTAGGGCCAGCACTTTAGGCCCGCTCGCCACCAGCTGTCTCCGACATGAAACCTGTGGCCAGCAATATCCAGGTCCTGCTGCAGGCGGCCGAGTTCCTAGAGCGCCGCGAGAGAGGTGAGGAAGAAATATTGGTCAGACTCCAGGCAGCAACCTCGCTGACACAGGCCTAGACTAGACTTGGCTCCCAACTGGAAGGACGCATGCATGGCCTTAGGCAGTAACCCTGAGGCACCCTTTCTCAGTTTGGCGGGGTGGTGGGGTTGGGAAAATGGCCCTGGCGCCAAAAACCCTTCCCTGACCGTGCCTTGCCAGGGGCGCCTTCAGGGACCAGCCCCAGCCTGAAGCGGGCGGGGGCTGTCTCTGGCAGAAGCTGAGCATGGCTACGCGTCCCTGTGCCCGCACCGCAGTCCGGGCCCAGTCAACAAGAGGAGGAAGCGATCCCCCCAAGCTTCTGGCACGCTGGACAGTGGGCGGTGAGGAGTGCTGGGGACGGTGGGGAGAGGAGGGGGGATGGGTCCCTTCATCGGGCCTCACCTTTGCCCACTTCCTCCTTGTTGCTTGCATCTCTGGGCCAGATCCTTACCCTGGAGGCAGTTCAGACCTCTCCTGCCATCTCCTCACTCCCCTCTATTCGTTCAGGGACTATTTCTTGAGCACCCCTGTTGTGTCAGGAGCTATAAATAGGATACTTCAGGGTCCTTCTTCCACTCACACTAGCACACTCCACATCTCACTCCACTCGATTTCTCCCACAGGCTTCCTCCTCTTCTCTCGTGTCAGCCCTTTGCACATGCTATTCCCTCCAATTTTAATGCCTCTCCTTCCACTACCCACTTTGGATAGCTTGTTTCTGGCCCAGCTCAACTGTCATCTCTGCCCAGGAAGCCCTTCCTGACTGCTGGTAGGTGGCCTCTTTCGGACCCCACAACCACCTGGGCAGGCCTCCCAGCTTTTGGCCCCATTTGTCTCTTTCTCTCCTGGGGATTCCAGTGCCCAAGGCCGGCACAAAATCCCCACATTGGGCTAGTTTGGAGCAGACAACTATAGTGGATTTTAAGCCCCTGGGGCTTGAGGGTGTGGTAGTAGCTGACACCCCCTCACCCCATCCTCCCTGGCATTGACAGGTCTGTGCACAACGAGCTGGAGAAGCGCAGGTGAGTCCTAGCTTTGCCTGACATCACCAGGCCCCAGGAACCACCTCCCTCTGGCCTCCCCTCCCCTACTGCCCCTGTGGCCAGCAAGGCTGGGCTGGCACTGCCCTCCAGACCCCTTCCCCTGCAGGAGGGCCCAGTTGAAGAGGTGCCTGGAAGAGCTAAAACAGCAGATGCCCCTCGGGGCTGACTGTGCCCGGTACACCACACTGAGCCTTCTGCGCTGGGCCAGGATGCATATCCAGGTATGGAGCTACCCCTGCACCCTGGGGCCAACCTGCCAGAACTCCTGAGAGGTATAGTAGGGAGGGGCTGAGTGGAACTGGGGAGAGAGGCCTGAGGTCATAGGTCAACAGTGTGACATGGGACAGTTCTCTATGCTTTTAGCTTCCATATGTGTGAAGTAGGAAGAAAAGCAGAAAGTAAGGATTGTTATGAGGCTTGAGTTTGCTCAGTAAATGTTCACAGCTATTACAGCTATTATATCACTTCAATCCTAACTGGCAAGTCACTTAGCCTCTCTGGACTTTACCCTCCTCTGTAAGGAGAGACATGTCTGTTGACAATATTTTGATGTGTCATGTGTCAGGGTCCCTAGAACTGCAGAGGGCTGGTTTTCACTCTCCCACTCTCCCATCCTTCAAGGCCTCCGGTTCTGAGCCCTCTACTCTAATACCATTTTGGAGAGTAGTTCCAGAGGCCAGGAGAGGGGAAGGTCAGAGGAAGTCAGTCACCTATCCTCCCAGGGCCCTTCCGCTGCCTGGGCTAAGCTCAGCACCCCCTGGTGGACAGGAGTGGGGTATGCCCCAGGCAGCACCCCTACTCCCACCCCCAATGGGAGCTTAGGGAATGGACTAAAAGTGGCCTTGGAAACAAGAGGCCTTTTCTTGTCCTTTTGGCCCTTTTGGCCTAGGAAGAAAATGGGGGCACAGGAGGCTAAGGACCAAGCAGCACAGCTAATGAGAGGCAGAATCCTAACCCAGGCCCAAGTTCCCTGATTTGCAGTTTCCTTCAAGTGTTTATTGAGCACCTGTTCTACCAGGACCTGTTGTAGGCACCAGGGGTTGTGGTAGAGAGATCCATGTGCTTATGCAGCAAGTAAATCACGGTGTAGGGAACGTCAGCACCACCCCATAGTGCCTGCATCCCTGGACTCTGTTGAAGGACACCCTGGTCAGGTAGCAGGCCCATTTCTCACATGGAGCTTGCCTGGTGTGGTTCTTGGAGAGATAATGTGTGCCCCTTGGGTGCTGGCTGGCTGGCCCATGGGCAGGAGCTAGGGATTGCTCCTTCCTTGAAGTCCTATATCCCCTGTCCTGGCCCGGTTTTGCCTTCTCCAGGCCATCTTCCATCGTCTTCCATCTTGCCCTAGAATGTTCTTTGTAGCACATAGATCTCCTTAGATCTGCTGGAAACCTTCCGTGGCTCTTGACAGGACAGTCCCAGTTCCTGCAAAACTGCAGGCCCTTCACAACTCAGGCCTTGCTACTGGTCAGCTTTTGGTCTCCCATATCCCTGTGCCCCACCAGAAAAGCTTAAGTCTCCATGCTCTTCTCAGTTTCCCTCTGCTATGATGCTTCTTCCTGCCCCATTTTGCCTAGGCAGCTCTTACTTATCCTTCTGCACCCAGTACAAATGTCCCCTCATCCAGTACTCCCCTTCTTGTTGACTAATGCAGACTTCTGCCCACCAAAGGCTCTGGTGGGAGGACCCTTGGCCCTCCAAGTCCCTGGAACCCAGGCTGGCAGAGCTTGAGGAGGATTAATGCTGAAGGCGCAGGGTTCCTGGGAGAGTCTTGACTAGGAGTCACAAACTGGTAGCCTCGGTTTGGTCTATAGTTTTCTAAAAATTTATATTAGTTGGCAGCACTTAAAAGGACATTTGACATGAAAAAGTCGGACTTTCCAGCTTCTCTTAAATCAGGATGTCTGGCAGCACCAAGTCCATTTGCATGTGGCTGTAACTGGCTATTACCTGGAGGTGGCCACCTTGAGTCGTGGTGCCCACTTGCAGGTGTGTGGCAGTCCTCCCCAAAACCTGCTGCTCGCCACTACAAGACTCCTTTCACATCGCTGGACCAGGCTCTGAAGGCCTGAGATCGTGGTGCCCGCCCTCCCCAACTCCTCAACACAAGAGCATTCACAGGCCATTTACATGGGCCCAGAGGGCAGGAGGGCTGGCTTCCCAGAAGATGCGGGAGCTCTCTGGGGCCCAAATTTAGACGCCCCTGGTCGGGAGCAGACAGTCACTGTTGAGGTGTGGTGGGATGAACCCCGGGCCCCCAGGCAGCTGACCCCACAGCCCCTTGCTCCCTTGGGACCTGCAGAAGCTTGAGGAGCAGGAGCAGCAGGCGCGGCGGCTCAAGGAGAAGCTGCGCAGTAAGCAGCAGAGCCTGCAGCAGCAGCTGGAGCAGCTCCAGGGGCTGGCAGGGCCAGGTGAGAGGGAGCGGCCGCGGGCAGACAGCCTGGACTCTTCAGGCCTCTCGTCGGAGCGTTCGGACTCAGACCAAGGTGAGTGCTCCGAAGCTGAGGGGTTGTGTAGACTGAGTGGGCCGGGTCTGCTGACTGGACCCTTCCCTGTGTAGAGGAGGCAGAGGTGGACGTGGAGAGCCTGGTGTTCGGGGGCGAGGCTGAGCTGCTGCGGGGCTTCGGCGCAGGCCAGGAGCACAGCTACTCACACAGCAGAACCACCTGGCTATGACCTTCACCGCCCCAAAGTGGGCCTCTACCCTCAGACTACTCTCCGCTCTGCCGGCAGGAGTCCTCCCCAAAGCCTCAGGGCTGCTCGGAGTCACCTCCTGTTGCAATGGACCAAAAGGACCCTTGTGTGGGAATAGGTGCCTGCCCCCAACCTTGCCGCCGGCTGTCCCTCCTGGGGGAGGGGTGCCTGGGTTTCCCCTGAGCCCCATGGGGCAGGCAGCTTAGGCCTGGGCCACTCTTCCAGGCCTTTTTTTTGTAGCACTTGGCTCTGCTGTCCCCAAGGGGGCAGGAAGCCTCTTGGGCCCTCACATTCCTTCCTAGACAAGGCTCTCTGGCCTTTGTCCCAGATACTGTACAGTATTTTCATTAAAAGCCTCTTTACTAACTTCCTGTACATGGTCTTGCCCGATGAAAATGGGGAACTCCCAGCCGCAGACAAACTGGAAAAGAGGAAATGAGATCAGTAGCCATTACTGACACTGTTGACCATACCAGCCGTGTCCCTTTAATTTTCACAGTTGGGGCTGTCTGTCCCCAGTTCATGGGCGGGACGAGGCTGAGTGAGATGACTTGCCTGAGGTCCAAAGCCAGGAGAGCACAGAGTCAAGATTCAAACTAAAGCTTTCTGACTCCAGAGCTAGGGCTGACTGAATTCAACAAGTATTTATTGAGTGCCTGTTATGTGCTAGGCATTGTTCCAGGTACTTGGGACACATCAGAGAGTGCAATAAAGGTCCCTGCCCTCATGGAGCTTACAGTCTAGCATTTATTACCACTGCATCTGCACAATGCCTGTGACCCTGGGCACTTCACCGCGCCTCTCTGTGCCTGTCCTCAGCTGCCCGATGCGGGAGTAAGCAGGCCCAGCTCAGACATGGTAACATGCCTGGTGCACTGTAAATGGCAAACGGGACACCCACCCCCAACCCACCACCCAGACAGTAGAAAGGGCTGGAAGTTGACTTTTAATAATAAAGTACAAGGGGGAAAGGGTAGAGGGATTTGAGCCGGGTGGTCAGGTGTCCTACCGCACCAGGGCCTGGGCTAGCTACACAAACTGCTGCTGCTGCTGCTGCTGCTTGGTGGCCGCCTTGCTGGCAAGGTCCTTGGCCTTCTCTGTAGCTGCCAGTGCCGTCTCCTTTGCCTTCTCCTTGGCCTCCTTGGCTGTCTCAACAAGGGTTTTGGAAGGGGCCTCACCTGCAGCAAAGGGCAGGGGCTGGCTTCAGAGGATGCCAAGAGACCTATTTCATCACCCCTCCATGACACTCACCCTCTTTGGGCCAGGCCCCATTGGAAAGGTGGTATTTGCCCCAGGGGAGAGATCAGGAGTCCCAGGCTTAGAGTGGGGTGGTGATAGCCACAGACTCCACGCAAATCAGGGCAGCTAGGACTTGACTCCAGCTTCTCTTTGTGCCCAGAGCCCTCACCTTGCAGCTTGGCCAAGATGTATTCAAAGCCCTTCATAGTCTTGGTCACATTGCTTTTGAACCGGGCAAGGCCAAATTCCTGGCAAAAGAAGAAAGGGGTAAAGCTTTGGAGCTTCCCACTGATCCCTAGCCAAGCCTTTGTGCCAAATGCCTGGGCCCCCAAAGACCCAGCACCCCCACAAAGCTGCTCACCTGGACAGCTCTGGAGACACCAAATAAACTAGAGGAGACCCAGGCTTCCCGGCGGATTTCGGTCCAGCCGCTGTTATCAGAGTTCACACAGTAAACACATCGTTCCTCCACCACCTGTGCGGGGAATCAGGCCAACCACAACTGTAGGGGTGTCTTTCACTTTACCAAACTTGCACATCAATGTGATCCCCTGCCTCTCTTTCACAAGGTAAGGCAATAAAATGAAAACGTACTTCTTTCACTTACTGTATGCCAAATCTGCATTTTAGGAAGAGCAAGAACATAAAAAAAGGCCATTTTGCTAACACCTCTCCTCTAACTCTTCAAACTAAAAGGCATACAGACTCGAGATCAGTAGGGTGCCTTCCAGCTCTATCCTGGTCCTGGATTTTGTTTGCTAGGTTTCCATGCAGTGCTTTTAGCCTGCCTTCCACCACTACAGCTCTTGAGCTCCCATTTCCAAAATGGAAATCTGGCAATCGTCACAGCTCATTATCAGAGAAGTGGACCAGTATTTCCAAAAGAAACATTTAAAACACATGTCTTGACAGCTGGATCACTATCTTTGTAATTTATAAAAACAGGTTATGCCCTCAGGATAGTCTGCTGTGAAGCCTTCAGAAAACTCTGGGGGAGAATATCAAGGTGCCTGCTCACTCTGTGACCTTGCAGGACACTTCCCCTCTCTGAACCTCACTTCCCTCTTTGCATAATAGAGAGTAATACCCACCTTTCCACGGTCACTGTGAAGATTAGCTGAGAAAGAGAATGAAGAGTTCTCTGAAAGCTTTTAGAATATTCACAAGCGAGAAAATACTGCACTAGCTTTCTTTAAAGTTTTCAAGCTTTTTTATGTGCAAAAAATCAAAACGTGTATGAACCTCTTCCACCAAAATCTCAGACAAAAATCCATTACATAAGACAGATAAATGTCTTAATAAACATCATAAGACAGAACTCCTCTAATTATGGGGCAAGAGGCCCAGAACCTCTCCCCTCTGAGGCACAAAGGAATTCCTTATGGCTTGATGGACTCATGTTTGAAAATTACCACCTCCCTTCCTCAGCATCACTCCTGTGAGCCCAAACTATACATGTGCCAGGCACAGTGAGGGTACTCTGTATTTAGTACTTGGAACAACTCTGTAGAACAGGTACCCTCAGTATCAATGAGTTAAAAGACTGGTCCAGAGATACTAACCAGCTGAAAAGATCATCTGAGTTACACTCTAGAGCTATCACTCCCTAGTAACAGATCTGCCCCAGACCATAGAAGTTCCTTCATGGCTCCCTAGCCACAGGTACCTGGAGTTTTCTACTTCTGGGGGAACAAGGGGAGGGTGGTCTCACCATCAGCCGGGCATGGTTGATGTTCCAGGTGAAGGTGGTCATGGTCTGGTTCTGCGGGTCCACAATAGAATCCTCCAGGATGTACACCGAGTGAGCAACATTGGCAGGAAACAGTCGCTCGGCCCAGCGGGGCATCCTGTTAGTCTTGGTCAGGAGACGCCGGGACAGGAGCTTCTGGTCAGGGGTCACCTCCCGGTGCACTATGTCTTCCGTCAAGACATGTTTGCTGCAAGTATCAGAGTAAAGGTGACTCTAGGGAGCATGCCGCCTGTTGGGTTTCCCATTTGGAGCCTCCTGGCCCAGAATGGCCATGCCTTCCCCAAACTTGGCAGGATCACCTGCAGTGATAAGTGGCGTGCCTCGGACCTGATCTAGAGTTCGTTGAGCCTATCCGCAGGCAAATTCCAACTCCCGCCCCCCTCGCTGACCGGTCCAGCTGGACCTCATGATTTATTACACCCGTGGAGAATGCCACAGGCACTGGAGTTGGCCAACGCCCGGATTTCCTAGCTCAAGATCCCTCCCAACTCAAGTTCCCCCGCCTCTTCCTGTCTCACCACCCCGAAATGAGAGAACCTTGGACTACAGCCTCAAGTAAACCACCGCCCAGGCCCAGCCTCTTTCCACTACCTTGCAGGCCTGGCCGCTTCCCGGATAGGGTTTTCTTAACCTACAGATGGCCACGGTTCCGCCGATCCCCTACCTCCGACTCGATGTCGAGTCCTTCCCGGCCCCACACTTCGATCTCCAAACAGCGAGAGGGGAGGACTGCTCTTTCCAGGGCCACGTACCTATAGGGATTCGGGTACCGCTGCCAGAAGGCAGCGAACACTTGGTCCCAGGAACTCCGGAGCACGCTCTGGCCCAGGAAATACTTCACCATCGTCCCGGCCGGGGCGGGCTCAGCGTCCAAGCAGCATCAGGGGTGCAAAGCCCGGGGTGGGCACGCGGAGGCCGGGCCGCGGCTCGGCGCACGCCCTCCAGGCTCGCAGCTCAGTCACCACCGCACCGCGCCCAAGAAGCCGCCGCCGCCATGAGGAGTTGTCCGGCCGCGCGCAACTTCCGGCGCATCCGCGCAGTACCCACCACTTCCGGCGCCCGCACACGTGATCCCGCGGCCCCGCCCCTCCCTCCTCACCCCTCCCCCTCCCCCGCGGGAGTCGCGGAGCTGCGGGTCTGACCCAGGTTGAAAGGGCCCCAGGTTCCGTGGGGAATCCGTGCGGGAACGACGCCTAAGCCCAGCAAACGAGCTGGGCGGTGGCGTGCGGCGTGCGGCGCCGTTAAGGGCGCTGCCGCGCGCGCTCTCAGGCCGCCCCGAGTCCTGGGGGGACTTCGAAGGAGGATCCGCGCCTGGGGCCAGAGAACGGGGCAGACGGGGGCACTGCCGGAGGCCGAGCCGACGCAGTGTCTCCAGTCGTAGGTTGGTGCCTGGGGTCGGGGACCGAGGTTTGGGCGCTGCCTGCCTGAGCGGAGATCCGGGTTTGCCTCCGCCCCCGCTCAGGACCCTGACGCGGGTGAGGCGGCCCCGGGAGCATGAGCGGGCAGCGCGTGGACGTCAAGGTGGTGATGCTGGGCAAGGAGTACGTGGGCAAGACGAGCCTGGTGGAACGATACGTGCACGACCGCTTCCTGGTGGGGCCCTATCAGAACGTGAGTGCGCTCCGCGGGGCCGGGCACGAGTGGGAGGGAGCTGACCGGCACCCGCGGCCCTGATCGCTTCCCCCTGATTGCAGACCATCGGGGCCGCCTTCGTGGCCAAGGTGATGTCCGTTGGAGACCGGACGGTGACTTTAGGTATTTGGGTAAGTCCCCTGGGCAAGTAGTCCTGAGATCACCCAATCCTGAGGAGGCTTACTTAGGTTCTCCTATTACTGACTTGTCTCTTAGAGGCCGTTCTCTAAACCCCAGTTTAAAAATAGGGGTCTGAAGGACGTGATAGTAGTTTGCAGTCTTGGGGAGTAGCTCAGTAACTCAGGCCAGGGCTAAGCCGCTCCCTGCCCTTCAGGACACAGCAGGCTCTGAGCGCTACGAGGCAATGAGCCGAATCTACTACCGGGGTGCCAAGGCTGCCATCGTCTGCTACGGTAAGAGAGGCTCTGGCCTGTTCCTCAAACAAGAAGGGTTGGGTGTCAGGCCGGCCTTAGAGAACAGCCCCTGACCCTTGGTGTGTTTCCTGTGCGTCCCACATCAAGACCTGACGGACAGCAGCAGCTTTGAGCGGGCAAAGTTCTGGGTGAAGGAACTGCGCAACCTAGAGGAGGTAAGTGCCAGACCTCACCAGAGGACCAGAGGCTGGTGGTCCATGGGAGTGACCCTGACCTTGCCTTCTGCTCCAGGGCTGTCAGATCTACCTGTGCGGCACCAAGAGTGATCTGCTGGAGGAGGACAGGCGGCGTCGACGTGTGGACTTCCACGACGTCCAGGACTATGCAGACAGTAGCTATTCCTCAGCTCTCTGGGGGTGGGGGAAGTGGCTGCTTGGGTGGATCATAAAATAGGGACTGCCTTAGCTGCCATGGCAAGATCCCTTGGGAAAGTCTTCTGGCCTCCCTGAATGTGTGGGGTCCATTAAGATTCCCTGAATTGCTAGCCTTCCCCTTTTTGTCCACCTGATTCTCAGGTAGGAGGCTTTAGTCATTTCTCCTTACAGATATCAAAGCTCAGCTCTTTGAAACATCCAGCAAGACAGGCCAGAGTGTGGGTGAGTGCTGTCCTGGGCCTCACAGCAGAACAGGCAGGGGCACCAGAGGCGGCAGAGAAGAGCCTAGAGGGCTGGGTTATTGGGTGATTCCAGGGTTACTGGCTTTGAGCCCTCACTGACTTGTCCTTTTTCCTGCCAGACGAGCTCTTCCAGAAAGTGGCAGAGGATTACGTCAGTGTGGCTGCCTTCCAGGTGATGACAGGTGTGTGCTTCCCCAGCCTCTCTGGAGACTTCCTCTAGGCCCGCTGCATCTTGCCCCCTTCACAAGTTACCTGATCCCCAAACAGAATGGTGCTAAGTTGCCACCTCTCTTTGACAGAGGACAAGGGCGTGGACCTGGGCCAGAAGGCAAACCCCTACTTCTACAGCTGTTGTCATCACTGAGTCACCACCGCTCAGCTCACCTGGCCTGGGGGGCTGAAGGGGATATTAAAGGGATTGCCCCAGAAGAGCTAGACCTAGCTCTCATCTGGGGTTGAGTGGTCAACTCTCTGAGCTACCCCCAGTCCCCATGGCAGCAGGGGTGGCACCTGCCTGTGCTGGCCCATGGAATGGAGGCAGCATTGGTCTGACTGATGGGCACGAGGAGGGTAAAGGCTTATTTGGACCCAGGCTCCTGCCCTGGACAGCACTTGTGTCTTCAGATTATTTAAGTGGCTTCTGATTTGTAAATAAAATCAATGCACTGTGAATCACACTCAGCCCCTCTCCCTGCTGTGCCAAGACACCTAGTTCTTTCTGGGACCACCTGGCTGTCCTAACTTCCTATATTAAGGCTCCTACCAGCTCTTACTCTTTTGGAAACCAAGTAACTTCACCCCAGGGATGCAGCTGAGATAATAGAGAAACAAAAGGGCTTTTTCCTGTTCTTTAGGGGAGACAAAGATAGGTGAGAGGTTGTGGTTGGGGCAACGCAAAGCAAAGCTCACGATTCCATCTTGGTGTCGAGAAGAGCAAGGTTTAAATGGTGTCCAGAGATCAAAGGGTCAAGTACTCCTACCTCAGACTGGCTGGTTCTACCACTACTGTCATGTCTAGGTCCATGAGTCATGTCTGTGGCTCAGATCCTAAGCTTCTCAGCAGTATCTTACAATGTGGTTTAATGGAAGAAGAATCCTACATTCTGCAAGACAGAAAGGTCTTTTAGATCCAGACTGGGATCCAGTTCAGCTATCAACAGAAAAAGGACCTGAACTCGGCCTGAGTTTCTCATCTGTAAAATGAGGTGACCATCACCCAGTTCAGGATGCTGAAGATCCAGAGCAAAAAGTAACTCTAGGACTGAATGCTTGTCTTCTCACGCTACCCCCCGCCCCAGGGCTTTGTGCTGAAGGAGTAGGAAGTTCAGGACTAGGTCAGAAGGAGAGACAGACTCCGAAGATTCCCTCAAAGTATATTTTTGGGCCTTAGAAGTATCAGGCATTACTGTACACAGGGCTGATGCTTCCTCTTCAACTAAAAAGCATATGGCAGTTCTTTCTAGTATGGGAGGCCTGGGCCAGGTCTTCTACAGTGCCTAGCACCTATCTCTGAAGAACTAAAAACCTGGCCAGAATGGCCAGACTCACACTCAGAAAGTACTATGGTTCCACTTCCCTTTTTAAAACCAATTCCTCAAAATACCCTTCCTTTATGGGTAATGGAAGCTTCCTGTATAGGGGCTAAAACAGACACCAGCCATTCCCAAAGGAAGTGAAAAACATTCTGGCAGATGGTGGCTGCAGGGAGAAAACCCACACAACTCCTGGGAGATGCTTAGAGGAGAGGCTCACCTCCACCAAGTTCCGGACCTGGGAACTATCTCAGGGGCTGGTTCTGCTCTCACCCAAACACATCCTCCCTCCTGTTAAAGCTACATCTCCCCACGGACAACAAACAAAACACAGGGCAAGGGCCATAAGAGTAAAGTTAAACTTTACTTTACAGTAATTTTTCTATATACAAAGAATTACAGTACATGTTTATGGGGACTCCTACAGGGCTCCCCTCTTTTTCACTAAGAGTTTCACTTACAGCTGACCATCTATGGGGGGAGGGGGCAAAAGACCAGTGATGGACCTCAGCCGACACCCCCCCCCCCACAACCCTTTCTTAAAAATATAGAGATCTCTATTGTCAGCTTGTTTCTTTGCCAAGACTTAGCTGCTCTTCCATGAGCTCCTGTGTGCTGCACTCATCCATCTTCAACACACTCCTCTACATGCACACACAGGCAGCACCCACCTTGGACCTGGAGACCGCCTGTTCTCTGCCCCTCCCCTGGAAGTTTAAAGCACCAGGACCATTCACTTCTGCTCCTACTCCCTGGGCTCATCTCCTGTCCACAAAGCTTTACTGGACTTCCAGCGTGTTACACCTGAAGCCCCTCAATAGCCTGAAGTTTTGAAAGCCATGGGAAAGCAGCTCCAGAGAAGGGACCATGTAAGAGTTTAACATGATTTTGCTTATGCTGGTAGGAAACATTTCTTCTCAGGCGGTGGATTTCTAATTAAAATAAACTCTTTCCACCTCCTTAAGAAATATTACCCTTAGTCTTCATAAGCAATAGAGGTGCTCCCATGAGAGTGGAAGAGGTAGAGAGGGGCAGAAGGTAACCGAAGGAGAACCCCACAGTAGGAGCTCTCTACCAACCTGTCCTAGGCAGTGTGGACGGAGACTACACCAGGTGACAAGGTGACACCAGCCCTGAGAAACTCAATGACCACCCTCGTCTGGATACAGCATCTCTTCCATTTAGGACTGCGCTGAACCACTCCAGGGTTGGGTGCAGGATTCACTGAGGCTCTGCCTTCTTCTCTAATAGAGCCTCAAAGAAACCATTCCACATGAAATTTCTTCCTCCCAAACAGGAACCCGGGTTTCTCAAGTCACCAGTCCCTCACCCCTTGGCAGTGCTTATTTATACCAGAAAATTAGCACCATCATTACATTTTTTTGTGTGTGTTCAAAGCAATTATCTATTCTTATTTCAATTGTACTACAGCAACCTCTGGCCCTGCTGTACTGGCCCTAGGAAGCTCGGCTGAGAGCTCACTGGCTGTAGCCAATGAAAGTCTCATGCAGCAGCTACCTAGCTCTAAGTGATCTGGAATGTCTAGCTCATGAAGCAGCCCAAGCATTATTCAGCAGGAAAAGGGGCTGTGGCAGCTCCTTTCTTGTCATGATCTCAGGTTAGGACACTGGGTCACTCTGACCTCCTGGTTGACAAACCCCAAGAGGATGACAATATCCCCCAAAAAGCCTTAGGAGAAAACCCACTTTATAGGAGCTGAGGGCAAAATCCATCCACATTTAGTGCTTTCCTGATTCCTCTCCACAGGGGAAGCTGCCAGGACCAGACTTCCTTCCTGCCATTCTGTTCTCATGATGTGACCTGGGAGTCCAGCTCCAGTAAGTAGATGCTGCTGAGCCTGGAAAAGGATCGCTGATGCACTTCGTGCCCTGACTGTAGTGTGGGGTAGAGAATGTGAAGATAAAACAATTATTTCCATCAATGCTAAAGATGCAGATTTGGTAGTTTTTCATTAGAGGATCAACACAGTGATTTAAATCACCTCAAACTCAGTAACTTCAGGGGGAAGCAGACATTTAAAAACCTGGGATGCTTCTGTAGCAATGACAGCTATTTTGCTATTACAATGGGTTTGCTCCAGGAGAAGCAAATGAGGCTTTGAATTCAAATTTCAACAGTTTTTCTGACTTAACAGAGCTAGGAGACATATTGGTTCTTCAGTTACCTATGGAAGCCAGCCATGGCTTCCCCCTCTGAAACATTTCCTGAGGACTGGCTTAGAGGCAGACGCTCTTGAGATCCTGATTTCCAGGCCCTTGGCCAAATACCAAAATACCATCCTGCACAAAGATCAGGAGTTTCTAAGAGAAAAGCTTTCCTTTTAACTGCCAATTCACGCCCTCTGGAACAAAGGTCTCAGTACAAGACTCCAGGAGAGTCCCCAAGGGCTGGCAAGGTCACTCCCTCACCACTGTCCTTCATGCAAGGGTCTCAATTTCCCAACAGACCAGTCCTTCTGACTCTGCTTCTAATTGTATGGTGACTGCTTTCATGATGTTAACAATCTGGTATCAGATGCTGCTATCAGTGGGCCTGATAGCTCAATTTCTAGTTTCCATTCCACCTAAGAGTCTTTCAGTAACCCTCACAAAAGCCTGGCTGTCCATCCATTTAGATAAAGAACTGCCACCATCCCCCACCCCAAACCAAGCACAACTCAAAAGTTGTTTCCCCAGGCAAGTCTGGAAGGAAGTTTCCAGTAAATGGTGGAGAATGGAAAGAACCAAAACAAAATCACAAAGTGGCCAATCATGGCCCACCTTTCCCTTAACTCCTTGTCCTAGAGCGGCTGTCAAGTCAATTACCTACCAAAGCCTACTTCAGAGAAGCTATTTAAGGATCAAACTTCTCCACTTAAAATTTTTTTACATAGCCTGCACATACCCCGCCCCCCCCAAATTCACAGTTTATTTCATGAAACAAAGAGCTACGGTAATTTAACACACAACATAGTGAAAGGAGATTCTGACAGTGCAGTGCGAATATCTTTTTCTGATCACAACTACTGATGACAGGAGAGAAAAGGGCACAGGACTGGCACCAAGCAAACCCTACTCATACAGCCTAAGAGATTAGGGAAAGGGACCTACTAGCTGCAGTTATATACTTATTATTCTCACACATGATAAATACTTAATATAGTGAACTTTAATGTTCTGGGTGGATTTCTTTAAAAATATCTTTTCCATGGTTTAAAATTTTTTTTAAAAGAAAATAAGATGCTTTGTTTTCTCTTCCTTTTGAATAAAGAGCATTTCCTCTCTCATGATGTGGGAAGAGAGGATGAAAAGGGGAGAACTAGGCAGGTGGAATTTACAGAGGAGATTCCGAGGTCTAAGTGAGATGCAGAGGTATGCCCCTAAACTTGGGACAGCCCTGCCCAGCCTCGTACCTCTGCCTGAGTTCAAGTGTCTCATCCCGAGACAGACTTTGGGAAATAGATGCAAATTCTTCTTTTAATCTTTATATAAAGCGCAAATGCTTCTGTAACTATTGTTCCCTCCTTAGAAATGATATGGGTAACCTCAATAGGAACTTAGGAGGAGGAAATTGGGACAAAATACAGAATCCTGTTGAGGGTGTAAAAGCCATAACTGAGACAGAATGGCCGGGAGACATTTGGGCCAGGAGATGGCCTGTTGGCTAAAGCTGCTGGCTAAGTTGGCAAAGCAGAGAGGTAAACGTTTGGTCTAGGGACAAAGGAGGGGTGAGTGAATGGGAAGGAACTGGCCAAACAGCACTTCCTGTTGGCAGTTGGTGAGCTGGGTGAATAGTAGGGCAGGGTAGCACCAACAGATTTCCCAGCCCTTGGGCCCCAGCTCAGGGCAGCAGTAACAGATAATCAGCAGTTATGAGGAATCATCTCTCAGACTGGACATTGCTCTAAACACCATATCTTGCCAGTCATAGGGGAAGGGTTCTGGCTTGCCTTTGAACTAAGTCAGCAGGCAGGTGCTCTCAATATAGAACACAGCAATTCTCAGGGATAGGGTGGTAGAATCTACCAGTGAAGGAGAGGACTCCCTCCATTCAGGTAGGAGGGCAAAGGATCAAAAGAGAAGTAATTTTCTATCAGGATCTGGCACTCTCCCTGAGCCGGCAGTAGATCTAGCCCAGAGCTTGCCAGAGATTCCCTATTGTCCACTGCCCGACTCTGAAATCTGAAAGCACCTGAGTGTTTGGGGGGCAGGCATGGGGTGGGTTGATGTAAAAGGAGGAAAATCAGTAGAAGAGAAAGGTAAGCTTGCCAATTGCCTTCTTATACTCTGGGAAAGCTACGTCCTTGTAGAGCTCAGCCCCCACAACCAGCTACTCTGCCCAGGACAGATCTTTAGATTCTGCCCAGCCAACAGCTCCACATGGCCTTGATGCAACCCCCTCTCACCTATAGAGGAGACCTCCACATAAGGGTGTGTGCATAAATGTGCACACTCAACCAGGAGACACTTACTCAACACAACCACTTCTGGGGCCACAGAGGACATTACAAAATGAGTCTGTGGAGCCCCAGGGCCCCTCAGAACTTCCTGTTATTTCCTGGTCAAAGGTTCGTGAAAACAGCCTGGGAACCCAGGCAGGCATGTTAGGCTCACAGGGATCAGGTCTTCTTTATCTCTGTATCTCCTGTCAGTGACTAGCACCTAGCCTAGCACATGTGAATGCTCAAGAAATCACCACTGATATGAATAGATGTCAGTTCCTCCCAAGTGTTCATCAGGGCCCTCAATGGGGCTCCGTAGAACTAGAGAAATAGCTTCGAGAGCCCCTCTAGCTTCCAACCTAACCAGTGGAATTGAATCCCATGCTTGACTCCAGAGTGGACTTTTTATTTCAAGTTACCATGTGTAAAGGTTGGAGGAAAAAGACCCAAGTCTGTCTGTCTCCTTGGTTGGGGCCCACTTGGATTTCCATACATGGTTTACACAACCACATGCCCCCACTGGCTAATGTCACAAGAGTTCTGAGTGCTGGGATATAAGGAAAGAATAACAGTGGGAAAGTGTTGGGGTCTGTTTTTTTAAGAGGGGAAAAGAAAGATGATTTCCCTTCCCCAAGAACCCTGGGGGCAGCTGGTCTGGTCATGTGACATTTACTCGTATTATTTCTGTTCTGACTCTGCACACTTGTGACTGGAAGGAGCCTGGTTAAGAGCTGGAAGTGTATTTTGCTCTGGTTTAGGGTCTTGCCCTCTTCCAAGAGACCAGCAAGTCTGTGCCAATGTCTGTGTGCTCCCAGAGGACCAGCAAGACGGTGATATTGTCTGTCCAGCCACTATGGGCCAGAGCCCTGGCCCTGGTGAGGCCTTTCCCAGGGCCCAGGGACTCTGCTCTGCGGTTGCCAACTTCTTCTCTTCAGTACAGAGGGAGGATGGGGCCTTCCCAAGAGGCCTGAAGGATTGCCCATTCTTGGCAGCAAGTCCAGGTAGTTGCTGGCCTCCAGCCATCTGCTTCACCTGCTTCACCAGGCCCGGTGCTTGACTGGGAGGCCCTGGTGTCTGCTCCACCCCCGCAGATGCTCTTCCTGAGGCCGGAGTTGTTGGCTCATATAAAAAAGCCTTGGCAGGAGCCTGAGAGAGAAGTCTGGCCTGGGTGAGTGATTTAACCGCTTGCCAGGGGTGCTCCGAAGGGACTGCTGCTTTCCCTGGTGGCTGCAGGATAGGATCTGCCACACTGCCTCTCTCTACAGCTCTCGGCATCTGCCCTAGACCTTTGCTGGCAGTCCATGAGCTTGATTCCAACACCGGCATCTTGTCATCAATCTGTGATGTGACCTCATGAGGTGAAGCAGCCCGTTCTTTCTGGTGAGGAGTTAGGTCCATGAGATCCATTACCAAAGCAGCTCTATTTTTTGACTGAGTATTCTGGTCCACGGGCCTCAGTGCTTTTTCTTTAGCTACCAGGGTCTGGACCACAGCTGATAGTACTTTGTCAGGAGGTGGGAGTCTCTGGGACAAAGAAGCATGGGATTTGTCTGGGGGCCTGTCTGAAGTCTGGGGTTTGGGACCACTGGTGACTAGCAGTCTGTCTGGAGGTGGAAGTCTTAGACCAGTAGGGACTGGGGCTTTCTCCAGTGACTGGGGCCTTGGGCTGGCAGCACCTATGGATTTATCCAGCCTTGGGTCAGCTGTCCCCAGAGGTCTTTCCAGTGGTTGGGACCTGACTGAGGGTGAGGAGCTTATGCCGGTCACTGGAGAGGGTTTGTCAGATAGTTGGGGTCTTGGTCCTGCCACTGCAGGTGGCCTGTCCAGTGGCTTCTGGCTGGATACCAAGGATTGGGGTTTGGTCCCCGACCCAGCAAGGTCCCTGACCCTATCTACAGGCTGGGGCCTGGAGTCAGTTCTGTCAGGAGGTCTTTCAGGCAGCGGTGGCCTCTGACAAGTTCCTGCCAGAGCTTTTTTGGACAGTGACAGTGTCTGGTTGGTGTCAGCAGGCAGCTTATCCAACATCTTGGGCCCCTGAGCAGCCACTCCTGATGAATGCTCTGCCAGGTGAGTGCCTGGGCCTGGAGGCAGCGGTACTGGGGGAGGCACATACTCACGGATCTCCCCAGGTTCCAGAGGGTTGGGCCCGCAGGGGTCATGCTCAGTACAAGACAAACGCCCATCCAACTTGGAGATGAAGAGCATCCCTTCCCGATGCTGCTTACAAAAGGAACTGGGACACATCTCACAGAAGGAGGCTGCTTCCTTCCCACAGATGTCACACTGATGCCAAGGACACTCCCATTTCCCTGAAAACACAGATGTGAAACAAACCCTTAGGAAAATAAGCAAGGTACATGAAATGGGCCGTGGCTCTGAGCCTGGGTCAAAGGAGTGATTTCAAACTGCCACCTTCTGCAGATCAGGTCACTCATCCAATACCTCCCCTTGCCCCAGAATCTCAGATTCTCCTGTACAACACATAAAAATAAAAGCCAAGTACCAAATAGCAAGTAAGTATCAACTAAATATACAAGCAGAGGTAATTTCTTATTACTATGACTATTTCTATCAAGGGGGAAAAAAACCCAAATGTCCCTTTAGATAGAATGTGAAGATATTACTTTCACAGGTTTGCAAACTCCATTTGTATTATATAGCCTTTAAAATATTCAACTCTAAGGGGATAATCTCAATTATTTAAACTTCTGCTTATTTGGTTATATTTAGGAACAGGGAACTGATACACAACTGTGAAAAATGGGAACAGATTTTCCTTTGCTCAATTTTAAGCCTTGAAACCAGCACAAACTTGACCTATACTGTGCACACAGAACCAGTGGAAAAGACCTTTACTTACCATCTATTTGCCCCCATTTCATGACACCTGAGAGTCTCTGCCATGGACAGTGTTTCTGCCTCGGCTCATAGTTTTCAAATAAACTATGCTAGCCCTGACTCCTGGCTCATAGGCAAGATCAGTTCTAGTGTGGCCTGTGCCAGCTATAATCTTGAGTTACTGATTTTGAAACGATTCTCCATTTCTATTTCCTGGCGCTGACAGGTCATGTTGTGGCCTTGCCCTCACACTACCTCCATTTATATGATTTCATTACCCTAGCAACTGTACACTAAAGGAAAGCTAGTTCAGAGACAAACTCCTCTCACTCTCACCCTAAAATTCTTCTCTTTCTGCAATTCCCGGAAGCAGGCCACTAGTGACGTATAATCTCACTGGGAGTGGCTCCATACTGCTTTCATACCTCTGTCATCAAAAACAGACCACATATCCAAGTGCCTCAAAACCCTTCTAACTCCAAGTAACTGCTCAAAAGTTAGTGGCTTCTCCAGCTACCAATTCCCAGACACTGTCTGCCTAAGCAGCTCTCTCACGCGTTAGCTGATACAGTTGACTCTCCTTCAGAGGGGTGTAGGTGAGGGGGGCTAAAAGGGTGTCTAGTCCACAACTCACTGACTGGAATAACCCCAAACTCTATGCTGTCTTAACCTCTCTTTCTTTAGAAAGGAAACATGGCTTAGTGGCCTTGAGGTCAGAAAACCTGGCTTTCAGTCCAGCTCCTCCATCTATATGCTCTATTGTGACAATTCATCTCACCAAACTGGACTCTCAGTTTCCTCATCTGCATCATGGGAAGGTGAAAAGGTCTCATCTTTATGGGTTGCTGGGAGGATAAAATAACATAACATAAATTGTAAATAAAGTGCTTGACATATGATGAGTAAGCTTCTGTTCGCTTCTCTGTAACCTAGGATTCCAAGCCTTTATTGTCATTTATTTCCAGAATGAGAACATGAACCATACCCCCTCAACGCTATGCTTGGGAAGACCAAGGGGCTGTTACAATTACAGCAGAGAACAAAGAGCACCCTAAATGGATTTTAGCACCAACCTGCTGGTCGCTTGGTTAGATTGAGACAGTCAGCGTGGTAAACTTTTGGGCAGCCTGGCTTCTTGCAAGAGACGAGCTGGCCAGCATCCCCACAGCTGAAACACTCATCCTCTCTCTCCTTTGTGATTTCACCCTGGGTCCTGCGCTTCCCCTGTTGCTTCTTCTTGAATTTCTTTGACTTTTCTTCCGTGGCAATGGGTTGATTCTAGAGGTCAGATATTGAGCAGTCAGCATTCTGTCGATACATTAGTTGTATGATCTTGACCAGGTTAACTATTCTCTCTGAGCCTCAGTCTCTCCTCTGGGAAGAGACAATCCTCATAGACTGTTGTAAAGATAAGAGAAAATACAGGAAAGGCACCTGGCACATCATAGGTACCCAATAAATAGTTGCATTAATTCTAACTTTTCTATGAACTACTCCTGCCACCTGCATGAAATAAGAGACATAAACTTTTTGTTAACATACAAGGCTGGTATTAAAGGTTCCCCTTTTGTAAGTTTTATTTTTATGTTTGTCTGGGTATGTATGTGTGTGTATGCATACAGATTTCTTAATTTATTCAACACCCCTTCACTGAGCACTTTAGTAAGAGTCACATGCTAGGAAGACACAGAAAACTAATTCATTATCCTTGCCCTCAACAAGCTATGTGCCTTCATCTATGTCAAATTAGATTCATGTCCACTACTCCCCAAGACAGACCCTGGTGCAGCCAGCACGTCTCCTCTGTGTTCCCTGCAGCCCACACTTGCTTACCAAACCCCATGGTTTTCATCGCATTATTTATGTTAGATTAGAAACATCCAGGATCAATTCAACTTATTACTATCTCACAGTGATCTCCCATTTCTAAACTTCTCTCAAAATTCTTTCTCACTGATTCATGTGTGAAATGTTACATAGATGTTAAGGATGCAGAAACTGATATCCCTAGTGAATGTAACACCTTTACACTTGCGTTAAACATAGTTATTATTTTGATTTATAGGGAATAAATCAACTGGACACCTTTAAGAAACAAGACCATTTAACCAACCAACTAATGAAAAAAAATATAAAGATAATTTTGTTATTTAATAAAAGAATATTTTGTGGGTGTTCATCATCTTCATGTGTTTTTGAACCCCTTTAGTTATTGGTTTCTATGCTAATTTGCATTTTTCAGTTCTTAATATTGACTTCTATAATCAAAAAAGCATAATAGGAAATACCCAATTGGAGTCATTGTGTAGTTTACTCTTCATCAAAATTAAACTTCAATTTTCAATGTACTTTAACTTATGATAGAGAAATCTAGATGCATGTTCATCTATTATGGTCCATCCATTATGTAAAAAATTTAACAGTCACTAAAGATGATAGTTAAGAAGACGATGTAACAGCAAGGAAAAAAATTTTATAGTATTTAAGATACAGACTTGCAAGCAATTCTTTACATTTACAGAATTGTAGATCAGTTAAAATGTACATAAAAACCCAGGAAGTAAGACACAACAATATTTATACTTTGTTAAGATGAAAAGATTAAGGGTCCTATGTTTATCTACAGTGTTATACTACATTTAGAATCTTAAATTCAATATTGGATTTTTTGATAGCTTTAAAAGAGAGAGAGAGGGAGACACAGACACCAAGAATGTAAGAAGCTTATTAGGAAATGTAAGTGAGATTAGCTGAGACCAATAAAGACATGGAAAGTAACCTACTTTACGGATTCCTATTTTACAGTTTTTTTAGCTAGAAAGGTATCACCAATTAGAAGTCAGACTGCTTAAAACACATCAACAATACCCAAAGATCAGCTCTTGTATAACCAAACTGATCATCAGAATGCTTATTTAAGTGCCAGACCCCAATGTTTTAATTCCAAAGAGACATCTTAAAGAGTCAGCCGTGCCACTGGTTAGGGAGGGAGGACCACACCATTATTCCCGATGGAAACGTTTGGAAGGTACCTTTGGCCTTACACCCAAAAAGCCACTGCAGTTTGGGGCTCCACATTTGCAAACAGTCTTTCCATTCCCAAGACATTCTAGGTTGTAGTTGAAGGTAAGTTCAGTGCCTGCATAAAAGACCATGAATATATTAACATCTATGGCTTTGATTACCTTATTTCTTTAAAAAAATTTTTTTTAATGTTTATTTTTGAGAGAGAGACCGAGCAAGCGCACAAGCAAGCACGGGGTAGAGACAGAGAGAGAGAGAGACACAGAATCTGAAGCAGGCTCCAGGCTCCAAGCTGTCAGCACATGGCCTGATGCAGGGCTGAAATGCACAAACTGCGAGACCATGACCTGAGCTGAAGTTGGGATGCTTAATTGACTGAGCCACCCAAGTACCCCTAATTACGTTATTTCTGTATTAATCATAAAGGATACTGACTTATTAGAGAACAAAACTTTGGGAGGGTAGGAAGGGATTTATTAACTCTAACACCACTATATTAATAAATTCTAATCCTGTAAAATTATTAATCAGCAAATACACTTAATAACAGAAAAACATAAATGGCTCAGCAACTTAGTATTTAAAATAGCCTTTACTACAGACACGTTAATTATCCCAAGTTGTTTGTTTTCTAACCCATTCAGATACTAAATATATTAATTCATTACCAAAACCTAACAAACAACAACTCATTGTATACAGTGATTTGCTAGGCACTAGGAATGCAAGTATGAAGAAAACACCTGTTGTTCTGTGCCAAACCTGGCAGAACTTAAGTAAGAGAGACATCTCAATACAGAGTAATGCCAGAGAACTCTATACCACAGACCTAAGGTCTGGCTTTAAATCCCTGTTACTACAATCTAGCTGGGTGATCTGAGCCCTGAGTACATTTGTTAAATGAAGAAACAACAATAATCTCACAAGCTTGTTTAGAAAATTTGGCATAATGCACATAGCAGTAATTTGTAAACTTTAAAAAGAGATGTACAGGGGCTCCTTAGTTGGCGCAGTCGGTTGAGGGTCTGACTCATTTTGGCTCAGATCATGACATCGTGGTTCGTGAATTCATGCTCCACACCAGGCTCTGTGCAGATGGTAAGGAGTCTGCGCCTCCCTCCCTCCCTCCCTCTCTCCCTTCCTCCCTCTCCTTGGCTCACACGCACTCTCTCTCTCTCAAAATAAATACATGAGCTAAAACAATTTAAAAAAAAACAAAGATGTACAGATTTAAGATACAAATTGTCCCCTTTCTCTCAAAAGTGCATTTTATCAGAGCAAAGAGCAAAGAAAACACACCAACATTCAAATTCAAAGCACATTAGGGAAAGCCTAACAAAATAATTCTCTATATGTATACAAAAGAGACTATTTCTGGGTGGGGGTAATGGTTCACCATTAACATATAAAATGATAATCATTAGGTCAAAATTATCAAATCTTAGGAAGATTTCCCATTGCAGACTGACCTATCTTCCATCAGTGAGACTAACCAATACATATAGTTTTTCATCTAATATTGAATTAATATAGATCATTATTTGCTTATTTGGCTAAGCAAATTATAAAGCAGCTGCCTTACATTTAGGGGTCCAAATGGTTCGAATCACTCATGTCCTGGTGAGGTTCACAATGTAAGGAGCTTACAGGAACTGAAGACTGACCCAGATAACAGCAGGGTTATGTCTCCCCTCTCACACCCACTGTGAAATACCACACTGAATGATAGATAATTCTATTCATACAATTCCATTCTTATTACACAATTTATAAGTATATAACTGAATTTTTATTAATTTAATGCACTTATAAAGCAACTCAACCATACATATACAAAGTTTAAGATAGCAGGATACTTGACATAACCTGCTGATTACCCACCATCCACTATATAAACATACTGCACAGAGGATAAATCAGAAGGTACCGGTACACATAAAAGAAAGACTCATATGTTTCTAGAAAAGAGTCCAATATACAATAATCCTTGAGAGGTCTGCACTTAGGGGATGGCAAAGGGCGATGGAGAAAAGATAAACAAGGAGTATGATACATGTAGTAGACAGAAAGTATAACAGGTATGTGAAGAATCCACGAAGCTGAATGAGATGAGAGCAAGCTGAAAAGTTCAGACTCTACCTGCCAAGGCTGCAGCTCCCACAGACACTCCACATAGCACTGAGCACATTCTGTCTCATTCCCCTTATCCCACCCATGCAGACTGGAAGTCAAGTGAGAACAAGAACAAGGTCTGTGAATTCCCACACCATGCTACTTGAGCTAAGTGAATATGGGAGAAAAGAGAAGAAAAACTTGTGCCGAGATTGGTAGAGGAATCTACCCCCAGGGATAAAGACTATAAAGTTCCAAGTACAAATGTACTGAAAGCAGTCAGGAGAGATTTAAGAACTAAAGTCATGTGGCTAACATTTGAGTAATTAATACACAGGACACTCCTCCAGGGTGGTTAGAAGTGCCAGACTTAAGAATTCAAGTAACATAGGTATACCATATACCTCGCATTTTTGCAAGGATTAAATATAATATGCTTGGAACAGTGTCTGGCAGTGGTGCCAGGGGCTGAGGAGAGAGAAAATGGGGGTTAGCATTTAATGGGTGCACAGTTTCACTTGGGGAAGATGAAAGGGTTATAGACATGGATGGAGGTGTTAGTTGCACAACAACATGAATGGATCTAATGCCACAAAATTATACACATTAAAAAATGGTTAAATGAGAAGTTTTATGTTATGTATATTTTACCATACCACCACCACCAAGAAAATACTCCAAGCCAAGTACCACCTGGTACCTGTAAGTCTTTTATATATCCTCAAGAATTTGCAAACCTCATTTTGGGATTATGGGGCATATGGGAATTTTTAGATGCTCAAACCTGACATTCCTTTCTTAGCTCCAGAATCCTTAATTGATTCTTACCTGCTTTAATGTCACTCAGAGCAAAAAGACCAACACGGGTATCTCCATTCACAGACCATTTCTGTGTTTCACAGTTGGGCTGGCAGCAATGATTCATGAACCGAGCATAATTTCCTTTGGGACCAGCGTCAATGATTCGGTCCTAGAATTCCAAAAGATGCTGCTCATTAGACACTTCCTGTGTATTTTAATAAGCTAGAATTCCTATTTGTCAAATCTGACTCTCCCAGGAGTGGTTCTCAAAGTGTAGTCACTAATCCACATCTGTTACTTGCTAGAAATGCAAATTCTTGGGCTGCACCTCAGATATACTAAAGCAGAAACTTTTAGGTGGGGCCTAGCAATCTGTGTTATAACAAGCCTACTAGATGATTACGATACATGCTGAAGTTTAGGACCACTGTCTTAGAAGCAGCAGCTTGTCCCATCCTCTCAATTAGGTAGTCCTGAACCCTGGCTACACATTAGACATCACCTAAGTAGGGGGCACCTGGATGGCTCAGTTGGTTAAGCGTCTGGCTTCAGCTCAGGTCATGATCTCAACAGTTCATGGGTTTGAGCCCCATGTCAGACTCTGTGCTGACAGCTCAGAACCTGGAGCCTGCTTCAGATTCTGTGTCTCCCTCTCTTTCTGCCCCTCCCCTACTTGCACTCTCTCTCTCAAAAATAAATAAAAGTTAAAAAAATTAAAAAAAAAAAATCACCTAAGCAGATTTTAATACTGATAATGTGACCCCATCTCAAACTAAGATGTGAATATCTGGAGGTGATGATCTCATAAACCAAAGGGTTCAACTTGATAAATGTTCACAAAGTTTCACACCAGGAAAGAAATCTGTTGTAACAGCCAGTGAAAGAGGTGGAGGTGGGGAGCTGGCAGACCCTAATATTCAGATACTAGGAAGAATCTGATACACAGAAAATAAACACACTAAGATGCTAGAATCAGGAATGAGTCCCAAATAGAATTCTAGGCACCAATGAAATGCAACTTATCAGCAAATTCCTATAATTGAAAAGATGAGTTGGGTTCAGAAGCTGAGCTCTAAAATCAATTTTTAAGACCTTCTTAATGTACTAAATATTAACAAATCAGTTTCTCAATCTGTAAAGCAAAAGGGTAAAAGAATGATTATTTTACTTTGTTGGCTTCAAGTTTTAATCCTATAGGAAAAACTAAAAGACATAATACCCAAATTAAACAGTTCAAAAAGAAAGCAAATAGCTTTGTTGCCTCTGGCAATGAATGTATACCAAGAAATGGGCAAACTGAGCTGCTCCAGAACCTTGACCAAGCAATCCCTATAAATTTAAGGGAAAGACATTATTTTGGGTGGTGAATCCATGCCTACAAACACTATGACTAGGACAATATCAATTTCACAATCTTATAACAATGGAAGTAACACAAATTACTTACTTTGTCTAGGGTAAGCATATAGAAATTAGTGATATCATGTTCTTGGGCATAACGGATTCGAGCTCTGCATTCTTCTTCATCTATTAGCTCACCCACATACTCATTCACAAATTCACCCTAGAACAAGAAATAGCTCTTAATGGCAAAAAGCACAACTGTGTTCCCAGGTACACCTTATTTTTTAAAAAATTAATGAAAATAACAATCTCCAAAGAAGTTCATGTACACGTAACTAGTCACTTTAGCAAAGGATTACTCAAGAAACACAAATACGATGCTTCAACTATTTGACAATGAAAACCACCTCCCCACTCCTATCATGGTTACCAGGAGAAAGACTGGGATACACTGGACAATGAAGATCAACCAAGATGAAAGTAAGTAAACTAGGGCTCCATTATAATGCTGACATGGATAGTTGAACCCTTTAAGTGCCCCCAAACCTGAAAGTCAGTTTCCCTAAACTATGATCCTTTTCCAGAGAACGTGCTCTGTCTGCTGCCTTTCCACATTTTACAATACTGTCCTCCTGACACTGTGGCCATACTAGCTTTCACTCTTGCTGTCCACCTTGCCTGCAATGCTTTAACACTCAACTAGTCTAAGCCAACAACTATTTGTCTTTCAATTTTCAACTTAAAATATTCTCAGAGTCAAAGCTAGTTTCAGGCCCTTTACCATTTACCACTGCCTCCAGAACCCTTTGTGCTTCCACACTGGGTGATTACTTGATCAATGTCTGCCCCCCTTAGAATGTAAACTTTATGAAAACATGAACCATGTCTCTATTATTGATCACTGCATTTGGAGCACAATGCCCAACACACAGTAGATAATAACCACTTAGCAAATAACGAAACAGACTGATATTCACTTCCTTTTCTAGAGACAAACTTCAGAATTCTTCAGAAAGCATAACTAGAATAAAGTTTATTTTATTAAAATGTCAAGATTTATTCTACACAAAGACTACATAATATTATCTATCAGAAACTTGCAGGTCCTTCTAAGTTTGAAATTGTAGATGTTAGTGTGCTTTTTAGTACAGAGGGCCTAATCCTCTTCTTCATTTTCCATGAACTCAAACCCAGTGAAAACAGATTTTATTAGGTGATTAACACATTTGTATCACATGTTCATTATCCCCTTTCTCTTAACTACAGGTTCCAGGATTGTCACAAAAGAGCAAATAAGGTCACAGTATCTCTATGAATTCCCTTCATTTTTTCATCCTCATACACAGTGAACATGTTTAATACTAAGGACTTTAGAGGTAAAGGAGACTTTCCCAAGCCTATAAACTCTAGGACACAGGAAGACTAATAGTAAGGTTAATCCTTAACTATCTTATCTTCCCTCTAATGATCATCTCCTATTCATCAAGAATAACTACTCCTATTAAGCAAATGCAAAGAAGAAAAAAAAAATCTATAAATTATGAAAAACTTTCTTCACCTTTTTAATATCGGTTTTTGTCCGGAGACCCCAGCCCCTCTGTAATGTGCGAAAAATTTCAACCTCTGGATACTGGCGCTTAGTGAAGCACTGGTTTTGGCAGCGTCCTCCGGCAGGACATACTGTGGGGTGGCACTCATAGAGCAGCATGCGGTTGATACACTCGGAGTCTATCCCACAGGGGTTATCATCAGTAGCTTTACAGTTGCAACGGGGAATTTCAGACAAGTCTGCAGTAAAGATTTGTACCCTGCCAATAGGACGGTTCACCTGGAAAAGAAATACATACTATAGAACATCAGGCAAGCCAACACAAGCCAGTTTAGGACCTATTAAAAGATAGACGTCTTTTCCTTGAAGTTGAATGCCACATTTTACAGGATTTTGAACTTAGTGGCATTATTCACAATAGCTAAAATGTGGCAAGAACCCATATACATCCACAGATAACACATGGATATACAAAATGTGGTATAAATAATGGAATATTATTCAGCTTAAAAAGAAATTCTGACACATGGTATAACATGGATGAACCTGAAGTACATTATTGTACATGAAATAAGCCAGTCACAAAAAGACAAATACTGTATGATTCCAACTTATATAAGGTACTTATAGTAGTCAAAATCATAAAGACAAAAAGTAGAATGGTGGTTTTGAAGAAATGAGAGGAGGGGAGAATGGGAAGCTAATGTTTAATGGGTAGAGTTTCAGGTTTACTAGATGAAAAAAAATACTAGAGATATATGGTGGTAATGGCTGCAAACATTATGAATGCACTTAATATCACTGAACTGTATGTTTAAATAGGATTAGGCTGATAAATTTTATGTTATCTATATTTTACAATAAAAAAATTTGAAAAAAGATTTAGGCACGTTTGACATAAAGCCTTACTTAATATACAAATTATGAATCCCACAAAAAATTTTGAAAATCACTTAAAAAAATGTAGTTTAAAAGCTGGTACACCAAAGTGAACTCTAAACTGAGTTTCTGCTATTACCACATGGTGGCACCACTTTAGCAGCTACGTTAAAAAAAAAAATTCTTAAATTATAATGGCTTGCATGAGAAGGTCTTTGGGTAACTGAGGTTCCTGTTATGTGAAGATATATTTTAATATTTATTACCGTAATATGAAATCTTTTTAATAGACTATAGCAATGTCACTCATGCATTTAGTAGTAGTCAAAAACAGTGAAAATCTGCTGCGGTAAAACACAGAGGTCAAACAGCTGCTATAACACTGAAGCCATTAGTTTTTCAAATGCTGGTAGCAACAATTTGAGGCAAAAAACAGACATTTCATAATACAGGTGGATTTGTGTACTATGAGAATGAGTCTCCCCTACCTGATATTATTTCATGGGGAATAGTCAAACTGTGAGTCTTTAAAAACTCAACCCTTTCATAAAAATTGGCTATTCAGGAATTTTATCAAAATTTTGATAAATCACTTGTTAACATTGTTGTGAGAATAAGAAATACAAGTAAAAGTTATAGTACAGAGCTTACTACAGCCTCTTAAACATGGTAGATATTAAAATTAAGTTGTCCTTTTAATATCTTATTTATTTATCTACTTATTTATTTATTTGAGAGAGAGAGAGAGAGAGAGAGAGAGAGAGAATATGAATCTTAAAAGGAGGCTCCATGCTCAGTATGGAGCCCAATGCAGGACTTGATCCCACAACCTGGGATCATGACCTGAGCTGAAATCAAGAGTCAGATGCTTAACTGATTCAGTCAGCTAGGCACCTATTAATGTCCCTTTTAAGTATTTGTCACATCAAATATTTGAGATTACCCTATCTATTCAATCTAAAATCACTATGATTAACAAAAGTTATTTCCACCCGCTAAATTCTCAAAAAGTTTCATTTCTAACATTTTAGTTTTTGCCTACTGTTTAACAATATCATAAAATCTCCACTGTCTTTGCAGAAATATAATGTCTTCAAACCAGTTCTCGATAGCACCTTAGAAGGATGTAACTCTACCAGATCTCTTCCCAGATTTTTCAAATACTGGTAAAAATTGTAAACTTCTTATTAATGGAGGAATATTGTTACCACATGAAGTTATACTATTGAAGGCATACTATTACCACTGAAGTCACAAAACTCAAGAAAGCAAATTCTAAAAGTATCGAGGTAAGGACTAAGTTCAATCACCTCAGACTGCAGGTCCTACAAATAGGGCACTTGAACATGCACCTGTCTCAAGATGAGTACCCTTACCTGACCTCCCTCCCACAAAATTTTCATCCTACTCCTTTTCTTCTATAAAAATATGTTTCAATCATTCGGAAGATCTAATCTAATTTGTTACTAATCCCAAGTAAGTTTCTTGCCTAACATAACATAAAGCAAAACAAAAAAAACACATTGTTTAGTAAGAATAAAATATAAATATGTAAGTACAGTTAAATTTAGCTCACTCTAGATCAGAGATTGACAAACTTTTCCTGTAAATGGCTAGATGGTAAATTTTAGTCTCTGAAGGGTATAGATTTCTGGTGCATGTAGCTTAATTCTGTCATTGGAGCACAAAAGTAGCATAAGACAATTTCTAAAGAAGCATGGATGAGTGTCAATAAAACTTCATTTATGGATACTGATACTTGAATTTCATATAATCTTCATGTCCTGCTTTTCATTTTTATATTTTTCCCAACCAGAGTAGGCCAGATTTGGTCCATGGACTGTTGGTTGGTTTGCCAATGGTTTGCCATTTGGTCCATGGACCACAGTTTGCCAACCCTTGATCTAAAACTTTTTCCTGGAAATATATTTGTTTATAAAAAGGTGGGACGGTGTATGAAGGAAAGAAGTTGGCTTCTAAATTCTGTGATTTAGATCACTCACAAGAAGTTTCTCTCTCAACAGCTCAATATGGTTGACGTGCTACTCAGAAATGCCTCCCTTGCTATTATCTGACATCTATGACTGTGGGAAACCAGATTACTTTCCCCTTTTTGAGGCCTAACTACACTTAGATCTCTATGCATTATATCTCCATGCACAATAACTCCACTTAACTCAGTATATCACCACCAGTGTCCATTTAGACTCAATTTTAGATTGAGTCTCTTTTCATCAGTTTTATTTGTAAGGATTTATATTTTATTAATCTTATTCTTTCTTACAGGTCTTCCAAAGATCAAAAGCCAAATTTACCTTTTTTTAAAAGGGGGAGGGGGGGAACCACCCTCATTCTATCTTGCAACTACCATGTACATCCATTAAAACCCTTTTAAAAATCTAAGCTATATTATGGAATTTTAGTGTTCCTAATTTCCTATATTTCATAACATTTCACTATTTTATCATTACTCATAGTTACTCATCAGTGATTCCCAACTCTGCCAATATAGATTTAACTGACAAGAAAACAGAAAAATAATGAAATCACCAAAGTTCATACATGCAAGAGTTCAACACTCACATTTTAGTTTCTGTATGGCATTGCCCAAAGTGCTAAATCATCTTTCCAGAATGTATTAAAGAGTCGAGATAACATCTTTGTAGTCTGCTTTTAGTAGGGTTGCTTTATTGAGCAAATAAAAATCCCAGACACCTGATTAAATTTGAATTTCAGATTGAAAAAAAAAAAATAGGTTTCTAGTTTAGGTATGTCCCATGGAATATTTGGGATATACTTGACTACATTAGCCTCTAAAGATGGTGAAATTGATCTTTAAGTGAAACCTCAGACTAGAAGACTTTAGAAGCCCAAATATCAATGGGAATACTAATAATAAATTTCTATAGACAAAAAAGAAATATGGTGTTCAGGAATGACATCAGCATAAATACTGTACAACAAGAAACTGGACAGTCTCATTTTGTTAACAAAGTTCATAATAGTATTCTTTCATGTCTTCTAACGTTTGAACACAACTAACTTCTTAAAGAAAAAGGTTTTTTGAAAAGAGGTTATAGGAGTGCCTGGCTGGCTCAGTTAAGTGTGTGACTCTTGATCTCAGGGTCATGAGTTCAAGCCCCATGTTAGGTGTAGAGATTACCTATTTAAATAAATAAAACTTAGAAAAAAAAAAGAATAAAGAAGTTTTAGTAAATACTTGTTGAAATGTCTAGTAAATTTGTTCTACATTATTCCTGTATTTTTAACTTCTCTTAATTATTCATAAAAATGACTTAAAACATAAACAAATGCAAAGGATCTGAAGGACCCTGATGATAAACAGTGAGGACTCTTACTCTACTAGGTTCATTAAGGGTTAGGTACAACTAACAGGAACTTTACTGACCTTGGGAAACCCAGTCATAGTGGTCACCTAAAATATCTTTAGTATCAGCCATTACCAAGAAGACTTACCCTGTGTATTATTCACACTATCTCGGGACTATTTATCACTTTTTATCATGGTTCTTGAACCCCCTTCAAACTGCAAGATATTGACTGTGCACATAATCTAATCCAATCTACTTCTATAAAAAGACTTTCCAAAGCAACAGAAAAAATTATAAAACACAACTGATTTTACATAAAAGTGTAGACAAGGTGCTAGGAATGCTTCTCTGGAACTTTTTATCTTCTTTCAAGTTCATACCTCTACCTAAAAGCAACTGTGTTTGTGCTTCCAATCCTCTTCATGAACACAGCAGGAAGAGAGAGAGAGAGATCTATAGGGTCTCTCCTAGAGACAGAGTCTCCTGAGGTCTTTTCTCACCTTTATATGCTTGTAAGGTGGTGGCTTCTTGTCATTCTTTCGGTCTTCCTGCAGCTGTCTTAGCTCTTTTTGTGCCTTTAACTCCTCAAACCTTGCTGCAGCTTCTTGAAGAGCTAAGAAAACACACAGCACAAGTCACTTAATCTTAGGTGGACTTGTTCATTTTGCCTTTTTTTCCCCCTTTAAAGTTGGAGAAAATCCATGTCTTTTACACAAAACTCAACCAGCATTATATGGAAAATTAAGAAGTATATATGACTGCTATTTTCAAGTTAATTTATAGTTCCCAGGGTATTCAGATTTAGCATTAATACAAAACATAATCCACCATTAAATGGCACAATGCAGGCTACCACCTTCAGAGGAAAATTTAAAACAAAAACAAATCCAGCCAAATGATTTGAAAAAGCCCACAAATAACATCTCCTAACAACGAGACTGCATCTGTTCAGCAAAGTCACTGCCCTTCATTAAGCCAAATTCTTGCCTCAGTTCTGAACCTCTTGCCTCCAGAAACACTCCGTCTCTTTAGTGCCAAATAACATGCTACATTCCTTTGGAAGAAATTCAAAATTAAAGTTTTCCTCTCCTTCTTACCCAATTTTCTAGAGTACCTGTCCTATTCCTCTCCTAAGGCTCATTCTGTAAATATCAACTATTAGCTATAAAGATACAATAACAGATTTTCATAGCTGATTTGTATTCAAGTACTATACTTTCATATGCTTGAAAGAGTGTAATATCTTAGAAGTCCAACAAAATCTTAAGATTCTTTCTTTTTCCACGTAAAACTAATTTTTAATTCATTCTCCTTTTTTAGAATTCATTATTCCTGAACCAGGTTAAAAATTCTGAAAAGAATCCCAATTCTTTCCCCTCCTTCCTCTCTGCAGCTTTCCCCATATTCTGTTAGCTATTTAAAGAAAATATCCCCTTTGATCCACCCCTTTTTCTCCATTTCCCTGTCACCATCTAACAGAATTCGTGTTGCCCTGAATCCTCTTATTTTATAATCACTCCTTTCTTCATGCTATTATTCACCATGTCCTGCCTACTCTGTCTACTTAATGTCTATCCAAATACTCATCATCCTCTCCACCCCAGAGTCACTTCACTGTGACAGTCTTATCATCTCTGTTCAGAAGTACTGAAACAGCCATCTCACTAACATTCTGGCTATAGCCTCTCACGTTTATGGTCCTCAAGTTCTACTTAGACAAAAGTTTCTAAAAAGTCTGCTCTGACCATGTAACTTACCTACCTTTTCTGGCAAACAGCCCTGTGTTCCCCAACCCCATCTTCAACTGTACTGCATAGAGGTCACTAACTCAGTTTGTTAAAGATTTAATGTATACTTTCACATATGCTGTCTTGTTAACATTTTCACTGTTAATTTTTTTTTTTAAGTTTAAATGTTTGTTTATTTTTGAGACAGAGCAAGTGTTCTGGGGAAGGCAGAGAGAGATAGAGATAGAGAATCCCAAGCAGGCTCTGTGCTATCAGCACTGAACCCGACGTGGGGCTCAAACTCATGAACCTTGAGATCATGACCTGAGCTGAAATCAAGAGTCAGATGCTTAACTGACTGAGCCACCCAGGTGCCCCTAAAGTTTATTTTTAGAGGTGGGGAGGGGGTAGGGAGGGAGGGGAAGAAAGAGCATGCCTGGGGGGAGGGGCAGAGAGAGAGGGAGACAGAATCACTGAAAATTTGATGCAGGACTCAAACTCACGAACCGTGAGATCATGACCAAAGCTGAAGTTGGGACACTTAACCAACTGAGCCACCCAGGTGTCCCCCATTTGTTAACTTCTTTGCAGGCAGAGTAGGGCTTAAGAGTTTGGATTCTGGGGTCCAGTTGCTAGAGTTTGAAACCTTCCTCTATCACATATTGGCACTGGAACCTTGGGTAAGTAATTTTTACTTTTATGATCCTTAGTTTCCTCATCTATAAAATAAGGATAATAACATCTAACTTACAGGGGGTATCACAAGGACTTAAAGCAGAAAAAAACCTGAACAGGGTCTGGCAAACAATAAATGAGAACTATTATTATGGTTCGCTCTTCAAAGTCACTTGGAAAAAAACCATCCAGGACTTCTAACTTTGATCCCCAGCACAGTTATGCTTCCTCTTGGTCTGTTCCCATAGCACACCATGCACATTTTTGCCACAACACTCAAAGAATGGCATTTTGACTGCTTAGATCTCGAATTTGCCCATAAAAACGTGTATTCTTTGAAGGCAGAGGTACCCAGCCAGCCCAGGGTAGAGGCATAGAAAGAGCAGAATCCCAGAGCTTTAGTGGGCTCAGACTTGTGGTATTCCCTACAACTCGACCTTCTCCCCCAGCCTCCGTGGTGGCCAGCTCTATGCAGACAAAGATGTTGCTAAACTGGTCCCCGACCATCCAAGATTACAAGACTCAAGAGCCAAGCTCCTATAGTATTAATACTAACAGCTCATATTTGCACAGAAACGACATGGTCAACAGATAAGTGAGGACCCAATGAAATGACATGAGGCAAATGGAACCTTTGTGAAACTTGTTCCCTATGGACATCATTCTCATTCCTCATCAAGAAAGTTTTACCTGCTTACAATCTTATAAAGAATCTTCATCTAATCAAAAAGTTTCACTATTTTTTAATGTTTATTTTTTTAAACCTAAAGTTTATTTATTTATTTTGGGGGAGAGAGAGAGAGAGAGAGAGAGAGAGAGCCCAAGCTGGGGAGAGGCACAGAGAGAGGGAAAGAGAAAACTCTGTCAGCACAGAGCCCAACTTAGAGCTCAAATTCACCAACTGTGAGATCATGACCTAAGCTGCAACCAAGAGTCAGAAACTTAACAGACTGAGCCACCCAGATAACCCTTAAATGTTTATTTTTGAGACAGCACAAGTTGGGGAGGGGCAGAGAGAAGGGGACCAAGGGTTAAAAGTGGGCTACGAGCTGACAGCAGTGAGCCCAATGTGAGGCTTGAACTCATGAACTGCAAGATCATGACCTGAGCCAAAGTCGGAGGCTCAACCAACTGAGCCACCCAGGTGCCCCGAAAGTTTCACTTGTTTAGAATCTCCACCTCACCATGCAGATAAAATCTTACATATGTCAATGTCCAAATAAATTAAGAAATAAGAGATACTTATACTGTCTTTCAAAGGACAGCTAAAGGAAGAAAGTAATTATTGTTGATGGCATACCAACTCAACTATGTGCTCTATGGTTGATGTTTTTATTATCTCACTGAATTCTCAAAGCAACCTTTACTCATTATACAGTAAGAGAAAACTGAGGCTCATAGTTGATTCAACCCCTCCTAGCCCCAAATGTCCTCATTCCTTCACTACCAGGCCAGCTTAAAAAAAATCTCTTTTGATTCAGAACATTAATGCTTTCATTTTCAATATTTTCCTTTATTAACTTCTGGTGAATTTTATTTCTTCCCAACAAATCAAAAAAAAACAAAAAAACAAAAAAAACAAAAAACAAAAACCTTGTGGAACAAACAACTCTACTAGAGATTCTGACTCTTGTCTAACAAACTATACTGTTTATGCTATAAAATAGTTCCAAAGTTCCAGTACTTGATAAGATGCTGAGAAAACAGAACTGATAAAACACTTCCCTCAAGGGGCACCTGGGTGGCTCAGTTGGTTAAAGCGTTTCACTCTTGATTTCAGCTCAGGTCAAGATCTCAAGGTTCGTGGGATCAAGGCCCACATTGTGGGCTAACAGCACAGAGCCTACTTGGAATTTTCTCCGCCCCTCCCTCACTCAGGCTTTCTCTATCTCTCTTTCTTTCTCAAAAGTAAATAAATAAACCAAAAAAAACTCCCTCAAGGAAATTCTAGTTACCTAAAGGTTAGGCTAAAAATAATGAGCTATGTGGATCAAGTTCCCTGTAAAATCCTATAGCTGTAGCTACATAATGCCCCAGAGATCAGAACACAGCAGCTAATGGAATATATGTGAATTCTAACACATAACAGAACAAATACTTGGGTAACAGAGATCTGTGATGGCCTGAGAAACAAAAAGGATAAAGTTACCTTTTTTATATGTCCCATCCACTCCTTTGCCCATCTTATCCTTGCTGCTCACATCACCCTCCATATAGGGAAAGACTCGAGCCTGGTGTGTCCACAGATAGTCATTAGACCCGAAGAATAACACAGGGAACTCGCCAACATCATGTCTCATCTTATCAATATTGGAAGGTACAGCTCGAGGATGGCAGATCTCAGCTGGCCACCACCTGGGAAAGGTGAAAACAAGCAAGGAAACCTTTAGAAGGCTGCAGAATAATTAGGGAAACAAGCTACTTTTTAGGACAGGAATGAGGAATAACAAGGTCTATCCACATTAAAGTCCAACCTAGCCACTTTTACAATCTAACTAGAGAACAAACAAGTAGTATGTGCTGAAAACGCCCACCTTCATAGATATACTCACATATAAAGTTAGATTCAGTTATTCTAGTTTAAAGAATCTATAAAAGGAAACAATAATTTAACAAATAATAATTATCACATAGATATGAACAAAGCTTTTGACTATAATGTTCACTGAAGAATTATCTTTAAGAATGAAAACCTGGACAGCAATCTAAATGTTCAACAAGAAGGGAATGAATGATAAGGTAACTATGGCACATGATACAATGAAATACAATTTGGCTTTTAAAAAACTGTTAGGCATATAGAAAAATGACACCAAGAATTGACCCCTAAAATAAAAAAATAAAATAAAATAAAATAAAATAAAATAAAATAAAATAAAATAAAATACATGTAAATTAATACTTTACATGTCCACTTTAGGAAGACAATTTGGCATTAGTTATTTAAGGTGGAAACCCCTATCCTAGAAAAACTCCTGTGCATGTACACTAAGGAACACTGACAAACTGCTCCAAACAGGAAAATGGATAAATTAATTACACTATATCGGAAGTCTATATGAAAAAGAAATGGAGAACGGCAAAGTATGAACTAGAGCACTACACTAACCACTATAAATCTCAGGAGCATAATAGTGAATGAAAAAAGCAAGTAGCAGGAAAATATAGCATCAATTCCTTTACATAAAGGTCTAAAACGTGCAAAACAAAACATTATACATGTGTAAACATATAGTAACGCAAAGGAATAAAAAACACAAATATGTTGTATAGTCGTTACTGCTAGGAGTGGGGCAACAGTATATTCAGAAAGGGTCATGGAGGGAGCCTCAAGTACCAGCAATATGCTATTTCTTTAAATGGGAGGAACATACATAGGTATGTACTTATGTATGTATGTATCAGAAAGGTAAATTTCTGATTCTCTTAAATCATGCATGTTATGATATTCTTCTGTATATTCCATGATCAACAAAAATAATTAAAAAAAAGAAAAGACACAAAACTGGGTATAAACCATAAGGCTAATTATTTTGAGGGAACATGCATTGGTGTGTCTTCAAGTAAATATGCTAAAATATTAGCAATGTATCTTCCTTGTTATGGGTTTGTTTTCATTCATGAATTTTCCAGAGAATATGTATTATTCCTATAATCACAAAACAGAAAATGAGTTTTTTTCTTTTATAATGAAAAAATTAATGGGGGGTGCACCTTGCTTAATCAGAAAAATTTTAAAAAAAATTTAAAGAAAAAAAAAAGCTAAACACTGTATTTAAGATCCCAAGAAACAGAGGATGGTAAAAAAAAAAAAAAAAGAGTGTCAGTCTCCTTCATGCTCACTCACCTGTATCGTCCAACTTTTACCCAGACAATTTCCCTGTAATGGGGCTTTTTGCCTGCCTTACAATCATTGCAATACCAGTTTCCTTCAGGGATATCAATGTTCAGGCATTCACGATGAAAAGCAGCAGGGCAAGAATCACAGCACAGAAGGCTGCCTCCTGTGGGAATCAAAAAATCTGGCACTCAGAATCACAAGGCCGCATATCATGACCCATATGAAATAGCTTTTGCTCCTAACCAATTATTTATCTCTCAGCTAAGGACTTAGTAATTTATCCAGAAAGGATTTTCTACAAGAGCATTTATTCCCTCTCCAATATTCCTGTGAACCACAACCTTGGGGGTTTGTTAGATTCACAACAAATAAATATGAGATCTTACTGGCAAAATGAGGTTAGGGCAATGAGGTCAGAAATCAACCTCTAGGGTGCCTGGCTGGCTCAGTCGGTTGAGCAGCCGACTTTGGCTCAGGTCATGATCTCACGGTTCATGACTTTGAGACCCATGTTGGGCTCTGTGCTGACGGCCTGGAGCCTGCTTCGGATTATGTGTCTCCCTCTCTCTCTATCCCTCCCTTGCTCACGCTCTGTCTCTCTTTCTCAAAAATAAACATTTAAAAAAAAGTTAAAAAAAATCAACTTCTAAAAATATATACATGCACACATATTTATTTCTTTCTCTTCACACACCAGAGACACACCAAATAAAAAGGATACCAGTGACACACAATGACCAGAGTATGAAGAGCACAAATTTTAAGTGATGTCAATTTTGAGCACCAAGATCATATGACCTTAGGGAATTCACTTTTCTTGCTAAGGTATCATTTCCTCAGTGATGTTTTCCACAATCACATCTATTTGAAGACTAGATAAGTGAAAAAATGGCCCAGTAGTGTCTGACACATACACAGTCTCCATATGGTCAGTTCCTTCCCTCTTTTGAAATTACTCTTTAATCATTTTTATGTTTGGTACTCTGACACCTATGGGCTCTTTTCAGAGTAACATTTATAAATGCATAAACCTAACATATAGATTGGAAAGACAATGTTACATTAAGATATAATTATCAAAATGTTAGAACAAAAAATTATGTTTCTTTGTAATGCAAAAATAAGATCTAGCAGTAGCAATGACTGCAAAATACTTTAAGATATCTACAACAAATGAAATACCTATGATTTTCACAATTGACAAAAAAGTCACAGGTACTAAAGTGATTTGTTGCCCTAAAATTCAGTTAAATGTATGTTCTCCCTTCTCCATTGAGGTTTTCAGACACCAGGATAATTACATATATTGCAATGACAAGGAATTTTCACTTCCTAAAGATTTTCACTTAAAGTGATTCAATTTATATGTCTGAAGCTGAAATCCTCATGGTTACAGACTGTAAAGAATTTCAGGTAAAGAGGAATCATATTTAGGGAATATAATAAATACCTTAAGGCCACAAATGAGCATGCTTCAAACATGCTAGACTCAAACATGTAACTCCAAGTCTTGTCCTGAAGAGTTAGTGAGGGTAAAGCCTTAGCAAAATATATGTTCGTGTCTAGCAGGTCTCAGGCTTTCTGGCCTCATGACAACTTTATATTCTTGGAGATCCCAAAATAAATTTTGTTTATGTAAGCTAAAAACATGTATATTTACTAAACAGAAATCAAAATTAAGAAAATTTTTAAATATTTACTAATTCACTTAAAAATATCAAATTCTATTAATATAAATTTTGTAAAAAAAATATTTTCCAAAATAAATGTTAATGGGGCTCAGTGTTTCACATTTTTACAAATATTTTAAACTGAATTCATTGCAATACGCTGTTTGGTTGAGGCACATGAAGAAAATCTGTTCTTTCTCAGATAAATACTTATAAAAAAGGACTATTTTAGTAACTTGTTCAAGACGTATACAAATTCCTTCTTTGATACTATCTATACACTAAAACTCCACAGGGTAGACTTTAGTTGCAATGTCAAATCTGAAATAATTTCAATAAACTTTTAGTACTACTACATTAAAATTCATTGATCTGTCTTGCACTTTGAATGGATCTTTTATATATGCATGGTTTTTAACGTTTTAATGTGCACATTGCACATTGGTCATATGGAAAATACTAGTTTGCTGAATTAGGTAGATCTTCCAAATGTTGATCTATTTCATTATATACTATTATAATATCAGTTATTCATATCATGAGGGTTTCACAATAATACTAAAAAGCTGTTAAGCTTCAGGGTGATAGTTACCAGTTTTCCAAATTCTAATTTTCACTTAAGAGCTCAAGTTTTATCACTGGCAACGACTTCTGTTTGTGTGTTTTCCTTGAAAACAGGCTCACTTTTATCCATTTTCAAGAAAATGTCTGACGAATATCCAAGTGTGAAGAGCCATGGTTTGTCACAGTAATTCTTACAACTACAACTGGCATTCCATGAACAAGGCAGCTAGTTCAGACTGCAACTCAATTGCATGAGTGCTTTAACTTAAGATAACCATCAGTATACAAAAGAACCACTTTATATGCACTTCCCATTTTATAATACAGAATATTAAAAACAATGTTCACCTGAGGATTGATATTTAATAAAATTAATGATTATTATATAAGAATAGTCTTGTGTGAAACTTTTTTTAAAAAAACCGAGAGTGTGTGGTGACACAGAACACAAGGGACTGCTTCTACTTATATGGTTTAGAGCCACTGCCTTGATTTCTATTAGGTGCAGCAGTTTTACCCACCACTAGTTTTGAACCATCAGTGTAAATGTCAACAAATTATAAATGGCAAGTAGTATCTTACTATTATTATTATGAAAAGAGTTATGATTTCATGGAAGCCTCTGAAAGGGCCTACACTTTGAAAGCTGCTACTGTTGCAGCTACTAAGTTTTCTCGGAAACTCAGTTACCATTATGTATATCCATTAATGGATTCAGTAGCTTTTCAGTTAGGATGCTCCATGTTAGGAATGCTATCACATGGGCACTCTCGCTTTTATTCATTTCATCCCATTCTGGAGTTAGAAATGGTCTAATGTTGAAACTGTTTCATCGTCCCATCTCCAAAAAATGTGGAAAACTTTTGGAGCCTACACTTCAGCCTCCCAGACACCTGTTTTTATTCTAAGAGTAGAATTACAGAATGTTGTATTTAAAGTTTATTTATTTTGAGAGAGACTAAGCAAGTGGGAGAGGGCGGGGGGGGGGGGGGAGAGGGGGAGAGGGAGAGAGGGAGAGAGGGAGGGAGGGAGGGAGGGGGAGGGAGGGGGAGGGAGGGGGAGGGAGAGAGAGGGAGAAGGAGGGGGGAGGAGGGGAGGGGGGGGGGGAGAGAGAGAGAGAGAGAGAGAGAGAGAGAGAGAGAGAGAGAGAGAGGGAGAGAGAGAGAATCCCAAGCAAGCTCCACGCTTTCAGTGTAGAGTCCGATGTGGGGCTCCATCCCATGAACTGTGAGATCGTGGTGTGAGCCGACATCAAGAGTCGGATGCTTAACTGACTGAGCCACCTGGGTGCCCCCAGAATGTTATATTTAAAAGCTATTAAATACCAAACTCTTGTCTTTAACTTTCTTCTAAACAAAAGAAGAGTGGTATAATAAATAGGCAGCAGTGTTCACAAGACAGTGTTTATAAGGAGCAGGTATTAGAAGAACAAAAAGAATGTCCTCTTTGTGAATTAAAACATCTCTACCCCAAAGGCTTCCCTCTTTATCCATAAGTGCACTTAACGTGCTTTTTGTTTATTCTATATTAGCAGCATAGAATGGTTTGAGGATACAAACCATGTCCTCTAAGTGTATCTTTTCCTAAAATTGTCATGTTACATGAATCTTCTAAGAGCACAAAAAAAGTCCAAATTGACCACTTCAATCATATAAAGCAGTTGAAAAACCTTCTTCTATGACTTTAGCACTATTTAGTATATCCAAATTTCTCAAGAGGGATGTTCATTCAATTAGACATACTGACTTTTTAAATGAGTCCCTCAGAATGTTCATAACCAGCCAAGTTTTCATGAAATTGCATAGCCAATAAGTATTAAAAAAACAGAAAAGTGAGAGAAATTGTTCCCCCTAAATTACTAATCAATAAAATTTAGTCAATATGAAAAGTAATGAAGAAACTACATGAGAACTGGTGTCACCATCAACACCAGAAAAAACAGTGAAGCAATGTCCACAACAGTCTTAGAAAAAGAACACATATCCTGTTTTATAGTAACCCAACACATGCTTCTAGTATAGAGGCAAATGATGGATAGCCTCAAGCAGAGAAATAAGCACCTCTGGGTGCTTCCTAGAAGTTCAGTCAACCAAGAGAAAAATTAAAATAAGGAAATCAGAATTATAAGCACCATAGTAAATAGAGTAGTGATGATTACTAAACCATCCACTTACAATAACTAGCAAAAATCAGGCTGTGAGGAATTGAAAGAAAATGTAGAAGCTTAACACTATCAAAGAAGTATGTTTTAAGTTGAAGAAAAAAAATATATAAAGATATAAAATTTATTTTTCTTCCACTTTAGAAGAACTTTTAGGAATACCTCTAATAGTTAAGAAATACTTAATAGATGTTCATAAATTCCTTCACTTTCCTTTTATATTCATGAATAAACGATTTAACAAAAAAGAAACACAATTGTACAATATAATACCATCTTCTAGAACTATTTCTATCTAGATATATACCCCTGCTATCTGCTTATGTGCACAAATGTCTTATGTAGTATCACTTAAAATTAAGTAATGATTTTTTCTGATGGTGGAACTTGGGACGATTTGGGATTATTTATTTATTAATTATTATTCCTTACCTCCAGTTTATTTAACATATAACATTGTATATAAAGTGTACAACATAATGACTAGATGTATATACTGTGAAATGATTGCCCAACTAAGGTTAGGTAACATATCAAACATCTCACATAATTATAATTTTTTCTTTTTGGTGGTAGTGAGAACTTTTAAGACCTACTCTCTTTAGCAACTTGCAAATATGCAATACAGTATTAGTCACTATAATTACCGTGGTGTACATTAAGTCCACAAACTTACCAATCTTCTAACTGGAAGTTTGTACTGTTTGATCACATTCCCCCATTTTCCAAGGGTGATTCTATTTCCTTTCCCTTATCTTTCTCTTTGTTTCATTTATCATTTTAATGAAAATAAGGTCATTATTCAAAATAACAAAATAAAACCTCTCCCTTATCAGGGGAAAAAAAAACAAGTTTAAAAGTTCTGCTATGTTATCCTAAGTTCAAGACACTACATCCCAATATTTTCTCTACTAACAATGTGAAGAAAATGATTTTTGTTGCACTTAAAATATTGTATTAACCTCTTTTTAGACTATTCATACATTAAGCAGTCATGTCTTACCTTCTGAGCATACAAAACACCAGCTAACGTTAACATGCTCATGATTTCGGCAGCCCCGCCGAGGTGTAAAGTGATTAGGGCAGATGATACTATTAGATGCAAGGATCTTGGACCCAGCAGCCAGGCAAAAGTCATTGGCATGGTATGCCACAGGGCAGCGGACACAGCGCATCAGACGACCTAAAATTATAAGCAGGAAAACCAGAGTAGCAGACAAAAAACAAAGAGATTAAATATAAAACAACACGAGTTACTGAAATCTTTGTCAGCACTGAGAAAATGTCACTAATAGAAGGAAACACTACTAGGACAAGGGATGATACAACACATAATTCACTATGAAAAGCTCAGATGGGAGCTATGTGATAAGTTGCCACAAAGAGTCAGATCTCACGACTATTAAGTGAGCCTGCCTCACCAAGAAAAACCCTATATAATCCATTGCCTAGACTCCTAGGAAACCTGGAATCAGCCTCAGACTAAATAGAAGGGATGTGCACAATCAGAAAGAAGGCCAGCTGGGAGAGAGAAAGACTAATAAATAATATTGCTTGGTACTATGTGATTCTTAAAGCCGGAACTTTTAGGTGAATGAACCCCTTCCAGATAAAATATGTCCTCTAACATGTATCACACCAAATAGAAACCATTACCAAATCATCTAAATGTAATCTACAATAGCAACTAAAAATGGGAAGGTAAACTGATGGTTAAACTGTAATTTTGATCAAGCAAGTTAAATTACTGTACTTAAGAGTGAGGAGATCTATAAGTCCAAGGAATCATATTACAAAAGGTACTGCCAGTCTAATTAAAAGCAAAGGCAAAACACTGCTACGTTTTTCCTCCTCAATCCCCTATGGGAGAAATGAGGGCTCTGTGGGCACACAAGAATTTAATAGTAGAGACACAATATTTGGCTTGGGAAAACTAGTAAGAGACCCTATTATTATTTAACAGAAATAAATGACTGTTTTCCCAATGAGAATAGACCTAAAAACTTGAATTTACCTGGAACTATAGGCAGTTTTGGAAACTTTAGCTCTCAATCTAACTATAATGCAGGAAAGAGGTTTTAGGATAGAAGTTTCCATTTAAAAAAAAATAAACCAACACAAAACAAAAACCTCAATTCTACCCTAAATTCATGTTTGAATGATATCACATCTGACAACCATAGATATAAAGGGTCCATAGGAAATGAATAATACACTTTGGTCTAATGGAGTAGGGGGAGAAAGGCATGTAGCACAATATTTTCTCAAACTAAGAAATCGAAATATTTCAAACCACCACATAACATTAGGGCTCCACAGAATACAATGTGGGAACTGCTAGACTAGTCCATTATTCTCCTCTCTCTCACATAAAATGCTGACACTCTTGACAAAAGCTAGAGAGGCCACGAAGAGATGCCAGATAGCACCTGGAAATACACATTGCCAATGAAAGCGAGGTTCTACAATTAGACTGGTCCATGTGAGAAACTCATACCTTTAGATGCAGAAACACTGGCTGGATTAGCAGCATGGCAGGTTATACAGATGTGGAGGGAGCACCGGAAGCCCTTGTTCTGCATAACAGTGGGTGGATACTTCTGGACACACTCTTCATGGTAAAACTTTCCACACAAGGGCAAAAGGCACCTTTTAACATCTTCCCCACTCTGCTTACAAACAAAACAGGTATGGATTCCTGGGAAACCGAAATAAAGTAATAAATTAACACCAATTTAAGAGTTCATCCAATGCTAAAGCATTAGATGAAAGTTTGTAAGTACACAATTCTGTACGAAGTTCCAATATGGGGTGTGTGTATGCATGTGAGTATGTGTGTGTGTGGGTGGGGGGGAGCAGGAAGGGTAGTTCCCATACCAGCAAGCAATTCTCCAACACCAGCTAGGTATCTTACAATTCAACTTAATTCTGAGACTATATACCTGGCAATAACATCATATCCCACAGATTAAGGACTCAGTTCTACATGACTGCCCCATCCTCAACTTCAGATGCCACTCTCAAGTCCAGGTTGTCACCTATACTTCTGACTGGCTATATATCAGAGGTTCTCATGACCCTGTCTTCCTCAGGTTTGATTAGTTTGCTAAAATGGCTCACAGAGAAAGATTTTTATTTATTTACTGGATCACCGGTTTATTACAAAAGGTTGTAACTCATGAACAGCTAAATGGAAGAGACAAATAGGGCAAGATATGAGGAAAGGGTATGGAGCTTTCATGCCCTCTCCAAGAGGCACCACCTTCTTCTTAATCTCCACATGTTCACCAATCATTCAGAAGCTCTCTGAAACCCACCCTTTTAGGTTTTGATGGAGATTTCATTGCATAGGCGTGGCGGATTAAACCACTGGCCAGTGATTCAACCTCCGGCCCTTTTTCCTCGCTAGAGATTAGGGGGCTAGGAATGAAAGTTCTAGCCCTCTAATCAGGATGGGTTCTTCTGGCAATCAAGCCCCCATCCTTAGGTGTGTCTTTCATTAACATAATAAAATACACACAAAGGACATCTTTATCACTCTCACCCCTTAGGAGAGACCAAGGTCTTGGGAGCTCTGTGCCATAAACTAAAGACCAAAATACACATTTCTTAGTATAAATCACAATATCACAGTAAATAACTTTCTAAGAGACTGATTAGGATGACAACGTGAACCCACTGAACAATCAATCACTACTGAGAAAATCTTGACAATGTTTGCTTGCTAATGTGACACAATAGGAACTACACATTACGTACAAAGCATTCCTGCCAGAAGAAAACTGACCTGAAATTAATTCAGCCTCTAGATCTAACTACAAGTTTCCAGGAAATATGGAAGAGATAGAGGAAGAAGTTAAAAGGACACCTCAAAGATGCAATCAACCAAATTTACAATGTGGAAAACTGAGTAGGACAAATCACCGTTGTCTCAACAAATAAACGACACTTAAAAATAGGGTGGGAGTAGTAATGTAGATTAAGAGAAATTAAGAGACATATCAAAAAATAAAGAAAACCTTATCTGTATCTTGATTCAAACACTATAAAAAGACATCTTTGAAACAAACTGGAAAATTTTTAAATGAGACTGGGTACTGTATAATTTTGCTACACATTAGATATATATCTTTAAGTAGTAACTGTTACACCTTTTGAAATACATGGGTAAACAGAGGTAGAACACCAATAAGTACTGAAGCTAAGTGATGAATATGGGGGGAATCTTTACACTGTTCTACTTTTATAAATGTCTGAGGATTTCTTTCTTTTCTTATGTTTTTGAGAGAGAAACAGCGAGAGTGGGGGAGGGGGGGAGAGGGGGAGAGGGAGAGAGAGAGAGAGAGAGAGAGAGAGAGAAACACAGAATCCGAAGCAGGCTCCAATTCACAAGCAGTGAGATCATGATCTGAGCCAAAGTCACATGCTTAACTGAGTGAGCTACCCAGGTACCCTGAGTGTCTGAGGATTTCTGTAATACAAAGTTTAAGAAAAGAAAAAAAAAATCCACCTCTCTCTGAGAAGCAATACAATGTAAAGGAAAAAGCTCAGGCTTGAAAGACAACTTGCCTGACACTTGCTGGAAATAGAAGCTCAGGCTTGAAAGACAACTTGCCTCTGACACTTGCTGGAAATAGAAGCTCATTAAAATAGCCCATCTCACCTAGAAATAGTAAGTTTACCCAACTAATAATGATTTTAGGAAAAATTTTTAATTATGCATTTGGAAAGAAGCAAACTACTTACTGTCTAATGCCAAGTAACTCACAGCCAATATTAGATTAGAATAACCTAAATTACGGGACAGTCACTCCCCATTAGGAAAATAGGGTAAGAAATGACTCCTTTATTCTTACTCTATTCATCTTTACTAAAACCAGAGTAAAATTTCCTACCTTCAAAAATAATAACTCTTTACCTCACGTCCTATACAAAAATTGATTCAAACTAGACCATAGACCTAAATATGAAACCTAAAACTATAAAATTTTCATTAGAAAACAAAGAAAAGCTTTGTGACACTGGATTATGCAAGATTTATTCAATATGACACCAAAGCAAAATCTCTAAAAAGAACAAACTAATAAACTGAATTTCATGAAAATTAAAAACTGCTCTTCAAAAGACACCATTAAGGAAATGAAAGACCAACCCACAGATTGGTAGAATAATTTTAGAAGTATGTATCAGATAAAGAACTTGTGCCCAGAATATATACAACGGGCTCTTAAAACTCAAAAGTAAGAAAATAAACAAATTAAAAAAAAAAAAGATCTGAACAGACACTTCATCAAGATGTCAAAAAAGCACATTAAGATGCACAGGGGCACATGGGTGGTTCAGTTGGTTGAGCGTCTCATGTCAGCTCACGTCATTATCTTATGGTTTCTGAGTTTGAGCCATGCTGTCAGTGCACAGCCCACTTTGGATCCTCTGTAACCATCCTCTCTGCCCCATCCCTGCTTGTACTCTCTCTCAAAAATGAACATTAAAAAATTATTAAAAGTATATATATATAAACAAAAACAAAAAAGATACACAATATCATTCATCATTAAGAAATGCACATTAAGGGGCACCTTGGTGGCTCAGTCGGTTGAGCATCCGACTTCAGCTCAGGTCATAATCTCACAGCTCATGGGTTCGAGCCCCACGTTGGGCTCTGTGCTGACAGCTCGGAGCCTGGAGCCTGCTTCGGATTCTCTGTCTCCCTCTCTCTCTGCCCTTAACCCACTTGCATTCTGTCTCTGGCTCTCTCAAAAATAAATAAACATTAAAGAAAAGAAAGAAAAGAAAGAAAGAAATACACATTAAAATAACAATGAGAAGGCACCTGGGTGGCTCAGTGGATTAAGAATATGACTCTTGATTTCGGCTGAGGTTATGACCTCACGATTCATAGGATCAAGCCCTGCATCAGCCTCTGTGCTAACAGGGTGGAACCTGCTTGGCATTCTCTCTCCCTCCCTCTGCCCCTCCTTGAGCACGTGTGCACACGCTTGCTCTTTCTCTCTCAAAATAAATATTTAAAAATAAAATCACAATGAGATACCGTGATACATCTGTCAGAAGGGCTAAATTTAAAAAGACTGACAATACCAAGTGTTGATGAAGATGTGAAAGAACTGAAACTCTCATGCATTACTGATGAAAATTTAAAATGGTACAAACACTTTGGAAAACAGTTTGAATGTTTCTTAAAAATTAAACATATACCTACCATGCCATTCCACCCTTACGTATTTACACAAGTAAAAAGAAAATGTGTCCATCCAAAGACTTGAATGTTCACAGCAGCTTTATTAGTAATACCCCAACCTGAGAACAACCCAAATGTATATCAATAGATGAATGAATAAACCACCTGTGATATATCCATACAATGGCATACTACCCAGCAATAAAAAGGAATGAACCTGCAACAATGTTGTTGAATCTCAAATTAACTATGCTGAGGGATGGTTTCACAAGGTGTTATATACACATACAGACATATATATGTCAAAACATATCAAACTACACTTTGTGCAGTTTATTGTACATCAACTATACCTCAATAAACTATTTTAAGACAGAGAATGAACTACTGATACACACATTAACATAGATGAGCATCAAAAATGTTATATGGAGCCAGACACAAAAAACTATATATGTTTTGTTCCACTTCTATATATGAAACCCTTAAAAAGGATAAATTTGATGTGTAGTACCAGAAAGCAGATCATTATTTGCCTGAAATAAGATTTGGGGGAGAGAGGAGCATAAGGATCAACTGTAATAAGTACAAGAGAACCTTCTGAAGTGATGGAAATGTTCTAAATCTTCTCCATGGTTGTGGTTACACAGATGTATATAAATTTTATCAAAACCTATCAAAACATACATGAAAATGAGTGCATTTTATAGTAGGTAAATTATACTTCAGTGAGGCTAACTTAAAAAAAAATAGTTTTGCCTTAACTTGGTCAGAGAATATCACATTATAATAAAGATAAGACCAGTGGGGTGCCTGTGTGGCTCAGTCGGTTAAGCATCCAACTTCGGCTCAGGTCATGATCTTGCGGTTCAGGAGTTTGAACCCCGTGTTGGGCTCTGTGCTGACAGTTCAGAGCCTGGAGTCTTCTTCAGATTATATCTCCCTCTCCCTCTGCCCCTCTCTTGCTCGTACTCTCTCTCTCTCTTTCAAAAATAAAATAAAATATTAAGAAAAAAAAAAGGTAAGACTAGCAAAACTGGATCATTTGCACAAAAGGCAAGAAGCTCTAAGATTAGGATAAGAGATATGCACATACCAAAACATTTTTTTCTAAATTTCATTTACAGGGCTGGATGGCACTATTTTCCATAATGATCAAAAAGCCCACCATGCAGGGACAAAATGACCCACAGCTATCTTGTCTTCCAGCTTTTATTCACACGCTACTAAAAGTAGTGGCAGAAAGATGAGATAACTCAATGTGACAGAGCCACTTATTTAAAGACACAAGTTGGGGCGCCTGGGTGGCTTGGTCGGTTGGGTGTCCGACTTCGGCTCAGGTCATGATCTCACGGTCCGTGGGTTCGAGCCCCGCGTCGGGCTCTGTGCTGACAGCTTAGAGCCTGGAGCCTGTTTCAGATTCTGTGTCTCCCTCTCTCTGTGACCCTCCCCCGTTCATGCTCTGTCTCTCTCTGTCTCAAAAATAAATATTAAAAAAAAAAAAATTAAAAAAAAATAAATAAAGACACAAGTTAATTCTGTCTCTTGTTCCCACATGGGCTACTCTAAACCTACACTCTATCCTTCAAGTGAGAGACCACCTTTCCCCATCATTCTCACCAATGTAAGAAAAAAACTTCAGCTTCCTTCTTCTGCCTCCCAACTTCAAGGAACATTCCTATTTTATCTTTTTGCCTCTTCAAAATTATTCTCTCCTGTTCCATAACTGTACTCCTCCAATGATTCCCTCTTCTGTTATAAGAATTTATTTCTCTATGTGGTTTTTAACCTTTATCCTACCAACACTCAAGATGTTCTTCCTCTTGACCCTACAATATCCTCCCTTCAACTACTGCCCTCTTTTCCATGGTATCAGGCTTCTATAAGAAATAGCGTATACTGGTACCCAGGCACCCTTCAACCTGGTTTAGTATGGCACCCTCTGGCAAAAAGTCAAGCCTTTCCTCACTGACAAATACAACTATCTCTTTTCACGCCAGGACCTCCTTGGTTTCTCTGCCACATCTGCCACTGCTTATGACACCCCACTGCCCCCGGCTTCACAGCCATTCTTTGACTAGCTCCTCCTCACCTTCCAGTAGTTCTTCTATGTGGGCATGCCCTAAGTACTGTTGTCTGCCTGCTTCTCACTCTACACATGCTTTCACTCAGGGCAGGATCATTCACACTTACGATTTTAATGACTTAGGAGTGTAACAGCTGTCATCCCCTATTTTTTTTATTACTTAAATGCTGTAACATTCAGTCCGACTTCACCTCATGTCATGAGTTCAAGCCCCACATCAGGCTCTGTGTTGACAGCTCGGAGGTGGGAGCCTGCTTCGAATTCTGTGTCTCCTTCCCTTTCTCTCTCTGCCCTCCCCCGCTCACTCTCTCTCTCTAAAAAATGAATAAACGTTAAAAAAAAATTTTTTTTAAATCTGTAACATTCACATATAATGCTGAAGAAAGAGCAATCTCCTTAGCACAGCCTGTGAGGTACTTTACAGGCTGGTTCCATCTGACCATTCTTAGTTTCTGACCCAATTTGTATATTAGAACTCTTAAAATAGGTCTTTCTCTTTTGGTAAACAGTTTTGTTGACATATGATATACACACAGAAAAGTACAGCATCCTAAGTGTATAGTTCACAAATAACCATAAAATAAACTTGCTTATGTAATCACCAGTCAGCTCAAGAAACAGAAAACACTGACAGTAATCCAGAAATCCTCCTTGTCACTACCAATGCCTCTTCCCTAAAATACCTTAAACACACAAACCTATGCCTCCTATTCCCTAAACAGTCTATACTTTAATTATTGGACCTTCTATTCTTCCTCTCCCCACACCAATGACCATGTCTCTCTTAAAACCAAACTCAGTTTTTTTTCTCTGTGGCACTGGTTCATCTTTGTTTACCTATCACTTTAAATGTATCTCTACTACAATACTTTTGCACCACATTATACCATAAAGTCATTATTCACTTGGAATTCTTTTCTACAGGCAAAGATTACAAAGCACCTATCCGTGTCTGCAGCAACTAGCCCAGTATCGCCACAAAAACAGTGCATCCAATAAATGTTGGGTTTTCCTGTAAAACTTAAAACTCAAACCATCTTTGGAAGAAGATCCTTCTGTATCTACTTCACCTGTGCGACATTCATTGCAGATAAATTTTCCTCTCGGCATCTCAGTTAGTCCAAGGCACTCCAGGTGGAAAGCCCCACAGCACTGAGCCTCACATAACAGCAGCTCACCCAGTTTCTCACAGTTCTGTTAAGAGAAAGAAAACAGGTATGTCTACAGAAAAAGGATTTTAAAGTCCCGAACAGAAGGCCTTCATGAAGGCAGAGGTTAACTAGCAGCTTTCTAGAAAGCAGAAAGCCCTCTCTTTATTCAGCCAATATTTAGTGATTAACTCCTCTATGCCAGGTACCACAAGGTCCCTTGGCTTTCATGGTTCATATATTCTAAGAACAGAAAATACAAGTAAACAAACAAACAGGAAAGATAATGATAAGATTAAGTAGAGAATTCAAATAGCTATTTTGGATTGGGTGATTAGGAACGGCCTCTCAGACAGGGTTCTGAGCTACTAGTCAGTCATTTAGTCAGACAGAAAGACCAGGAAGACCAGTACAGAAAGTCCACAGACAGGAAAAACTATGTCATGTCTAAAAATCATAAGGAAAATCAGTGGACTAAAGTGGAACAAAAGTTAGAAGTGGTAGAAGATGAGGTAAAAAAAAAAAGGCAACAGCCTGATTGTGTGGCCTTACACATTATGGTATAGTTTCAGATTTTATTCTCATTAAAAGGTATACCATCAAAGGTCTTTACCAAGGGAAGGTTAAAATCAAATATTCATTTAAAAACAGATCTCTCTGATTACTACATGGAAAATGAGTTCAAGAATGAGATATGTGAGAACAGTAGCAAAGAGACAATCAAGGAAGCTACTCTAATAGTTCAAGCAAGAGATACTGACTAGCTAGACTTGGATTGTAACAGTCCCAAAAGGGCTCTACTCAAGGTTTGAATGAACTTTGAGATACATCTACAACCATCTCAGAGAGGCCACTTTTCTAAGATGATCTCATCTAAGATAGGGTGCCATTTTTGATAGAGCCTTAGGAAATAAAGATCTGGATGTTTGTTTCAAAACACTGTAAGATTTATGAAAATTCTGCAAATTCCCAACATTTGTTACTTTTATGCCTCTAACATCCTGACTTGTTTCCCCATACTGATTAGCAGAAAAATATAAAAATGACAAAAAGTCTTATACTTACTGGGTGAGGAAAGGTGACTAGGCAAGTCTAATACATTTAAGAACCCAAGAAACAGAACTGGTCTTGGCCACTTAACATCATAACTTAAATAAACAAATGAGTAGGAGAACTTTGGGGAAAAGGCCAGAGGCAGCCAGGGTTAAGAACAGACAGACTCCCAAGGTCTTAATCAACCTATAGTGTAAGTTAGTCTTAAACTTTGTCTCTTTCATTATCTCCTATTCACATAAAAATTGACAACTGCCATGTTTTATATATTCACAGTAACAGTGATACCAGCTTTTATATACAATAAACAAGTCTGCTTTCATCATTTAAACAGGAAAACTTCAATTACAATACATATCAAAGAATAATGTTTTAAAATTAACCAAATGTTATGGACTAACCCTTTAATTGGGATGATTATGTAATTCATCTTTCAGATTGGGAACCATAATAAAAGGATACAATATTAATAAATTATACAAGGACAATAGATTTAAACAAAGAGTGCCCAAACAATCCAGGGCCATAAGGCCACTATAGCTTTAACCATTTTTTCTTGATAATCTTTGTGGGCATACACTCTCTGAGGACTAACAGTGTGTTTGGGTGCTCACCCGAATATGATCAATCTTTATATAATAGCGAAAATGAACAAAGAAACAAAGTTGAAATTCTATTGTTCATCATAGCATATCCTGGGCTTGGGTTATTTTTATTTTTTAGCCGTTTTAATTAGAAAAGAGGAAGAAAAACCAAGTATCTTCAATTTTTTATATGTCAGCTTTTAAGAATTTACAAAGGTAAATCAAGCCCATACAGAGAGAGCATAATCAAAGCATCCATTTAATGGACTCTACTATCAAGTCTGATAAAGGCTCTTTAGAGAGAGGCAATACAACAGAGTGGTTAGGACTCTAAACCCAGATTGCCTGGGTTTCAATCCTGGCTTTGCTGTGTGACTATAAGCAAGCTATGTAACATCTTTATGCCTCAGTTTCCTCATCTATAAAAGCGAGGATAATAATGGTAATCTACTTTACAAGATTGTTAGGACTATATGATGTAATTTAAAGTGATGGAAACTCTTGACATATAGTAGGTACTACATATATACTTATTAAGACATGAAGAGGTCTTCTTTTAAAAGACAAGCAAGCAATCAAAATGCAAGTGGGAAACATCTGCTACCTGACAGACATTCTCCTTGAGTGCAGCTCCTCCGCCTCGTTCACCCTGCAGCTTTTTCGATGCTGGCATCCCATGATCATTCTCTACACCCTCCTCAACAGTGTCCTTGGGGCTTGCAGCCGTTCTGTGTGTCATCAGTTCTCCCTTGCAGAGAAAAAATAATGTCCCATATCTGTATTATTCATGTCTCCTCCATTTGACCCCCGCCCTCTGGGCTGCTATTTGTCTAGCCATTAAGCACTTACAGATGTTCAGCCAATCACGCGGGCGGACTGCATGCAATGTTAGTTCTAACCCTGCTGTGATTGGGCGGGTAGTGGGCGCCTCATGCCCTGCCACTAACTGCTCTGAGGCTGTTCCACTGGAACTTTTTGAGCTGTTCCATTTTAAGGTTTCACTAAGGGAGAGAAAACATTCTTAAGTTTATTTGATTACTTATTTGTCCTTCCAAGATCAGTGTTTCCTAAATAATGCCCACCTTGGGCATTCTATTCAAATTATTCTGGAAAGAAACACTCTGTATCATAATGTGTAATGCTGACCTGACTTGCTCTATTTCTCTTTTAACTTGAGTTGAAAAGCCAGAGATGGCATCAATGACTGCATTGATGCTCTGCAAGGAAATGGTTTTAAATCCACCTTTGTTTCCTTAAAGCCAATGTTTATAAATATTATTCTAAAATTAAGCAGATGCTGGTTTCAAGAAATAAGCAAATTGAGTTTCCTTCCCCTCTAAATGTAGCAGTCTCAACTATAAAAGGGCAGTATGAAAGTTCACTCAGATTATATGATTACTTGGCATTGTGCTCTTTGGTTTTAGAAAAAGCTTACTTTGTGATGAAACAGTTACAAAATTTATCAGACACCTAGAGCATAGGATGTTAAAGATCATACCCATAGTTGCCATATATTGTCTTGCCTGAATTTTACTAGCATCAGACTCTCTTTCTACTCCAGGATTCCTATTACAGCTTTTCATTAGCTATTTCAGTAGAACATTACTCTTAACTCAAGGGAAAGAGGGATGTGGCCTCTACTGTAAAAAGTAGATTTGCTTTGGAAGGTCAAAAGATGAGGAACTGAGTAATACCTCTGAGATTGGAGTTTCTTTTGATGAGTCGTCATTTTTCATTTTTTTACAATGCACCTTGGCTGTAGAATGCCTCTGTCGTTTTCGCTTCCTTGGTTTATCAAATATCTTCGTAGTGCCTATGACAGGAAAACAGGTGTTACCTCCTGGCTAATCACTTACATGTCCAAGAACTCCTATCCTCAACTAAAAGGACCTCATAGAATTATGGAATGTTAGAATAAAAAACCAATCTTAAAGCCCATTTAATTCCCCAACTTTGTAGATGAGGGATAAAGGCACAGGGTGGGGAGATTTACCCACGACTACATAATTAGTTGGGAAAATAGGTACACACATATAAATTCTGCCTCATACAGATTAAATAGTAAATGTATAGGTAGGTTAAAACAATTACATTTTACATGATTGAAATGAAAAACTTCTTAATTCCTCAAAGGACTTTAACATCCTGTAAATGGGGAGGAAATACATTTAGTAGTCAGGAAAAGATACTAAAATTCGACCTCCACAATTAAAGATAGTACATTATAGCACTATATGATTTAAGGATTAAGATGAAAAGCTGAAATACATAACATCTGGCTTGAGGAAAGGGAGATCTCCCTTAATACATTTAGTAACTTAAAGGATATTTAGCAATGGTACTATAACGTTGAACATCCAACAATTTAAAATATATGCATGCTCTAACATGGCCTATATACAAAATGAAATTCCAGTCCTTCCCTCATTATATTTTATACTTATTTCACCTCTTTGTTACAGAAATATCAGGAATTTAAACTAATATTTCATAAAATGTTCCAGGATAATTAGGCTAGGTATCAACATGAAGGCTAGACTTTGGAAAACTGGCTTAGTATTCTCTTCTTGGGACTGCCTGATACAGATGGAGAAGCTCTGCTATCAAAGCTGCTGGCTGCCTATAACTAAAAGAATAATTAACAGAATAGCAGAATGAAGGTTCAAACTTCTCAGTAGCTAAAATATTCAGATGAAATTTACAAAAGATAAAGAATAAGTTTTAGGTTTTACAAAAACTGGAGTATAAAAGTGTAAGAGAAGAGCTGATAATTACTTTGAAAGTTTTTTTCCTAAAGCAAGCAAATTGATGAAATTATATTTGCACACAAGATTAACGTAAGTTAACATATTGCTAGATTTATTTACTAAAAAACTTAATAATCATGGGTCACATTTAAAGATGTGCTCATTTAAGATCACATGCAATATAACCTTCCCATGATATCCTTTGCTGGCACATCTGATGCTATGTGCTCAAATCTGGCCTAACACTTCAGAAATAACAGTAATCAATAAATGGCACCGGCAGATGATCAAAGTGACACAAAGAATTGGCATGTAGAAAATTTGGGGTGTATAACAAGATGGTAGTGTCGCAATGAATGTGGTCACGTCTGGAATTAGTCCTCCCAAGTCTGCCACCTCTTTCATCTTCACATTCTCTATAAAATAGGGATAATATGGATAATATCCTAATTCTCTATAATGCTTTCGATGGATTAGAGATTAACAGTCCTAAACAAAGGAACTGAGCAAAGGACATGGTAGAGCAAATGCACAAACTATGATTACTGTATCTGTTACTCAATAAAGAGCTGCCCATTCCTCCAATTGGCAGAACCAAGATCACCATGTCTAAGTTTCAGGAGTCAGATTAAAAAACAATTTAAAAGATTTCAAAGCCCTTAAGAAGCAACCACAATGGACCAGACTGAAATGTAAGCTCCCTTTTTCAAGCATATACTCACTCACCAAAGATCAAAGATGTGGTAAAAGAAACTAAGACTATTTGTGAAAGACGGGCTTAGATGACTTGTAATTTCCCTCTCAACTCAGACTCCTTATTTTCTGTCCTACACAATAAAGATTGAATCAAAGCCAAGAAAGTAATGATAGAGTTGGAGAACCATCTAATAAGAAAATTAAGTAGCTCATTTTCTCCATTGTTCCTACCAGTTACTTACTCTAACAGAATTCTAATTCCAGGATTCTACATTCTACATCTGTAATTCTAATTTCAGCATGAAACTCAAGATGACCAGACAATTTTCTAGTGTCATGCATTCTATTGGGAAGCATATTTTGACAAACAAGTCTTTTTTTTTTCTTTTTTAAAGTTTGCTTATTTATTTTTAAGTAATCTCCAAACCCAACATGGGGCTCAAACTCACAACCTTGAGTTCAACAGTCACGTGCTCTTCCAACTGAGCCAGCCAGGAGCCCCTTGGGCAAACAAGTCTTAGAAGTTGCAACCTTGCGGGGCACCTGGGTGGCTCAGTCGGCTGACTGTCCGACTTCGGCTCAAGTCATGATCTCACAGTCTGTGAGTTCAAGCCCCGCATCGGGCTCTGTGCTGATGGCTCAGAGCCTGGAGCCTGCTTCCGATTCTGTGTCTCCCTCTCTCTCTGCCCCTTCCCTGCTCATGCTCTGTCTCTCTCTGTCTCAAAAATAAATGAAAAAAAAAAAAAAAAAAAAAAAAAAAAAGATGTTGCAACCTTGCTGGTCTTGCTTACATATGTAACAACTTTTCTAGTTAGCTGACAAGGTGTTTCCTAGTTATTTCCGCATTACATTTTTTAAATCTCAAAAATACGCACCTCCACCAAACTCTTTAGAATGAGATGCAGCACGTGATTCATTAATGTCATTCTCCAAGTGGCCAGCTTCATAACACTACAAATAAGTAAAATGCAACAGGTTTACAAAGGAACAGAAAATAAACCTTTTGTATTATATGCCAAAAGTTGAACTGTCTACTGTCACAGATACAGAAATCCTAGCTATATTAAAATTAAAAAAAAAACAAAAACAGTATAACAATAATGGATTGAACAGAAACTATATGGGGAAAGACATGAAATAAAACACAACAACAAAAAACACAACTCCAAAAGACTCATACAAACACATACTCCTTCAAAAACCAGGGATAAGAGGTGGGTGGGATTATGCAGCGACCCCCAATAGATCAAGCAGATACACAATGGTGTTCTGATTGAAGTGGTAGACAAAGACAAAGGGCATGGTCCCAGAAACCGACCCACCATCTCTGTTCTATTTCATACCACCCTGTATTTAAAATCTATCTTCTTAAAACTGAATTTATGCCATTATTTTTACAAAGACTTATTTATTTGATGAATTCTAAATATTAAGGAGCTCTGGATCAGTGCTCACTTCAGAAGCTCATATACTGGAAAACTCTGAACCACAGAATGTCTTCCTGATTTAAGTGGCTGCAGGTTAATGTAAATGAAAGCAACATTAAAACTCAAAACACTTAGATATCAAGAGTAATTTCCTACACATTTTATACCCCTACTAATAATGCCTGTATAAATTAGTTCCAGTCCAAGAAAACGGCTTCTCCTACAATAAAAATATTCTTCAACATGAGTGTAAAACAAAATTTAGTGGCCACAAAAAGTCAACATAATGGATGCTATTCTTGCTGTAAAGGTACTAGAGCTTGGGGTGAAAACAAGACAAAATACAGCAGCAAATTTCCAAATGCTCACCATATAGATTAATCAAACCATTCACCTACTGTATGTCAATTACATATCAATAAAATGGGGCGGGGGGGGGGGAGGGATCATTTACTTAATTGCCCCAAATTCTGCTTTTCTTTAAAATCTGTCATTATCTCACTTCTAGCAGTGATCCCACAGCCTTACATAATTCACCTTGTATAACACTACTAAAGATATCACCTGATTGCAAATGTCCCTTCCATTCTCAAAATATTCAGCTGAATCCCAATTTCCCTGTCCCTTACAATATACCTCTTTCAACAATCTTTTTTTTCTTTTTAATTTTTTTTTAACGTTTATTTATTTTTGAGACAGAGAGAGACAGAGCATGAACAGGGGAGGGTCAGAGAGAGAGGGAGGCACAGAATCTGAAACAGCCTCCAGGCTCTGAGCTGTCAGCACAGAGCCCGACGCAGGGCTTGAACTCACGGACCGCGAGATCATGACCTGAGCCGAAGTCGGACGCTTAACCGACTGAGCCACCCAGGTGCCCCCTCTTTCAACAATCTTAAAAATGGCTAAGATTTGAGTAAGACAAAGCCAGGGGAAGCACTGCAGAAGAAAACTATCACAGCCTTAAAAGTATAAGGTGCAATGATAGTATGATGATTTGGGGACATGATACTGTCACTGATTGTTGTACAAACTGCAGATAAAGTTCAGAGAGCAGATGAACCTAAGAATTGAAAAGTCCATGTCCAAAGACAAAGTCCCAGTCTTAGGACATTGAAAAGAATAAAAGAACTAAAGAATATAATGCAGCCTTTAAAATGAGGTACAAAAACACAAATATTGAGTTTTACATTTACATGCTAATTGACATGGGTGAATAACAAAAACAAAACTAGAGTCTTCTTCAATATAGGATTAAATGATAGAAGGCTGCTATAGCTGAGGAAAAAAGTCTAAAAACTCAATTTGTGATTTGATTGCAATCTCCATTTTTTTCTTTAAAGAAAAAAATTTAAGAGGAAATCTGTGGGGCGCCTAGGTGGCTCAGTCAGTTGAGCGTACAACTTCAGTTCAGGTCGTGATCCCACAGCTCTTGGGTTCAAGCCCCGCGTCGGGCTCTGTGCTGGCAGCTCAGAGCCTGGCGCCTGCTTCGGATTCTGTGTCTCCCTCTCTCTCTGCCCCTAACCCACTTGCATTCTGTCTCTGGCTCTCTCAAAAATAAACAAACATTAAAAAAAAACTTTTTTTTAATTAAAAAAAAAAAAAAAGGAAATCTGTGTATCCTAACAACTTAATTTCTAAAACCCTGAATTACTCCTCATACATATGGGCAACAGGAAGTTTCTTAAAAATTAATATCCAGCTATCATCATTATAGAATTAGAAAACAATTTTCTATCTCCATCTACTATTTAATGATGCCTTCTTGGCTAATGAAAACCAAGTCTGCAAACTCAAAAACTTAAGTTCAAATATTTCTATTTGGTTTATAACTGAACTGAGTCTTTTCTTAGCTGGTATGAAAATAGGGCAGTGGGATAAGAGTAGGTTAGTGGCGTATACAGACAGAAGTGAGGTAGAAATCAGGTTAAGATATTTGAGCCTGGAAAAGAAATGACAACAAACACAAATTTTACTCAATCTTAAAACCTTTTTTCATTTTCATTTGAAAAGAAAATCTAAAAACAACTGATACACATGTCCACACAAATGGAGAACAGTCTCTCAATATAGAATCTTAGACCAAATGTATATACTGTAACATTCTGTAATTTCTATGTTAAGTGTGCATCAATGTTGCTAAGTATTACTAAAAGCTCTGTTTTTAAAATCACATATTTCCATATGGTTTAATCATATTTTAGAATTGACTAAAATAACATACCTTTTTAGAAAGACCAAGATCCCCTTTCTTAGGCATAAATCCAGGGTCTAAATCATTGGATTCAAGAAGTTTCTTAGTTGGTTTTCTCTGACGTTTACTTTCATAATTTCCTGAAATGCATATATCTTTTCATTAGATGATTTAGAAACTGAGCACATGCTAATTTAAAAAAAAAATCTATATGCCACAGAAAAATGAATCACTGTATTTTTTATGTTTTCCTCCTCATCTTCTGGGTAGGGACAGGATAGGAATTTATTTATTCTAAAATATTAGTTAACATAAAACAAGAAAATAGTTCTCAATGCAGATACAAACTAATGTGAAGATGTTTTTATGTACATCTCTCATAAAAGGACTAAAGGAAAAATCAAAAGGGCAAAACTGCTTTTATATTAATTAACTGTTAGTAAGCACAAAAGGAGAAGTAAGGTGGAGTAGAGCCTGAATTCCAAGCATAACAGCACCAAGATTACAATTTTTATTCTACTCCTAAACAAATAAAAGAGACATTTACTTTGTAGGGCTGTTCTTAAGAATTATATAAAAAAGCCTAATAACAGAGTTTGGTTCATAAATAATGAGACAGTAACTTTCATTATTACTCCTTTTAAAAGTATTTGTGATTCTGCCTTAATTAATAAGCACAATTGGGATACTTTTTTTTACTTTAAGGAATAACACCACAAGCTACTGTTGGGAATGTAAAAAATAAAAAAGTTACATTCAAAATTTTCCTTGGGTGACTATAATATTCAAAAGTCAGAAGGTAAATTAAAGACCATATGTTTAGATCCAGCTCCCACCAGGTTGACATGTATATAAAGAATGATAAAGTGAAAAGCAATTGGTTAACTTCAAGGGAGAATTTATAATTAGCTGCTTACTATGTGTCAGGTAAATTACATTATGATGTCCATTTTATATATGAGGAAACATGTTGAGAGGTTAAACAACTTTCTAAGTAACACAAGGATTGGTAGAGCTAGTATCTGAAGCATAAGTTTCATTTGTTTATTATACTGTGTAGTGCCCCTCCCTAAAACACTGTTATCCTAAGTATTCACTCACATGGTGTTTGATCGACAGTCATGAAGATCAACAGTAGAGTAAGGAGAGTAGTTTTTAAAATGTCTTCTGGACAGAGTACCACCAATTCATGGTCACTGAATTACATTCAATTAGCCAGCACTTTTGGGATTTCCAGGAGAAAAGTGGGTAGTTTGTTATATAGAGATACACTATTAGCTTTTCATCACAACATACTAAAATCCTATCCACTTACATACTGAGACCCCATCCCCATCTTACCTGGTGTTTTAACTAGCAATTCCTCAGACTCAAGGGCAGGCCGTGGAGAGACTTCCGGAGCCACAGGCACAGACAAGGTCAGCTGTGGCAACTCAGCATGTCCACCTCCAAGTTCTGACTGAGCCAAGGGCCCTTCCAAAAACGGAGCCTCCCTTTCAAGAACTGGAGGCTCTTCTTTGGTTGAAATCAAAGAATTCTCATCCACCCGCTTGTTCTGAGCACTAGATCGACATCGGGCTAAAAGGCTTTCCTCTTCACAGCGGGAACTTACCTAAGGGCAAAAAATAGAAGTAGAATCCATAGACCACAAAGTTGCTGTAATTCCAGTGTTAAAAAGAATAATGCACTTAAAAATGAAATTCTGACACATGCTACAACATGAATGAACCTTGAAGATATTACACTAAGTGAAATAGGCTAGACATAAAGAATGAATATTGTATGAGTCCACTTATAATGAGGTAACTAGAATGGTAAAAATTCATAGAGACAGAAAATAGAATGGTGGTTGCCAAGGGCTGAGAAGAGAGTAAAGTAGGAAGTTATTCTTTAACAGGTACAGAGTTTGAGTTTGCCAACATGAAAAAAGGTCTAGAGATGATGGATGGTGGTGCTGGTTGCACAACAATGTGAATGAATGTACTTAAAGACAGAGAACCGTAAACCTAAAAATGTCTACAATTCTAAATTTTATATGGATTTCACTATAGTTTTTTAAAAAGGGGAAAATGCAATTAAGATACAGTAAAACTATAAAAATTCTTTAAGGCCATAGTGATAATCCTCCCCACCCACAAAAGATTTTTTTTTTTAATGTTTATTTATTTTTGAGAGAAACAGAACATGAGTTGGGGAAGGGCAGAGAGGGAGACACAGAATCAGAAATGGGTTCCAGGCTCTGAGCTGTCAGCACCAAGGCAGGGCTCAACCCACAAACTGCAAGATCATGACCTGGGCCGAAGCTGGACCCTCAACTGACTGAGCCACCCAGGTGCCCCACACACATACTGCTTCTTGATCAAAGGGAGCAAAATATGACTTAGAAGAAATCAGTCAAGACTGTAGACAACTGAATGTTAAATACCTTCTAATGTCATGGAATATATGACACAATAGCACCTATAATTTAATCTAGCTAAAGTTGTTTAACGTGAATCCATCAAATTGTTTTCGACTTAGTAAGAAAGAGGATAGATTAGTGACACCTATGAAGAAGCAATCATACAAATCTAGAAGGGAGATATTGTAAAGGTACTCACTCTCATTACTTAGATAGATAGGGTCATAAAACAGGGGAACTGTTCTGGATTTAAAAGAAATTTAAGAAATGTAACAACCAGATACAACGTGTAATCCTGGAATGGATAAACCAAATATAAAGGTTAAAGGACAAGTGAGGAAAGCTAAATATGGATTTCTTATCAGATAAACTGATCATATGAGATATAGTAATGCTTTATCAGTTATGAAGGAAAACGTTCTATTTTTTAGAGGCGCATATTATTTAGGAGGAGAAAGTAAAGTGTCTTAAATTTACTTTAAAGTACTTCAGCTTAGGGGCGCCTGTGTTGACTCAGCTGGTTAAGCATCCGACTTCAGCCTAGGTCATAATCTTGCAATTCCCGAGTTTGAGCCCTGCATCGGGCTCTGTGCTGACAGCTCAGAGTCTGGAGCCTGTTTCAGATTCTTTGTCTTCCTCAATCTCTCTCTGCCCCTCCCCCACTCGTGCTCTATTTCAATCTCTCGAAAATAAAATAAATAAACATTTTAAAAAATTCAATAAAAAAAAATAAAGTGCTTCAGCTTAAAAAAACTGAATTAAGGGGCACCTGGGTGGCACAGTCAGAAGAGTGTGCAACTCTTGAACTCAGGGTCATGAGTTCAAGCCCCAAGTTGGGTGTAGAGATTACTTGAATAAATATAAAACTTAAAAAAAAATTGAATTAAGAAATAAAGCAAATAAGGTATCAATAACATTTCCTTAAAAAAATTACGATCCTAAAAAAAAATTACGATCCTACCATACAAATTTATATTCTATGATTTTACTAAATACTTCACCCTAAATCATTAAACACTCTTTGAAAGAAAAGGGAAAAATTTATATATATATGTAAATATATATATATTACTATACACAGTGCATAGACACATTTATAACATTTCTTGTATAACTAGCATATTCTAGGTACTGTGCCAGAAGCTGGACCTAAAAAGCTGAAAAAGTAAGATCCCAGTTAAGAAATTTATTATCCCATGCAGACAAAATATAATATTGAAGGCAAATCTGCAGTATCCTAAAAGGATTGATGAAAAAACTGTTGAAATGTTGGAACATACCTTGTGCACCTGTTCCTGCACCTTCTTTTGTTTTTTCTTAGGAGCAAATATCTGATCATATTCTTCTGTATATTCCAGAAGCCACTTGCTTGGCTTCCTAAGACGCTTCTTCTCTGACCGCATAGCTAAAAGAGGAACAAGTTCATATTAACCAAAAAAGTTAGAGGAAAACCCATTGTTTCATACAACCATCCCTGCACTCTCAAAGGTACAGAGGTGGGAAACTCTTGTTTTTCAAACACTCTGCTTAAGCTCCAAAAGGCTAAAAGTGATTTGCTATGGTTTCTCATATGCAAAAGTCGAGAGGGGAGAGACTCGTGTTGCTCTATACACATACACATAGCCCATCTGAAGTTAAGGAAAAGATTAAATTGAAACTAACTGGTATTCCATAGTGACAGATACAGCTAATATTAAAATATAGTCTAAATCAAGCAAATTCAAAAAATATACAATGAGTTTTTTAATAACATCTCTCTGGATTATGCAGAATACTGGATGGATATTCAGATGAAATATTCACCTAATCAGTACTACCATGTGAATTTCAAAAACAATTTACATAAACTTCATATCATAGTTGTAGTGAGTTTCACATTAGAAACCGGAGTATTTCTAAACAGAATCATTTAAAAATGTGTAATTAAGTATATGTACACCATTATCTCAATGACATAAAATGTATATGCCATGTATGTCAAAGGCAGAAAATAAGATAAAAATACATAGTCTGGGGTACCAAAAAAAAAAAAAAAAACCTGTCATATTTTATGGTCAAAATTTCAAAGTATCATACCAGTTTTCTCTGAACTAATGGTAAAGCAATAATCTATTATAGTTTCCTGATAGACCTTTGTCTCAGCTTAACGTGCTATCGTCATTTTACAAGGTTTTTGGAGCAAAAGCTAATGCATACAGAATGTAAGATACAGTGTACTCAAGAAGCAAGAGGTATTTCATGACACAACGACCTCAGAGGGAACAATTTCTGCCTCAGCTGAATGTGGCAATACTGATGTTCTCTCAATAAAAGAAATAACAAAAGTTGAGACTAAAAGGAAAAGGTCAAATTACAGCTTGACAAAGGCTTTTACTCCTTAGATACAAGCCATAAAACTGTATTATGACAAAATATGGAAAATATATTTTTTTAATTCTAACTACTGTAATTTCACAATAATATACCACTTAGTTATTTAAATCTAATATAAAAGGAGTTGAAAACTTATATTCACCTGAAAACCTGCACATCATTAAATTTTTTTTTCAATGTTTATTTATTTTTGAGAAAGAAAGAGAGAGAGAGAGAGAAAAAGAGAGAGACAGACGCGAGTCGAGGAGGGGCAGAGAGTGGAGACACAGAATCTGAGGCAGGCTCCAGGCTCTGAGCTGTCAGCACAGAGCCAGACACGGGGCTCAAACGCACAAACTGTGAGATCATAACCTGAGCTGAAGTCGGACACTTAACTGAGCCACCCAGGCACCCCTGCACATCAAATTTTTTTTTTAATTTTTTTTTCAACGTTTTTTATTTATTTTTGGGACAGAGAGAGACAGAGCATGAACGGGGAGGGGCAGAGAGAGAGGGAGACACAGAATCGGAAACAGGCTCCAGGCTCCGAGCCATCAGCCCAGAGCCTGACGCGGGGCTCGAACTCACGGACCGCGAGATCGTGACCTGGCTGAAGTCGGACGCTTAACCGACTGCGCCACCCAGGCGCCCCAACATCAATTTTTAAAGCAGCTTTATTCCTAATTACCAAAACTTGGAAGCAACCAAGATACAGGTGAATGGAAAGATAAACTGTGTTATGTCCAGACAATAGAATATTACTCAGCACTAAAATATCAAGCTATGAAAAGACATGAAAGATATTTAAATGCATATTACCAAGTGAAAAAAGCCAATCTGAAAAGGCTACATACACACTATAGGATTTCAACTATATGACATTCTGGAAAAGGCAAAACTATGAAGACCATAAAAAAATGGTTACAGGGTGAGGAAGGGAGGCCTAGCAGAGAAAGAGGGATAGATAAGCAGAGCACAGACTTCGGGCAGTGAAAATAATCTGTAGGATACCATAATCATGGAAACATGTCATTACACATTTGTCCAAACCCAAATAATGTACACCACCAAGAATGAACCCCAAGGTAAACTATGGACTTTGGGCGATTATAATGTGTCAATGTACGTTCATCAATTGAAACAAATGTACCACTGTGGTGGGGGATGTTGGTAACAGGAAAAGTTGTGTGTGTGGACAGAGTGGGCAATCTATGTGTCTTACCCTCAATTTTGCTGTGACCCCAAAACTGCTCTAAAAAAATAAAATATTAACAAAAAATAAAAAGTTAATGGTAGAAGCTGAAATAACTACCAAATTTATATACCTATAGAGCTCCCACTATAATTATGGGGCTTGTTAAACCTTTCAACCAATGCAATTTTCCTAACATTTTTAGACCATAAACCTGTAAGTGATCCAAATTGGTATTTCCCAAGCAAATATTTCAAAAGAAGTTAAAACACCCAAAGGCAGGCAATTACTTAAAATGTTCCCCTCAAATAATATCCGAAAAATCTCTCTTAGAGCAAAGAAATAGCCAAACAGATCTTTAAATAAATATATACATCTGTACCTATGATAGTTGGTGGGTAATAACTTTATGCTCTGAGGCAAATACATTATGCCTTTAATATATTCCCATTAGACATAGCATCCAAGTTTTTTAAACACCAACAGCATTTTTTAACACAAGTAAGACCAAAGAAATGATAGGGAATAACAGGGATTTACTATGCCCAAGACACAGTTCAGCCATGTCATATTCATGAATTTCTAATCTTCAATCTACAAGACAGGTGATAACATCCCCATTTTATAAAAAATGCAACTGAGGCTTGAAGAGGAAAGTGCCTTGCCTAAGCCCATTCAAGTTAGTCCATTATTTAAGTGGCAAGGCAATGATTCGAACCAAAATCTGTCCACACTCCAAAACCATTGGGTACTTTTTACTAAAACCTATCCCTATGTTGTCACATTATCATATTCCTCAACCAGTCTCCCTGCCCCCATCTATCACTACTTCCCCACACTAATTAAATCTCAGTCCTACAGAGGTTGTGTTCTCTCCTTTGTTGTCTTAAAAGGCTGCATGGGCTAATCCTTCTTCCTTTTCCTCCTGAAGCCTCTGTCCCCCATTCTACCTTTGGGTTCACTTCTCTCACAGAGTAACTTCTCAGATTAAGCTTTAGTCCTTTACCTCTCCATTTCCTTGAGATCCACAAGAAAATCAGCAAAAACACAAAAGACCTAGAAATTAAGAGGAACACTGTATCTGACATACCTATTAGAGGTTCCTGCACAAGTGCATGCATTGCTCTTCACCAAGTTATATACAATCCTTTAAAGGTTTAGGGTTTGGCACACTACCAATGGGACTATTTTTATAAATAATGTCTTATTGGAATACAGCCATGCTCATGTATTTACTAATGACTTATGACTGCTTTTGTGCTAGAGAGTTGAGAGTGACAAGACAGTATGGCTTGCAAGCTTAAAATATTTACTATCTGTCCTTTTAAGGAAAGGATTACCAATCCCCCCTCCCCTTAAATGTACAATAGAGTTAACACCCTGTAAATAAAAATAGCCTGATCACAACTAAATGACTTAAAACCTAAGATGCTTCCTGAACTTCTGTTCCTGAGCTTGTTTCTTGTCCTCCTCAACTACACCTGCCACCACAACCCCCTACTCCCACTTATGTTCTCACCTAGATTGCTCATCCCACAAAACCACAGTTGAGCTGAAAGCATCTGGAGAAATAACTCACCATATCCAACTATTCTACAAATGGCCAAAAGGAAGTGACTTGCCAAACCAACATAAAGAATATCAAGAGTAAAAGAGGAATATGACCTTCTGGATACTAAAGGTAAATATTAAAAGGCAGAAAATTACAAAAGCTAATGGAGAGAGGAATAAATCATGCAAATCTCAATACATGGCACAGAGCAAATATGAAACTGAGCAGGAGCCAAAGTATGATCATCATTAAGTTTCTTGGCAACTACATATCAATTCCTAGCACAGAGCCAGGACCTGTTGTAAAGAATGGAGACACACTGCTCATACAGGACAAGCCTAGCAATGTCTTTTTTGACTACAGAGTGTATATATACCAGCTAAAATAATGAAATATCCATAAAGTTAAATCAACCTGAAGAAATTTTCACCAACTGAAGAAAAGACAAATAAAATGTGGATAAATAAAATGTGGTGTACCTATACCCTGGAATACTATTCAGCAATAAAAACCAAAATATTGAGGGGTGCCTGAGTGGCTCAGTTGGTTAAGCGTCCAAATTTGGCTCAAGTCACAGTCTCGTGGTTCATGAATTCAAGCCCTGCATCAGGTTCTGTGCTGACAGCTTAGAGCCTGCAGCCTGCTTCAGATTCTGTGTTTCCTTCTCTCTGCCCCTCCCCTGCTTGTGCTCTGTCTCTCAAAAATAAATAAACTTTAAACAAACAAAATATTGATACAGGCTACAATATGGATAACCACAAAAACATTATGCTAAATGAAAAGAGCAAAACACAAAAGATCACATACTGTATGATTCCATTAATATGAAACGTCCAGAAGAGGCAAATGATGGGGGTTTGGGGGTAGAATCAGTGGTTGCTGGGGCTAGGAGTACAAATGAACTAGCTATAAATGGGATGGAGGACTCTCACTGGGTAGAACAAATGTTCTAAAACTGATTTATGGGGATGGTTGCACAACTCAATAAATTTACTAAAAATCACTTACTTATGCACTTAAAACGTATGAACCTTATGGTGTATAAATTGTACCTCGTGCTCTCTTTCTCAAAATAAATAAACTTAAAAAAAAAAAGACTGAATTACAGTTCTTTTCCTAAAGAACTACATTACAGTACGTACTAAGAGCAACATCACTCCTCACTACACATTATTAACCCTTGTCATACACCTACTTTCCTAGTTCGGAAACCTCAGAGGCAAAATAGATAAAGGAAGGGGGGAAAAAAGGCAAAAGTCCACACACTCCTTCATAATAATAAAGTTACTGAGCCCAACCTCCTGTTGAAAACAAATAAAAATGCTACAAAATGTTTTTAAAACTACTTTAAAAGCAGCAAAGCACTGACAAGATTGTAATGAACTACAAACCAAAAATTACAAGTAATAACTAGAGATAATAAATAAAGAAAGAAAAATAAATAAAATAAAAATAAATAAATAAATAAATAAATAAAGCAATGAAATGGATTAGGTCCTGAAGACTTTGAGATCCAGCTAAAGCATACGAGGCAGAAGTTTGAGAGAGAATAAACTAGGGCCCCAAATAACTCTATCCTCAGAGTTACAGTAAAGCAAAAGAACACCATGTCCCAGCCTCCAGGAGACCACAAGGAAAGGTACCTTGGCAAGAAGTAGAAGGGGAGCAGGAGGGAAAATGAGTCCTTGAGAAGCTGTGACTGGTGCTCCTGTGGATTTGTAGCTCCCATAAGAAAATCAAGCAATTGATGTAAATTATGAAAAATAAATTATTAAAAAAAAAAGTCAAGCAATTAGTACATCATGTTTAACAGAATAAAGGGCATAAAAAGGAATGATCATCCTAACAGACACAGAAAAACCACCTAACAAACCAGGAATAAAAGGCAACTTTCTCAACTTGAAAGGTCATCTATCAAAGTCATAGCTAACATCATACATAGTTAATAGTGAAAAATTGGGTATCTTTGCCCTAAGATCAGGAACTAGACAAGAGTGCCTGTTCACTCGACTTATGCTTAACACTGCACTGGAGGCTCTAGCTAGGGCAATTAGTCAAAAGGAAAATAAATAAATAAATAAATAACCAGATGAGAAAGGATGAAGTAAAAGTGTATTAGCTGATGACATGATCATGTGCATAGAAAATCCTAAGGAATTCAAAATAAAATAAATTAGAACTAAAAAATGAGTTCAGCAAGGTTGCAACATGCAAAATCAATATACAAAAATCAAGTGTATTTCTGTATACTTGCAATGAACAACCCAAGAATGATCATTTTCATATCTCATTTGTAATAGCATCAAAAAATAAAATTAAAAAAACAATAAAATATTTAAGAATAAATTAAACAAAAGAACCACAAGAATTAGACATAGAAAACCGTCCTGTGGTTCACAGTTTAGAAAACTTAACAATGGCAACACTGCCGAAAGTAATCTACAAATCCAGCACAATGCTTATCAAAATCCCAGCTGGCTTTTTTGCAGAAATTAACATGCTGGTCTGAGAATTACAATGGAAATGCACAAGATCCAGAAAAGTCAAACAATCCTGAAAATTGACAAAGTTGGAAGACACACTTTCCAATTTCAAAACTACAATAATTACTACAAAAATAGGGCAAGTTAAGACTTCGTGGTACTGACATGGTAAAAACAAAACATACATACATACATATACATACATACATACATACATACATACATATACATTGATATATATATATATATATATATATCAGGGAGTCTGGGTGGCTCAGTTGGGTAAGAATCTGACTCCAGCTCAGATCATGATCTAACGGTTTATGAGTTCAAGCCCCACATTGGACTCTCTGCTATCAGCACAGTGGCTGCTTCAGATCCCCTCTCTCTCTGCTCATTCCCAGCTCATGCTCCCTCTCAAAAATAAACACTTAAAAATAAATAAAAGACAAATGACCATAAAAAATAACTATAATTTAAAAACTACATTGAGGGAGGGCACGCCTGGGTGGCTCAGTGGGTTGAGTGTCTGACTTTGGCTCAGGTCAGGTTCTTGCAGTTCTTGAGTTCTAGCCCCAGTCAGTCTCTGTGCTGACAGCTCAGAGTCTGGAGCCTACATCAGATTCTTTGTCTCCCTCTCTTTCTGCTCCTCCCCCATTCGTGCTCTGTCTCTCCCTCTCAAAACATAAACGTTTAAAAAAAAAAAAAAAAAAAAAAAAAGACCGCCAGGGTGCCTGAGTGGATCAGTTAAGCATCCAACTTTGGGTCAGGTCATGATATTGCAGTTCATGGGTTTGAGCCCTGCACTGGGCTCTCTGCTATCAGCACAGTGGCCACTTTGGATCCTCCGTCTACTCCCCTTCTCTCTGCCTGTCCCTTGCTCTCTCTTCAATTAACTAAAAATAAAAATAAAAATAAAAAAAGAATTAATGCCAAAATTTCTCAAACTCTTCCAAAACACTGAGGAGAGAATATTTCCAAATTCATTTTATGAAGTAAGCATTACTCTAATGCCAAAGCCAGATAAATATACTTAAAAATTAAAAAAAGAAAAATTTAACCAATATTCCTTATGAACATTGCTGCAAAAATTCTCACAAACATTAGCAAACTGAATTCAACAGAGCACACTGAAAGGATTACACACCATGACCAAGTGGGATTCACCCCTGGGATAGAAGGATGGTTCAACATATTTTAAAAAAAAGTAATAAAGACATTAACAAAATGAAAATCACATGACCATCTCAACTGATGCAGAAAAGGCTTGACAAAATCTAACACCTTTTCTTCTTTTTTTTTTTTAAAGTAAGCTCTAGGCCGAACATGGGGCTTGAACTCATGACCTTGAGCAAGTCGGACACTCCTCCCAATACTTGTTCCTTAGAAAAACATTCAACAAACTAGGTAGTCACATATGTAAATCCGTGTGGGGGCTGTGTGTGTGTGAGAGAGAGAGAGAAAATAGCATATATTTCATATATGAAAATACCATAACATGATATTCTATCATAGAAACTGAAAGCTTTTTCTCTAAGATCAGGAACAAGGCTAGGATGACCACTCTTGCCACTTCTACTTAACACAATACTGAAGTCCAAACAAGAGCAACTAGGCAAAAATTAGAAATAAAAAACATCCAAATTGATAAGAAAACAGTAAAATGGTCTCTGTTCACAGGTGACATGATCTTACATGAAGAAAATACTAAAGATTCCACCAAAAAATAAAAAAAATTACCGGTTAAGAATAAACAATTGCATAAAGGTGCAGTATACAAAAATCAACTTTTAAAATCAGTTGCATTTCTATACACTAATAATGAACAATTCAAAAAGCAAATTAAGAAATCAATCCCATTTACAATAGCATGAAATAGAATAAAATATTTATGAATAAATTTAACCAAGGACATGAAAAACGTATGCACAGATGATTACAAACACTGCTGAAATTAAAGACAAATGGAAAGATTCCCACATTCATGAACTGGGAGATTTATTATTGTCAAAATGTTCATACTAGCCAAGAGTGATCTTCAGACTAACTGCAATTGCTACCAAAACCCCAAAGGCATTTTTTGCAAAAATAGAAAATAAAATCTGAAAATGCACATGGAATCTTAAAGGACCCCATAATAGCCAACAATTTTGGAAAAGAACAAACACATCCTGTTTTCTAAATGTATTACAAAGCTACATTACAATATGATATTCCCATAAAGACAGACATATAGATGACTGGAACAGAAAGGAGAGCACAGAAATAAACCCTTAGGTGTAAAGTCAAATTCTTTTTGGCCAGTATATTAAGACTACACAACAAGGAAAGGATAGTCTCATCAATAAATGGTGCTGGGAGGGGCGCCTGGGTGGCTCAGTCGGTTAAGCGTCCGACTGCGGCTCAGGTCATGATCTCACGGTTCGTGAGTTCGAGCCCCGCGTCGGGCTCTGTGCTGACAGCTCAGAGCCTGGAACCTGTTTCAGATTCTGTGTCTCCCTCTCTCTCTCTGACCCTCCCCCATTCATGCTCTGTCTCTCTCTGTCTCAAAAGTACATAAACGTTAAAAAAAACTTTTTAAAATAAATACATAAATAAATGGTGCTGGGAAAAGTGGATATTCACATGCAAAAAAGAAAGATGGATCTTTATCATGCACTACATACAAAAATTAACTCAAAATTATATCAAAAACCTAAATCTAAGATCTGAAACTATGAAACTCCAGAAGAAAAGGAAATAGATTCAATTCATAAATGAAATGAGCAATTTTTTCTTTGATAGGACATCAAAAGCACAAACAACAAAACCAAAAACAGACAAATTTGACTACATGAAACTTTTTTCTACAATTTTCTGCACAGCAAAGGAAACAACTAACACAATGGAAATACAACCTACAAAATGAAAGAAAATATTTGCAAACCATATATCAAATAAGGGGTGATCACCCAGATTAAACAAATCAGTTAACAAAAGAACAACCCAACTCAAAAACGGGCAATGGACTTGGAGAGACATTTCTTCAAAGATATACAAATAGCCAATAAGCATATGAAAAGATGCTCAGTATCACTAATCATCAAGGAGATGCAAATCAAAACTATGAGACATCAACTTACCCCTGTTAGGATGGCCACCATTAAAAAATAAGTAACAAGTACTGAGGATGTGAGGAAATTGGGACACTAGTGCACTGTGCACTGTTGGTAGGATTATAATATGGTACAGCCACTATGGAAAACAGTATAGTTTCCTTAAAATATTAAAAATAGAATTCTATGATCCGTTCCAATTCTGGCATGTATTTAAAAGAATTGAAAATGTGATCTCAAAGAGATATGTATTTGCACATTCATGTTCAATGCAGCCTTATTCATGACAGTCAAGTTATGGAAGAACTTAAATGTCCAATCTCAAATGTCCACTGATAGATGAATAGATTAAAAAAATACATGTTATGTACATACAATGAACTATTATTCAGCCTCAATAAAGATGGGAATCACGTCATGTGCTAGATTATGAATGAATCTTGAGGACATTATGCTAAGTGAAATAATCCAATCTCAAAAAGACAAATACTACATGATTCCATTTATAGGAGGTATCTAAAGTAATCCAACTCCTAAAAACAGAAAGAGAATAGTGGTTGCCAGGGGATGGGGGAAAAAGGGGAAAAACGGGGAGTTGCTGTTCAAGGAGTATAGCTTCAGACATGAAAATGAAAAAGTTCTAGAGATCTGTTGTACAACAATGTGCATACACTTAATACTGTAATGTATATATGGCACTTGTTCAAAGTTAAATCTATGTATTTTTTACAATAATAATAACCCATTACTACATTCTAACCAAAAGAACCAAACACCAAAGTACCACATATTGTATGATTCTATTGACATGAAATGCACAGAAGAAACAATGGCCTTGAATGATAACTGGATCAGATGAACTTGACAGATATATTCAGAACTTTTCATCCAAAAACAGCAGAATATACATTCTTCTCAAGTGCACATGGAACATTCTCCAAGACACAGGTATAAATGTCTATGCACAAAATTCAGGAACACCCTAATATATAAAACAATCACAAACATAAACAATCTTATTGGTAATAATGTGGTACTTGCAGGGGACTTTAATACTCCACTTACAACAATGGATAGATCATCTAGACAGAAAATCAGTAAAGAAACAATGGCCCTAAATGATACACTGGGCCAGATGGACTTGACAGATATATTTAGTATTTTCTTCCTAAAGCATCAGAATACACATTCTTCTCCAGTGCACATGCAACATTCTCCAAGATACATCACATACTGGGTCACAAAGCAGCCCTCAATAAATATAAAAGAATTAAGATCATACCATGCATATTTTCAGATCACAATGCCATGAAACTTGAAATCAACCACAAGAAAAAATTTGGAAAGCCTCCAAATGCATGGAGTTTGTTAAATAACATCCTACTAAAGAATGAAGGGTCAAACAGGCAATTAAAGAAGAAATTTAAAAATGTATGGAAGCAAATGAAAATGAAAACACAACAGTCCAAACACTTTGGGATGCAGCAAAGGCAGTCCTAAGGGGAAAATACATTGCAATCCAGGACTATCTCAAGAAACAAGAAAAATCCCAAATACAAAACCTAATCGCACACTTAAAGGAAATAGAACAGCAAAGAAACCCCAAAGCCAGCGGGAGAGAAATAATAAAGATTACAGCAGAAATAAACAATACAGAATCAAAAAACAAAACAACCACACACACACACACAAAAACAAACAGTAGAACAGATCAATGAATCTAAGAGCTGGTTTTTTGAAAAAAATAAACAAAACTGATAAACTCCTAGTCAGACTACTCAAAAAGACAACCCAAATAAATAAAATCACGAATAAAAGAGGAGAGATCACAACCAACACCACAGACATACAATCATTAGAAAATACTATGAAAAATTATATGCCAACAAACTGGACAACCTGGAAGAAATGGACAACTTCCTAGATACCCACATACTACCAAAACTCAAACAGGAAGAAAAAGAAACTCTGAACAGACCAGTAACCAGTGAAGAAATTGAATCAGTTATCAAGAATCTCCCAACAAATAAGAGTCCTGGGCCAGATGCCTTCCCAGGGGAATTCTACCAGACATTTATTTTTTTTTTTAATTTTTTAACGTTTATTTATTTTTGAGACAGAGAGAGACAGAGCATGAATGGGGGAGGGTCAGAGAGAGAGGGAGACACAGAATCTGAAACAGGCTCCAAGCTCTCAGCTGTCAGCACAGAGCCCAACACGGGGCTCGAACTCATGGACTGCGAGACCATGACCTGAGCCAAAGTCGGACGCTTAACTGACTAAGCCACCCAGGCGCCTCTCTACCAGACATTTAAAGCAGAGTTAATACCTATCCTTCTCAAGCTGTTCCAAAAAACAGAACTGGAAGGAACACTTCCGGAGTCATTCTATGGAGCTAGCATTACCTTGATTCCCAAAGCAGAGACCCCACTAAAAAGGAGAATTGCAGGCCAATATCCCTGACAAACATGGATGCAAAAATTCTCAACAAGATATTAGCAGACCAAATTCAACAGTATATTAAAAGAATTATTCACCATGATTAAGTGGGATTCATTCCTGGGCTGCAGAGCTGTTTCAATATTTGCAAGTCAATCAATGTGATACATCACATTAATAGAAGAAACGATAAGAACCATATGATCCTGTCAATATATGCAGAAAAAGCCATTTGACAAAATGGTTTTTTCTTAATAAAAACCTTCAAGAAGTCAGGATAGAAGGAACATACCTTAACATCATAAAAGCCATATATGAAAAGCCCACAGCTAATCTCATCCTCAACGGGGAGAAACTGAGAGCTTTGCCCCTGAGGTCAGGAACACGACAGGATGTCCACTCTCACCACTGTTGTTTAACATAGTGTTGGAAGTCCTAGACTTAGCAATCAGACAACAAAATGAAATAGGGCATCCAAATTGGCAAAGAAAAAGTCTAACTTTCACTTTTTGCAGATGACAGGATACTCTACATGGAAAACCCGAAAGACTCCACCAAAAAGCTGCTAGAACTGACACATGAATTCAGCAAAGTCACAGGATACAAAAATCACTGTACAGAAATTGGTTGCATTTCTATACACCAACAGCCAAGCAAAAGAAAGAGAAATCAAGAAACCGATCCCATTTACAATTGCACCAAAACCATAAAATACCTAGGAATAAACCTAACCAAAGATAAAAAATCTGTATGCTGAAAACTATAGAAAACTTATGAAAGAAATTGAAAGACACAAAGAAATAGAAAAACATTCCATGGTTCATGGATTGGAAGAACAAATACTGTTAAAATCTCAATACTACCCAATGCAATCTACACATTCAATGCAATCCCAAACAAAATTGCACCGGCATTCTTCTCAAAGCTAGAACAAACAATCCTAAAATTTATATGGAACCACAAAAGACCCTGAGAAGACAAAGTAATGTTGAAAAAGAAAATCAAAGCAGGAGGTATCATAATCCTGGACTTTAGCCTCTACTACAAAGCTGTAATCATCAAGAAAGTATGGTATTGGCACAAAACCAAACACATATACCAATGGAATAGAATAGAGAACCCAGAATTGGACCCACAAATGTTATGGCCAACTAATGACAAAGCAGGAAAGAGTATCCAGTGGAAAAAAGACAGTCTCTTTAGCAAATGGTGCTGGGAGAACTGGACAGCAACATGCAGAAGAATGAAACTGGACCACTTTCTAAAAGCATACACAAAATAAACTTAAAATGGATGAAAGACCTAAACGTGAGACAGGAAACCATCAAAACCCTAGAGGAGAAAACAGGCAACAACCTCTTTGACCTCAGTCACAGGAACTTCCTACTCAACACGTCTCTGATGGCAAGGGAAATAAAAGCAAAAATGAATTACCGGGACCTCATCAAGATAAAAAGCTTCTGCAAAGGAAACAATCAAGAAAACTAAAAGGCAACTGACGGAATGGGAGAAGATATTTGCAAATGACATATCAGATAAAGGGTTAGCATCCAAAATCTATAAAGAACTTATCAAACTCAGCACGTGAAAAACATAATTCAGTGAAGAAATGGGCTGAAGACATGAACAGACACTTTTCCAAAGAAGACATCCAGATGGCTAACAGACACATGAAAAGAAGTTCAACATCGCTCACCATCAGAGAAATACAAATCAAAACCACACTGAGATACCACCTCACACTGGTAGAGTGGCTAAAATGAACAACTCAGGAAACAACAGATGTTAGCGAGGATGTAGAGAAAGGGGAACCCTCTTGCACTGTTGGTGGGAATGCAAACTGGTGCAGCTGCTCTGGAAAACAGTGTGGAGTTTCCTCAAAAATTAAAAATAGAACTACCCTACGACCCAGCAACAGCACTACTAGGAATTTATCCAAAGGACACAGGAGTGCTGACTCATAGGGATACTCGTACCCCGATTTTATACCAGCACTTTCAACAACAGCCAAATCATGGAAAGAGCCCAAATGTCCATCAACTGATGAATGGATAAAGAAGATATGGTTTATACATACAATGGAATACTATTTGACAATAAGAAAGAATGAAATCCTGCCATTTGCAACAACATGGATGGAACTGGAGAGTATTACGTAAAATGAAATCAGTCAGAGAAAGACAGGTATCATATGTTTTCACTCATATGTGGAACTTAAGAAACTTAACAGAAGACCGAAGGGAAGGGGGAAAAATAGTTTCAAACAGAGAGGGAGGCAAACCCATGAGACTCTTAAATACAGAGAACAAATTGAGGGTTGATGAGGGGACAGGGGAGAGGGGAAAATGGGTGATGGGCACTGAAGAGGGCACTTGCTGAGATGAGCACTGGGTGTTGTACGTAAACGATGAATCACAGGAATGTACTCCCGAAACCAAGAGCACAATTTATACACTGTATATTAGCTAACTTGACAAATTATATTACAAAAATAAAAATAAAAAAATAACAGCCAGCATCAAAGTTAAAAAAAAAAAAAAAAGAAATGTACAGAACAGGCAAATCTACAGATTGGGGAGAAATGAAAGGAAATTAATAAAGGGTACAGTATTTCTTTCTGGGTGATACAAATATTCCAAAACTGATTGTATTGACAACTGCACAAGTCTGTGAATATACTAAAAACCCCTGAAGTAAACTTTAAAATGATGGGATATCTCAAGGTATGTGAATTATATCTCAATAAAACTGTCAGAATCTACTGTGATAAAACAACTTTGAGAATTTTATGTTTAAGGATAGTCAGTGTTATCTTCAATAACTATAGTGTATAATATTGCATATTAATATCTTAAAAGACCATTTTTCTTCTGCTAAGGTTAAGATACCCTAGTACTTCAGTTTTCTTGTTGTTCTCAAATCTCATTACAGAAGGGAAGTTAAGACATCTTAAGGCCTTTGAGTAAGTACTACAGAATACTTTCTTTTTCCTAAAAGCACATGTCCCCTTCTGTCTACATAATATGTAGTAGACCTTCCTTAAATTGTAGTAAAGAAAGCCTATCATTCAATAAAATGTATTCACTTTCTCTAAACTAACAACTATGTTTAAATTTTAGGCTCAGAGCCTCTCAATTACCTAAAATGCCAGACTGAGTCTCCAAAAGTTCATAGATTTAAAAAGACAGGAAATGTCTTTTTAAAGACATTTCTTTAGTCTAAAAGCAAAAGTAAAAAAAAAGAAAAAAAAAGAGCTCTGGTAATACATAATTTCTGAAAGTATATGGAAACCTGGTCGTAAAAATTCAGGACCTTCTACAAAAAGCCCTCCCTTCACTTCACATGATAAGTCTTTCTTCCCAATCTACCCTTCCTCTTTTCATCAAAACAAACCACCCTCAGGAGGGTAACATTACCACCACTTCCTCTAGCCCTTTATCATACTCATGAATCCTTACCTGGTTCAGGGAGCTCAGGCTGGGGAGTCAAACTGGGAATTCCTGGCTCTTTTTCCATTTCCTCAATGCTGGCACTGGATTTATCACAAACATTCAACCGTGGCCCAACTGAATCTAAGCAGCTAGCATGATTTGGATCTGCCAGGGCATCTTCTAGTATGTTTGTTGAAGTAGGGGGTCTATGCTCTGGGAACTCATCCCCCTTCTTTACAGGGTCAGCTGGAAGCAAAACCCCAAAGGCACCCTCAGAGTTTTCTTTCTCCCTAAATCTGTTAGTGCGCTTACGAGGTTTAGTGCGCCTTTGGTTTAAACGCTGCCACCGCTTTTTAGGCACCGCTTGATTTACACCATTGGGTTCATCATTCTCACTGTTCACTTCAGTATCCAACTCTGGGCCTTTTCTGTTTTCAAAAGAGGGGCCTTTTTCAGGAATTTTATCAGGGTTAGACTGGTTGACTTTGTCATCAAAATTAACACTGGAAAAATGGGCACTGTCTTCACTTGTTAAATGACCCATTAACTGAAGGGGTTCTTCTTTACCAGGGTCTTCTAGTCCACCTCTTGAGCAGCCATTCTCTGAACCCCCACTTGGTCTGTCTCCCTGCAGTGCAGTCTCAAGAGTCACAGCTGGAAGTCGGTTCAGTTTTCTTTTGCGCTCTGTCTTTAAGGCTTTACGGTTTAATGTGTTCTTTCCCATCTGGGATGAAAAACTATCTCGCAATTTAGATGAAGGTTTTGATCGCCCACAGTTGCGCCTAGTAACACAGTTTGAACGACTTTTACCAGAAGCAGGGAGGTCTCTTCTGTCAGACACTAAGCTGGGGACAGATACAGACAACTCTCCAGACAGTGCAGGGTCACCCCCGCTAGGGCTAGGACGGACTGGGTTCTGAGTGCCATCTCCATTTTTTTCTGAATTGTGAGTGGAGCTTCCTGAAACCAAGGCCTTAGAAGCAGCTACAGGACTACTGGTAGAACAGTCCCCAAGACCAGGACTCCGATAGGAAACCAAGTTTTGAGCAGTCATTAAGCGTTGCTCCTTGGTCTTACTATCATGCATATCTTTCAACATCATTAATAATGTACTGAATTTGTAGTCTGGTTCAATAGGTATATGATTCTGACCAGAGGCAGGAGAAAAGAGTAATGGTTTTGATGGCTTTGATGTTCCAGAGTCACTGACATCTTCACTTAAGGATCTATAAGAGAGTTCCTTCAACTCTGACAGAACGTGTTTCACCACTGCTGTTTCTATGTCATTTGAATCCCTGGTTTTCTCATGCATGTTGCTCAGTAGTTTTAGCCCATCCACTTTCCCACTTTTGGAAATGCTGGCCAAAGGAGAGCCTTTAGTATCAGAAGAGCAGCATTTCAAACTGCAGTCCTCATTTGTAACTGGAGATTCCACTACAACTGGATTTTCTTTATGTTTGCACTTTATACTTCGGATCTTGGGCTGTTTGCTTTTTGAATGCAACAGAGCTTGACTTGTAGCCCCACCTTTTATTAGGGAATTCTCACTGGAAATGCTTGATGGTGTGTTGAATTTTGGAGAGAAACCATCATTTCTAAACTCTGATTGGGGTTTGCGGATAAGAGTAGACACTTTAAGATCAGAGAGATTAACCTGAGATGTCTCAGTTCCAGGCTCTCCTGTCTTAGTACAATCCATTAAGTGGTCTGTATGTGAATTAGTAATGAGGGACTTCTGCTTTGCTTTTACCTTAGTGTTTGTGGCAGGATACCTAGTATACTTTACCTTTTCATTTTTCTGCACAGATAAAATGTTCTCTGTTCTATCAAAAGCATCTGTAATTTCAAGGACACTGTTATCAGATTCTGAACTATGATCTATGGGATCCAGATCACTGCTTCCATCATCAGAAGTGGTACAGATACTAATGGAATCACTGCGCTTTTCTTCATCACCTGCTCCAATATAACAGAGCTGTACTTTCGAACTACACACCAAACCTCTTTGGAGTTTTTTCTTTTCCCCAGAATGTTTAGAGATCAAGGCACCCTCAGACAAGCCCAGTAAAGAGTCACAATTTGAAGTCTCAAATTCTTTCTTTGCAGTGTTTTTTGCACAAGAAGAAAACAGGAAATTTCCTGGGGCAGTGCTGGACCCTGTGAGGCTGTTTGCTATCCTGGAAAGTTCATTAGAGGCCTGCTTATCAGATACATCCCCAGAAATAAAGTTTAGGCCAAGGTTCTCTGGAATCTTTCCCCTTCGTTCTTCCTTATGTGCTTCAAATTGTATGTGGCCCTTTTTCATACTAGTCCTTTTTGGATTATCAGAACTCTTTCTGGCTCGAGACTTAGCACAAGGCTTTTCCTTCTCATCTGCAGAATGTTCTGAGTCAAAAGCCAGAGATTTCAAGCAGCCATTAAGTAACAGGTCATGTTCTGATTCAGGATCATTTGTACAGTCCTCAAATGGCATGTCCTCCTCACTGTCCAACTTGATTGAACTGGTGACACATCTTCGGTTCTTCGACCCTTTGGGAACATCATACTGTTCAGCAAGACCAACACTGGCTTCCCATTTACTCAAAATTTTCTGAGGAACCTTAAATTTAAAGGAGAAAAAGATTATAACTTATCAAAAAAAATGCGAAAGGGAACAGGGAGATTATCAGTGAAGACCTCTCAAATAAGCTTTTTCAAGCCTTATAATTTCTTCAAGGCACTTTTTGAAAAAAAAAAATTTTTTAATATTCATTTATGTATTTCGAGAGAGAAAGCAAGCAGGGGAAGGGCAAAGAGAGGGAGAGAGAGAGAATCACAAGCAGGGTCTGCGCTGCCAGTGCAGAGCCCAATGCAGGACTCAAACCCACAAACAGTGGGATCATATCTGACCCCAAATCAAGAGTCGGATGCTTAACCGACTGAGCCACCCAGGTGAATCAAGACACTTTTATGGTACTAGCCAGGTGGTTAGCACCCATTGCTCACCCAAAGCCTAACAAATGGGGGGACTCCTCAAAACTACTTCTACCATTAAGATCTATCGTTAGAGGAAAGATTAATCCTATATACCCTCCACTCTCCCATAAAATAAAGAATAAAATAGTGGATCATTAACCAGGATTGCATTACTCATGCACATGACATTACTAAATCAAGGAATAATCAGACTCTTCCTACCTACCCCTCCACACTTTAAAATAAGGATTTATTTTCTTCCTGACTTATGGAGGTCAAGCACTTGCTCAGTTGTATAAAAGAAAAAGAAAAAGGCTAAAGAAGATGAACACGGAAAAATGAAGAAAGGTGAAATGAGGTCAGATCTACCCTAGGAACCCTAAATTTGAACTTCTGGTTATCACTATAAGCCCTTTTATTTCTGGTGATGTATCTGATTGTTCTACACATGTTACATAAAATCTGAATTATAACCAAGCAGTCTCCTAGGCTTAATCATGTAGCCCAGAGACAACAAAAACCTTGGGTATTACAGATGTTCCTTTCTTGATTCCTCACAACATGGAGACACTGATGCTCCATGCGATACACCTATTTTTTCAAACATTTACTTACCTCCTTGGCTTTATACAAGAGACATTAGGCAAGGTTCCAGTTATCAGCTAACTATACTTTAATACTTGTAAAAGGGGTGTTTCACTGAGCATGTAAAATTCAAGTCACTGGATAGGTAGCCTCCTCTTATAAAGCAATGAGCTGACCATCTAATTTATTTTACACTCAAGTACACATTCATTAATTCTCATGACTGTGATAAGAATTAATCAACTTTCCAAAACCTGAAAGCCCTAGTGAACTATTTCACCTTCTAGGACTGACAATAAAGGAATAGTAAAAGAAATAAACCAAATTTTATTCAGCCAACGTTAACACAAATCATCAAGCAAATGGAAAAAAACAATGCTCTTTATTAAAATATTACTGGGGAGTGGGGGGGGGGGGGGGTGAGGGGGGACCCTGGGTAGCTCAAGTCAGTTAAGCATCGGACTTTGGCTAAGGTCATGATCTCATGGCTTGTGGGTTCGAGCCCCACAGTGGGCTCTCTGTCAGCACAGTGCCCGCTTCAGTTCCTCTGTCTCCCTCTCTCTATGCTCCTCCCCTGCTTGCACTCTCCCTCTCTCGAAAATAAACAAACATTAAAAAATTAAAAAAAAAGAAAACTGATTATGAAAATGCAACCTTAAGTGTCAACAACCACATACAAAAAACAAAAAACAGCATATGCAACACCATGGATGGAGCTAGAGTGTAACGCTAAGTGAAATAAGTCAGAGAGACAAATCCCCTAAGATTTCACTCATGTGGAATTTAAGAAACAAAAGAGCAAAGGGGTAAAAAGAGAGAGACAAAAAGAAACAGACTCTTTAAACTATAGAGAACAAACTGATGGTTACCAAAAGGGAGGTGAGCTGGGGGATGGATGAAATAGGTGATAGGGATTGAGGAGTACCAGGTGACTAAACAAAAACAAATAAACCCAAGACAACAAAGAAAAACGTTTGCAGCTTTACATTTCTCATTTTAAAGAGAAATAATTAATCCAGAGAGTGAGAAGTAGAGTATTTCATCTCAATGACCATGTTCTTCTTACAAAAGATAGGACCAAAGAAGACTTGTCATGTTATTTTATACTGTCACATCTAAGTGACATGGTAACAGTTATCTGAAATCCTTTCTCAAAAAAATCAAGTATAAATATTTGGAAGGCTAGCCCTATTTCATGCCTGCAAAAATTACTGCTTTCAGCTATTTTCTCACAAATATCCGATTACCAAAGGAAAGAACTTATATTTCAAAATATAATACTTCTTCCTTGCCTTCTCCCTGCCCACCACAAAAAAGACAGTTTGAGAGGCTTTTTTTTTTTTTTTTTTTTTTACCTTATGCCTATATCCTTTTTCTTTCTGCTTTCCTCTTCTCCTAAGAACAGGTAGCTCTTCAAATTGATGTCTGCCTTCAAACATGACGATTGCTTTTCCAGCCACCCAGGCTCTCTCTGAAGGGTCCCCAAAAGCCTCCACGTAGTACTGTCGATAGGGCCTCCGGTTTGAAACTAGATAAAGATAAGAACCAGTGTCATTACTTTAAAAGGATGACTGTTCATCATCAAGAGAAGCGCCATGCAATTATTGCCAAAGAAATCTCTATTTTAAAAAAAGAAGAAGAAAAAGTGTTAGAAAACCTATACAACAATCAACTCTAAGGTCAGAAAGAAGGAAAATTTTAAATATTTCAATTCACGTGACAAGAAAATGCCCAAGAGTTTCTGAAAGAACTTCAATAGTTTGGTCAGCTGATATACTATATATTCCAAACCTGTGAGAGATCGATTAGTTGTTAATCATAGAACAAATTAATATAGGAACCAAGTTCCCACTACCAACAATCTATAAAAGTCTTATACCCTTGTTACCAGAAAATACAAAGGGCATTTAATAAGACTCAGCACCAGAAATAAAATAATTAGTAAGAACTAACCACCAAACAAACTTTAAAACACTTTGCTAAAATATAATGGAGGGGGAAAAAAAATTCTTCAACACTATGCCACATATGATATGCTAACATTTATGGAATGGATACTCTTGACCAGGCACTCATTTACACTAGGTACTTTGCATAGAGTCTTAGTCCTCAGAACAACCAACTCTAAGAAATAAGTAGTACAATCCCCATTTTATAGACACAGTAAGTAAATAACTTCAGAGAAGGCAAATTCAGAGTGAAACACTGGCTTTACAGAGAAAGCAGAACTTGATACTTCAAAATACTGAAATTAAAAAGAAAAAAAAAGCCCAAGAGCAATAAAAATAAAAATATATCCAGTTATTCTAGTTTCTAGTTTATTCTAGTTTCTTAGTTGTCCAAAATTCTAAGCATACAATTAACAACAACAAAAATACAGATCTTGTTCAGAAAAGATTATAAGCAAATTTACCTAGTATATGTATCTTCCATCCATACTTAGCATTTTGGCATTTTTCATAGCAGTAAAAAATCTCACAAAAGAAATATACCAGGACTATACAAGGTATAATGATTTGTCTCTTTTTAGAAAAGGAAATCATCTAATATACAAATTCATTTATACAGGAACTCACAACTAATTCCCTTAACCATTTTTTAAAACACAAAAAATACAAACATCTCTTTCAATAAAAAATAAGGAAAAGCCTACTTCCTTCAGAATAGAGAAGGAAGGAAGGAAGGAAGGAAGGAAGGAAGGAAGGAAGGAAGGAAGGAAAGGAAAAGAAAGAACAAACAGAGGGAGAAGGAGTGAGAAGAGAAGAAGAAAGGAAAAACAAAAAGAGAAGAAAAGGAAAAAGGAAAGAAGAAAGAAAGGGAGAGGAAATTTATAAACTGAACTTTAGAACAAAACTAAGGTCTCCATAGTAACTGAAGAGCCAAAATGTCAAGTAAATTTCAATGGCAACTTTTTTATAAATGCTAATTTCAAAGCTACATAACCAAAGAATGAAGAGTATCTATGAGCTCTCATAAACTTCAGTTGCAATGCCTGCGTTTCTATAAAAATATAGCTTAATTAAAAAATTACATGGTCAAATTTTGTTTTTTAGTCCATTTCAAAAACAATTCTATGAAAAAGGTTAAACTCCTTATAGTCTCTACCTGCTAAATTAAATCCTTTGAATAGAAACCACCTATAAAGGGGGATTAAAATTGGTAAGATATAGGGGTGCCTGGGTGGCTCAGCTGGTTAAGCTCAGCCCCACATTCATGAGTTCATGGGTTCGAGCCCCACATCGGGCTCTGTGCTGACAGCTCAGAGCCTGGGGCCTGCTTCAGATTGTTTCCCTCTCTCTGCCCCTCCCCAACTTGTGCTCTCTCATGCTCTCTCTCTCTCTCCCTCCCTCTCTAAAACAACATTTTTAAAAACCTGGTAAGAGGGGCACCTGGGTGGCTTAGTCAGTTGAACGTCCGACTTTGGCTCAGGTTAAGATCTCGTTGTCTGTGAGTTCAAGCCCTGCTTGGGGCTCTGCTGGCAGCTCAGAGCCTAGAGCCTGGAGCCTGCTTTGGATTCTGTCTCTCTCTCTGCCCTTCCCCCACTCGTGCTCACTCGCGTGCTGTCTCTCAAAAATAAATAAACATTTTAAAAAATAACATAAAATAACATAAAATAAAAAAATAAAATAAAAAACTGGTAAGATACTGGGTGCCTGGGTGGCTCAGTCGGTTAAGCATCTGACTTTGGCTCAGGTCACAACCTCGCAGTTAATGAGGTGGAGACCTGCAATGGGCTCTGTGCTGACAGCTCAGAGCCTGGAGCCTGCTTCAAATTCTGTGTATCCCTCTCTCTCTGCCCCTCCCCTGCTCAATGCTCTGTGTCTCTCTCTCTCTCTTTCAAAAATAAATAAACATTAAAAAATATTTTTAAAAATTGATAAGACATATATGTACCTATATATGAGTTCAGAAAGTCAACTGAGAAGTAAATAATTCTCCCATATAAACAAGTAAATTCAAACAACACATTATAATGTGCCAGAACTGTAAAGAGGACAAAAAAAGAAAACTCAGGGCCTGGTGGGTTAAGAGATATACAAACAGATTATGGTAAAAGAACATGAGAATTGCAATACCATAAACATTCACTTTTTAAAAAAGCAGAGATCAGGGGCCCCTGAGTGGCTCAGTCAGTCTGACTTCGGCTCAGATCATGATCTCGTGGTCTGTGAGTTCAAGCCCCATGTCGGGCTCTGTGATGACAGCTGGGATTCTGTCTGTCTGTCTGTCTCTCTCTCTCTGCTCCTCCCCCACTCACGCTCTCTCTCTCAAACATGAATAAACATTTAAAAAAAAGAAAAAGTAGAGATCATCGGGCACCTGAGTGGCTCAGTCAGTTAAGCATCGACTCTTGGTTTTGGCTCAGGTCATGATCTCACAGTTCATGGGATGGAGCCCCACATTAAACTCTGTGCTGACAGTGCTGAGCCTGCTTAGGATTCTCTCTCTCCCCCTCTGTCTCTGCCCCTCCCCCACTCTCTCCTTCAAAATAAATAAACATTAAAAGAGAGAGAAAATCCATAAGGAAGACAAAATAAATTTACAGTACTATAGTATATTTACTGAAAAACATCTGTGTGTAAAAGATTACATAAGGACCCAAACATTTCAAATCTCTGTTGTTCAAGGGTCAACAGCCTAAGGCTCTAGGTGAGGTTTCCAAAAGATGATGAAAATGACAACCAATGTATCAGATCACGTGGAAAAAATTAAAACTAGGAGAGTTTTACTATGAATTCATAATAAATATATAAAAGACTAAGAACCCTCTCCGTCACCAACACACACACACACACACACACACATACACACACACATATAACTGCAGAAAAATCAAAAGGTTGTGAGGGCAAAGTAAGCACAGGACATTACATGGCTAAGCTGTGTATACTGTTAACATGATAACATACACACTAAATTCCTAACCAAAATTATAACAGGTAAGATAGCAGGATGCTGGAGGTTGGTGAGAGGTTAAGGCCCAAAGCAAGGATTAAAATGACTAATCCACAACTTCTACAGTGAGAAGTAAAAAGTAATCCAGAAGGAACTTTGAGATACAGAAATTAACTTTCAAAAGATCCAGCTGACAGTTAAAGCTTAAAGAGAGGGTATAGAAAGAGCAGACTGTTTTCTAAACAAGGCTTACAAAATTAACCACTTGACTTTTTTAATCATATGCACTGTATATAACATAAGTAAACAATGACTTCTAAAAGTGATTTTATAAAAATTTGGGTTTTCTGGGGCACCTGGGTGACTTAGTCAGTTAAGCAACCAACTCCAGATTTCAGCTCACGTCATGATCTCACGGGTTCATGAGTTGAGCCCTGTGTCAGGCTCTAAGCTGACAGTGCAGAGCCTGCATAGGATTTTGTTTCTCCATCTCTCTGCCCCTCTCCTGCTCATTCTCTCTCTCGCTCGCTCTGTCCCTCAAAATAAATAAAAAAGCTTTAAAAAAAAAAATGTGGGTTTTTCTAATACCATTTGAAACATTTGGCTTTGCTAAGAAAACAATAAACATGAATGAGCACAATAATATGAACACTGAAGTACAATTTTTAATTTTTCACTGGTATCAACTAAAAAGTGATACAAAGTAGTAACTGTTGAGCCCAAGTAAAGTGTATATGGGTGTTCATTGTGCTATTCTTCAATTTGTCTATAGGTTTGAAATATTCAAAATAAAAGGTAGGAAGGGGAAATTATACCACTACAAAACAGTCAGACATTAATATTGGTCATAGTTTCAGTGTGGTGGGAAACAGGTAACTTTGACAGCAGTCTATCCAAAATGTCCTATTACTAGGCAGCGTCAATGGCAAGACTGGTGATTCCACCAGTTGATGTGTTATGAAGGAGACAAGCAAAAAATAAAAAATAAAAAAAAGAGCATGTTCAAAGAAAAATGGAGCGTTAACTACTAAGAGTAATAATTAGGATTCCAGAACTTGGCTGACTACAGCTGGCCATAAATATAGGGAAATGAAAACAAAAGTAAAAATTACCAAAAAAAAAAAAAGGGAGGGGGGGGGGAGACGTATTATGAGATAACTAGCTATAAGGTTAAATAGATCCATTTTAACATGTTTTGTCATTTTGTCAATAGGAAGCTGTCTTGAATTTAAGAGTTTTAACCTTTTTATAGTGCAAAAATAAAACATGGTATTTTCCAGTCAGTAATGGCACCTGCTGTCTGGTGTGATCACATTCTTGACTCACGAGAAACAGGCCGGACAGGAATCCTCAAGTATACTACACCAAACCTCCAGTCACTGCACCCTTGCCCTCCCCTAGTGTTAAGGATGCTACCTCTCCTCCCACCGAGGCCAATTTCTCACTGTGATACCATCTACCTCTCTCTTTTCCCAAAATCCTGTTACGATCCTGTCTTTGATCCCTTACAACTGTCAATACCCTCTATCTCCAGGACTCTTCTCATCAGCACTACTAACATGATCATCCCCATTTTTAGCAATTCTTCTGGACCCCATATATCTTTCTACCTGTCGCATCTCCACTTCTCTACCTTTGTCTCCATTTCCAGTCTAATCTAACTTCAGCCACAACATAACGCCAAAAACACCACTGATCTCCAACCCCCTTACACCTAATGGACATTTTATTTGCTCTCCAGGCAAAGTTCAACCAAATCAATCACATCTTCCTTTGTAAAACATACTAGTCACCAGTACCACATACCAAATAATCCTGGATTTCCGCTTCCATCTCTGATTTTTCCTCCATCTCTCTTCCAAGCTTAGTAGCTACATACAGGCCTCAAATAATGGCTTCCGCAAAGCCACCCTATTTTTCACTGTACATTTTGTCACAAGCCATCTCCTCCATGCCTTGTTCATGGCTTCAGTTAACAACAACAAGCAGATGTCACCTTATGGATGTTTCAGTGTTCTCACTAAATGGCACCACTTACTGATGTACTGGTGAAGATAAAATCTTGGGAGCCATCCAAAGATACAGAAACCTCAAGACTTTATTCTCCCTCACTCCTCATTACCCATCCATTACCAAATCATATAGATTTATCTCCTAAGTTGTTCTTTATTCTCTATTCACCATATTCGCCTCACCATAATCACTGCAATGACCCTTTTAGCAATTTGCTCTTACTTATTTATAACCTCTTCCAATCCATTTTCTATACTGCAGTCAGAGAAAAGTTTACAAAACACATATCAAATCACATCATCTTCTGCTCATAGCCCTTTAATGGCATCACACTGTTATAAGAATAAAGTACAGGAATGCCTGAGTGGCTTAGTCGGTTGAGCATCCGACTTCAGCTCGGGTCATGATCTCCCGGTTCGTGAGTTTGAGACCCGCGTCAGGCTCTGTGCTGACAACTTGGAGCCTGGAGCCTGCTTCAGATTCTGTATCTCCCTCTCTCTGCCCCTTCCCCGATTACACTCTGTCTCTTTCTCTCTCAAAAATAAATAAACATTAAAAAAAAAATTAAGAATAAAGTTAAAAATTTTAAGTCAAGTCTAAAAGATGCTACATGATTTGACTCATATCAACTTTCCCAGCTTCATACTGTGCCACCTTCCATCACTCTATGGGTGGAAGACCACTCAAAGCCAGAGTACACATTATTTTCTGTGCCTGGAACCATCATCTCCTTCTTTTCCTAGTTAATGCCAACTCATCCTCTCAAGTCTCAGATCAAAGATAACTTTACTAACATAACTGCCTCTGAATATCCTGCACCACAAGTCCAAATTAGGTACCCCTGCTATATCACTAATTGTACACCAGTTTGGACACACTTTTCAGTTAAGTAATTATTTGCCTGATTATTTGTTGTTATCTTATCTCTTTAACTGGACTCTAATTACATAAAAGGGCAAGCAGGACTGATGTTTTGCCCATTAATGGATCACAATACCTAGCACACTAACTGTACAATATAGCTAGAAATTGTTGAATAAATGGCATGGACCCAATTAGGGTGCATAGCATAGTACAACAAGTAAGAGCAGAGGGGGAGGAATAAAATAATTTTCTACTAGTAGTACTTAAATGTCCAAACAACCCACAAAGAATAAGATATTTAAAAAACAGTGAGCTGGGCTGCCTGGGGGTGTTGGTTAAAGATCCAACTCTTGATTTCAGCTGGGGTCATGATCTCGCAGTTCACGAGTTTGAGCCCATGTCAGGCTGTGCGCTGACAGTGTAGAGCCTGCTTGGGATTCTTTGTTTCTCTCTGCCCCTCTCCTGCTCTCTCTCTCTCAAAATAAATACTTTTAAAAATTCAGATGAATAAAACAAAAAACAGTAGGTCTTTAGACTTTAGATTTAGACTTTAGATTTACAGATGAATAAAACAAAAAACCTATAAAGCTCTTTAGGTATACCTCAATATTCAAAATATAAAATCAAATCCTGCAATTAATCCTACTTTTGGTAAATCATCCTACAGACAGACATGCATATGTGGAAGTTATTCTTTACACTGTTGTGTGTGCAGAGACGCATTTATGTTATGTACATATGTATGTAAATATGCATGTATAGGCTTTACAACACAAGATCAGAAACAACCTAAACGTCCATCAACAGGAAAATGGTTATAGAAAGTACAGCATATTCAAAAAGTGGAAAACTATGCAGCTGTTAAAAAAGAGAGAGAGAAAACTGGGGTGCCTGGGTGGCTCAGTGAGTTAAGTGTCCAACTTTGGCTCATGTCATGATCTCACAGTTCATGCGATCTCGTGGTTCATGAGTTTGAGCCCTGCATTGAGCTCTGTGCTGACAGCTCAGTGTCTGGAGCCTGCTTTTAGATTCTGTATCTCCCTCTCTCTGCCCCTCCCCAGCTAGCGCTAGCTCTCGCACGCACGCTCGCTCGCTCTCTCTCTCAAAAATAAACATTTAAAAATCTAAAAATTAAAAAAGACAGTCTTCAATGCACTAACATGGAAAACCTCTAACAAGCAAAAAAAGTACGCTGTAGAACATGAACAACAACAACAAAAGTGCTACATTTGTGTTAGAATAAAGATGAGAATATATACTTGGATTTATAGAAAGAAATATTAAAAACTGGTTACTCTTTTTGAAACAGCAGATCAGAGAAAAGGAGGGAGTTGATTTTTTAAATATTGTGAATATATGACCTATGCAAAACTAAAATACACATATATTAAAATTAAAATTAAATCACAGAACATCTTAACAGAAAAAAGGCAGCTTAAGATCAAGTTTTGGCCCCCACCTTACATTATTTTAAAGATACTGATATTCATGGGGCGCCTGGGTGGCTCAGTCGGTTAAGGATCTGACTTCATCTCACGGCTCATGATTTTGAGGTGCCACACTGGGCTCTGTGCTGAAAGCTCAGAGCCTGGAGCCTGCTTCAGATTCTGTGTCCCCTCTCTCTCAAGAATGAACATTAAAAAAAAAAAAAAAAGATATCTGATATTCAAACAGGGCAAATAAGAAACAAAGTACAGTAATTAAAGGGAATACTCTAAATCAAGATTTTAAAATTCAAAATAATTCATAAGCCTTCATTATAATTGTTTCAGCTTGAAAACTTAACAGCAAAGATACAAACCTAAAGACTGAGGTAGATTCTCAAAGTGACAATGTGTAACTTTAGGTAACAAACCTAACATTTTCCTGGCATCTATAAATGGAATAACTGAATTTTTAAATCATAAACTAAAACTTTTAAAAAATTCAAAAAGGTAAAATATATTAATAACAATTCATCCACAAAATACTCAAAGGTAAAAATGGAGTATTACTAAAGATAGCTACAAATTTTTTATTCCATACTGTATTTTATAACATATAATCAACTACTAGTATTACCTTTCATTTTTGAATGTGTGTTAATCAATGGATCAGAACAAATCCTGCAGGGCCACCATGGGCGTCTCTTGAATTTTGCCCAGATGAGATCTCCAACTTCATACTTCAATGGCGTAGACTTTTTCTTGGGTTGACACTTTAGACAGACAAAACATGGGTCATCAGTAAGAATCAAAACCTTTGAAATGGTGTACTATTTTACTATTAGCCTTCTGAGAAAGCAATGCACAGAATTCTAGATGAAAACGCCCAGCTTAACAGCAATTACAAAGAACTAAATTGTCTTAATTGTTCATAACACAGCCCTTTATACAGTAGCAGCTCTCAACTTATATTTATTTTATATAAGTAATCTACCTACATTCATAAAGAAAAAAAGTAATTATTTTGAACTATAAAAACCTAAAAACTGAAAAAAGACACAGAATCATTCCTAGAAGATGTTTTTGCCCTAGTCTTTGCATCACAACATGGCTAGGTGAGAGCGGGAAGATTATAAAAAGAATTTAGAAATAATGTCAAGGGACTATGTTGTCCCAAATACATGTCAATTATATGTCAATAAAATGGGGGGGGGGGGGCAGGTAGACTATGATCCCTTCTGCAGGTTATATTTGACATCCTTCTCAAACATACACATTCCTATTAATTACATAACAATAATGGCTCTAATGAAATAATCCTGAATGCTACAGGCTAAGCTCTAGCAGTGTCAATGCAACTGACCCAGACTTTGGACCTGCAGAACGGTATACTGCACAACTCCAAGGAACACCATTCATGTAGAATAAAAAGAATACAAATCAAGCTTCCTGGACTTGTCTAATGTAGAGACTCTAGCTGCATCTTTTCTCCAAAAATAATATGCCTAATTTATCTTCAATCCAACATCCTCCATCTAAGCTCTAAACCCATGCCTGTGCCTTTAACACACCATAAGCAGACCTCTTGCTTAAGATGAAGACAGCTTTGTGTTCAGTAGGACTGAGCTTCCCACAACACCAAAGGAGTTGTAAGTGTACTGAGATATTCCTAGGTAGCCAAAAGAAGCTCCTAGGGTACTTGGACAAAGACCAACCTCTCCCATTTACTTCAAGGAGGCATACAAATTTCTGAAAGTGCCATGTCTTGAAAAAGGTTTGGTGAGCTCCTCCACTCAATCTTCCCTCCTTAATGCCTAAAATGAATTAAGCATTCAATAAAGAGTATGCTAAATGAACTGACTGAAATCATTCAAATAAATTGAGTATTCAAATGAATAATACTCCACCTCAAGGAAATCAAAGAACTGAGCTCAATCCAATGACTTGTAAGTTACCAATTCAACTTTAAGACTCTGTTTTCAGGGCTGCCTGGGTGGCTCAGTGGGTTAAGCATCAAACTCTTGATTTTGGCTCAGGTCATGCCCTCCATTGGGCTCTGTGCTGGCAGCGCAGAGCCTACTTGGAATTCTCTCCCCCTGTCTCTCTCCCCCTTCCCTGCTCACCCTGTCTCTGTCTCTGAAAATAAATAAACTTGACAATAATTTGACAGAAGTTAAATCCCATGGAATGCCCTTATTGAAAATATTGTGATTAGTTCTACAAGTATAGAGTTACTGGGAAATAAGACAGACTACATGTTATGCTTTGAAAGGAAAAAAAAAAGGCCATTTTTGCCTGTTATTAGTTTGTAAGTTATCAGGAAAAAAAGGTTTGAAACTTGGCTTTCAAACTTTGAAACTTTAAAACCAAGATACGAAGACAGGATGGGAAAACAAATTTTTTATTTGCCTGTACTAAAAACTACAATTTGAGTAGGTTCCCATATAATTTATGATCATTTATTTGGCAATCATTGCTAAACATTATATTGGCTGATTTATTCAAGTCCTAAATCACTTTAAAAATAGTAGCTAACATTTACTTGTTTGCTATGTGCTAGATACACATTTTTTAATTATCTTAAGGTAAATACTGTATTACTACTCTTATTTTACTACATGCCAATGGTCATATGCTATTTAGCAAGTGGCAGAGCCAGGATTCAAATCTGGGTAGTCCAATGCCACAGCCGAAACTCTCAACCACTGCCTTATCATCCAGTAACAATAAAACCCTATGACTATTATATGCTTTATGATAAACTAAGCCATAATCAATCTATGACATGATATTGGTTCAGTCTTCCTCATGTTACTTCAAAAAAGTGATATTATCAGAAGTATAGCCATAAAACACATGCCTTCAAATGTCAACCGTATCTCAACAAGCAATTTTTTAAAAAACATTTTTTTAATGTTTATTTTTGAGGAAGAGAGAAAGAACATGTGAGTAGAGGAAAGGCAGAGAGAGAATCTGAAGAAGGCTCTGTGCTGTTAGTGCAGAGCCCAGTGCAGGGCCCGATCCCAGGAACCCTGAGATCATGAACTGAGCCAAATTCAAGATTTGGACACTCAAATGACTGAGCCACCCAGGCATCCCAAAAATATACTTTTAATAGCAAGGAAGGAACATAACATAAGTGGTATTAGGTAAAGCCAGAAGCTGAATCACATAACCAGACAAAGTAGTAATGAGTTCTGTCTTCTGACTCTATTACAAATTATGTCATCTTAAACAAGTCACTTAATTCAGCCTGTTTCCTAAGCTATAGAATCAAGAAACACCTGCTCTACCATGAACTATCAAAATGAAAACAATTCTATGCCTAATATTGTAACCCAAAGGAAAAACTCAAAAAGTAAATGAATTGTAGAAAAATACTTCAAGTAGCTATTTATGACAACAAAAAGTTAACATCCAACAAGAGACCTGTTAAATGAAATATGCTGACAACTCAATGAAATATGCAAAGTGCAGATAAAGTTATGGAATAATGAAGATGTAACACACACTCACACATACAATGTAACCATTCAGAAACTACACTGAAACTATAATGATGATTTTAAAAAATAACAAAGTCAGTGAGAAACACAAAAAATTGTTCCATTGGGGCACCTGGGTGGCTCAGTCAATTAAGCATCCAACTCTTGCATTTGGCTCAAGTCATGATCTCACAGTTGTGAGATCGAGCCCAGAGTTGGGCTCACTCTGAGCGAGGAGCCTACTTAAGATTCTCCCTCCCTGCCTGTCTGCCCCTTCCTCACTTGTGTGCAGGTGCTATCTCAAAAAAAAAAAAAAAGTTTCATTAAATTATTGGTATCATGGATAAAGATTGTCACAAACTTGAAGCATTCATTTTCCCCCATGCTCTTTTTTTCTTTTTTTTTTAGATTTTATTTTTAAGTAATCTCTACTTCCAACATTGGGCTCAAACTCACAATGCTGAGATCAAGTCGCATGCTCTACTGACTGAGCCAGCCTCTTTCTAATGCTATCTTAACTGATTAACCACGAGAACCAAATAAAACAATGTGTGCAAACACAGTGGAAAATAATGTCGATATAAATGCATACTGTTAATATTATATTATTCACGGACAATAACAACCAAATCCAACTAACTTTAACAGCTAAAAAATTAGACACAGGCAAGGATTCCAGACCAAAGAGAGGCCTGCATTCATGAAGCAGAGAAAATAATAAGGAAAAATATGACCCTTCTCTTCAGAAGAGCTTAAAGATTTCACCTTGGAAAAGTAAAACTTCCAAATAACCAATGTTAAACCCATAATTTATCTGCATACAAACTTACTTAACAACCACAATAGAAAGCTGAACAAGAGACACAAGGATAGGGGGAGCGCCTGGGTGGCTCAGTCGGTTAAGTATCTGACATTAGCTCAGGTCATGATCTCACAGTTTGTGGGTTTGAGCTCCATGTCAGGCTCTGTGCCGACAGCTCAGAGCCTGGAGCCTGCTTTGGATTCTGTGTCTCCCTCTCTCTCAAAAATAAACATTAAAAAAAAATTTTTTTTTAAAGAGACACAAGGATGAATTCCTGATGCCAAGACACTTGGAGAATACCAAGGAAGACTAGAGTGAAGAAGTATCATCTGAACTTAGGCAGGACAGGCACATTCCAGAATGGCTTTTCCTAATATCTCTATATGTACAGTTGGAAAAAATACAATGGTTCTAAGTCTTTTTATATACACTACTGAAGTGAACTGTGCTTACCCAAAAGTATGCCCCACAATACCCCACAAGACCTCATTTGGAAATAGAGTCTTTGCAGATAATCAAGATGAGGTCAATTAGGGTGATTCTTAATCCAAAATAACTGTGTCCTTATGAAAAGGAAAAATTTGGAAACAGAGACAGACACACACAGAGGGAAGATGATGGAAGACACAGGGAAAAATCCTTCCACCAACCAAGGAACTCTTGAGGTAACTAGACATTAAAGAGAGGCCTGGAACAAATATGACAACACTCAGGAAAAAAACAACCCTTGCCCACAACTTAACACTGAATTTCTAGCCTCCAGAACCATGAGACAATTAAATTTCTATTATTTAAGCCACCCAGTTTGGGGCACTTTATTATGTCAGCCCCAGAAACCAATACACATAATCTTGTTTAATCCTCACATGATGAAATGGCAATGTCTCCATTTTACATATAAAGAAACTGAGGATTGGGGTGCCTGGGTGGCTCAGTTGGTTAAGCATCTGACTTCAGCCCAGGTCATGATCTCACGGTCTGCAGGTTCAAGCCCCACATTGGGCTCTGTGCTGATAGCTCAGAGCCTGGAGCCTGCTTTGAAGTCTGTGTCTCCCTTTCTCTCTGCTCCTCCCCTGCTCATGCTCTGTCTCTCTCTCTCTCCCAAAAATAAATTAAAAAAAGAAAAAAAAGTTAAAAAAAAAAAAAAAAAGAAACTGAGGATTGTAAAGGTTACATCACAACTGTAAAGACCTAAAATTAAACCTGATTAATTCCAAAGACCATGTTTTTTTTTTTTTTAATACAACACATTTTTTCCAATTTCAACTGAATGAATATGGCCAGAACTTGTTTTTAAGTGTTTAAATCAATCTAAAAACCAACAGGTTCAAAATCTCCATTTCTAGTCTTTCATGGACAGCAACATGTCATTTCAACAGTAAAATTTCCTGTAAAACCCTGTCACTGCTATTTTTAAAGCATTTCCTTCAATCACAATCAAGAACTGGCTGTTGAGCCAAAAGCTATGGTTGAAAGACACTTCAGGTGAGATCTTTAAACACTTTCACTAATAAAATTTCCATGAAGAGGTCCACACCAAACTATATTACATTTCTAAGATAAAATGTGCTCAGGTGGTCCAGGTATGTGCCTGGATGTATGGGACAGGACTTAAATTGTGTTCCATTTCAATGTTTATTGAATGCTACCACAGCATAGATAATCCTTGGATATCAATATCCTTACATGCACATCCAAAACTTAGAGTTGAGTGAACTATTTAAAATCAGCTAACTCATAGAACAAGGTCTTTTTTTCTCTTTTTAAAATTTTATTCTGGTAAGGACATTTAATGGAGATCTAGCCTCTTAACAAATTTTAACTGTACAATACATGGATGTCTACTGGTACAACAAACAATATCTTCTTTTTAAAAAAAAAATTTTTTTAACACTTATTTATTTTTGAGACAGAGCATGAACAGGAGAGGGTCAGAGAAAGAGGGAGACACAGAATCTGAAACAGGCTCCAGGCTCTGAGCTGTCAGCACAGAGCCCGACGCGGGGCTCGAACCCACGGACCGTGAGATCATGACCTGAGCCGAAGTCAGACACTTAACCGACTGAGCCACCCAGGCACCCCACAAACAATATCTTCTAAAGCAACTTTTTTAACAGTATACATTGATATAGAACTTAAGATAAGGACCTAGGGATGCAATTACAGAACTTACTGCAACTCAAGGACTCACTTTTTGTTTTAGTTACTAAAAATATTCTCAACATTTGCTAACAGTCTACTACTGCTTCTATTGATTCCAGAATGCAAATATTTTTAATAACTTGATTTAAAATACCCAGTTTTAAAGGCTATAGTAAGAACTACACTGTAAAGAGCTATGTGAATTGTACTTTGGAATTTCACCTTTTTGTAACCTAGTCAAAAGTGACTCCCTTATTCTCATGATAAAAATAGGTAATGCCTCTATTTTATAAATAGGACACCTAAGGTAAGAGATTATATAAAACTCACATTGTTGTTCTTTTAATAATATATTGAGTGAATAAAATAAAAATACAGATTATCTTACATTTGTGTTAACTTATGTGCTTTATAAAGCATCGATATGATTTCATTATACTTTGATAGTAGCAAAGCTTCTCTGAAAGTCTACATAGCACCAAGCCCACAGTAGGATCTCAGAGACTGTAATCACCTAAAGAGAAAAAAGAGACTTCTCATCCTACCTATATCTAACACTTAGCCCAGTACCTGGTAAAGAATAGATACTCAGTAAGTACTGCCTAGCTGATTCCACAAACTAACATGGTATATACTTTATTACTAAAAAAAATACTTACGCATGTTATTTCCATTTAAAGGAGAGTCCCTAGCAAATTTGCCTTACAAGAAATTATTATAGAGCTCTTTAGCTGAAATAAAGGACAACAACAGTTCAAATTTTCATGAATAAAGAATGTCTTGATATGGTATTAATACAAACCACATTGCATCAAATTTAGATGTTAATTGCAATCATAACTACTTCACCAGAGCAACCACTAAGAAAACGACTATGTGTGTATTTAGGGAGGGAGGGGGCACTGTCATATAAATGACAAGACACTTAAAATGTTACACTCGAAAATATCTATTTAACATAAAAGAAGATAGTAACAGAATCAGAGGAACAAAAAGACCATAAGATACATTAAAAGTAAAATGGCAGACATCAATCCTACCTTATCACTACTTAGATAAAATGTATGGGGATTTAAAACTACAATTCAGGGTCGCCTGAGTGGCTTTATGGTTGAGCATCCAACTCTTGATTTTGGCTCAGCTCATGAGCCCAGGGTTGCAGGATCAAGCCCTACATTCAGCTCTGCACTGAGCGTGGAGCCTGCTTGGGATTCTCTCTTTTCTCCCTCTGCCCCTCTCCCTCAATCCCACTTTCTCTCTCTCTAAAATAAAAAAAAAAATTAAATAAAAAAAGCCCTGCAATTCAAAGGCAGAGATTGGCAGAATGGACAAAAAATATAATCCAACTATATGCTGTCTACAAAACACTTTATATCAAATTCAAAAAAAGGAGTTGAAAGCAAAAGGTTGGAAATAACACGAAAACAGTAACAAAAAAGGGTAGCTTCTCTATATTAATATCACAATATACTTAAAGGTAAGAAGGTTAGTAAGAAGGTTACCAGAGACAAACATGGAAATTGTATAATGACAAAATGTCAATCTAACAGGAAGGTATAACAATTACAAATATACATACAACAAACCAGACTCCCAAATTCATAAAGCAGTAACTCATAGAAATAAATATAGAAAAAGAGAAACAGTAACAGAGACTTCAAAACCCACTTTCAGTAATGGAGAGAACTAGACAGAAGATCAGTAAGAACATAAAAGGGGTGAACAGCACTAGGCCTAGGCCTAGGAGGCATCTGAAGAACATTTTACCAAACAACCACAGAATACACAGTCTTCCTAAGTATATATGAACATTCTCAAGGATAGACCATATATTAGGCCTCAAAAATAAAATTAAAATAAGTGGAATACAGAATATATTCTCCAACCACAATGGAACAAAATTAGGAACTAAAAAGACAAGGGAAATTGGGAAATTAAACAATATACTACTAAATAACCAGTAAGTCAAAGAATTCATGTGGAAAATTAGAAAATACTTTGAAAAAAAAATGAACACAAAATATACCACAACTTAAAAGACAGAGCAAAAGCAGTTCTTAGAGGGATTTCATAGCTGAGGACATGTATATATTTTTGAAATCTCTCAAATACCCTAAACTTTCACCTTAAGCTAGCAAGGAACAGCAGACTACACCTAAAGCAAGCAGAAAGAATAACGAAGATTAGAGGGAAAATTAAGAGAATCAAGAATAGAAAAAAAAAAAATTGACAAAACCAAAAGCTGGTTCTTTAAAAAGATCAACACAACTCATAAATCTTTAGCAGACCAATAAAAAATACTCAAATTACTAAAATCAGAAATAAAAGTGTGGCCATCACTACTGATTCTACAGCAACAAAAAGGATTAGGAGAATAAGATGAACAACTGTATGCCTACAAATTAGATAACCTAGATAAAACCCTAAATCCTCAAAACAAAAACTACCAAAACTAAACACACAGAAACAATATTTGGATAAACCTGTAACTAGCAAAGAGATAGACTCAATAATGAGTAAACAAAAGCAAAGAAAGAAAAAGAAAGAAAGAGAAAAAGCAAAGAAAAGCCCTGGATCTAACGGCTTCACTGGGAAGTTGTATCAAACACTTAAATAAGAACTAACACCTATCCTTATCAAACTTTTCTAAAAAACTAAATAGGGAGGGATACTCCCTAACTCATTCTTTGAGGCCAGTATTTCTCTGATACCAAAGCCAGATGAAGACACCACAAGAAAAATACAGACCAATATCCTTTACGAACATTGATGCAAATATCTTTAACAAAATACTAGCAAAACAAATTGAAAATTATACTTAAAAAACAGAGTATCAAATCAAAACATTATTTTGTTATATGACACAATGTTACACAACAATTACATGTCAATTAAAAAACAAATGGGGGGCAGCTGGGTGGCTCAGTTAGTTAAGCATCCAACTTCATTCAGCTCAGGTCATGATCTCACAGTTCATGGGTTCAAGCCCTGATCAGACTCTGCTGACAGCTCAGAGCCTGGAGCCTGCTTCGGATTCTGTGTCTCCTTCTCTCTCTGCCCCTCCCCAACTCACGCTCTGTCTCTCTCTCTCAAAAACAAACATTAAGGGGCGCCTGGGTGGCGCAGTCGGTTAAGCGTCCGACTTCAGCCAGGTCACGATCTCACGGTCCGTGAGTTCGAGCCCCGCGTCAGGCTCTGGGCTGATGGCTCAGAGCCTGGAGCCTGTTTCCGATTCTGTGTCTCCCTCTCTCTCTGTCCCTCCCCCGTTCATGCTCTGTCTCTCTCTGTCCCACAAATAAATAAACGTTGAAAAAAAAAAAATTAAAAAAAAAAAAAACATTAAAAAAAAATTTTTTTAAACTGGTTAACTATACTGGAATCAAAAAAATTAATAAAAACAAACAACAACAACAAAAACCATACATCATAACCAAGTGGGATATATTCCTGGAAGACAAGGAATGTTCAACATATAAAACCAGCAAATATAATATACCTCATTAACAGAATGGGGAAAAAAATCACATGATCATGACCATGGATGCAGAAAAAGTATTTAGCAAAATTCAACACTCATTCATGATAAAAACCCATTCAACACACTAGGAATCGGAAACTATCAACATAATAAAAGTCATATATGAAAATCCCAAAGAGAACATCATGCTTAATTGAGAAAGACTGAAAGCCTTTCCTCTGAGATAAAGAACATAGCAAGGATGCCTACTTTCTCCACTTCTATTCAGCAAATTCCTGTATGTCCTAGTCAGAGCAACTAGGCGAGAAAAAGAAATAAAAGGCAACCACATTTGAAATGAGTAAGTAAAATTATGTCTATCTGCAGATCTTATATGTAGAAAACCACAAAGATCCCACAAAAAAAATTTTATTTTTGAGAGAGGTGGGAGGGAGAGAGAGGGAGAGAGAAGGAGAGAGAGGGAGAGAGCAAAAGAGAGAGAGGGAGAGAGCGAGAGCGAGAGCGAGAGAGAGAGAGAGAGAGAGAAGGCACACAGGCAAGTGGGGGAGGGGCAGAGAGAGGGAAAGAGAGAATCCCAACGTGGGGCTCAAACTCACAAACGAGATCATGACCTGGGCCGACGTCATAAGCTCAACTGACTGAGCCACCCAGGCACCCTGAAATAAACCTTTTTTTCTAGCATTGGGACTGTTTATAAATATTTACCATGCCCTAAGCAATAAAGTGTATCTCAATCAATTTGAAAGGATTGGAATCATATGGAATATATTTCCTGTCCATAGTGTAATTAAGCTAATAATTAATTACAAAAGGGGCACTGGGGTGGCTGGCTCAGTTGGTTGACCACCCGACTCTTTTTTATTTGTTTTTTAAGTTTATTTATTTATTTTGAGGGAGAGAGGGAGGGTAAGCAGGGGAGCAGCAGAGAGGGGGGGAAAAGAGAATACCAAGCAGGCTCTGCACCACCACTGCAGAGCCTGACCCAGGGCTGGAACTCACAAACCATGAGATCATGACCTGAGCTGAAACCAGGAGTCAGAAGCACAATAGACTGAGCCACCCAGGTGCTCCTAAAAAGTTGGTATTACCACTGTGGAAACAAAACTTGCATAATAAACAAATACAAAAACTGTAATTGTTAGGTACAGAATTCTGAGGTTTTTTTCATTTTAAACATTCTTTAATCATGCAATTGTTTTATGCAACTTGGTTAAAAAGATGTAACAAGTAGGGGCACCTGGGTGGCTCAGTCAGTTGAGCATCCAACTTCAGCTCAGGTCATGATCTCACGGGTTTGTGGTTTAAGCCCCACGTCAGGCTCTGTGCTGACAGCTCAGAGCCTGGAACCTGCTTCGGATTCTGTGTCTTCCTCTCTATCTCTCTGCCCCACCCCTGCTCATGCTCTTTCTCTCAAGAAATGAATAAACATTAAAAAAAATTTTTTTAATAAATAAATAAAGATGTAACAAGTAAAACTGGTCAAATGGGTTTTTTAATTTCTCCCATTACTCCTCAGTCATTTTAAGATATATTGTTTAACAATACTAAAAAACCTAAGTAGAAATGACGGTCTTATCTCTGTCTCTGTAACATGTCACATAATAGTAGATGCCCAGATGTTTGCTGAATTGATGAAATTTAGTTTAAGTAATTCATGTTGGATCACTCAATCATTCAAATATTTACTAAGTTTGGAAAGTGGTAAAAACAGTGATGTTTCTAGGGGGTGAAAATTATGAAAGACGCACTTTATTATTATGTTAGTAAATTATTTTCAAGGAAACTTCTTTATATTTAAGCATTTTATAAATGTTATGAGTGACAAGACTACACTTTCAGGGATCATTTCTATAGTTCATCACTAGAGGACAAAAATATATTCTGACTAGCATATAAATGAATATAGAGATGGAACAAACAAGTCCTCTGGGAGCTCAGTCTCTCTGGGAGAGAGAAATGAACGAAGCTCCTAAGCTGGGACTGGGATGGGAGGTGTACTCATCTTGGGGAAGAAAGATCACTAGTTTTATTATTAGTAACAAATTTCTCAAAACAAACTTCAAGAGTTAGTGACAGTCAAGGTAAGAATAGCTGTAAAATAAGGCTAGAACTTAGATAATATTTCTGTCTCCGATCTCCTATTCCACCAATTCCTACCTCAAAAGCTAACACTACACCAAGCTGTCCACAGTTTCCCTTTTAGATCATACTCTTTGTCCTTCCATCTCCTTTCTGCCTGGAATTCCTCTTTCTCCTAGGTCTTCTCAGAAAGCCTTACTTCCATCACCTCCTATCTCTTGGCTGGGCTAAGTGCTTAAGTGTCTACTATATCCTATCCTATCTCTTGGTTTACCATTATACAGAATTTAGAATTTGTATTTATCTATTCCAGTCTCTAAACTTCAAGAAGACAAGGTATCATCCACTCCTACATCTCCATTATCTGGGACAAAACACATGTTCAATAAAAATGTTTTAACTGAACTGAAACAGCCTACAATAAGCCATTTCCTAAGCAGCAAAATTAGATGCCTTATTCTGTCCACTTTGGCAACTGTCAAAACATATGGGTCCTTGGGGCACGTGAGTGGCTCAGTTGGTTAAGCATCCAAATCTTGATCTTTGGTAAGGTCATGATCTCACAGTTCATGAAACTGAGCCCAAGTCAGGATCTGCCAGACAGTGCAGAGATTCTTGGGATTCTCTCTCACCCTCTCTCTCTTGGGATTCTCTCTCACCCTCTCTGTCCCTCCCCTACACACACTCTTCTCTTAAAATAAACAAACATTAAAAAATAAACAAACAAACAAACAAATAAATAAATAAATAAAGGCTTGAAAAAATAAAAACCTTATGGGTCCTTAATCCACAAAACCTCATTTGTCTTAAAACGATAAATGATAATTTTTAAATTTGTTTTTTTTATTTAAAAAAAATTTTTTAAGTAATTTCTACACCTAACCTATGTGGTGTTCAGAACTGACAAACTGGAGATCAAGAGTCTCATGCTCCACTTACTGAGCCAGCCAGTTCCCCTGACATAGTCAAACATATCTATATTACAGATCTTTACTTCAAAGATGACCAGCAATCAGTCTCTATCCCCTTAACTCCCTGATTTGGAAATGGGGAATACCACTAAATTTGGGAAAGAACAGCACATCAGACGTTAGTCACAGACTATTAAACTGTGAAATCATAGTTCTCTAAGCAACCTTCAGATTAGCAATTAGTCTCCCAAATATCCAGATTTTGGAAAGGAGGTACTCTGGCTTTCAAAACAAATATTCCAGTACAATGGAATTATCTCTTTCCCCAATATTTATTCATCATGGGAATATGAGCTGCAGTAAGTCCATTTAGACACTGGGTACACTAACAAATTTGGTTTCCTGGTAACGGTAGAAATTCTGGGAAGGGTCACAGATAAACCTTCCTCTCTAAAGCCTCTCTCTCAGCTCTAACTTAAACTTTTCTGAGCACAAGTGAAAATGGAAACCTACTTCTAATGTTGTATTAATAAGTTAGAAACATCCCCAGCGATTTCCTATGTAAGTCTTCTCCAATTATGTGTGAGTACTCAAAATCATTCTAGGGTCCCCAGTCCCCCTTCAAAGACAGACCAAAAAAAAAAACAAAAAACAAAAAACAAAAAAACAACCAAACAAACAAAAAACCCTCTAGCCCAGTGTCACAACAATATTTCATTCAAGTCAGAATTGAAAAGGACTCAGGGCACCTGAGTGGCTAGGTTGGTTAAGCATCCAACATTGGCTCAGGTCACAATCTCATGGTTCATGAGTTCAAGCCCCACATCAGGCTCTGTGCTGACAGTTAAGAACCCGGAGCCTGCTTCAGATTCTGTGTCTCCCTCTCTCTCTGCCCTCTCCCACTCACCTTCTCTCTTTCTTTCTCTCTCTTTCTCTCTCTCTCTCTCTCTCTCCCATCTCTCCCTCCCTCTCAAAAATAAAGTAAAACATTAAAAATTGTTTAAAAAAAAAAGAATTGAAAAGGACTCAAAGTGCATCTCAACCACAGCACACACTGAGGAATTGTTAAATAAAATAACTGTACTAAGTGTAGTGATCTAGCTAGCTACATTTGGCACAAAAATCAGACACTGAACACTTAAATAATTATTTCATAACCTCACAGTAGCTTCTAAGGATAGGCTAGAAGGGTATTTTCTCCATATTATGGATGAAAAAACTGAGGCAGAAATGAAGTCATTTGTCTACGTTCATAAAACTAGTATTAAAATAGCAATACAGCGGAGGATTCAAACCTGACTCCAGTACAAATGCCTTTTACAATGACTATTCTCAAAAGATAAACCAGAATTTTCTTAGATTCTATACAAATGAATTTTCCACATTTAATTTTTTAATTTTTTTACATTGTTTATTTTTGAGACAGAGAGAGAGAGACAGAGTGTGTGCGGGGGGGGGGGGGGGGCCAAGAGAGAGGGAGACACACAATCTGAAGCAAGCTTCAGGCTCTGAGCTGTTAGCACAGGGCCTGACGCAGGGCTCGAACTCACAAATGGTGAGATCACGAACTGAGCTGAAGTCGGATACTTCACCAACTGAGCCACCCAGGCGCCCTTCCACATATTTAAATATAACTTATACTACCCCAAAATTTGGGAAATCCAAATATTCCTCAATCAAGAACAACTTAAAGTTTGGGTGCCTGGGTGGCTCAGTAGATTAAGCATCCGACTCTTGATTTCAGCTCAGATCATGGTCCCAGGGTTGTGGGACCGAGCCCCATTGTCAGGCTCCATGCTGAGCGTGGAGCCTGCTAGTTTCTCTCTTAACCTCACCCCTCTCCCCAGTTTCCAATTTCCCTCTCTCTCACACAAACAAAAACCCAAAAGAACAATCTAAAGTCTATCACACAAGCAAAGCCACTGATGCTGTTCTTCTGCAGCTGTCAACACATTTTCTAGTTTCCTGATATCCTTTTCTTGAGCCAAGGAGAGAACTGAAATCTCAGAAACAGCTTGAAAGAACATGGTATAGTTTAGAAAAGTAATACTTTAAATGTATTTTAGTCTCATTACTTTTTAAACAGCCAAGAAATGGAAATAATCTGTATGTTGAAAAGGGTCTTAGCTCAATAAATTATAGAACATCAATACACTGGAATACTATACAAAAATTTTATAGACACAGTGAAAAAAGTTATAAAAAGGCATGTATACAATGATTACAAATTTAAAGATATACATTTTTATATGCAAATTATTTAGGGAAAAGTATGGAAGACAGAATTCACAAAGATTAACTGGACTGCTAGATATTGCCAGTTATTTTTTTTGGCTATCTACATTTTCTAATTTTTAGACACTCAACATGAATTACATGCATAGTTTTTTAGGTATATTTTTTTTACTGAGATAAAATCAACTCACAAGAATCATGGTTTTTGGCTATTTCAAAGTGTCCAAATCAACACTTTCTAGTACAGCTTGCTTAATATTTTGAAGTAAATTTTAACACATATTTCCCTTGAAGGGCAAAATAAAACAGAGAAATGCAACAGGGCAGAATTTCCTAGCAATACTGAGAAAAGTACACCAACAAAATCAGCATTTCATTCCCTGAATTGTCTTGAAAGAATCTGAAAGTGCCCTGTTTCCATGCCTCATTTGTATCATCTGTAAAATGGGAACATAGTACCTACTTTCATAGGGCTATTACAAATACTGAATAAGCTAATATGTAAACAAATTACTATGTGAAGTGCCAGTAGTGACAATGTGTAAGCACTGTAAGTGTTAGCTGATACGAGTCTCCCCTTATCCACAGTTTTGCTTTCCACGGTTTCAGTTACCCTTGGTCAACCTCAGTCCAGGAGCAGATGATCCTCTTCCTGACATTATCCCCAGGAGAACAATAGTAGCCTAGTGTTTCATCTCAATGCCTATTATCACTTACCTAACATAGGCATTTTATCACCTCATAACATCTCAGGAAGAAGGATAAATACACCACCGATAGATGAATAAAGAAGTTGTGCTGTGTATAGATATATACAATGGAATATTACTCAGCCATAAAAAAGGACTAAGGTCTTGCTATTTCCAACAACATGGATAAACCTACAGGATATTATGATAAGTGACATAAGAGAGAAAGACAAATATTATAATGATTTGACTTATATATGAAATCTAAAAAATAAAATAAACAAAACAAAAAGTAAAATCAGGCCTATAAATACAGAGAACTGATGATTGCCAGAAAGGAGGAATTGGAGGAGAGGGGCAAAACGAGTGAAGGGGAGTAGGAGATACAGTCTTCCGGTTATGTAATGAGTAAGTCACAGGAATAAAAGGCACAGCACAGGGAATACGGTCAAAGGTATTGTAACAGAGTTGCATGTGACAGTAGCTACACTTCTAGTGAACAAAAACTTAACAAAAGAGTTGCTGAATCACTATGTTGTACACCTGACACTAATGTAACACTGTGTGTCCACTATACTCAAATAAAAATTTTTTAAAAAGGAAGAATATAGTACAGCAAGATATTAAGACAGACCACATTCACGTAACTTTTATTACAGTATATGGGTGTAATTTTTCTATGTTATTATTATTGTTGTTAATCTCTTACTGTATCTAATTTCTAAATTAAACTTCATCATAGGTATATAAATATAGAAAAAAACAGTGAATATAGGGTTCGGTTCTAAAATAATTTTTTATTAAAATTAAAATATATAAAGTTTGGTCCTATCCCTGTTTTTAGCCATCACTGGGGGTCTTGGAACATATCTCCCATGGATAATGGGGAGATGGAAACTAGTAAATTCTTTCAAAACCTTGAAATTAGAAGCCTGTTCTTCCTGCTCTATTCAAGTCTGACTCTAGCCTAAACATTCAAAGGTTCTCTTTTTTATCTTAATTACTAGTATGAAGCCATTATTTTGAGAGACAGTACAACGTAATGGTTAAAAGCAAAGACTTTCTGGAGTCATGCTTCATAAAGTTGTCCAAGTGTCTGGCTTATAGTAACAATTCAAAAACCAGTTGCTATAGTATTATTCCCTGTATTTCCTTAAAAAGTTATGTTATTTCCATCACTTTTACTCAATTAGATAATTAATATATGACAGTATAGGCACTCTCCATTTAACACTATATTTATGAAAAAATAGTTCAAATTCCGAATAAATGACCTTAAAATAATGCTTAAATAGAAACACAATTTAGCACAATTCCAATACTGTTATGATCTTCCTTAAAAACTAGGGGTGCCTGGGTGGCTCAGTCGGTGAAGCATCTGATTCGATTTCGGCTCAGGTCATGATCTCATGGTTCATGGGTTCAAGCCCTGAGTTGGACTCTCCACTAACAGAGAGGAGCCTGTTTGGGATTCTCTCTCTCTGTCCCTTCCTTGCTCGTGCACTCTCTCTCAAAATAAGTTTTATTTTTTTAAAGATATCTGACCATTTCTTTAAAAATCAAAACTTTTGATGCCTATTTCTCAAGTAACGTACATACCACATACCCAAATAATATTCAAGGCCCACCACAAACTGACCCCAATCTGTTCACCCCACCTTATTTCCTACATAATCTCTTTCCTACACCTTAAAATCTAAGCAGAGTGTAATTTGTACTACATATTTCCCCGAATGGTATTCCTCCTGCCTCAGAGTGCTCTATACCTTCATTATGCCTTGTCTAAATCTATCCCATGCTTCCTTCAAGACTCAGGTTGAATAAACCCTTCCCTCTTCAAATAACCTACTCCCACAGCATCTTGCCCCTCCCCCCTTTTTTGGCAGTGCTCATTTGCTATCTTACATGTTAATCACTTTAGAGATGCAGCTACTGCTGCTGCTATTAAGGATTTGTCTTGGATCATTTTTATTAAGGAAACTATTAACATATGACAGGAATATGTAGACACATAAAGTCACAACATTATCAAACCCAAAACAGGCTTACAAATCATTACCTTTTCTTTTAAGCCAGCTTAAATCTAATAACAATATCTACATTATAACTTACTAAAAATAATGTCCTGAGGGATAGAGTATTCTCAAGTAAAAAATGTGAGAGGCAGAGGGAACAAATGACTTGTCCAAGACTAAGGGATAAGCAGCGTAAGAAGATAAAGATCCACACTATTCTGTGCATTGGTAAATCACTAAGTCTTTAAAATCTTAATCCCTTATATACATTACATTCAAATGAGAAATGATACATACTGAATCATACTTTGTATGCCACCATAACAGAAGCTCTGTGTATTGGGTTTTTGTTTACTTTTCTTTTTTTAAATGTAGTTGACACACAATATTACATTAGTTTCAGGTTTACAATTCAGTGATTCGATTTCTCTACACATTATGCTATGTGTTCTGTATAGAGAAGCTCTGTGTTATACTAGAAATGCATGGGGCTTAATTTCTGCACCAGTGAGATTTTGGAAAGTTATTTCATCTATCTGACCTTGTTTCCTTTAACTGTAAAAGTGTAAAACACCGCCTCCTATTTGTAGGAGGTTGTATCAACTGAACAAATATTAAATCTAAGATTATTCCTAATCCAGTACAGGGCATCAATAATAAATGATAGCTATGTTTAGCTGGCAACAATTCTTCTACCTTATGACAACTGTGATTTCTTTTCCCAGTCTCAATTCAAAATTACAAAGAAAGGATTCAATACCATTGTAGGTATGGTGAAATAAAATATACTACAAACATAAGCATTACTCCCACTGCAATATAATCTAATAAATGCATGTGTGTATTCTGTAAGAACCACACAATCCTCTCAATAGATGCATAAAAAGCATTTGACAAAATACAGCATCCTTCCTTGATAAAAATCCTCAAGAAAGTATGGATAGAAGGATCACACCTTAAGATCATAAAAGCCATAAATGAAAGACCCACCACTAATATCATTTATGATATCAATATCATAAATTGAGAGTTTTCCTCCTAAGGTCAGGAAGTGCACAAAGATGTCCACTCTTGTGCTCGCTTTGGCAGCACATATACTAAAGATGTCCACTCTAACAACTGTTATCCAACATAGTGTTAGAAGTCCTAGCCTCAGCAATCAGACAACATAAAGAAATAAAAGGCATCCAAATTAGCAAGGAGAAAGTCAAACTCTCATACTTTGCAGATGACATGATACTCTATGTGGAAAACCCAAAAGACTCCACCAAAAAACTGCTAGAACTGAACAATGAATTCAGCAAAGTCACAAGATACAAAATCAATGTACAGAAATCTGTGGCATTTCTATACACCAATAATGAAACAGCAAAAAGAGAAATCAAGGAAATCAATCCCAGTTACAATTGCACCAAAAAACGTAAAATACCTAGGAGTAAACCTAACCAAAGAGGTGAAAAATCAAACACTAAAAACTATAGAATGCTTATGAAAGAAATTGAAGACACAAAAAAAATGGAAAAACATTCCATGCTCATGGATTAGAAGAATATGGTTAATATGTCGATACTACCCAAAGCAATCTACATATTCAATGCAATCCTTATCAAAATAACACCAGCATTCTTCACGTAGCTAGAACAATTCTAAAATTTGTATGGCACATGAAAAGACCCCGAATAGCCAAAGCAATCCAGAAAAAGAAAACCAAAGCTGGAGGCATCACAATTCTGGCCTTCAAGCTGTATTACAAAGCTGGAATCATCAAGACAGTATGGTACTGACACAAAAACAGACACACAGATCAATGGAATAGAATGGAAAACCCAGAAATGGACCACAAACATATGGCCAACTAATCTTTGACAAAGCAGGAAAGAATAGCCAACGGAATAAAGACAGTCTCTTCAGCAAACAGTGTTGGGAAAACTGGACAGCTACATGCAGAAGAATGAACCTGGACTACTTTCTTGCACCATACATAAAAATAAACTCAAAATGGATTAAAAACCTAAATGTAAGACAGGAAGCCATCGAAAAAATCCTAGAGTAGAAAACAGGCAACAACCTCTTTGACCTCGGCCACAACACCTTCTTACTTGATGGTCTCCAGAGGCAAGGGAAACAAAAAATGAACTATTGGGACCTCATCAAAATAAAAAGCATCTGCACGGCAAAGGAAACAATCAACAAACCTAAAAAGCAACCAATGGATTGGGAGAAGACTTTTGCCAATGACATATTAGATAAAGAGTTAGTATCCAAAATCTCTAAAGAATTTATCAAACTCAACACCCAAAAAACAAATAATTCAGTGAAGAAATAGGCAAGACATGAAGAGACACTTTTCCAAAGAAGACATCCAGATGGCCAACCAACACATGAAATGATGCTCAACATCACTCCTCATCAGGGAAATACAAATCAAAACCACAATGAGATACCACCTCACACCTGTCAGAATGGCTAAAATGAACAACTCAGGCAACAACAGATGTTGGCGAGGATGCGGAGAAAGAGGAACCCTTTTGCACTGCTGGTGAGAATGCAAACTGGTGCAGCCACTATGGAAAACAGGGTGGAAGTTCCTCAAAAAATTAAAAATAGAACTACCCTACAACCCAGCAATTGGACTACTAGGCATTTATCTAAAGGGCACAGGAGTGCTGTTTCAAAGGGGCACATGCATCCCAATGTTTATAGCAACACTATCAACAATAGCCAAAGTATGGAAAGAGCCCAAATGTCCATCAACTGATGAATGAAGAACATGTGAGATATATATATATATATATATATACACACACACACACACACACAAATGGAATATCAGTTGGTGAACAAAAACAATGAAATCTTGCCATCTGCAACAATGTGGATGGAACTAGAGTGTATTATGCTAAGTGAAATTAGAGAAAGAATTATCACGACTTCACCCATATGTGGAATTTAAGATACAAAACAGGCGAACATAAAGGAAGGGAAGCAAAAATAATATAAAAACAGGGAGGGGAATAAACCCTATGAGACTCTTAAATACAAAGAAAAAACTGAGTGTTGCTGGAGGGGTTTTGGCTGGCAGGATGGATAAATGGGCAAGGGGCACTAAGAGGACATTTGGCTGGGATGAACACCAGGTGTTATATGTAAGTGATGAATCACTAAATTCCATTCCTGAAATCATTATTACACTATATGTTAGCTAACTTGGATGTAAATTTAAACAATTTTCTAAAAAGGAACACAACAGAAAAAATAAAATAACAATAATAATATTGTTTTGCATATTTAAAGGTTGCTAAGGGAATATATCTTAGACCTCATCACAAGAAAGACTTCTTGTAACTATGTGTGGTGTTAGGTGTTAACTAGAGTTGTTGTGGTGATCATTTAGCAATATATATAAATATGAAATCATGATATTGTACACCTAAAAATAATATATTATGATGTCAACTCCACCTCAATAAACTAGATGAATAAAAATAATAATAATAAAATAAATGCACGTGTGTTTTTCAAAGCCCTTTTAAAATGTTTTGTATCACCTGAATCTCAGAAACAACCAGGTAAGTAAGGTAGGCGGCACACGTTTTATTATCTCATAACTTCACACAAGAAAAGAGAGGCTCAGAGTGACATTGCCAGAGGTCAAGAGCCTTTTAGCAAAAAGCAGGAATTAGTGGCCAGTATCTTTTGACCCCCTACTCCACCACACCAAGGGCAAAAGAAAGGTGTAAACTAGAGTACTTGAAGTCTCCTCCAGCCAATCCTCTCTACCTTGGCAGAGGAAGTCAGAACTCAGTCTGTTAACTTCTGCTTTGATGAAAAGGGGACCTGGAACCCAGGGAAGCAAATCTAGCAAGGAATAATAGATAAATGATCTCTGGCAGCATTACAATTTTAGCCTGTGGCAAACAAGGCAAAGGACTAAAAATTACTGTGTAAAAGTTAATTGTTACTGAGTAACTAAGAAATGACCCTTGCTTATTGGCTAGAACCCAAGAACAATAGATCAAATAGAAAGCCTGGACAATAGACCAAAGGAAATTGCTGAAGTCTTGGAAAAGGACAGAGGAAAAGCAGAGAGTCCAACAAGAAAGCTGGAAAGAAGAACTAGAAAGCTGGAAAGCTGCTAGTTTGGTTGTAGAAACTGGTACACTGAGGAAGTCTTGGAAAATTGCTGAAGTCTTGGAAAAGGACAGAGGAAAAGCAGAGAGTCCAACAAGAAAGCTGGAAAGAAGAACTAGAAAGCTGGAAAGCTGCTAGTTTGGTTGTAGAAACTGGTACACTGAGGACCATATGGTAAGGTTGGGGCTAGGTGACCATCAGCAGAAGCCCAGCCTTGAGAAAGGAAGCCAAGTACCCAAGTACTTAGACACCCAAGTACCATAAACTGCTAAGAACATCCACACATTTTATTCCCTTTGAAATGTCATACTGATAATGAGGCAGGTATTAATTACTATCTCCTTGTTGTTGTTAAGTATAGAATCTGAGGCTCAGAAATGGGAAATCCCAAATGCCAAACAAAGCCATACTTGTGCTCTGTTCGACTGCACTCTTTCTACTATGTACAGGGGAAAAAAAGATTGTAACATTAGTCTGTTTCAGCCTTTAGTACCTGTAACTGCACTTAATGGCACCAACTGTGACCATACTCTCATTCAATGAGAAAATTCTGTTTACAAACTCTCATCAAGCAAATTTTTCTCACAACACCTTTACACTATAATGCAACTAACGGTAGATGCCCCTGGTCTCTTCAAAACAGACACATCATACACATCTGTGCTCTTTACTGTACTTCTTTACCTAGGTCAAAGCCAATTAATGTTGTTAAAAGGTAAGTCACCATTGAGTAATAAACTGGAGATTAGAGTTAGCTTACATTTAAAACAAAGACATTTTCAGAAAACAAAACAATTTATACACAGCCTTTTGCGATAAAAATAAATAAATAAATAAATAAATAAATAAATAAATAAATAAATAGCTAGCTAGCTAGCTAGCAATCTGGGGCGCCATGGTGGCTCAGTCAGTTGGGTGTCTGACTTCAGCACAGGTCATGGTCTCAATCACAGTTCGTGGGTTAGAGCCCCACATCCAAGCCCTTGTTTCGGGTCCTCTGTCCCCTTCTCTGCCTCTCCCCTGCTCACATTCTCTCTCAAAAATAAACATTAAAAATTTTTTTTTTATTTAAAAACGAACAACTTTTATTAGCTATTTACCTAAACTTTACCTGTGCCTTTAAAAAAGCAAAATGATGCTGACACTTAAGTGATTTCCTTAAGACAAAAAGACTAGAACATCCCATCTTCTGTTCTAATGCCTCTTCTCAAAAACAATGTTGTTTTTCCAGTCGTAATATCATATATCCCCGATCCCTCCTGCACAATAGACAAGTCCATGACACAGGGAATTTTTTTTTTAAGTAGGCTCTACGCCCAACATGGGGCTTGAACTCATGACTACAATATCAAGAGTTGCATGCTCTACCTACTGAGCCAGCCAGGCCCCAGGACACAAGAATTTAGGCAGAGGCTGTGGTGCTCAACAAAACTAGGTATGAAGCAATCTTGACACTAACACTTGCTGACTGTAAATTCAGACAAGTTATTTAACTTCTCTGAACTTCAAGTCCTTCACTTGTAAAATGGAGATAATATATTTAGAAATAAATTTCTACACAGGGTCTGGCACAGTTCCAGTATAAGACACTCAATAAGCTATTGGCACACATTACTTTTGAAATTCACCCACAACTCATGATTCAAATAACTGATCATCTTAAATCAAAGATAAGCTTTGGGCGGTGTCTGGGTGGCTCAGTAGGTTAAGAACCCGACTCTTGATTTTGGCTCACGTCATGATCATCTCACAGTTCATGAGATCGAACCCTGCATCGGGCTCTGCACTGACAACACAAAGCCAGCTTGAGGTTTTCTCTCTATGCCCCTCCCCAACTCGTGGGTGCACACGCTCTCTCTCTCAAAACATATAAACGTTTAAAAAAAAAAAAAGATGTTTGCCTGAATGGTTTAGTCGGTTAAGCGTCCAACTCTTGATCTCAGGCCAGGGCATGATCTCACGGTTCATAAGATAGAGCCCCACCTTAGGCTCTGTGCTTATCATGGAACCTGCTTGGGATTCTCCCTCCCCCTCTCTCCCTCTCTTGACCCCCCTCTCTGCCCCTCCCCTCTGCATAATCTCTCTCTCAAAACAAACAAACTTAACAAAGGAAAAAAGAAAGAAAAAAAAAAGATAAGCTTTGGTCATTGAGACAGTTACTCCACTTTAGGGTCTGTGTACCTCACCTGTGCCAGGCCTCTGATGTCCCTCCAAGGCTGGTCCAAACCAGTTATTGCCTCAGCAGGAAGAATACAAGAGAAGGAGATAACTCACAAGAACAAGAGAGTGGGTTTATTTTGTGTACCGTTTTGTTTTTTTAATTTGAGGGAGTCCATTTAAGAAACTAAACCATAACAAACCTGCAAAATATCACTTTTGTTCACTGACCACCAGGCTAAACTAGGCCCTAGGATACAGAGGTGATTAAGACATAATATCTCCCCAACCCCAGCCAAAAACACAATGAGACATCTCCCTCAAAAAACTAAATCTAGGGGCGCCTGGGTGGCTCGGTCGGTTAAGCGTCCGACTTCGGCTCAGGTCATGATCTCACGGTCTGTGAGTTCGAGCCCCGCGTCGGGCTCTGTGCTGACCGCTCAGAGCCTGGAGCCTGTTTCAGATTCTGTGTCTCCCTCTCTCTCTGCCCCTCCCCTGTTCATGCTCTGTCTCTCTCTGTCTCAAAAATAAATAAACGTTAAAAAAAAAATTAAAAAAAAAAAAAAACTAAATCTAGCTCAAGATTTGAATCTGTTCTCCAACTATACAATAATACACCAGTCTTAATTTGAATTAGATGCTCAATTACAGGGCCTGACCTTCAAATAAACAGTGATGATAATTCAGGTGTTGTGAAGGCCCTACAAGAGTGTCCATTCCCTAGGATCAGAGGTGTACAATCTTGTGCAATTAATTCCCTTTGAGCTCATCTATAAAATGGATGTAATACCAATCTGCTATTAGTCCCTGGTTAAGTACTGTCAGAATTACTACTAAGTATGCAAAACTATATAGGTTGTAGCACTTTCATCAATATGCCAGGCACATTAAGCCTGTATGAGAACAAAGTTTCTTACTGAGTTAAAACCAATTCCAATGCGACCTAAACTTAAGTAAATTAATCTGTTTACCTTTGATTACTAATACAGCTTATAACTGACTAAATAGAGATTAACTTTGCAATCGGCTAAAGATATAAAAAATAGGGGTGCCTGAGTGGCTCAGGCAGTTAAGCCTCTGACTCTTGGTATTGGCTCAGGTCATGATCTCACGGTTTATGGGTTCAAGCCCCGTGTAGGACTCCACATTGGCAGTATGAAGACTGGTTGGGATTTTCTCTCTCTCTCTCTCTCTCTCTCTCTCTCTCTCTCTCCCCCTTCTCTGCCCCTTCCCAGCTCACTCGCTCTCTTTTTCAAAGTAAATAAACTTAATAAACAAAAATAAAGATATAAAAAATAATTACTCATGAGACCCTTAAAAACTGAGAACAAACTGAGGGTTGATAGGGGGTGGGAGGGAGGGGAGGGTGGGTGATGGGTATTGAGGGCACCTTTTGGGATGAGCACTGGGTGTTGTATGGAAACCAATTTGACAATAAATTTCATATATTGAAAGAAAATAATAATTACTCATATTCTTGTATTCATAATTACTCATAAATAATGACTTTATTTAAAAAGCATAATTGGGGCACCTGGGTGGCTCAGTCGGTTTTAAGGGTCCAACTCTTGGTTTCAGCTCAGGTCATAATCTCATGGTTCACAAGTTCAAGCCCTCTGTCGGGCTCGGTGCTGAAGCACGGAGCCTACTTGGGATTCTCTCTCTCTTCCTCTCTCTGCCCCTCCCCGCCCTCGCAAAATAAACAAACTTTTTCTCAAAAGTGTGTGTGTGTGCGTGTTTATATATATTTACATATATATATCAGGGGTGCCTGGATGGCTGAGTTGGTTGGGCATCAAACACTTTTTTTGTTTTAAATGCTAACCAATTTGGATGCACAGCTTTTGTTTTATTTTGTTTTATTTTTGAGAGAGAGAGCACAAGTGGGGAAGTGGCAGAGGGAGGGGGGACAGAGGACCAGAAATGGGCTCTGTGCTGAGAACAGGGGCCCAATGTAGGGCTCAAATTCACAAACTGTGAGATCATGAACTTGGAGATCATGATCCTCTGACATCTACCCAAGCTGGTCCCTCTGCCAAAAATGCTCTTTCAATTCTTTTATCCCACTCCCACCCTCTCAGACCCTTTTATACTCAAGTTAACTTTTTTTTTTAACGTTTATTTTTTTAAGATAGCGCCAGCGGGGGAGGGGCAGAAGGAAAGGGGGACAGAGGATCCTAAGTGGGCCCTCACAGACTCTGCGCTGAAAGCAGTGAGCCCCATGTGGGGCTCAAATTCATGAGCCAAAGATGAGCGCTCAACTGACGGAGTTACCTAGACGCCCCCAAGGTAACTCTTAACTCAATCTTTGGATCCCAGTCTCTATGTCACTTTCTTAGGGAAGCCTTGCTGAACACTAAACCAAATCAGGTCTCCTGGGAATACATGCTCAAAGTTCCTTAACACTTCTCTTCCTATCCTAGGTTTAACTGCAATTATGTAACTATTATGGGATGACTCGTGTAATGTTTTCTCCACACCCTGGACTGAAGATCCATGAGGACTAACCATGTCTTTTTTGCTCATTACTGTACTCCCAGACTTCAAACAGTGTCTGGCACACTGTTAATGCTGAGTATTCATTGAAAAACAAATAAATACAAAGAGCAAAAACATAAGGAAATGTTGTAAATGTGAAAGTGTTTATCTTCCACTTCAATCCCTAGAACATAAGTTAACTTTTTTTTTATGTTTATTTTTGAGAGAGAGAGCAAGTGGGGGAGAGGCAGAGAGAGAGGGATAGAGAGAATCGCAAGCAGGCTCTGCACTATCAGTGCCAAGCTCCATGTAGTGCTTGAACCCACAAACTGTGAGATCATGACCTGAGCTGAAACCAATGAGTAGGATGTTCAACTGACTGAGCCACCCAGGCACCCCAAAGCAACGTTAAATACACCTAGGTGAGAAAACACAGCATGCAATGCAAAGGGAAAGTTTAAATGCACAAAGCTAAAAAGTATCCCTTGGAAATGTCACATTAAAAACCATAGCCAAAGGACACTTTGTCCTCCAGTTGCTGGTAATCTACTAGAAATATTCCAGAAACTTAACTAGGGTCTTTGGGTGGAATAAGGGTTGAGTCACACACAGAGGTTAAGTGCTAACAGACTCCTGATACAGATATGGAGGGGACTAGAAAAAAAACAGTATATTCCATAGTCGATCCACACTGCTTAGATTCTCAAAGCTAAACCTACTGGATTTATGGAACTTCTGTATCTAAAGTTTCTGGTGGAGGCACCTGGGTGGCTCAGTCAGTTGAGTGTCCAACTCTTGGGTTTAGGCTCAGATCATGACTGCAAAGTTCCTGACATGGAATCCTGAGACAGGCTCTGCATTGACAACACAGAGCCTGCTTGTGATTCTCTATCTCCGTCTCTCTCTGCCCCTGCCCCCACTCAACCACTCACTTTCTCTAAATAAACTAGAAAAAAATTTTAAGTTTCTGGTGAACAAGTAGGATCAAATACCAACTTAACAAAAGATCAAAGAGCCAACTTAGCAAACTTACTGAGTCAATAAGTATGTTGAACTGATTAGTGACATGTATAATTTGAAAAACCCAATGGTTGGGGTCCAGTATTTGAATTTTAAAAGAAAAGTCTTGGGGTGCCTGGGTGGCTCAGTAGGTTAATCATACTTTGGCTCAGGTCATATCTCACACTTCCTGAGTTAACACAGAGCCTGCTTCAGATCCTCTTTCTCCCTCTGTTCTTCATTCTTCCCCCGCCCCAAATAAACATTAAAAAAAAAGAAGAAAAGAGAAAGAAAAATCGTGAAACTTTAAAAACTGAGACCAAGATGAATCTCAGGCAGAGAGGAAAATAACATGTGAGAGAACATTCTACTATGTGCCAAGCCTTTCCCATATATAATGAAACAGAATCGGGGCGCCTGGGTGGCTCAGCCAGTTGAGCATCTGACTCCGGCTCAGGTCCTGATCTCATGGTTCATGGGTTCAAGCCCCACATTGGGCTCTGTGCTGACAGCTTGCTCAGAGCCTGGAGTCTGCTTCGGATTCTTTGTCTCCTCTCTGCCCCTCCTCTGCTCACACTCTGTGTCTCTCTGTCTCTCAAAAATAAATGTAGAAAGAAAGAAAGAAAGAAAGAAAGAAAGAAAGAAAGAAAGAAAGAAAGAAAGGAAGGAAGAAAGGAAGAAAGAAAGAAAGAAAACAGAATAAAAAACCGTGGTAGGTAGGTATTACCTGCATATACTATTGAGAAACCCCAAACAGAGAGTTTCCACTAGGATATCATTAATTGCCAAGTTCAACCCTAACTGATCCCAAAGTCTGGGTATCTAGCTGGGCTCTGGACTAAGTTCTGGAGTTAAAAGAATCCTCAGATCACCACCAAAGGCTTTTTGGCAAAATACAAAAAAAAAAATTTTTTTTAATGGCCCTAACTTCTTCCAACATGATTTATACTTTACAAAAATGAGTACTTCCAGGGGCGCCTGGGTGGTTCAGTCGGTTAAGCATCCGACTTCGGCTCAGGTCATGATCTTATAGTCCATGAGTTCGAGCCCTGCATCAGGCTCTGTGCTGACCGCTCAGAGCCTGGAGCCTGTTTCAGATTCTGTGTCTCCCTCTCTCTGTGACCCTCCCCCGTTCATGCTCTGTCTCTCTCTGTCTCAAAAATAAATAAACGTTAAAAAAAAATTTTTTTTAATATTTCCAGATTTAAAAAAAAATTGGGGGGGCGGGGGGCAGGGTGCCTGGGTGGCTCAGTCAGGCGGCCAGTCCAACTTCGGCTCAAGTCATGATCTCATGGTTTGTGGGTTCAAGCCCCACATCAGGCTCTGTGCTGACAGCTCGGAGCCTGGAACTTGATTTGGATTCTGTCTCCCTCTCTCGCTGTCCCTCCCCTGTTCATGCTCTCTCTGTCTCTCTGAAAAATAAATTTAAAAACACTAAAAAAAATTTTTTTTAACATTTACTTCTGGGGGGGTGGGATGGGGGATACACGTGCTCACAACTGGGAAAGGGCCAGAAAGAGGGAGGCAGAGGATCTGAAGCAGGCTCCACACAGTGAGCAGAGAACCCAACTCAGGGCTCAAACTCACAAACTGAAATTAGGACCTAAGCAAAAATCAAGTCTGCTGCTTAACTGACTCAGCCACCCAGGTGTCACAAGTACTCCCTGATTTTTACTGTGCTAATCAGGAAAAGTAATGACAAAAGCCAATTTAAAATTTTTTGGTTAGGGACACCTGGCTGGCTCAGTTAGAACAGTGCATAATTCTTGATCTTGGGGTCATGAGTTCGAGTCCACATTGAGTGTAGAGATTACTTAAATAAATAAAACTTAAAAAATATATATATTTTTTTCCAGTTAAATGCAGACATCATTATACTGGATATACAATCATAAAAACTGATAGAATAATCTAATACTAAATTATTTCTTCAATTTCCTCCTCAATTCAAAACACTGTGAAGTCACTGAAATGAAGAAAGGTAGAATTTTCTCATTTCAATGTTCCATTCACCAATAAACCTTGCTATAAAATGCAGACAGGATGTATCCCTTGCCATTCTAAAGATTAATTCTTGGGGCGCCTGGGTGGCTCAGTCAGTTAAGTGGCCGACTTCGGCTCAGGTCATGATCTCGCGGTCTGTGAGTTCGAGCCCCACGTCGGGCTCTGTGCTGACAGCTCAGAGCCTGGAGCCTGTTTCAGATTCTGTGTCTCCCTCTCTCTGACCCTCCCCTGTTCATGCTCTGTCTCTGTCTCAAAAATAAATAAACATTAAAAAAAAAAATTTAAAAAAAAAGATTAATTCTTTAAAACTTTACCCTGCATGTTTAAACAACACACAAAGTATCCTTTTTCCATGAGGTTTAAATGATACATCACTATTGTAGTCAAAAGCTTTAACATTTGCCCTTCCAAGAAAAAAAATCTCGAAACGCAATTTTCAAAATGCGATTACTTTATGTAACTCATGTATGTATTCAATTTATCTTTCTACTCACCACAGAAATTACAGAAAATTAACCCTAATATCTTTTGTGATCACATTTGTAATACAACCCAAACAAAATCTACAAAATAAATATATACAAACTATACTCTGATGAGCTAAAAGGAAGATAACTATTTTGGGCAATGGTGCCCTGTGTAATAATTTTCTCCAACTGATTCAGTCTCTCACAGGTCCCTAGTTATTTTCTTTTTACATCTCTGAAACACGAACCTAGCTTTCCTCTCTGCAGGAGGGCCAAGATGAGAAATGACTTAGATATTTATAGAATACTCACTATAATTATATAATTGTACAATAGAATATAATTTATATAATTTGTATATTTGCAAATTATATTCACAGAATACTTATATTCATTCCTCCTGAAGCGATCACTATTTACCTGCTTACCAGAGACTGTGCCAGGCCTCAAGGATACAAAATAAAGATAGTTTAACACAAATCCCAAACTTGAAGTTCTAAGTTTAGTGGAGGATACAGGAATAATAATCAAAACGTATCATAAAACATGCTGTAACAGTATTATGGAAACTCCAAAGGACTTTTTACCCTCCTTGCTGAAAATCAAGAAGAAACGCTGACCAAAATGACATGAGAGTATCAGACTACCTATAAACATCCTCCCCGTTAACTAGAAAAGTTGTCATCGTAGTTAATTAAACTACCAAATTACCATCTCCATTCATTAAAACTTAAAATATTAGATGTGCTTAAGAGCAAATAATATTTTGATATACACACCAGAACTTGACAAGCAGGTATTGTCCTTACAAAGCCATTTAATAACTCCGGGATGACATACACAAGAGGTTGATAAATTTTTTCTGTTAAGGGCTGGATAGTAAATATTTTACTCTATAAGACATACAGTCTTTTTCCCAACTACTCAACTCTCATCATAGCACAAAAATAGCCATAAACAACACTTAAAAAAGCCATGTTCCAACAGAACTTTGTATATATCGTTACTGAAATCTGATATTTTAACGTTACAAAATATTTTTTCCTCCTACCCTTTTAAAAATGTATAAGCTATTCTTTTTTTTTTTTTTTTTAAGTTTATTTATTTTGAAAGAGAGAAAGCACACAGGGGGAAAGGGCAGAGAGAGAGGTAGAGAGACAGAGAGAATCCCAAGCAGGCTCTAAGCTGTCAGCACAGAGCCTAAGGGCTTGATCTCATGAACCATAAGGTTATGACCTAAGTCGAAATCAAGACTCAAACTTTTAACCGACTGAGCCACCCAGGCACCCCTAAAAGCTATTCTTGGTTCATGAACTGTTACAAACACAGGTGGTTTGCCAAACACTACCACTAAGAAGTGAACTCTACAGATCACATGATAAATATCATTCATGTTAATTTCAAGTCACATTTAGAACCTAAACTGTTATCTATTTAACTTCTTCACCAGATAAAGCAGCAACTTCTGAAAACAGTTGCAGAAAATAAGTTCCAAAATTTTAAGCAGAGGTTGCCACAGCTACGTGTCTAGAGCAACATCAGAAGAAACAAGTAAATAGACAATTTCAAGGGTCTCACCACAAAAAGTAGAACATAAACAGAGAAAAAACTATCACAAGCAACTATCGAAACAGGGTAAACTACTGAACTACTGGGTAACCAAGCAAATATATAATAAAAATTGGAAACAATACCTCAAAAACGTAAACAAAAAATCACCATACGATCCAGCAATTCCACTCCTATATACTGAAAGTAAGTAAAAGCAGGCACTCACAAACAGATATTTGTACACCCATGTTCGTAGCAGCACTATTCACAATATTCAAAAAGGTGGAAATAACTTAAATACTCCCCAAAATGATGTACATATTCAATGCACACTCTATGAAAATTCCAAAACCCTCTTTGGAGAAATGGAAAAGCTGAATCTCAAATTCATATGGAACTGCAAGCAGACAGAAAAGACAAAACAATATTGAAAAAAAAAAAACAGGACTCATACATCCTGAATTCAAAACTTAACAGAAAGCTACAGTAATCAAAACAGTGTGATACTGCGTAAGAGAAACAGATCAATGGATAAAATTGAGAGTCCAGATATAAACCCTCACCAATATGTTCAACAGATATTTGACAATGGCACCAACACCATTCAATGGAGAAGGAATAGCCTATGCAAGAATGGTACTGAGATATGTGAATCACATATGCAAAAGATTGAAGTTGGACTCCTTCCTCATTCCATACACAAATATTAACTCAAATTAGATCAATGGCCTAAATACAAGAACTAAAACTATAAAACTGTTAGAAAACTCCACTCCTAGGTATAGACAGAACAGAAATGAAAATATGTATCCATAAAGAGACTTAAACACATATGTTTACAGCAATATTACTGATAATAGCCATAAAGTGAAAAAAATATACAAATGTCCATTGATGCATGGACAAAAAATTGTGGTAACTAAATAACAATAGTCTATTCAGCCATAAAAATAATAATTTTGATCCATTCTTCACGGATGAACTTTGAAAACATTATGTTAAGCAAAAAACATTATTACAGGCATGTAAAAAGACATGTATTTTATGATTTCATTTACATGAAATATCCACAATAGGCAAATACAGAGACACAGAAAGCAGACTGATAAATGTCAAGTGAATGTGGAATGACTGCTTAATGGGTATGGGATTTTCATTTGAGGTGGTAAAAAATTCTTTGGAACTAGACAGAGGCAATAGCTGTACAATACTATGAATGTACAAATATCAATGTACAAATATCAAATGACATATTACATTTTGTGCATTCTACCACAGTTCTTTAAAAAGGGGGAGGAGAATATTGGAGTTGTACAAGACAACAGGTATAATAATTCAGAAATAGTTCATTTTAATTATGATACTTAATTTTAAAACTTTAAATAACATTAAATGTGGATTCGTTAGGTATATACCCAAGAAAGATGAAAACATGAACCCACATGAAAACTTGTACACAAATCTTCCTAGCAGTATTCATAATAGCCAAAATGTGAAAACAAACCAAAGATCCATCAACTGATGAACAGATAAACAAAATGTGGTATATTCATGTGCTGGAATATTAATTACAAAAAGGAACAAAATACTGATACATGCTACAGTATGAATGAACCTTTAAAACATTATGCTAAGTTAAAGAACTCAGTCACAAAGACCACATATTATATGACTCAATTTATATAAAATATTCAAAATGGAAAAATCCATAGAAAAAGAACAGACTAGTGGTTGTTTAGGGCTGAGGGGTGTGACTGCTAATGACATAATGAAAATTTTTAAAGTTTGATTATGGTAATCGATGTGCAACTCAATGAATATATTAAAAATCACTGACTTATATACTTTTTTTTTTTCTTTTTAAGATTTTATCTTGGGGCACTTAGGTGGCTCAGGGCAGTTAAACATCCAACTCTGGATTTGGGCTCAGATCATTAACTCACATTTGTGAGTTCAAGCCTTGCATCTGGCTCTGTGCTGATAGTGCAGAGCCTGCTTGGGATTCCCTCTCCCTCTCTCTCTCTGCTCCTCCCCCACTCAAGCTAGCTCACTCTCTCTCTCTCAAAATAAATAAACTTAAAAAAAAAAAAAAAAGATTTTATCTTTAAGTAATCTCTACACCCAACATGGGGCTTGAGCTTATAACCCCATGTTATCAAAACACTCATGCTCCACTGACTGAACCAGCCAAACACCTAAAATTACATACTTTAAATGGGTATACTGAATGGTGTATGAATTACACCACAATAAAGCTATTAAAAATTTAAAACATAAAGTTTTATCTGCCCCCACATACTAAAATTAACTCAAACTCATCAAAAATCTAAATGTTAAGAGCTAAAACTATAAAATTCTTTGAAAATACACAGCAATAAGTCTTCATAGCCTAGGATTTGGCAACAAATTCATAAAAAGGAAACCAAAAGAACAATCAACAAAAGAATATACAGGTAAATTGGACTTCATCAAACTTAAGTTTTTTGTGGAGAGCACTATCAAGAGTGCTAGGATATCCACCCAATAGGAAAAAACATTTACAAACCACGTATGTAATAAAGGTCTCATATCTAGAATATATACATGACTTCTACAACTCAACAACAGAAAAAGATAAAGGAAACGATATAGGAAAAAGTCTGAAAATGTATGGTGATGATGGCTACACAACAATGTAAATGTACTTAATGCCACTGAAATACACACCTAAAAATCTTTAAAATATAAATTTTATGTGTGTATATTTTACACTCTTTTTTTTAAATAAGTGAAGGACTCAAATAGACCATTTCTCCAAAAAAGATGAATAGCCAATTAGCACAGGAAAAGATGCTCATTAGTCATTAAGGCAATGCAAATAAAACGATGAGATACCACTTCACATTCATTAAGATGGATATAATTAAAAAACAAAAAACAAAAAACAAAAAACTAGTAACTATTAGCCAGGACGTAGAGAAATTAGAATCTTCATACACTGATGGTAGGAATGTAAAATAGTGCGGTGGGGTAGCCTGGGTAGCTCATTCGGTTAAGCGTCCCACTCTGGATTTCAGCTCAGGTCATGATCTCACGGTTACTGAGATGGAGCCCTGAGTCGGGCTCTGCACTGACAGAATGGGGCCTGCTTAGGATTCTCTCTCCCTCTCTCTCTGTCCCAACCTCGTTTGTGTGCACACATGCTCTCTGTCTCTCAAAATAAAGAAAGATGGGGGAAAAAAAGGACCTTTGTGTTCATGAACTGGAAGATTTAATATTGTCAAAATGTATATACTACTGAGGGGCACCTGGCTGGCTCAGCCAGTAGAGCATGGAATTCTTGATCTCAGGGTTGTGGGTTTTAGCCACACACCAGGCATAGAGATTACTTAAAAATAAATCTTACCCAAAAAAGTACATACTACTGAAAGCCATCTATAGATTCAACTCGATCCTTACCAAAATTACAAAGGCATTTTTTACTGAAATAGAAAAAAAAAACCTAAAATTTATATGGAACCATAAGAGACTCCTGAATACTCAAAGCAATAATGAGGAGCAAGAAGAACAAAGCAAGAAGTCTCACACTTTCTGATTTCAAAATACATTACAAAGCTACAGTAAACAAAACAAACATAAAAACAGACATATTGACCAAAAGAACAGAAAAGAGAGGCCAAAAATAAACCCACACATTTATAGTAAACTATCTTCAACAACAAGGGCAAGAATATACAATGGGGAAAGGACAGGCTCTTCAACAAATGTATGGGAAAAGTGAATATCCACTTACAAAAGAATGAAATAGAACCTTTAACTTATACCATATACAAAAATCTACTCTAAACTAAGTAAGCCTTAAACTTAAGACCTTAAAGTCCTAAAAGAAAATATAGAGGAGGGGCGCCTGGGTGGCTCAGTCAGTTAAGCGTCCGACTTCAGCTCAGGTCACGATCTCACACTCCGTGAGTTCGAGCCCCGCGTCGGGCTCTGGGCCGATGGCTCAGAGCCTGGAGCCTGCTTCCGATTCTGTGTCTCCCTCTCTCTGCCCCTCCCCTGTTCATGCTCTGTCTCTCTCTGTCTCAAAAATAAAAAACAAACGTTAAAAAAAAAAATTTTTTTTTAAAAAGAAAATATAGAGGAAAAGTTTATTGACACTGGCCTTGGCAATGACTTTCCTGGATGACACCAAAAGCATGGGAAACAAAACGATAGATATGCAAGCTTCTGCACACCAAGGGAAATGATCAGCAAGGTGAAAAGGCAACATACGGAATGAGAGAAAATATCTGCAAATCATATATCTGGTAAAAAGGAAATATCCAATTTGTAGAAGGAACTCTTATAACCCAACAGCAAAACTATCCAATTTAAAAACGGGCAAAAAAGGGGCGCCTGGCTGGCTCAGTCAGTAGAGCATGTGACTCTTGATTTTGGGGTCCTGAGTTCAAGCCTAACATTGGGCATAGAGCTTGCTTAAAAAACAATAAATAATTGTAAAAATGGGCAAAAGATCTGAACAGACGTTTCTCAAAGACATAAAATACAATGGTTTAACAGGCATAGAAAAGCCGCTCAATATAAGTAATTATCAGGGAAATGCAAATCAAAACCACAATGTAGTGTCAACCTTACACCTATTAAGATGGCTATTCTCAAAAAAAAAACCAAAAAAAAACCAAAAAAAAACCAGGTAACTGTTGTTGAGAATGTGGAGGAAAAGGGAACCCTTGTACACTGCTGGTGGGAATGGAAATTGGTACTATGAAAATCAGTATGGAGGTCTCTCAAAAAATTAAAAGTAGTGGGGCGCCTGGGTGGCGCAGTCGGTTAAGCGTCCGACTTCAGCCAGGTCACGATCTCGCGGTCCGTGAGTTCGAGCCCCGCGTCAGGCTCTGGGCTGATGGCTCGGAGCCTGGAGCCTGTTTCCGATTCTGTGTCTCCCTCTCTCTCTGCCCCTCCCCCGTTCATGCTCTGTCTCTCTCTGTCCCAAAAATAAATAAAAAACGTTGGAAAAAAAAAAATTTAAAAAAAAAAATAAAATAAAAAAAAAAATTAAAAGTAGAAAAAAATAAAATAAAACTAGAACTACTAGGGCACCTGGGTGGCTCAGTGGGTTAAGTCACCCGACTTTGGCTCAGATCATGATCTCCCAGTTTGTGGGTTGGAGCCCCACATTGGGCTGTATGCTGTCAGCACAGAGCCTGCTTCAGATCCTGTCTCCCTCTCTCTCTACACATCCCCTACTCACGCAAGCACACTGTTTCTCAAAAATAAATAACCACCAAAAAAAAAAAAATTGAAATCAGGATCTCAAAGAGATATATACATTCCCATGTTCACCACAGCATTATTTACAATAGCAAAGACCTGGAAACAACCTAAATATCCATCAATACATGAATAGTTAAAGAAAATGTGGTATATATGCATACAATGGAGAGTTATTCAGCCTTTATTTTTTTTTTATTTTTTTTTAAACTTTTATTTATTTTTGAGACAGAGAGAGACAGAGCATGAACTGGGGAGGAGCAGAGAGAGAGAGGGAGACACAGAATCTGAAACAGGCTCCAGGCTCTGAGCTGTCAGCACAGAGCCCGACACGGGGCTCGAACTCATGGACCGTGAGATCATGACCTAAGCCGAAGTCAGATGCTCAACCGACCGAGCCACCCAGGTGCCCCTATTCAGCCTTTAAAAAAAAATTTTTTTTATGTTTTATTTTGTATTTGAGAGAGACAGCGAGCAGGAAAGGAGCAGAAAAATGGAGACAGAATCCAAAGCAGACTCCAGGCTCCGAGTTGTTAGCACAGAGCCCAATGCGGGGCTTGAACTCACAAGCCATGAGATCATGACCTGAGCCAAAGTCGGACACTTAACCATCTGAGCCACCCAGGCACCCCAACTTTTTTTTTTTTTAAAGCAAGCTCTACACCCAACATGGGGCAACAACTCATGGAACAAATCCAGCCACTTACTACAACATAAATCAACACAGAAGACATTATGCTAAAGGAAATAAGTCAGACACAGAAAAACAAATTCTACACGATCCCACTTATTACCACAAATATAACTAGTCAAATTCACAGAAGTAGAATGGTAGTTGAGGGGGGAAGAGGATATCAGGGAGGTGTTAGTTAAAGCGTACATAGTTTCACACATACAAGATAAATTCTAGAGATCTACTGCACAGCATAGTGCATACAGTTAACAATACCATATTATATACTTGAAAAATGTTAAGGGGATAGGTCTTATGTTTAATGTTCTCAAAAGAAGAAAAAGGGGAGGTGCCTGGGTGGCTTAGTTGGTTAAGCAACCAACTTTTGATTTTGGCTCAGATCATGATCTCACAGTCATGAGATGGAGGCCTGCATCAGGCTCTGAGCTGAGAGTGGAGCCTCCTTAAGATTATCTATCTCCCTCTGCCCCTCTCCCCTGCTCACGCTCTAGCTCTCTAAAATACAATTTTAAAAAATAAAAACAAGAAACAAACATTTAGGGCACATCCACAAACTAACCGCCTAGGTGCTTAAAAAAAAAGAGGGAAGAAACTTTTAAGCCCATGGTTCAATGTATGACATTATGTATGGTGCTAATTCTACAGATGTATACTGATCTTTAAGTTTATCAAGAAGTATAGATTAAATATGTACACTTTTGTGTAACATAAAAAAAAAAATTAAAGGGGAAAAAGGTTAAAATTACCATATGGCACAGCAATTCCACCCTGGGGTATTTACACAAGAGATTCAAAAATAGGTATTCAAATAAAACTTGTATACAACTATTCACAGCAACATCATTCATCATAGCCAAAAAATAGAAACAAAAGGAACAACAAGTGTTGGCGAGGATATGGAGAAAAAGGAACACTTTTGCACTGGTAGTAGCAATGCAAACTGGTACAGGAATTATGGAAAACAGTATGGAGGTTCCTCAAAAAGTTGTAAGTAGAACCACCCTACAATCAAGCAACCACACTATTGGGTATCTACCAAAAAAATACAAAAACACTAATTTAAAGGGTTATCTGCACCCTGATGTTTATAACACCACTATTTACAATAGCCAAAAAATGGAAGCAACCCAAGTGCCCAATGATACATGAATGGATAAAGAAGATGTGATATATGTATACAATGGAGTATTATTCACCCATAAAAAAGAAAGAAATCTTGCCATCTGTAATGACATGGATGGAGCTCGAGAGTATAATGCTAAGAGAAATAAGTCAGTCAGAAAAAGACAAATTTCATATGATTTTACTCATATGTGGAATTTAAGAAACTAAACAAATAAGCAAAGGAAGAGAGAAAAGAGACAACCAAGAAATCGACTCTATCTTAAGATAGAGAACTAATAGTCACCAGAAGGGAGGTCAGTGGGAGGAGAGGTAAAACAGGTTATGGAGATTAAGGAGTGCACTTGTGATAGACACTGGGTGAGGAATGAAATTGCTGAACTGTATTGTACACCTGAAACTAACATAACATTGTTATGTTAACTATACTGGAATTAAAATTTTTATTTTTAAAAGTTTTTTTTTTTTTAATGTTTATTTATTTTTGAGACAGAGAGAAACAGAGCATGAATGGGGGAGGGGCAGAGAGAGAGGGAGACACAGAATCGGAAGCAGGCTCCAGGCTCTGAGCCATCAGCCCAGAGCCCGATGCGGGGCTCGAACTCACAGACTGTGAGATCGTGACCTGAGCTGAAGTCGGACGCTTAACCGACTGAGCCACCCAGGCGCCCCAAAATTTTTAAAAAAGATATGTGACTAACAAAATAAATAGATAAGTAAAATACAAAAAATGGGAACAAACCAACATCGATGAATTGATGACTAAAAAAATGTGGTAAATCCACATCATGAAATATCATTTGGCCACAAAGAGAAATAAAAGTACTGATACCCACTATAATGTGAATGAAACTTGAAAACACGATACTACATAAAAGAAGTCAAACACAGAAAGCCACATACTTTAATTCCATTTTTATGAAATGTCTAGTGTTGGCATACCCATTAAGACAAAAGAAGAACAGTGGTTTCCGTGGGTTAGGGAAAAGGAAGGGGCACCTCGTGGAGCATGCGCCTCTTAAATCTCAGGGTTCTGAGTTCAAGACCCACGTTAGGTGTAGAGATAACTTAAAAATAAAATCTTTATAGACAGGTGGGTGGCTCAGTTTATTAAATATCAAACTCTTGCTTTCAGCTCAGGTCATGATCTCAATTTTTGAGTTTGAGCCCCAAGTCGGGCTCTGTGGTGATACATGGAGTCTGCTTCAGATTTTCTCCCTCCCTCCCTCTCTCTGCATCTCCCCTGCTGGCCTGCTGGCTCTCTCTCTCTTTCCAAAAAAAAATTTTTTTAACTTAAAGAATAAAAAATTTAAAAAACAAAATCTTTAAAAAAAAAAAAAAAGGAAAAAAGGAAAATGGGGAGCAACTGGTTAAAGAATCAGGAGTTTCTTTTTGGGTGATAAAAATGTTCTGCAATTAAATACTGGTAGTGGTTACACAACACTGTAAATAAAAGAAATGCCAATGAACTATATACTTTAAAATCATTAAAATGGTGGGGCACCTGAGTGGCTCAGTCGGTTAAGCATCTAACTTCAGCTTAGGTCATGATCTTGCGGTTTGTGAGGCCTGTGTCAGGCTCTTTGCTGTCAGCACAGAGCCCACTTTGGATCCTATGTCTCCCTCTCTCTCTGCCCCTCTCCCTATCCTGCTCCTGCACAAGCACGCCCTCTCTCTCTCATAAATAAATAAATACATAAATTAAATCGCTAAAATGGTAGATTTTATAAGCTATTTAAATTGCACCTCATTTTTTTTTAAGTAGGCTTCAGGCCCAGCATTGAGCCCAAGGTGTGGCTTGAACTCACAACCCTGAGATCAAGACCTGAGCTGAGATCAAGAGTTGGATGCTTAACTGAACTACCCAGGTGTCCCTGATCTCATTTTCTTAAAAACTAAGTATTTAGGGGCACTTGGGTTGCTTAGTCAGTTAAGCATCCATCTCTTGGTTTTGGCTGAGGTTATGATCTCACGGTTTCCTGAGTTCGAGCCCCAGGTCAGGGTCCACACTGACAGTGTAAAGCCTGCTTGGGATTCTCTCCCTCTCTTTTGTCCCTCCCCCACTCACACTGTCCCTTTCAGTATCAAAATAAATACTTAAAAAAAGTCTTTTCACTTAAAAAAATAAAACAAAACAAAAAAACTAAGTGTCTAGTTTCCTAAGGTAACTACTTTTTAAATGGAACATTTTGTATATGGTATGATAAACTTAAAGAACATTTCATTACTTCATAGTTACACTGACATTGTGGTTATTTATTAGTAAATAGATATAACTCAAATCAAACAAATAAATTCTCATACTAGGTAGAAGTTAACATGTAGCTTTAAAATACAGTACAGATTTGCAGGTAACATTTGTCTCTCCAATGTTTTTAAGCCAACTTGACATGCAGACATGAAAGAAACTAATAATCAAATGTCTACCTCCAATTTAATCTTCCATTTATAAGAGTCCACTAAAAATACATTAGTAATGAACAGTGCCCTTAGTCCTTTGTAACAGAAGAGGCAGCATAGCAGAGAGAAAAATGCTCTGAAACCAGATGGCCCTGACTAGAATACTAGCACCATCACTTGGGAAACCACTCAATCTGTCTAACCTTGTATTTCCTAATGTGTAAACCTGAAATAATGACTGTGCCTAGCAACTCATGGGGTTGTTCTGAGGATTATAAAATGAGATAATACTTAAGTGCTTAGTAGAGAGCCTGGCTGCCTAGCATATGGAATTCAATATATGTTAAATATTATAATTAACAATAGGAGCCAATATCCACCATATGCCATGCACTGTGCTAAGACTTAATTTTCCAAATATTTTATGCATTAAGATACTAAACATAGGAGTCAAGTGTGGTCTCAAATGGAGATCTGTCCAATTCCAAAGCCCATGTTCTTTCTACAATGCCAAACTGCCTTTCTATACAACATATTCATCTTTATAACTTTGTCATTATTTATCAACTAAGGGAGAAGTTAATTAAATTACTTCACATTTCATATAGAAAAGTAAAAACATAATAAGGCTAATTAAATACAATGTTTATAAATACTTAAAAAAAAAAGAAAAACTACAGGGGAGCCTAGCTGACTCAGTAGAGCATGTGACTCTTGATCTTAGGGTTGTAAGTTCGAGCTTCATGCTGGGTGCAGAGCTTACTTAAAAAGTTAAAAACTATATTTAAAAATAAATACATACATACATGCTATAATGATTTCCAGTTTGGTCAATTTTAAAAAATCCTTAACAGCATAGAAAAACTCTTACGATTTTTTAAAATGGGATTTAATCTATGTTTTTTCCTAAAGAGTAGCAACCAAAAATAAGAAACAACTAAATACAACTAAATACAAGGGGAGGAATATAATCCAATCATTTAAACAAAAAAAGGGAGAACTCAGGTAAACCTAGACCTTGAATACCCATCTTGAACAACATCCTTTCCTGCCCCACCCTCCCTAACTAATCACAACATATTCAACTCTTTATTCTCCTAAAGCAGCAACTATTTCAATCTTTGGAATCCTAAATCATACATATTCTTCTCAGCCTAGCACACATTCCCCTGCCCCAACTTCTACCATATTCCCATCTTACAAATGGCTTGCACATAAAAAAAAATAAAATAAAATAACTGGCAAATGAATGCACTGTCTCAGTTATTGTTAGTAATTATCAAAATGCAATAGTACAATAAAATATACTTGCTAGTGTCACTTTTATTTTTTTATTTTTTTAAAATGTTTATTTATTTTTGAGAGAAAGAAAGCATGCAGTGCAAAAAGAAAGGAACCAAGGATCCAAAGCAAGCCTCCTGCGGACAGCAGAGAGCCAGATGCAGGGCTTGAACCCACAAACCATGAGATCACAACCCCAGTGGAAGTCGGACACGCAACTGACTGAGCCACCCAGGTGCTCCTAACTTCTAAGTTTTAAAAGTGACTTTGGGGTGACTGGGTGGCTCAGTCGGTTAAGTGTCTGACTTCAGCTTGGGTCATGATCTCACGGCTTATGGGTTCCAGCCCCATTTCAGACTTGCTGATGCTGGGACGGAACCCGCTTTGAATCCTCGATTCCCCTCTCCCTCTCAATGCCCTTCCCCATCTCTAAAAAAAAAAAAAAACAAAAAAAAACAAAAAAAAAACCACCTTAGAAAGTAACTTCTACTATAAAAATAACCACATAAAAAATTAAGTAAAATTCATTCTGTCAGGACAATTATTACCCTAATATCAAAACCAGACAGGGACATTCCAAGAGAACTATACACCTATACGCTAGTATCCCTAATGCCTGAAAATGTAAAAATCTTCAAGAAAATACCAGCAACCCAAATACAGCAACCTACAAAAAATATACAACTCTACACAAAATGGAATTTATCCCAAGAATGCAAAACTGGTTCAATATACAAAAAAATCAATATAATACATACATTAAAAATGAAGAGGGAAAAAAAATTTTTTTTAAATAAAAAATAAAAATGAAGAGGGGATGGAACTACACCAAAATAAAAAGATTTTGTACAGTGAAGGAAACCATCAACGAAATGACAAGGCAACCTAGAATGGGAGAAGATATTTGCAAATAATGTATCTGATAAGAAGTTAATATCCAAAATATACAAAGAACTTACACAACACAAAAAATCTGATTAAAACAAATAGTCTGATTAAAATAATCTGATTAAAAAGGAGCAAAGGACCTGAATACACACTTTCCCAAAGAAGATATACAGACTAACAACAAATCACCCAAGACAAAATTAAGGGGCTAGCTCAGTTGGTAGAATGCACGACTCTCAATCTCAGGGTCCTGAGTTCAAGCCCTGTGTTGGGGCATGGAGCCTACTTACAAACAAAACAAAACAATTCCATTTAAAATAGCATCAAAAAAGTTTAGAATTAAATGTTTAAATGGAGTGCAAGGGGCGCATGGGTGGCTCAGCAGGTTAAGCATCCGACTTTGGCTCAGGTCATGACCTCATGGTTTGTGAGTTCGAGTCCCACACTGGGCTCTGTAATGACAGCTCAGAGCCTAGAGCCTGCTTCAGATTCTGTGTGTCACTCTCTCTCTCTGCCCCTCCCCTGCTCACACTCTGTCTCTCTCAAAAATAAATAACATTAAGAAATTAGAATAAAATAAAATGTTTAAAAAAAAAAAAGGAGTGCAAGACTTGTATGCTGAAAACCATAAACCACCACCAAACAATATTAAATACCTAAATAAATGAAACAATATTCCATGTTTAGGGATTGGAGATAATATTGCTAAGATGAAGAAAAGCCTCAAAACAATCTATAAATTCAACACAGTCTCTATCAAAATTCCAGTTCCCTTTTTTGCAGAAAGTGACAAGCTGATCCTAAACTGTATATGAAAATGCAAGGGGACAGAATAAACAAAACCACCTTGAAAATGAAAAACAAAATTCGAGGACATACACTTCCTGATTTCAAACTTACTACAAAGTTGTATCAATCATAAATGTGTGGCAGTGGCATAATTATGGGTAGACATACAGATCAACAGAAGAACATAATTGAGAGTCCACAAATAAATCCTGACATATTTACAAGGGTGCCAAAATCATTTACTAAAGAAAGAATAATCTTTTCGACAAATGGTGCTGGGACAACTAGATACCCACATGCAAAAGAAGTTGGGCTCCTACTTCACACCATATACAAAACATTCTAAATGGATAAAAGACCTAAATTTAAGAGCAAAAATACAATTTTGGAAGAAATCATAGGAGTAAATCTTCCTGATTAAGATTTTATTTTTTTTTGCTTGTTTAGTATGTATCTTTTTAAGATTTTATTTTTAAGTAATCCCTAAACTCAATGTGGGGCTTTAACTTACAACCCCGGGATCAAGAGTTGCATGTTCTACTGACTGAAACCAACCAGATGCCCCATCTTCCTGATTTTATATTAGACAATGTTTTCTTACATATGACACCAAAAGCACAAAGAAAAAAAAAATTAAATAAACTGGACTTGATCAAAATTAAAAACCTTGTGCTTTGGGGCGCCTGGGTGGCTCCATCAGTTAAGCATCTGACTCTTGATTTGGGCTCAGGTCATGATCTCAATGTTCATGAGTTTGAGTCCCATGTCCAGCTCCATGCTGCCAGTGCAGAGCCTGCTTGGGATTCTCTCTCCCTCTCTCTACCTCTCCCCAACTCGCTCTTCCCCTCCCTCTCTCCCAAAATAAACTTTTTAAATAAATGGCTAGGGTAGAAAATTTCATGTTATGTGTACTTTACCACAATTAAAAACTAGGGGCACCTGGGTGGTCAACTGGTTAAGCATCCGACTCTTGATCTCAGCTCAGGTCAGGTCTTGATCTCAGGGTCATGAGTTCAAGCCCTGTGTTGGACTCCATGCTGGGTGTGAAGTGTACAATAAATAAACAAACAAATAAGTGGATGAATAAATAAATAAAAGGGGTGTCAAGGTGGCTCAATCAGTTAAGCATGCAACTCTTGATTTCAACTCAGGTTATGATCTCACTGTTCATGAGATGGAGCCCTGTGTCAGGTTCCATGCCTATAGCATGGAGCCTGCTTGGGATTCTCTCTTTCCCTCTCTCTGTCCCTCCCCTGCTGGTGCTCTCTCTCACAAAATAAATAAACATTTAAGAAAATAAAAATAAGTTAAAAAATAAAAAATAAAAATTTGAGGTGCCTGGGTGGCTCTGTCAGTTAAGTGTCTGCCTCTTGATTTCAGCTCAGGTCATGATCTCAGTCATGAGATTGAGCCCCACCTCAGGCTCCATGCTGGGCATGGAGCCTGTTTAAGATTCTCTCTCTCTCTCTCTCCCTTTGGCCCTCCCTGTCCCACTCTCTCTCTCTCTCAAAATAAATAAGTAAATAAGTAAATAAATAATAAAAAATAAAGAATTCCCACTGAAACAGGCACATTCATATACTGCTGGTTGGGACTGTAAACATATATACTTACTCTAAGTGGTGAAGCATAGTAATATCTTTCGAAATTATATATGTATTTAATTTTGACCCACAAGCCCAGTTCTTGAGAGTAGAGATTTATTTTACAGATGTATTTACATACACTGAAATATGTGTATGTATGTATGTATGAATTATGCATATGGTTGTTCACTTTTAGCAAAAGAATATATGAATTGAAAATGCCCATATTCATACAATAGAAACGAATCCACATGTAAAAAAGAATGAGAGAACTATGTTATAAAATGGAAAGATTTCAGGGCACCTGGCTGGCTCAGTCGATACAGCATGCAACTCTTGAGCTTCAGGTTCTAAGTCTGAGCCCCACATTGGGTATAGAGATTACTTAAAAATAAGATCTTAAAAATGAATAAATGGAAAGATTTCTACAATATATTAAATAAAAAAGCAAGATTATGTGTGCATAATCTGCTACCTTTGCCATAAAAAGGGTGGGAGGTGCCACAGGAATTGAAGGTATTAAATGAGCAGACAACGAACAAGGGTACTTCACTGGTTACCTTTTTGTACTGTATTTTTGAGCCACATATCTATGCAAAAATTCAATTCAGTTTAAAAGTAGAAAGTGGGGGCAGCTGGGTGGTTCAATCAGTTAAGCATCCAACTTTTGGTTTTAGCTAAGATCATGATCTCACAGTTTGTGGGTTCAAGCCCCAGTCGGTCTCTGAATTAACAGTGCAGAGCCTACATGGGATTCTCTCTCTCCCACTCATATTCTCTCTCCCTCTCTCAAAATAAATAAACTTAAAAATAAATAAGTAAATAAATAAATAAATAAATAAATAAGTAGTAGTAGTAGTAGTAGTAGTAGTAGTAGTAGAGGTGCCTGGGTGGCTCAGTTAGTTTAAGGGTCTGACTCCTTGATTTTGGCTCAAGTCATAATCTTAGGGTCCTGAAATCAAGCCCACATTGGGTTCCACACTCAGCGCTGGGCCTGCTTAAGATTTTCTCTCTCCCTTGGGGCAACTAATGGCTCAGTCCATTGAGCTTCTGATTCTGTTTCGGCTCAGGTCATGATCCAAAGGTTCGTGAAATCAATCCCCAAGCAGGGCTCTGTGCTGACAGCACTGATCATGCTTAGGATTCTCTCTCCCAATCTCTCTCTCTCTCAAAATAAACATAAAAAAAAATAGGATTTTCTCTTCCCCCTTGGCCGCTCACAGGAAATTTCTCTCAAAACAAAAAAACAGTAGTTAATCATGGTCTATTTTGCATACTTAAGCATTCTTTTTTTTTTTTTTTTTTTTTTGAAGGGGGGAGCAAATGAGAGAGAAAAGGAGAGAGAAGCAGGGCTCACACTCACCTGAAGAAGGGCTCAAACTCAAGAACCATGAGATAATGACCTGAGCCAAAGTCAGATGCTTAATGACTGAGCCACCCAGGCGCCCCTTAAGCTTTCTCCTTTAATCAAAACTATTCATAGGGGCTCCTGGGTGGCTCAGTCGGTTGAGCGTGCAACTTCAGCTCAGGTTATGATCTCACGGTTCGTGGGTTCGAGCCCCGGGTCAGGCTCTGTGCTGACAGCTCAGAGCCTGGAGCCTGCTTCAGATTCTGTGTCTCCCGCTCTCTCTGTTCCTCCCCTGCTCGTTCTGTCTCTGTCTCTCAAAAATAAATAAACATTAAAAAGAATTAAAAAAAAAAACTGTTCATTTCGGGGATTCTGGGTGGCTCAGTCGGTTAAGCCTCCGACTTCAGCACAGGTCGTGACTTCATGGTTCATGAATTCAAGCTCCACATCAGGCTCTCTGCTGTCAGTGCAGAGCCTGCTTTGGATCCTGTCTCCCTCTCTCTTTGTCCCTCCCCCACTCTCTCTCTCTCAAAAATAAACATTTAAAAAATATTTCAAGGGGCACCTGGGTGGCTCAGTCAGTTGAGTGTCCAACTTCTGCTCAGGTCATGATTTCACAGTTTGTGGGCTCAAGTCCCACATCGCGATCTATGCTGACAAGCTTGCTCAGAGCCTGGAGCCAGCTTCGGATTCTGTGTCTCCTTCTCTCTCTGCCTCTCTCTCTCTCTCAAAAATAAACAAAAGTAAAAACTATTTCAAAAATAGGGATGCCTGGGTGGCTCAGTCAGTTGAGCATCCAACTCTTGGTTTGGGCTCAGGTCGTGACCTCCCTGTTTATAGAATCGGGCCCCATGTCAGGCTCTGTGCTGACAGCTCAAGAGGCTGCAGCCAGCTTCAGATTCTGTGTCTCCCTCCCTCTCCCTCCCTCTCTCCCTCTCTCTCTCTGCCCCTCCACCACTTGTGCTTTCTCTCTTTAAAATAAACATTTTGAGAAACTTAAACAAATTTTTTTTTAAATACGGGCACCTGGGTGGTTCATTCAGTTGAACATCCAACTCTTGGTTTTGGCTCAGGTCATGATCTCAGTTTTGTGGGTTTGAGCCCCGCACAGGGCTCTGTTCTGACAGCAAGGGGCCTGCTTGGGATTCCTTCTCTCTCTCTGCCCCTCCCCGACTCACACAGTCTCTCAAAAATAAATAAAACTTTAAAAAACATTATTTTAAAAATAAATAATTTTTTTTAAAAATTCATTTCTTGTTGGATAGGTGTGGTAACCAGCCTCCAAGATGGTCCCCAATGATTCCCATCTCTAGGTATTCATGGTATTCAACCCATGGTTTTCCCCTCCCACATTTATCCCCTTAATTCTTCCTGCTTGGTCTCTCCTCTCTTGGATCACTCACCCTGGGGGAAACTAGTACATACTATGAGCAGCCCTATGGAAAAGCTCATCTGGCAAAGAACTAAGGACTCCTACAGCCAACCAGCAACATTTTCTTGGACAGGGATCCTAGAGCCTTTAGAGGACTGCAGCACTGGCTGACATCTTGCTTGTAATCTCATGAGACACTGAGACAGAACCACCCAACTAAGCCACTCCCAGATTCCTAACCCTCTGTGATATTAATGTTTGTTTTAGCCTGCTAAATTTGAAAGTAATTTGTTAGGCAAAATTGATAACTAATACAGAGGGAAACATTCCTTTCACAGCTTTAAGAATTTATGTTTTCAAAAAGGTATTAAAGACACTATAAAAATTGTCATCATCATGGTACTGGATATTAAAATAAAATCCATATTAAATCAGTAACTGTGACAGATATGATTTCTTCACATTTTTATGTCTGTAAAGTTAATCAAATACATAGAAGCACAATAAGCTTTGAATCGATAAAAGAAATCACTTCAAAACACAGATCTGGGTAAATGAAAAATCAAACTTCAGCTGTACAACTACAGAAAAGCATTCACTAAAACTGAAAAGAGACTGGGGCACCTGGGTGGCTCAGTCAGTTAAGCACCCAACTCTATTTTGGCTCAGGTCATGATCTCACAGTTTGTGAGATCTAGCCCCACATCAGGCTCCATGCTGTCAATGCAGAGCCTGCTTGGGATTCTCTCTCCCCCCCTCTCTCTGCGCCTCCTGCACTCTCATTCTCCTTCTCTCAAAATAAATAAAAAATTTAAAAGAAATGCAAAAAAAAAAAAACCAAAACCAAAACTATTGAAACGGTACGATCCTTTTGCAAAGCCATAGAGAAGTACACACATCAAGATACAAAAAATTTAACCCATTACCCTGATATTCTACTACCAGCAGTTTATCCTTAGGAAATAATTCCACAAACAGTATTATGAAATTATTACAAGGAAATAATTCCACAGATATTACCTATCAAGACTCTACTTACAACTCTAACATCTACTCCACCAAAGAAATTATTTCAGTGGTTTAATTAACTGCACTGTAATACTTCTGCCCACTCTACTATGTTAAAGAAGAACATCTGAAATGTAGATTTTATTACCTCTCAACAACTGCTCTGCAATTCTTTACTGATGGTGGCATAAGTAGAGGTGCTATTCCTTGATATACTTAATATAAAAACAAATTCAAGACATTGTCAGTTGAACCAAATGTAATTTGAATAAATGCCTTTAGATGTAAAATTCCAAAGACAATTAGGATAGCATTAATGTCTATTATTTTTAGTGAGTACAGAGACAACTTCTACATCACCTACTTGCACCAGGGACCCCCAACAGCTCCAATTACACTATCAAGAGAAATTTGAGATGACAAGGGGAATATACCGTTGCAATTTACAAAGACTAACCTTCAGACTCTTCCTGGTATATAAGGGGATATCATATAACCAGTAATTATTTTTAATTTAATCTAATGGGTAAATACAATTGTTCATACTCCAAAATGGATTTTATCCTTCCAGCAATCTTTAGCAGAATATTATGGTATTTTATATAAAATCACTCGAATGTGAAAAGGACTTTAGAAACCTTAATAAGTAATTTTGCCTAATAAAGCAACACTAAAATCTGTTCCAACTTATTAAGGGGAAACCACAAATGTGTATGACTTTGTTGGTTCTCTAATAAATTATCTAAAAGTGGAAGCAATGTTTAAAATTATGGTTTGTATATAACCATTACAAAGAATGTAAAGCATCTAGGATATATAAAGAACTCTCAAAACTCAACAGTTTAAAAAAAAAATCAAACAATCCAATTAGAAAATGGGCAAAAGAGATGAACATATTTCACTAGAGGATATACAGATGGCAAATAAGCACACAAAAAGATGTTCAACATCATTAGCTATCAGGAAAATGCCAATTAAAACCATAATGAGAGATCATTATATAACTATCAAAATGGCTGAAATAAAAACAGTGACAACACAAGTGCAAATCAAAACCACAATGAGACATCACCTCACACCTGTCAGAATGGCTAAAATAAAAAAAACACAAGAAACAAGTGTTGGCAAGTGGAGAAAAAGGAACCCTTCTGTACTGCTGGCAGGAATGCAAACTGGTACGGCCACTGTGGAAAACAGTATGGAGGTTCCTCAAAAAATTAAAAATAGTATTACCAGATGATCCAGTAGTTCCACTACTGGGTATTACCCAAAGAATACAAAAACACTAATTCAAATATATATATATGCACCCCTATGTTTATTGCAACATTATTTGCAATAGCCAAGATACAGAAGCAACCCAAATGTTCATCAACAGATGAATGAATAAAGAAAATGTGGAAGATATATATATGTATCAAACAATCCAATTAGAAATGAGCAAAACATACATACATACACATACACACACATATATAACAGACTATTACTCAGCCATAAAAAAGAATGAGATTTTGCCATTTGCAACAACATGGATGGATCTAGAGGGTATAAGGCTAAGTGAAATAAATCACAGAAAGACAAAAATATATTTTTCACTTGTGGGATTTAAGAAACAAAGAACAATTTTTTTAAAAAAACCGACAAAAAACTAGACTCTTAAATATAGAAAACAAATTGGTGGTTACCAGAGGGCATGTAGATCTCGGGGAGGGGTGAAAAAGAGTAAGATACACTTATCTTGGGGTGCCTGGGGGGCTCAGTTGGTTGACCATCTGACTTGGGTTTCAGCTCAGGCATGATCTCACAGCTTATGAGTTCAAGCCCTGTGTCAGACTCTGTGCTGACAGTATGGAGCCTGCTTGGAATTCTCATTCCCTCTCTCTTTTGCCCCTTCCCCACCCTCTCTCTCTTTCTCTCAAATAAACTTTAAAAAAAAAAAAAAAAAGAGTACACTTATCTTGATGCACACTAATGTATAGAATTGTTGAATCATTATACTGTACACCTCACAGTAATATAACCTGTACATTCATTGTACTGGAATTTTAGAAAGAAAGAGAAAGAAAGAAAGAAAGAAAGAAAGAAAGAAAGAAAGAAAGAAAGGAAGAAAGAAAAGATTCACTCATATGAGGACTTTAAGACACAGAACATATAAACATAAGGGAAGGGAAGCAAAAGTAATATAAAAACAGGGAGGGGGACAAAACATAAGAGACTTTTAAATATGGAGAACAAACAGAGGGTTACTGGAGGCATTGTGGGAGGGGGGATGGGCTAAATGGGTAAGGGGCACTAAGGAATCTACTCCTGAAACCATTGTTGCAGTATATGCTAACTAATTTGGAAGTAAATTAAAAAAAGAAGAGAAGAAAAAAGAAAAAAGGAAAAGAAGCGCCTGGCTGGCTCAGTTGGTACAGCATGTGACTCTTGATTTCAGGGTTGTAAGTTCAAGCCCTACAGTGGGTGTAGAGATTATCAAACCCCACCCCCCCCCAAAACAAAACAAAAAAAAAAAAAACTTAAAAAAAGAAAAAAATAGACCAAGAAAAAGAAAGAAATAGTGATAACACCAAATGATGGCAAAGATGCAAAGAGACTCCATCACTCATATACTGCCAGTAAGAATGTAAATGATAGAGTTGCTCTGAAAATCAGCTTGGCAGCTTCTTATAAAACTAAACATGTCACTACCATATGATTCAGCAATTGTACTTGGGCATTTATCCCAGAGAAATGAAAACTTATGTTTACACAAAAACCTATATACAAATGTTCATAGCACTTTTACTTCCAATAGACAAAAATTAGAATAAGGCCAGATGTCCTTTAACAGGTGAAGGGCTGAACAAGCTGTGGAATATACACTGTGTGGAATATTACTTAGTAATAAAAAGGAATAAAATATTGATACATTCAATAAACTGAAGGAATCTCCAGGAACTTACACAATATAAGTTAAAGAACCCAATCCCCAAAAGCTTTATACTATATGATACCATTTATGTAACATTTTTAAAATAACAAAATTTTACAAACAAAGGACAGAGTAAGTAATTAGCAAAGGCTGGGGAAGGAGCTGTAAGAAAAGAAATGGATTTGATGTAAAAGGGCCAAGGGAGAGATTCTTGTGGTGTTGGAACTGTTTAGTATCTTGACCGTGGTGACACATATGTGAACCTACACCAGTGATAAAAATGTAGAGAACTTAATATACACATTATATATTCTACGTACTACACAAAATGAATACAGGTAGATCTGGAGACATCTAGAACACATCTTCTTAGAAATACAGAATTTTCTTCTAGGAAAAAAAAAACGCGAAAAACAAAAACTGGGTTCATGTGAACAAGATTGATGGATTAGATCAACATCAATATCCTGGTTGTAATATTTGACTTTTTCATAAAACATTACCATTGCAAAACCAGGCAAAATGCACAAGAGATCCCTCTGTATTATTACTTAAAACTACATGTGAATCTACATTTATCTCAGTAAAAAATTTCAATAATAAAAATGAGAGTGGAGCTCTATCTACATGCTCATATGAAAATATGTCCTTAATATATTAACCAAGGTACTGAACACATATACAGGCCATTTACATTACCAAATTTTAAAAAAAGAAAAGGTTTGTATGAAAAGAAAAGTTTAATAGAACATTAAGTACATGAGGGGTGACAGAAATAGAAACTTTTACCTTCCATTTTTAAGTCTGACTTTTTTTTGCCACAAATATTTATTACCTTTCTAACTAAAAAGAATCACAGCCAGGGTGCCTGGGTGGCTCAGTTGGTTAAGCATCTGACTTTTTTTTTTAATGTTTTTATTAATTTTTGAGAGAGAGGAGAGAGAGTGTGAGCAGTGGGGGGGGGGGGGGAGAGAGAGGGAGAGGGAGAGAGGGAGAGAGGGAGAGAGGGAGAGAGAGAGAGAGAGAGAGAGGATCCGAAGCAGGCTCTGTGCTGACAACAGAGAGAATCTGATATGGGGATTGAACTCACGAACTGTGAGATATGACCTGAGCCAAGTCAAATGCTTAACCGACTGAGCCACTCAGGCACCCTGTGTCCCACTCTTGATATCAGCTCAGGTCATGATCTCACAGTTCCTGAGTTTGAGCCCGGCATGGGGCTCTGCACTGACAGGGCAGAGCCTGCTTGGAACTCTGGTCTCTCCCTTTCTCTTTGCCCCTTCCCTGTTTGCTCTTTTAAAACAAATAAACATTAAAAAAAAAAAAAAAATCCTAGCCATTTCTTCAAAAGGCCACACTTGAAATTATTTTAAAAGTCTAAGGAACAATCATTCAATGAAAATCAAACCCACCACTGCAAAAGAGATGGGATCTCCTTTCAGTGGGTTCTTGTGAAAACTAGGGGGTAGAGATGTAACATTTACATCCATGACAATGACAAAAGACAACCAGCAAAACAACATAATAGTTATACCACTTAACAGCTGGGAGAACACAAAGATCCTGATCCCACTACACAAAGTAAATTCTCATGATTACCAACCAAAAATGGATAAAATTCTATTAAACAGAAATAGAAACTGTCAACAGTTTATGTCTTTAACTTACCAAGTAAGGCAGAAGAGTTCAGAAGAATAAAGAAAAAAAAGCAAAAATGCAAAGACAGGCTTCTCGAAATTCACGACTAACTCTCCCAAAAGGTGTTTGGTTCTTGCATATAATAGGCATTGCTTACTGAGCACCTACTTCAGAACTAGCATCTAGTATCTTGTTGCACTCTCAAACCTGTAGATAAGGTACTAGCCCCAATTTAGAGATGAGGAACTGGGCCTCAGAGATTAAAGGGACTTCTCCAACTAAACAGGAAGAACAGTACACACTCAGACACACTCAGAGATCTGTTCAATTTAAGACCATTATGATTTGGGGTACCTGGGTAGCTCAGTAAGTTAAGTGTCCAACTCTTGATTTCGGTTCAGGTCATATCTCGTGGTTTGAGATTGAACACCACGTCAGGCTCTGTGCTGACAGTGTGAAGCCTGCTTGGGATTCATTCATATTCTCTCTCTCTCTCTCTCTCTCTCTCTCTCTCTCTCTCCCCCCCTCTCTCTCTGCACCCCCTCCCACTCACGTGCTCTCACTCTCTCTCAAAATAAACTCAAAAAAATAATAATAAGACCACTATGATTTAATATCCACAATTAAAAGACTGAAAAGTGAGGGGGCACCAGGCTGGCTCAGTCGGTGAAGCATCCAACTCTTGATCCCAGGGTCATGAGTTCAAGCCCCAAGTTGGGTGTGGAGCCCACTTAAAAAAAATTACCTTGTTAAAAGATTGAAAGTGAGAATGTGGAGAAAAATATTAGGATATTAGGAAACTCAAGTTCAAAGACCTTAGAAATTGAGTGCATGAGGAGATAAAGTCAAAAAAATTCTGAGGTTTTAAAATTTGGTACACCGAGGAGAAGAGCTGACAGTCCATTCATCACCTTCCTATCTAAAACTTACTTCCTGGGGCACCTAGATGGCTAAGTCAGTTAAGCCTCTGACTTCGGCTCAGGTCACGATCTCACCTCTTGTGGGTTCAAGCTCCACAATGAGCTCTGTGCTGACAGCTCAGAGCCTAGAGCCTCCTTTGGATTCTGTGTCTCCCTCTCTCTCTGCCCCTCCCTGCCTCTCAAAAATAGATAAACATTAAAAAAAAATTTTTTAATAAGTAAAATAAAATCTACTTCCCTCCCCAAGTTGTACTGCTATAATAGCACCATCCACCCTTTCCTTTGGTAACTATATAAAGGACTACTACAAAAAAGGCATCATACTACATACTGTTAATATGCAACGATGAATCAGACCAAGAGGATAAAGACATGAGCCAGGGGAGGGTGTGAAGTAAAGCAAATCTAATCTATTAGTAAATAGTTCAGTCTGACTGAACCCAGAACACCTTGGATATAGCATATATGAGATTTGAGAAAGTCAAGAAAGGGTCCTATCAAAGAGGCACTAAATATGGGCTTTGTTTGTTAGGTAAATAGGGAAAGAAGTGAGGCACTGAAGGTAAAGCTTTAACCAGAGACCTAGAATTTCTCATTTTGGAGGTCAGAAGTAATTTTGGATAAGACAGACTGGAAAGAAAAACTATATGAAGAGTGATAAAAACCTCATAGTAGAATGGGAATTAAGAAATGAAAAAAAGACTGGAGAATCTGTGTAATTTAGAAATCGCATAATGGAGTGCCTGGCTGGCTCAGTCGGAAGAGCAGCATGTGACTCTTAATCTCAGGGTCATGAGTTTGAGTCCCACGCTGGGTGAAGATTACTTAAATAAAAATTTAAAAAATAAAAATAAAAACTTAAAAAAAAAGTCAACTCTTGGGGTGCCTTGGTGGCTCAGTCAGTTAAGCATCCAACTTCAGCTCAAGTAATGATCTCGCAGTCAGTGAGTTCAAGTCCCACGTCAGGCTCTGTGCTGATAGCTCAGAGCCTGGAGCCTGCTTCAGATTCTGTCTCCCTCTCTCTGCCCCTCCTCTGCTCACGCTCTTTCTCTCTCAAAAATGCATAAACATTAAAAAATTTTTTTTAAAAAGTCAACTCTATAGGATGGCATACAAGACCTATGTTTATACTTTACCTCCTCACAACCCCATTCTCCCAGATTCCTATCAAAAGAATTTCTTGGCACTTCTATATCCTACTCCTTCTAACTTACTGGCATGCCTCTGTTCAATTATACATAACCTTTCTGTGAAGTTCTTCAGGATTACTCCAGACATGCCACAGTACTGTATTTATAACACCTATTAAACTACTTACTATTCTGTATTGTCAATGTTTACACTGGTGTTCCTTAAATAGTAAAGTTCCTTAAAAACACAAAGTAGGTCTTACCTTTTAATACTAGCAGTGCCTGGCACAGAGAAAGCACTCAAATGTGGTTTGATCATAAAAATGAGGGACTCCAAAGTTTCCAGCCTTGAAATGAACAGGAGGATGATGCCGTCATTAACACAAAAGGAAATGCATGTTTGGCATAAAGGATAGGTTCAAAATTGAATATGATATAAATAGAAGAGAAAGTTGGTTGGCGATTAGAATTTCTTGGTCTGAAGCTCAGAAGTCAGATCAAGAGCATTTTCACACAGCAGAGTAAGAATAAAGTAAATCCATGAAAGTGGATGAGACTGCAGAGAATCAAAGAGGAAGAAAAGACAGTGAGCAAAGAAGGGCTGTTTAAAGGAGTGGTGGTCAAATACTGCAAATCTAATAGGGTAAGTATTGAAGTGTCACCTGGGACTTATAAAAGAACAGTTGCAGCAGAGTGGAGGATATAGAAGCCAATCCACAGAGCTTTAAGGAGAGGTTAAAAAAGCAGTTAACTCTTGCAAGAAATTCACCATTAAAGGGGAAAGATCATTGGAAGGGTTATAGGATACAGGAAGATGCCTTTAGAATAGGAAGGTATCATCCCGTTTTTAGGCAGAAAAAAATGATGAAGTAGAAAAGTAGAAAATAGACTCCAGAAGAGGAAAGAGGAATGAGTAACACCAGGTCCTCTAGCAGGGAGGACATGAGAACAGAACATGACAGGTATGGAGATAGGATCTATTTTCTTCTTAGACAGGAAAGAAGAGGGCAGAGAATTGCTGCAACGATGAGGAGAGCAGAGAGAATCTGAGGAATCATTGTCTCAGGGACCACCACAAGCCATACAAAGATCATCTGCACTCATCTCTCCTTCTTTCCTCAAATCCAGACTCTGATTTTGCCTCCAAACCAGACAGCCCAAAATGGCTGCCAATTTCCCTCCTCTGAAATAATCTTTTCGATTTACCCTCTTTCTTTCTACTAATAATTCTGCCCATGTTTTTTTGTTGTTGTTGGGGTTTTTTTGGTTGGTTTTTTTTTTTTTTTTTAATGTTTTATTTCTGAGAGAGAGAGACAGCCCATCAGCAGGGAAGGGCAGAGACAGAGGGAGACACAGAATCTGAAGCAGGCTCCAGGCTCTGAGCTGTCAGCCCACAGCCCAACAGGGGGCTCGAACTCACGAACCATGAGATCATGACCTGAGCCAAAGTCAGACGCTTAACCGAATGAGCCACCCAGGTGCCCCCAAGTCTAAGTTTTAACTACTATTCCAACAGACTCTGACATCCTAAGGTTGCCTCTATTCTCCCCCAGCCAAAGTTTTTCAAACACAGATTTCATCAGATCACTTCTCAGCTAAAATCCCTTGCTGGCTCCTAGTCCTATCACTTCAACATCAAATGCCACAGTCCAAATTTTTAGGCCCTATTACCAGACTACACTTATCCTACCCAACCAATCCTCAACAAATACTTCCTGAAAATACTATGTTCACTTAATTCTCTACATGCAAAATACCCTTCTAGGAGGTACCTGGGTGGCTCAGTCAGTTAGGCATCCAGACTCCTGATTTCAGCTCAAGTCATGATCTGTTTGTGGGTTTGAGCCCCACACTGACAGCGCAGAGCCTGCTTGAGATTCTCTCACCCCTCTCTGTGCCCCTCCCCTCCTTGTGCTCTCTCTCTCAAAATAAACTTAAGAAGACGTAAACAGCCTTCTAAACCCAACCAAACCCAACCCAGCCAAAGCCAATTCAAGTTCCACTTCTTCCTTGAAGCCTTGACTACTCTAGGTTTCATTCATCTCTCCATTCAACTCTTTAACCACTTAAACATCCACAGCATAGAACTCAGTACAGGTGGGTGGTTTTTGAGTAGTTTGTAAATCCCCAAGATTGTATAGGATTGTTACAACGCCAAAATATCTATTTTTAAATGGCAAAAAGAAGCCTCTATTCAAACATCTTTCTATGGACAATATAGTGTCTATCTCCACCTAATAATGAACTACTATTACAGTGCCAGTCAATTACAAGGTAAAACTGCAAACAAATCTGGCAAAAAGATGCTGTGTTTCGGGGCGCCTGGGTGGCTCAGTCGGTTAAGCGGCCGACTTCGGCTCAGGTCATGATCTCGCGGTCTGTGAGTTCGAGCCCCATGTCGGGCTCTGTGCTGACAGCTCAGAGCCTGGAGCCTGTTTCAGATTCTGTGTCTCCCTCTCTCTGACCCTCCCCCGTTCATGCTCTGTCTCTCTCTGTCTCAAAAATAAATAAACATTAAAAAAAAATTAAAAAAAAAAAAGATGTTGTGTTTCTTGAAATCAATGTAAATAATAAAGAAAAACCACTCTGATTACAGGTATGGAAAAGATGATCTAGGTCAACCAGTAAACAAGTGACAACTGACAACAATAGGACAGAAACTTCAAAAAGTGACATGATAAACATCAAAGGATTAAGATATGTTGGGGCGTCTGGGTGGCTGAGCTGGTTAAGCATCCAACTCTTGGTTTTGGCTCAGGTCATGATCTCACAGTCTTGAGTTCAAACCTGACGATGGGCTCCTCAATGACATTGCGGAGTCTGCCTGGGATTCTGTTTCTCTCCCTCTCTCTCTCTGACCCTCCGCCAATCACGCATGCACTTTCTCTCTTTAAATAAACTTAAAAACAATGTAAGTCAATGACATAACAGAGGGAAAATAAAATAAGATCAGTAAAATAGCAGTTACCACTGAGTATGCAGGCATTTCTACGATTCTCTCTTCTTTGGTATATGCTTGAAATTTTCCATTGTGGACATTTTTTTTCTTTTTAAATGTTTATTTATTTTTGAGAGAGACAGACACAGAGTGTGAGCAGAGGAGGGGCAGAGAGACAGAGAGACATAGAATCTGAAGCAGGCTCCAGGCTCTGAGCTGTCAGCAGAGAGCCTGATGCGGGGCTTAAACTCACAAACCACGAGATCATGACCTGAGCTAAAGTCAGATGCTTAACTGACTGAGCCACCCAGGCACCCCTATTGTGGACACTTTTAAAAGAGAACCTTACTCAAACAGATTACCTCACTATTTTACAAAAATTTAACCTCATTATAATCATGAGAGAGTGAAACAAAATAATGTCACCTCCCTCTTATACAATTTCACTGGACAATTTTTTTTTAATTTTTTAATGCTTATTATTTATTTTGAGAGAGAGAAAGAAAAAGGAGGAGGAGCAGAGACGGAGAGATTTCCAAGCAGGCTCCACGCTACTAGCACAGAGCCCCACACAGGGCTTGATCCCACAAACCTTGAGATCCATGACCTGAGGCAAGATTAAAAGTCAGCCGTTCAACTGACTGAGCCACCCAGGTGCCCCTGGACAAAATTTTTTTTACTCTATTTGATTCTTGCCTTATTTTAACAAATAGTTGCTATCACAACCAAAGTTTTGATAAAGGTTTAAAAAGTTTATTTTCATATTTCTTCATTTTAATTTTTCGATATAAAATCCTAAGTAAACCCTTTTCTCCTTATTATGAAATTTTAGTTCCCACTGTAAGTGGATTCATTTTTAGTCACCTTCTTTAGATTAAAAGTACAATATGTACATCAGACTATCCTGGAGCTAGCTAGCTACATCCTAAGAATTTTGAGTATCCCTAAATTCATGAATACCACCACAATTTAAATTCTCCATAAAACATCTAAGGGAAGAGTAGAAAACAAACTGCTACAAACAGCCTAGTGAGTAAACCAGGCCCAGCCAAGAGTGTCAGAGACCTTCAGAAGTCACTACAGAAAACCAAGAGTACTGAGATAATTCTAGGATTTCAAGGGTTTTAGTTTTGTCTCTAATAATCTCAAGTGCCTTGAAGGATGACCTGTCTTTTATGACATCTTTCACTACAAAGCTATGAAGATCCAATGAGACAATACAGACCAAAGCACTCAATAAGTTGTAAATTATTGCCTGTTTAAACTTAGCTCTGGGACCAACTTTCCTTCAGTATTTTATCAAGTACCTACATATTATTAATCACTATACACTGCATACGTTCACTGGCAGGAATTAGAAGGTGTCAACCAAATTAGATATAAAAGCACCAAGTCAGGATTATTAACTATAATGACAATCATTATTCACATCACTATATTCAGATAAAATAACTGAAAAGCAGAGGATAAACTGAAGAGGCTGCTTATTTATGGCAGAGGGCAAACAGTCTGCTTATAGCTAGACAGACAAAACAAGACAGTATGATTTTGAATCACGTGCCTTTCTCTAACTCTATAAAGGGAATTTACAATCCTAATAACTATATTACTCTCACCAAGAGAATCAAAGTATCACATAACAAAAAATACCAACAGCATTTGCTAATGATTTTCTAAAATTTCCAGCCCTAGGCATAGAATCTAATGCAGAGTAAGTAAGTGCTCTATACTTGCTGCAATGAATCAACTGTGCAGTAATCTGTATATATTAAGTGTGTAGCCATATAGAATTATTTTTAATTACACCTTTCCCAAACTATGTTATTCAGCTAAATTTGCAGTCTAACACTGACTTCACTATTTCAAATCTTCAGCTAAAAAATATCAAAGGCAAAAATCAAAGCAATACATTGCATCCACGACCTTAAACCAAAGGCCTACAATTGGTTACTCGCCTCTTCAAGCCCATAAAGTCTTTAAGCAATTTATACTTTCTGCCAGAAAAAAAATTTCTATTTATATACAATTTTGCTAACTCCCATTTTAGATACATAACATACTGTCTATAGGCTCCAATATTTTCAATTGTTTATAATAGAGCCAATATTCCAATGACATCTCTTTGACAAGAAACAGATTTATGTGTCATTATATATATGCTTCTAGAGAAACATCTCCACTGTCAAATGCAAGATTTTATGTAAACACAAGGGCATCACTATATATGTAAAAAAATTTCCATGTGAACCCAAGAAAGAGTTTGTCTAAGCTGCCAATAGGTCACCAGCACAACTTATCCACCCTAAAAAATACCAAGGATAATACAGACTCAAAGTGACTACCAAAACAAATTTTTAAAATGTGCAACTGCCAACTTAAGAAACCAAGGAGTACTAAAGCATATTTAAAACATGAATCAACAAACAAAAGCAACACACCCACATTCTCTGTGACTTTAAAGAATATCAAGGCTATACGGTAAAGTGAATGTTTAATGCACTCAAAACAGTCACCACATACAATTTTTTTTCTGATTAAACTTTTATATAGATTGCAGAGGCATGGAAGTAAGAAGATCCTCCATGGTGACACTGCAGGTGACCATAACAATACATCTGGGGAGAAACAAAATCAGAATGAAATATTTAAAGCTGAGAAAAATTTTTTAACAACCAAGAAGTTTGATTTTAAAGGTGATGAAACTGAGGCTAAGAGAACTGAGCATTCCGCTAACTATGGACAATCCAAGAAATTCTGTATAAGATCAAATAAAAAAGAACTTTATCATTTACCACTCGTTAACAACAATACACAGCACTACTAAATAACAACTCAAAGTAGATTTTCTTCCATTTCTATACACTTACACATACCACAACACACACACACTTCAAAATTAAAACCTAAGTTCAAGAGTCTACTCTGATGGTGGCAGTTACCTACAGCAATAGGATACTATACCTTCACAACAGGTAGTTCAGAAAAACTGGCCTAATTTAAATTTTGACTGATGTCCAAGGTCTTCTCATCTTAGCTACTTTCAATTTGTACCCAAAATGCACTTCAATGTGAAGCAAGCATCACCCCATCAACTAAAAAAATACGCCAGGCCTTACGTAAAAAAAGAACTCTAGGAAACTAACTGGTTCACCTGCACTCATGATACCAGTACGCCAAAACATTTAAAAAATAACTAAGTAAAACTAAACAAATGTATGCTCCATCTTGAAAAATGAAATCTGAACTCAATTAAAGGCCCTTAAAAGTTTTAACTCTTAGCCAGTCCTCAACTGAGAGTTAACTGGAAAAATCTGAGGGAAAAAAAAATCATACAACAGAGATAAATTTAAAAATCAGAGTAAAATCTCCCCAAAAAGCCTATCATTAGTAATAGGCACTCAGCTGTGAACTGATAAACAACCAAAAACCAATCAGTTATGTTTCCCTTTAAGTTGCCTGTATATATACACTTATGTATATATTTAAGTTGTACCAAAAACTGCTTACAAATGGCAATTCCTGTGAAGTAGATGATGATGAAGTTCCAGGTAATTCTAGCATGTTTCCTAATGTACTGGTACTGGAATCTGGATCATCCTGAAAAGATAAATTTATTGAATTTAATTGCTCTTCTATGGTAACGTTTGTATCTCCTAGTGAAAAGGGGGCTGGGAGAAGGGCTGCTTTTTCATTGCTGCCGTCCACTTCATTTCTTTGCTTATTTTTCTGTGTTTCAGTTTGAGGAGCTAATGGCAAGAATGGCGATTTGACTGCACCATTTCTACTCTCTGATGTGCTGTCTTGTTCATTTCCCATGGCCACGTCTACACCATTCTCTGATTTAGGCTCATAATTGCAGGTGGCATTGGTCTGAGTTTCCTCAAAGATCTCCTCTATACTCTCATCCTCTGTGACTGGCTGTTCTGGGTCCATTTCAGAATCTACATCTGCATCGTCCACACAAGTAAAATTCTCAAAGTGCAGAAAGCCATTCTTGATAGTCTTTGTTACTTTTACCTGGAGTTCAGGGGAGTTATTACAAGAGGGTTCCTGTTTCATAGCAAGTGCTGTTGGACCACCAGGACTCAAGGAAGTGCAAACAACTGGCGACTGAGCTCTTGAATCACTTTTTTCAGGGTCTTGAAAGGATTCTGATCCATCAGCAGACCCATTTAAATACTCTACATTGATCATGGAGGCCAAATCCTGTAGTCTCCGCAGTGGAATGTAACAAGATGGAGAATCTTGTCCATAAGCATTTTGGGATGTTCCACTGGCAGTCGATAACTGCATAGTACACCCATTAAGTGGCTCAGAAAAATTGGATTGACCATTACCGAAAGGGCTGTCCTTGTCTTCAGGGGCATCTAAATTCACTGGATTGGAAAAGGGCAGCAGACAATTTCTTCTAGGTAGTTCACAGGTCTGATCCATCCTGGGCCAGCATCAACCTGAAATCCAAAAACAGCAATTAATCTTAGTTTACAGGCCATTTGACTCTTATCTTCAAAATGGCAGCCACTTCTGAAGGCCTAGTGGCCTCAATGCCTTTCTGCTGCACTTCCATGGGCGGAAAAAGTTCCCCAGCTGACGATGGAAAAATGGCCTCGGTGAGCCTCCGCAAACTCCATCTTCCCGGAGCTGGGCAGATCTTGCCACATGCAAACAGCCCGTCCCTTTTTCCTGCACTGCAGACTGGTGGACAGTTGGGCTGAACTAACATTAAAATCCCTTTGGCAGTAGAAATTCCTAAATCTCAAACAGAAATTGTCCTCCCCATCCCCCGCTGGTGGGGGGGTGGGGGGTGTCCAGCGGCCGGATCTCCCAAAGGGAGAGGGCTGCAGGGTTCGAAGGGGGCTCCCGGACGCTGCACAAAAAGGTTACCCTCCTCCTTCCTGGATCGCTCGGGCGCAGCGGTCACAATAGCGCTGCACCCTGCGCCCAGCCGGCACTGAAGCCTTTGCAGCGGCCGTGCCCAGGCCGCAGGCGAGTCGGCCTAAGCGGGTGCACCCCGAACCTCGCCTTTCAGACTGCAAGACTGCTCAGTCCACGGCTGCAGGGCCCAGAGGCCACGACGCGGCAGGGGGAGAGAAACAGAGGCAGCCGGCGAAGCCGAGTCAGGGCAGCAGCAGCTGCTACAGCTTGACAAACATGGCTGCTGCCGACGCCGCCGCCGCCTGCCCGGGCCGCGCTCCTTCCCGCAGCCGCGGCAGCACCTCCTGGCCGAGCCGATCGCACTCATCAATATTAAGCAGCAAGCAAAGTTTGCTGCAGGAGGGTAGCCGGCCCCGCGCCCACCAGCTGGCTACCTGTGGGGAGGCGGAGGCCGAGGTGCGCGCGGGAGGCCGGCGGGGCACGGGCCGCGCGGGGAGGAAGTTCTCCGCGGCCGGGCCGGCTAGGCCTGAGCCCGGCTGGTAGTGATGGAGGGGGAGGGGGCCCGCGGCAACAACGCCGCGGGCCACCAACACCGCGCCGCGCCCGGCCCTCACCCGCGCCCCTCACCTCACGGCCACCACCATCTTCCCCGCCCGGCCGCCTCCTCCCTCTTCGCGCCTGCCCGCCACCCACCCAAGCGCACTAGTTACCGTGCCCCGCGCCCCCTCCCGGGCCGGCTGGGGGGAGGGGGTGACCCTCATTACACTGGGGCGCGAGCGGAGCTGAGGGGAGAGAGCGGAGCCGCTCGCTGCACCCCCCTCCCCCCCGCGTCTCTCTTCAGGGGAGAAGGCAGCGAGCGCGACCTGCCCCGGCCTATTCCGCCGCCGCCTCCTCCTCCTCACACCCCCACCGCGCGCGCCCCCGCGGCGGCGCGTGCGACCCAGCGCCTCGCGCCGGCCCGCGTGCGGCTGGGGCACCGAGTGCGCGCGCACCCCTTCCCCCCACCGCGCGCGCGCTCCCTCTCCTCACTCTTCGGGGTTCAGGGCGGGTGAAGTCGGGCTCGCGAGCGCGCCGCCCAATCAGCGGAGCCGCCGCTGCCGCCCCCTCCCCTCCCCTTGCGCGCCCGCTCGCGGCCCGGGCCTACGGGCCGGCCCGGCAGCCCGGGCGGGGCCTGAGGCAGGCTCCCCAGGGGCCTCGCGCGCCTCCCCGGAGTGTCTGGGCCTGCGGGCGTCGTGGGTGGCACTCAGATCCCCTCACCTACCTCAGGGCGCTACGCTGGCCCCGGGCTGCACACGGCTCCTGAACCCTACCCGTCTCGAGCCCCATCCCCGGCGGCACCTGGCCCGGCTGAGGCCTGTCCGACCGCCCAACCGGCCCCGTTCGGGCCCGCGTCAGTCCCAGCCTCCATCTTAGGTTACAGCCCGGCTCCCCATCCACTGGGCACCTGCCCTCAGCTCGCTCGGCTCGGCCCGAGGCCAAGGCAACCCCCCTCCTACCGCGGGGCTCACCTGGGGGCTTGGGCTGGGGTCTTCGAAGCCTCAGGCCCCGAGCAGGCGTGGCCGCAGGTGAACCCCCTGCCCAGCCGCACCCCAAACCCACACCACCACCACCACAGACCAAGCTGAGCAGGAAACAAAATGGAGGCAGCAGCTCGGGTCTGCCTCCCAGAGCCAAGCTTGTGCAGCCCCAGGGCTCCCTCCTGCCGCAGGCCCGACGCCCGAGAAGCAGGGGGCTGGCTCGTTCCGGGGAAAACAGGCAGCCGCCCTAGAGCAGCGCAGTCAGGCTGGGGACTCGGCCCTGCGGTCCCCACAGCCCCTCACCCACCACCCCTTCCCTTCCCCCTCCTCCCTATTTCTCTCCCTCCCCCTGCCCGGCCTTGCGGGGTGAGCGGCGATCGGGAGCCGGGTCGGGTCGGGTTACCCGCCCGGGCACTGGCTGCCCGGCCGTGGCCTCGGCCGGGGGATGAGGCCAGGCGACCCCCGCGCCGAGCCCACCCCCCGCACCGGAGCCGGGCAGCAGCCTGACTGCGCGCCCGCACCTCGGCCTGCCGCCGTGCGGCCCCCGCCCAGTGAGGCCGTGTCCCCAGCCCGGGTACCACCGGGACGAAGCTCCCTCACCACCCCCGAGCCCAGGGGTCCTCGCTGCCTCGGGCGGGGCGAGGGGAGCGCTGGGGGGAGGGGTCCACTAATCCCTGCACCGCCTCCCGCGCCTAGTCTGGGTCTGGGCCTGGCACGGGGACTCGGGCCGCAGGCGCGGGCGGGCGTCAGTAGGTGTGTGCGCGCGGGGCAGGGGACGCGAGCTGGGGGCCCGGAGGGGCCGCGCCTCGCACCGCGGACGCTGCAGTTCTCCGCACCCAGGCAGATGGCCCTCTCGTGCCACAGCCGCCCAGCGCAGGCCGCTTGCTCCGCAGCCCTGATCCCCCGGGAGCGCGCGCCTCGCCCCTGCGAGCCGGGCTTCGGGACCCCGGCGGAACTGCGCTGGGAGGGCGGACCGCCCGGCTGGCCCAGCCAGGCCTAATGGCCTAATCGCCTAATCCTCGGCCTGGTGTGCTGTCTGCTCCCAGGGCGTCTTGGAACTCGAGGCCTGCACCCAGCGCGCGGGGCCCCGCAGCTCTGGCCTAGAGCGGCCGCGACGCGTCCAACCATCAAAGACGGTGTAAGGACAGGTCAAGGAAACCAAACCCAGCCTCACCCCGAGACTCCGGCCCCCTAAGCCCTTCCCCCAGTTCTCTCTGACTTCGTCGCCCCCTGGGCTTGAACCCCGGCAAAAAGCTCACCTCTGCAGCTAGTTGTTAACCTAAAGTGCTAAGGGCATCCTCGCTGTTGAGAGAAAACCACAACCTACCGCCATAAAAATCCCGCCTCCTCCAGAAAGCCTTCTGTGATTAGAGTTAACTCCATCTCAAAGCTGAGGGCGCCGCCCTCGAGAGCCACGTGACCATGAGTCCTCCCTGAGCTTAGTAAATGTGCATAATTATTGCCCCAGTGGAGTGTTTACCCGCAGCCCTTCTATCTGTTAGCCGTGAGCCCACTTGGGAGAAAGGCCGCTTTTGGCCTTGTCCTGCGCGGCGTCGGCACGGGAGTCCCTAAACGCCACCCTTAATCCTTCCCCACCTTTCTCCCGGAGACTGGCCCCAGTAGACTAGGAGTTCAGGATGCCCCTAATCTCCTACTCTCCAAAGCCCACAGTCCAGCCCTGGAGACACGCAAGTAAACAGGTCCATAGCACACCGTGTAGGTGCTGGGATGCAGCCCCTGCCAAGACACCAAGCAGGCTTTCTTAGAGGGAAGATGTCCCCTGGAACCAAAGTAATGCGCCCCCACCCCCACCCCCGCACTCCAACTATGACCCCAGGGGGCCTCTGAGGTACTCTGAAGGTTCCCGGGTACAAAGTAAGGTTGGTAGTGTTCTGTGCACTAGGACCAGCCAGAGAAAAGCTGGGTCTACACCACAGGGTCCTGCCCTACAGGGACCAGCCCTTGCTCTGCTAAGGAGTCATTCCTGCCAACCCCATCTGGGCAATTCAGTGGGGAAGCTTTGACTGTTTCCTTCTTCACACCTAATAATTTGAGCTAAGCATTTCTGACTGACAATTACCCCCTGCCAATTGCCCCAATTCATCAAGGCTCCTCTCAACATTTTACTTTCCCACAGACCAACCTGAGGGCTTCAGAGCTGCCCCTGTCTGGGCTTGAGCCAGTCACTTAACAGCCCCAAGCCTCAGTTTCCTCACCTGTGGCAAAATGAACAGGGGTGGCTGTGAGGTTCTTCCAAGGGAAAGGTAAGTTTTAGGAGCCTGTGCAGACTAAGCACCTGGTGAATGCTGAAATGTAATTCATTGCTTCATTCAGCAAACAATTTCTGCTTTCTGGTCAATATGCTGGGTGCTGGGAAAAACAAAGGACTAGATGCCTGCCCCAAGAATCCCCAGGCCTCAGGAAAAGACAATTAAATAAAGGTGCTGAGTATGAAGAGGTACGGGGACAATGGTTCCTCCCAGAGCTGACCTCTGGACATCACTGCTCTACGGGAAACCCTCTTTACAACTTTCCAGCCCCCAAGAAAAAGCAGTAGGGGTTAAAAGGGAGACAGGCATCTGGATGAACAGGTTACTGGAACCCCAGGGTAAAACTCTTGGACTTTCCTGCCTGTTAAGTAGAATTTGGCTGCAATGGTCTCAACTACAACAGCCCCCTCTGGGGCCTCCGCATCCACCAGGCCCTGGCCAAGCACCTCATGTATGTTTGTTTTGGGTTGAAGGGACCCACAGGACCACATATTCTCACAAGGACACTGGCTCTTGAAGTCAGAGAAGAAGGGACAGGATTTGGTCCTACCCTCCTCCTCATCTTTGCTCAGGGACCTTTTCTGGCCCTGTATCTCTCATCCTTAAGACTGAGATTAGAATCAAATACGTGCTAAGTCTCTGCTGTATGCTAGATACCATGCTGGGCACTTGACGCACCTTAGTTCCTTTAACCCTTCAGCAGCCCTGTGAAGAACTGAAGTCCAAAAGTTTAAGCAAGGTGTCAGAGTCTTAACTGTCACCTGGTGTGCTTGGCCTTATCTGTTGCTCTTAGCTGGCACACAGATACCGTCTTTAAGGGCCCAACACAGTGCCTCACCCACAGGTGTTCAGGAATTTGAGTGTCAGGCAGTGAGATTACCTTAGCCTCAGTTTCCTCATCTGTGAATTATAGTTACTGATAATTCCCACCCTGCTGAGATAGATACCTGTCAAGACTTTTGGCCAGTGTACAGTGACCCCTTTTTTCTTAGAACTGCCCCCCTTTCATTCATTAATTCTACAGATATTTATTAAGCTCTCCCCTCATAGCCTTGTGAAGAAGGCAGATATATAAAAACAAAGTAGAGAGCTGAACAGTAAGAGAGAAGCTGAAGGTGCTGGGGGATTTGGGGAGGCCTCAGGGGCAGTCAGGGAAGCAATAAGAGGTCTCAGGTAAGGATAGGAAAGGCCATGGGTGCCTGACTATGCAGGGCCTTGTTGTTCAAATTAAAGAATTTAGGCTTGGGGCACCTGGGTGGCTCAGTTGGTTGAGGGTCCAACTTGGGCTCAGGTCATCATCTCGCTGTCCAAGTGTTCAAACCCCATGTCAGGGTCAGTGCTGGCAGCTTGGAACCTGGAGCCTGCTTCAGATTCCTGTCTCCCTGTCTCTCTGCCCCTCCCCTGCTCTCACTCTGTCTCCCTCTCTTTCGACAATAAACATTAAAAAAATAATAAAAAGAGTTTTTAAAGAATTTAGGCTTTCTCTGGAGATCAGTAGGAAACCATGGAAGGTTATGGATCACATCTATGCAGTACAAAGCTCACTCTGCCAGCAGTGTCCAGATGACATTGATACTTCCTCTAGAAACACTACCCTGGCCGGGGTCTTGCCTCTGGGATATGCTAGAACTGTCATATCAGTAACAGTTGTGGCTTCTCCTCCTTTGTTCCAGATATCCTCCAAGACACCCTCTCATTTAATCCTGAGTTGAGCACTGTTGTTCTCCCCATCTTCAAGAGAGGAAGCATGACTTTGTCAAAACCAAACTCCTAACCCAAACTCCCAGTTCACACTCTTCATCACCACTGGACGTGAACATCATCTGCTTTCTGACTAAACAGCCAGGTCTGGTGGGGAGGTATGGAGGCCTTTGCTAATTAGTCCTAAATGCTGCTGGTAAACACCACAATCATCCCTTTTTATGGGTCTAGGGGTTGGGAATTCCTTTCTCTGCCCACTCAGTGGTTTCCCCAGAACTGGATCAAGCTTCTACTTAAGATCAAGGAAGGATTGGCCACATCTGAAACCATATAGTTTTCCAGCAGTGTTTCCTTCCTACCCCAAATACCAGGTTTCTCTCTGCTAATCTGACCCTGTAGCCCCAGCCCGAAGCACTCAAGTTTCCACCTTCAAGTGTTCTTTTTCTCAGATATTCTCTTATGAAAGCCCTGTGTGTGGTGACCACTAATCCCTGCCCTTTTGCCCTCATCACTTCCCTGGCTGCCCAATGTACTCACTGTGCCTGGACAGGCTGTATTCCATCCAGCCTGTGCTCATACTATTCCCTCTGCCTTTTCTACTGTCAGGCAAACTCCTACTCAATCTTCGGGGCCCAGTTTAGAAGACTCCTCCTCCTGGAACCCTTCCCTGATCCTACCCCAGCAGGCAGTCATTTTTCTCTGAATGAGCCACTACAGTAACCATTGGCTTACAAATACAGTCCCAGCCGGTTGGTGAGCCCCTTACACCAGGCTCAGGACATATACTTCTCTGATCTCCAGTGACCAAGCCCAAGACTGTGAGGCACAGAGAAGTACTAGAGAAACATTTCCTAATGCCTGATCTGTCCGCTCCCCTCTTCTCCATGTTCATGTCTCCATTAGACAAAAGAATTATGGTTTGAATTATGGACCAAATAGGTAAGACTTAAACCATCCCTGGGGTGCCTGGAAGGCTCAGTCAATTAAGCTCCCAACTTCAGCTCAGGTCGTGATCTCACAGTTCACAAGTTTGAGCCCCACGTCAGGCTCTGTGCTAACAGTTCAGAGCCCGAAGCCTGCTTTGGATTCTGTGTTTCCCTCTCTCTCTCTACCCCTCCCCCCCCCCATTCTCTCTCTCAAAAATAAGTAAAACATTAAAAAATTTTTAAATACATCTTAATCAAAACCTTGGGGCTGTAGATTCAGCTCTATTTTTTTTTTCAGCTCTATTGATCTGGAGAAAACATCCCCCTTATTTCTAAAACGGCAGTCAGGCCCCATCATCAAATCCCTCAGCCAACTGACTGACTATCAGTCCAAAAAGATGACTCTGTTTCTCAATTAAAGCCATTATGTTATTATGCATCCTGATGACAACCGTCATCTGCCTTCTTCTGAAGGCAGAAGAGACTTGGTCTTGTGTAAACTGTTCCACCACAGGGCCTGTGTTTGCTGTTTCCTCTGCCTGGAGGACTGCCCTCCCAGGTCTCCCAGGATTCTGTCAATCAGCTTAAGAGTCCCTCTTCAGACAGGACCTCCTGGCTCCTCCCTCACCTTCAGAAACCCTATCCACTCCAGGTCACTCTATCACATCTTTCCGTTGAAGTGACTTAGAGCAATTGTCATTCTCTGAAATTATCTGATTTTTTTTTTACTACTTCTTTCTCTATTTTATTTTTATTGAGATATAATTCACACACCATAAAATTCACCCTTTTAAGAGTACAATCCAGTGGTTTTTAATAAACTTACAAAGTTATGCAACCATCATCATGATGTAATTCCAGAGCATTTCATTACTCTTAAGAGAAACTCTGTGCCCATTAGCAGTCACTCTCCATTCCCTCCCTTCTCCTAGGCCTTGGCAACCACTCTACTCTCTGTCTCTATTTGCTTATTTTGGACATTTCATATCAGTGAAATCATTTAATATATGGCCTTTTATTTATTAAAAAAATTTTTTATTAAGCAATCTCTATGCCCAATGTGGGGTTTGAACTTACAACCCCAAGATCAAGAGTCATATTCTCTACCAACTAAGCCAGCCTGGTGTCCCTAATATGTGGTCTTTTTATGTCTGGCTTTTTTTTTTTTTTATCATTGAGCATAATGTTTTCCAGGTTCATTCATCTTGTAGCATGTATCAGTACTATGCTCCTTTTTATGGCCGAATAATATTCCACTGTATGGATATAACACACTTGTTTATCAATTGATTTCCCTCAGTTGATGGATATTTGGGTTGCTTTTACTTTGGGGCTATTATGAACAATGTTACTCTTTTTTTAAATGTTTATTTATTATTGAGAGACAGAGAGAGACAGAGCATGAGCATGGGAGGGGCAGAGATAGGAGGAGACACAGAATTTGAAGGAGGCTCCAGGCTCTGAGCTGTCAGCACAGAGCCCGATGTGGGGCTCGAACCCACCAACTGCAAGATCATGACCTGAGCCGAAGTTGGATGCCCAACTGACTGAGCTACCCAGGCACCCCTGAACAATGTTACTTTTAACATTTGTGTACAAATTTTTGTGTGGAGGTAGGTTTTTATTTCTCTTGGGTATAAATCTAGGAGTGGAATTGCTGAGCCAGATGGTAACTCCATGTTTAACTCTGAAGAATTTTTTGAAGATGTTACCAAAGTGATTGTAACATTTTACATTCTCACTAGCAATGTATAAGCGTTCCAACTTCATCACATTTTTACCAACACTTGTTGTTATCTGCTTTTTTTGAGTACAGTCATCCTAGTAGGTGTAAAATGGTATCTCATTGTGATTTTCATTTGCATTTCCCTAATGACTAATAATGATTGAGCACCTTTTAGTGTGTTTACTGGCCATTTGTATATCTTCTTTGGAGAAATGTTTACTCAGATTATTTGTGCATTTTTAAAATTGGTTAATTTGTCTTTTGTTGTTGTTGAGTTAAATGAGCTCTTCACATATTCTAGATACAAGTCCTTTATTGAATATAAGATTTACAAATATTTTCTCCCATTCTGTGAATTGTCTTTTCTCCTTCTTGATAGAATCCTTCAAAATACAAAAGTTTTTAATGTTTGTGCAGTCCAACTTGCCAATTTTTTTTCTTTTGTTGCTGTGCTTTTGGTAATATCTAAGAAACCATTTCCTGATCCCAGTTCATGAAATTTTACCCGTATGTTTTCTCCTAAGAGTTTTATAGTTTTAGGTCTTACATTTAGGACTTTGATCCGTTTTGAGTTAATTTGTAGTGTGAGATAGGGATCTAACTGTATTGTTTTGCGTGTGGATATCCAGTTGTCCCAGCACCACTTGTTGAAAACATTGTCTTTTACCAATGAATAGTCTTGACATCCTTTGTGAAAAATCAACTGAACACAGAAGCATGGGTTTATTTTAGAATTCTCAATCGATCTGTTCCATTGACTGATAAGCCTATCTTTATGTACTACACAGTTTTCATAGACTAATTCCCCACCCCCCACACTCCCATCTTTCTCACTGTCTTGAATATAAGTACCAAGAGGTCAAGACTCCTTTACTGCTGTGTTTCCAATGCCCATAACAGGGCCTGGTGTGGAGTAGGTGCTTAGGTGCTCAGTAAATATTTGTGGATTGAATGAACAAATCTTTGAGTGTGTATAATGCTGTTGGGAAGAAGCCATTGGGAGGGGAATGTTAAAGGTATAGGAGCAAGAGGTCCCTCAGGTCAAGGAGGTGCAAAGTGTGTGAATGTATTGTGGGTGAAGCGATGGGCCCTGGAGCAAAGGAGAAATCCCTTATACTCTGAGAATGTGTAGGGAAAGGCAAAATAGAGCCTATGTTTTAAGTGAGAATGGAAGGAAATTGAGAGCGGTCCCACACAGTACCTCTGTTTTCTTGGAGAGGTAGGAAGTAAGAGGGAAGGCAGGAGGTATAGGCTCAAGGAAGCTAAGAATAGCTGAGGGCCTTGGGGCCTGAGCCCAGAGTTGGACCTAAGCAGTTGGCATACTCATGATTGGATTCTTTCAGGGTTCTAGGGGACAGTAGACGAAGGGGCAAGGGGGAATGTAAGGTTGTAGCCTTGGCACCCAGGCTTGCAGAAACAGGAGAACTATACCACATTGACCATAGGCGACATTTTCTAAACCCTAAGTGCCAGCCATCCCTAGACACACACAGGATAGTGTGAAGTGCTAAGGAGGGTTTAGACAGGGCTACCTTCTGTGGGTGACTTCTAAAAGCTGGAATGACTTGAGGCTGGATTCCTTCTTTGAAATATCTACTTTAGTCCATCCCAACCCAGACCTTAAAAGTCTTCTGAGATCTAGTCAGGGAGGTATTCTCCCTTACTGCAGTAATAAACTAGGTTTTGCTTAATGGGGGGAAAAAAGGTTATGACTTATGGCAGCACAGCTGGCCAACATTCTTGGGATAGGGACAAAGGTAAGCCATGGGGGCCAGCTTGGGAACAGAAATGAGGCCCAGCTAAATGAACCAACATGCCTGTGCCCCTTAATGAGTTTGGCTAGTCTCTAGACTTCCTGTCTACACGTTTTTTTGTCTGCAAATTTGTAATATTCTCCACCCTTCAGGAGGTCTTGGCAGATATTCTTTTTTTTTTTTTTTAATGTTTATTTATTTTTGAAAGTGGGGAGGGGCAGAGAGAGAGAGGGAGACAAAGGATCTGAAGCAGGCTCCGCACTGTCAGCAGTGAGCCCGATGCAGGGCTCCAACTCATGAACTGTGAGATCATGACCTGAGCCAAAGTCAGACACTCAACCAACTGAGACACCCTTCTGGAAGGTATTCTTAAAGAATATAAACGGAATATAGAGGAACCAAATGGTTGAATGTGGCTAAAAGGGAGAGAGGAGAGTTTTAAGAAGTTATCAGAAGCAGACTATAAAAGGCTCAGAGGCATTAGGGCTTAATTCTGCTGGCATGAGGAGCGCCAAGATCAGATGTAACATTGAAAAAGATGGCCGTGGGACCATGGGGGAGGGTGAGAGTGGAGGGAGAACTGGGAAGATGCTGAGGTCATGAAGCAAGAGGTAGCTGTGACCTGGACCAGGATGGTGGCAGGGAAATGGGGATAAAGAATGGACTAAAGGGTTTCAGAAGGTAGAATGGACAGGACCTGGAAACTAAAAAGGAGCATTAAGGGAATATGATGAGTCAAGGCAGGGTCCAGTTTCCAGCTCAGATAAGGTGGCTAAAGGAATGAAGCTATCAACCACTGAGATGGGGAGACAGAAGAAATATGGCTGGGGCAGGGATAGGAAATAGATTCTTTCTGTTGTTGTTGTTGTTGTTAATATTGTATTGTGACAGTTTTCAAACATACAGAAAAATAAGAAAGAAAAATATGACCAATGTCATCTAGATTCCATATATGTCAATATATAGATAGATATTTTAAGTAAGCTCTGCGCCCAACATGGGGCTTGAACTCAGGACGCTGAGATCAAGAGTTGCATGCTCTACTGACTGAGGCACCCAGGCACTCCAATATATGTTAACATTTTGTGGCCTACTTGTCCATAGATAATTTTTATGAAGCATTTCAAAGTGAAAAATATATATTCTGATACTTCTCACCTGAGCACTTAGCAAACTTCTCTCAAACATGAGGATGTTCTCTTATATAACCAAAATACCACCTAACAATGATTTCTCAATATCTAATACCCTTTCCATATTCAAATTTTCGCCAAATGTCTTTGGGAGATGGTTTTTCTGACCTATAAACTAATCAATATCATGTATTGGTCTTTGTATTTCTTATGCCTCTTATAATCTAAAATTCCCACACATCAGGGGTGCCTGGGTGGCTCAGTCAGTTGGGCATCCGACTTTGGCTCAGGTCATGATCTCACAGTCCATGAGTTCGAGCCCCACGTCAGGCTCTGTGCTGACAGCTCAGAGCCTGGAGCCTGCTTTGGATTCTGTGTCTCCCTCTCTCTCTGCTCCTCCCCTGCTCATGCTCTGTCTCTCTCTGTCTCAAAAATAAATAAAAACATTAAAAAAAATCTTAATCATATAAAATTCCCACACATCAAAACATAAACAAACAAATAATAAAATGCCCCCATATCATGTTTTACATGACATTTGGCTTTTGAAGTGCCCGGGCCAGTTATCCTGAGAATGCCCCTTGTTTGCAGTTAGCTGATGCTTCCCCTTGGTGTCATTTAATCTGTTCCTCTGCCCCTGCATTTCCAGTAAAGTGGACATTAGGTCAGGGGCTTGATTAGATTTGGGTTAAAGTTTTTAGCAAGAATGATTTTAAGTAAGGCAGCTACTGGTTTTTGGACATGTTAGGTTTGGGGAGCCCAAGGGACATTAGGGGTAGACATCCTGTCCACATTTCGACATACATGTGGTTTAAAGATCTGGAAGAAGAGCCAAGCAAGAGAATATCCTGCAAGAGTCATCACAGAGGAGATGGGACCTGAAGCCTTTGGTGGGGATGGGAGAGGCAGTAAGAAAACACAGGGAATGTGAGAAGGAGAATCCCAGGGAGTTTCCAAAAGAGTGAGTGGTAACACAAGATAATGAGATGACCACCTGAGGCCTGACAGTCAAAAAGCCACCCCTTCCCCCCCCGCAAATCCTGGGCCCCTTATACGGAGAGTCAATTTATGGGTCTAGAGTTGATAACAAGAACCTTGGGGAGAATTTCAGAGACCTTAAATGATAGGACATCTCCAAATCAAAACTGGAAGCACAGGCTTGGATAGTCAATGGGAGGATGCAGTTGGTTTCAGAAAGTCTGATTAGTTGCATTAATGAGCCTACAGCAACAAATAAGATCAGAAAGGAGGACTTGGGAGGCTTCAAGTTGGTGGCATCTCCAGCCCTGCCCAGGGAGGGATCCCAGGGGGCTGCCAGGGAATTTAGGGCCATGTTGGGCCTGGGTCTCTCCAGCGGGCAGGGACTGAAGCTAAACTATAGTAACAGAGGCCCCTGCTGCCTTCTATATCCCAGACCTGTGGCAATGATGAGTCAGAAACACCCTTAGAACACCCTGTCACATGCTTTCCATGTGCTGACACCAGCTCTTCACTATGGCCTAAGACCCTTCCAAGATGAGGTCCTGCCTGCAAGTCCAGGCTCATTGCCTACCTTGTTCCCCTCCTTATCCACCTCTCAGCCACACTAACCTCCTTTGGTTCCTGGATGCAGAAGCCTTTTCCCTCTCCATAGATCGGTATGGTGGGTCTTTAGTGTGCTAGCTGCCTGTGCTGGTGTCTGAGTGGCAGCAAGCTCTGAAGTTACAAACACAGACTGTGACCTAGGAGGCCTGGTTTGAATTCCTCAGCTCTGCTGCTTAATAGCCATGAACCTCTCTGTACCTGTATATCTTGTCTATAAAGTGGGATTGTTGGGAGTTAATATGACCTTTGAATAGTGATTCATGATTATTGTTCTAATGAGATTCAAAAAATCAAGGTCTGCCTAAGCTCACAGAGCTGGCCTTCAAAAATGTTCTTCCAGTACACCCTTTTGTGTTATAAATATCCTCATCTAACTGCTGTTTTCTGTGCTATAGATTCCATGATTTTGTTCTACAACTACTGTTTCTGTAGGTTACAATTACCCTTGGGAAAACAAATGAAGGGATTGTAAGGTCAGAAGACTGTAAAGGCATACTGGCACATCCTTGTTGACAAGCAGTTTACATTCTTAGTAAGGCATCAGGAATAAAAAGTAGCCTTAACACAAGGCCATGTGTGACCAGGATGGTGAGTTCCTTGAGGATAGTTAGCAGTATTAACAATCATAAAACATAACCAATAATTTTTGGGAGCTCACCACGTACCAGGAACTGGGTTTCACAATCCTCACAAAAACATCTAGGTAAGTATCAATAGTACCATTTTACAGATAAGGAACCTAAGGCTCAAAAATATCAAACACCTGTCGTAAGTCACATGGTGGGTGACTTGAACTTGGTTCTGTCTTCCTCCAAATAACCGCTTTGGACCAGTGGGCCAGGCAGCAACACTGGGCGAGAGAGTAGAAAGAAGATTTAGCAAAAGGGATCGGGTTTTGTACTTCTGGGCCGGCGGAAACCCGGCATGGTGGGGGAAGGCAGGACCGCAGCCTTGGAGTTCCGCAGCCTTGGAACTCCGCCCTGGTCCACAGGGGCTACACGCACGTGGCCCTCTGGGCCGCGGGTCTGCACTGCAGATTGGGACTCAGCTCTGAGCCACCCGTAGGGCCGCGTTCCTAGGAGAGCGCCTCTGATCTGCCGGCTCGGTCAGGTGGTTCCCGCGGACCAATCAGCGGTGGCCAGGCTGTGGGCCGCGCGATCTGCACCGCTGGCTTGGAGTCAGGAAAAGGTGATCTTTATTGGGTTGTACTGGGAAAAGGCCGCCAAATATCCGGTGGTGTCTGGCGTGCTCCAGATCTAGCCAGCGACTCCGCTGGCCCTCTGCCATCACCAACTCTTTCCCACTGCTCCCCAAAGGAGACGGAAGTCGACTGTGCCAGCTCTCCTTTGGGATCTGGATCCCGCCCTCATGCTTCCTCCGCTTTTGTTCATCTTGCTCCTCTTGCTGCTCTGGAGCTCCAACCTTCCGGTCTTTTTGCTCCCCCATGGCAGCCCACAGTGTAGTCTCGCTATCTCAGGAGAAAAACCTTATTGCCCCTGTAGCCAAACTCTGCCTCTTCTCTCCACCACCTAGGGCCTCCCTCATCTCCTCCCTCGTCTCCCTGCAGGCTGTCCTCAGGTCACCAACAGTCCCAATTTGACCAAACCTGGGGGCATTTCATAACCTTTGATGCTCCACTTCGGGCAGTATTGGACTCTGTTGACCTCTTGGAATTGAAAAGGTTCCGGGGACTCCCACTCTTGTCTGTTACCCCTCCTACAAGCCTTTCTCTATGCGTTCATGTCGCAGGCATGCCTCCCACTTTTCCTGTCCAGCAAATAAAGGCCCACTTTGCTGATCATTTACCCAGTCTTCCTGAGGAGTCTCATCTGCTCATCACTGGCATTCCCTAAATGCCAGCAATGCCTGAGTCTCAATCTCTGGTCTAGATTGTCTCAAAGCTCCAAACTCGCTACCTGCATGTCTTGGGTACCTCGGGCTCAAGGTAGGTTATTTACTTTATTTATTTATTTATTTATTTATTTATTTATTTATTTATTTATAAAATTTTATTTAATCTCTGCACCCAACGGGGGGGGGGGGCTTGAATTCACAACCCCAAGATCAAGAGTCTCACGCTCCCCTGGCAGAGCCAGCTCGGTGCCCTTCAATTAATGTTTGTTAAGCAGTGTGCTCATTTCTAATCCAAATGTATTTTAAAATCTATCTTTATATGTAAAATAAACATATAAATATTTCTTTATTTGTTGCTGTCTTTTGTGACCAGCACACAGTGGATGCCTCATTACTGTGTGCTAATTTCATGTAGGAATGAATGTCTGGCATAGTGCCTGGCACAGAGGAGGTGCTTAAAGTTGCTACATCCCTCATCCTGGTTCCTCTCCTCACAGGGATGGAAACAGTCCCATCACCTCACCTCCAAAAGTAAAAGCTACATAAGTGAGCTAAACTTCTGAGAGAGAAAGCCAATGTGAAAGTCCTCCATGTCCTATCTAATATTTCACTTCCACGGCAGTCTAACCTGTAGCTCAGCCAAGGCAGCACTGCCTAGTGATGGGAGCAGGAGCTCTTAGAGGTACCTAGAATACGTTGGTACTTCGCTCTTGTTTTGGCTGAAAAGAAGGGTGGTTAAGAGGACTTTCATGTTGCACTGTTGCCACCGTGTGACTAGCTGGGGAATTACATAGGGGAGGTTCTCCAGCCTGGGAAGAGCTCCCTGGACTCAAGTTTGAGGATTGAGAATGTGCTCCCTGCTGCCAGTGCCCTCCTCTGCTGTCCTAGCTCCCTCGGGCCTCCAAGGCCAGTGCTGTCACCTGTAGAGGAGAAAGCATCCCACCCCTGGGTATAGGAACTATCTGCACCTTCTCTGACTCCAAAATTTTGGGGGGCTCCTTGATGTGACATTCAAGGCCTTCAGAGCTGGTGCCCTTGACACCTGCTCTGTGCTTGGAACTCAGGGCATCCTAGCTCCAGACCTGCTCTGAGATGCTCCCTTTGCTTTCTTCTCCCTTCCCAGCTTGTCCCCTACCCCACAAGCTTTGTTTGTCCTCCCCTGATTCACGACTCTGAAACACATTTCCCCAATGAGCATGTTAAGTTCCTGTGACAGTATTCATGTGAACAGCAACCTTTTATTGAGCATCTAATATGTGCCTGGTGCTGTGCTGGGCCCCTTATGGACATTTTATTTCTTCACAAACCCCATAGAACAATTTACTGTGATTACTCCAATTTTGTAGAAGACTTGAATAATCTCTGCTGAGGCAGAGAAAGGTAAAGCCACCCACCTAAAATCATACAGCCAGCCGTGAGGTGACAGAGCCCTGCCAGTAACTGCTAGGCCACCTAGTGTAGTGGAGGGGGCAGACGGGCAAACAGACTCTGGTTCATCATCTTTGCCACTCAGTACTGACTTCCCAACTTTGAGCCTAGAGTCCTGTCCTGCTCTAAAATGGGGTGGCAGCTCCCACAGTACACAGGTTCTAGGTCTGAGGGGTGGGCAGCATTGAAAACCTAGCACCAGGAGATGAGAAGTTGGGTGCAGGGGGTTGGAGCAGGCAGCCAGAGCTGGTGTGGAACACACTGAAGTAAGTAGGGGTCCCCTCTGGGAGGCTACAGCCAAAAACTGGGAGTCTCAACTCAGAACCCAGACAGCAAGAAGTAGGGATTCAAAGGTCCACCCATCATTTCCCACCTTGCAACCCCTGCCTGTTCTCCCCACACCCACTTTAGCCTCTTCACTGCCTTTCTCACTTGGCATTTCTCACTTGGCTTTGGCTTACTTTCATGTGGGCCTTTCCAAACATACATCTGATCAGAAAATCTCGTCACTCACCAGGAATCAACCCTTCAACTGGCCAGGCCATGTGGAGGTCTGTGGCTGCAGTGTGCCAGCTCTGTCCTTTTTTCTGGTCTCTAGCCCCCTCCCATTTCCTTGAAAGCATTGTAGGCTTTGCACATGCTGTTCCCACTGCCTGAAACACTCTTTCCCTCCCCTCTTTGCCTAGTTAATATTGGGGTGCTGGAAGATCTCCTCCTGGCAGATATGGAATTTGAGATCTGAAAGAAGAGTAGGAGTTTGTAAAACTGGTAGGGAGAAGGAGAGTGTTCTAGGAAGAGAGAACAACCTGTAAAAAGGGGTGGAGATGCTTGGGGGAGTGTTGGGAAGGGGGGAGGGAGAGCAGAGGGAGGAGGTTGGGATTGAAACTAATAGGAATGAAGCGTTTCTAAGGCCGGGTCTAAATCCTCAAATGCTTTGTTAAAGAGCCTGGACCCAGGGGTACCTGGCTGGCTCGGTCGGAAGAGAATGCAACTCTTGGTCTCAGGGTCGTGAGTTCGAGCCCCAAGTTGTGTATAGAGATTACTAAAATAAATAAATAAATAAATAAATAAACTTAAAAAAAAAAAAAAAAAAGATCTTGGACCCAATTCTGAGGGCAGTGGAAGGTTTTTGACCAGGGATAATTTAAATTTTTTAAAAATGTTTATTTATTGTATGGAAACCAATTTGACAATAAATTTCATATATTAAATAAATAAATAAAAAGTTTATTTATTTTTGAGAGAGAGACAGAGTACAAGCAGGGGAGGGGCAGAGAGTGGGAGACACAGAATCCGAAGCAGGCTCCAGGCTCTGAGCTGTCAGCACAGCTGACGTGGGGTTCGAACTTGTGAACTGAGAGATCATGACCTGAGGTGAAGTCGGACACTCACCGACTGAGCCACCCAGGCGCCGCGAGCAGGGATAAAAATTATAGTAGTTTTGCTTACCAGTGATTCCCCTGGATGGGGTGGAGAGGAGCTTATCAGCACCACACTTAAAAATACAGCATCCAGAACTGAATAGTCCTCTAGGAATGACCTGATCACCAGCAGGAGAAGACATCTCTTCACAGGATCCCCTCATGAAACCTCTGTAGGTATAGCAAGGGATGCAAACCTCACTCCGCAGGATGAGGTGGGATGCTGCACTTCTTGTAGCTTCCAGTAGGTGGCACCATCACCCTACTGGATCCCCCTCCACTCTTTTCTCTCTCTCTCTCTCTCTCTGCTGGAGACCTCTCCCAGGACACAATTACAAGGCAGATACCAGAGAGGAAAGAAGAGGTAGATGAGGAAAGGAAAGGAAGAGGCCCAGACATGAAGCTGGGAGAGGTTGGGATGCAAGACACAAGGATGGGGGAGTTGGGGTGGTGTTGGGTCCCTATTGGTTTTTTTCAGGGTCGAGCACAGTGCATTCGTCTTAGATTTTCACCATTATCTGCCCTGTCCACTTCCCTGTTACCCTTCTTCAGGCGCCTAAAACACACTCTACCTGGTCTCCCAATTCTTGGCCCTTTTCCATCTACAAGTTTTTGACCACCTTCCTCTCCTTCCTGTCCCCATTAGCAAATCCTTTTATTCTACATCTTAGATAAATTTCTACTTCTTTCCATCCTCTACCAGCACCCTCCCCCCACACACACCCTTCCAAGCCTAGGCTGCCCCCCTACCTCTGGTGGAAGCCTAGGGGACTGCAATGCAGCTGTGCAGGATAGTGCTGGTCCCAGGTCAGAGAATAAGAGGGGAAGTGGACAGTTCCTTTGTAGACTCTCTGGGGCTCATTATTTCTGACCCCTTGGGAGACCATGTGTATATTTGGGAGTGCTGTTCCTGTTCCCAGCTCTGTAGAATCCAGAATCAATTAGATTCTGTGGCAGTCTCCTCACCCATCTCCCCACATCTGCATTAGTAGCCCCTTGCTTTCTGGCCTCTTCACTCTCCTGGTAATGAAATCCACAGCCTGCAAGGGTGTCTGTAGTGTGGCCGCATTTGGCATCATGTTCTCCTTTACTCTGTATATGCTCTGCCCAAGTGACTGGAATTGAATGCCTCAAATTCTCCCCACTCCTCTGCCTGCTTCCAGACCTTCATGGAGACTGTTCCTCTGCCTGGAATGCTTAACACTAACCACAAGGCCAAGTGCTCCCCTCCTTCATCACAAATATCACTTCCTCATGGAGCCCTTCTCTGAGCCAGGTCAGGATCAGTCACCATTGTAGTCACCATCAGAGCTGCAGACAATTGGCCTTGAGAGTCTGTATTTACTTAGCACTTTCCTAAGAGTTGGTGTAATGTCTGTCTCCATCTCTAGATTTTACCTATCTTTATCACAGGGTATACCCAATGAGTAGAATGGCACCTGGCCTATAGTAGGTGCTCAATAAACATTTGTTGATTTATTGCACTTTCTGCCCCCCAACACTCTCACACACACACACTTAGACCTTCTTCTGTCTGGTTAGCTCTTCATTCTTCCCAGCCTGAGCACCCGGGTCACCTCCCCTAGAAGTATCACTAACCCCTCACCTGGGCACCTGCTTCTCCTGGGCCTCATTCTTTTGTCTGTTTTTGAATTCCCTTTGATCCTCATTCCCCACTCTTACCACCCTGCCCTTCAGGTAGTTGTGCTAATGATTTTGTGTGTGCTCTTATAATGTGTGGTTTCTGTGTCATTTCTTTTGTCCAAATGGCTTTATGCTTTAGAGCTCATTCTACTTCTTATCCTTTCCCCTCAGCACTAGGTTTCTGAGGTCCCTCCATGTGGCTATGTCCATTGGGTCCTCCATACATGTTACTGATTCATTTCCCAGTAATGAACTCCAGAGTGCCTCCAACCCCATCCCAAGCCTTTCTGTGTGGTCATTTGTGAGGATTGGGGGTTGGAGGTGTACATTCAGGGCAGAATTGCTAGATCATAGGATATATATTTATGTAATTAGCTGCAAGCTCCCAGACGGCTCTGGGATGGCTATACCTACAGTCTAGAAAGGTCCCCCATATTCCTGCCAATACCTGGCATTCTCTAGCTTTCTAAATTTTGTCAGTCTAATAGGTGCAAAATGAGAGCATCTCTTGGACTCTTCTTTTTTTTTTTTTTTTTTTTTTTTTTTTACTGTTTATTTTTGAGAGAGAGAGAGAGAGAGAGAGCAAGCAGGAGAGGGGCAGAGAGAGAGGGAGACACAGACTCCGAAGCAGGCTTCAGGCTCTGAGCTCCAAGCTGTCAGCACAGAGCCTGATGTGGGGCTCAAACTCATGAACTGTGAGATCATGACCTGAGCTGAAGTTGGACACTTAACTGACTGAGCCACTGAGGTGCTCCTCTTGGACTCTTCTTGTTAGGATCTTCTCACATGCTTGTATCCTTATCGGTCAATTACCTTATCATATGCTCTCTGTATTTGCATCTGGAGGTGTCTTTTTCTTGTATATTTACAGTCCTTTCTTAGATATTGGTCCCTTATCTCCCATGCTATCCTGGACACTGTGGGGGAATGCTGGTTTACAAGCAGAAACCCTGAGCCTGGAGGTCCTTTAAGGGCACTGGCAGTCCTGAGGCCTCCCTGGGTTTCCAGCTCCACATCAGGACCAGGCCCCAAGTCAGAGGATGGGTTGACCATCTCTTTTGTGGATACTGTGGGGCCCATCACTGTGGTTCCCTCAGGAGGCTACATGTATATTACAGGGGCATTGTCTCAGCTCCCAATGGGTTTGGGAGGCCTCTTTGAGATCAGTTTGCCAACCTGGGATTTGAATTTTGAATTTGGGAATTTCATTCAACATGTATTCATTCCATGAGCATCTATGGACTACTTACTGTGTGAAACACCCCATTGTAGACATTTGAGATACAGTTGTGGACAGAACAGCCCTTTAGCTTCTCAGAGCTCACCTTCTAATGAGGTGGCAGCCGGTAAAGAATGAACAAATAAGATAGTTACAGAAGAAAACAAATAAAGGGCTAAAATATGGAATAACAGAGGGAGGACTTTAGCCAGGGTGTTCAGGAGAGGACACTCTTAAGAGGTGACCTTTGTTCCGAGAGCCAGCCAAAAGAACCAGGGACAAGCATTACGGGCACAGACCTATAAGTGCAAAGGCCCTGAGGTTCATGTAAGCTTGGGGTGGTACAAAAAGAGAAAGACAATTACTGGGGCTGGAGACTAGGTGGAGGAGGGGTAAGCGAGGGATTTGGGGAGTGGGCGGGGGTCAGTTCCGGCTGCGTCTAATAGGCCTTGGTTTCAGCCTGAGCTGGTGTAGAAAGCAGGCAGAAGGACGGTGTGGCTGTCTAGGAGGGTGCTAGGCCCTGCAGGTTCTGAATCTGGCAATGGGGCAGCCTGAGGTTTGGGCCAGCCAGCCTTGGAAGCTGGTGTGTACCCAAAGGGAATACTTTGCTTCTCTGGTGATTTTTCTTTACTTTTTAAAGAAAAAATTTCTATTTTTAATCTTTGTAAACAAGTAATGCACGTACCATGTACAAAAATATAAAGAAACAAAGGTCCCCTCCCTCCCTTACCTTAGCTGCCTAGTTCCCCTCCCCAGAAGCAACCTTTGTGACCACTTGCCCACCGTTCCCCAACCATTGCATCCCTACAACCTCAGGCACTTATTTCACATGGATTTGAATGCCCTAGGCACACTGTACCTCCCATTTCCCCCTCAGTAGTTTAAGTTGGAGAGAACTCCCCATGTGTGAATTTAGAGCAGCCCCTTTGTGAAGGCTCTAGAACTGTCCTGTCCATACACAGCTCCTTATATTTATGTTTAAATTAACTAAATGAATCAGTTCCTCAGTCGCAGGAGCCACATTTGGTTAGTGGCCACTGTCTTGAACAGTACAGATCTGGAACATTTCTATCATTACGGAAAGTTCTGTTGGACTGTGCTGAGCTAGAGAATTCCATGCTACCCGTCATTTATTTTTAACCTCTCTTCAGGGGTTGCTCAGAAGCCCCCCCCCCCCCCCCACACAGGGTTAGAAGCTCTGCCGTGTTGGTGAAGCTCTCCTAAGCATGTGTGCTGGGTCCCCCAGCAACAATAATAATCTTGGTCCCCAGGATCTAAGAGCTGTTCCTTTTTCAAGATTCTAGAGCTGTGCCCCCTGATACTGGTCTCATTGTCTCAGTCCTGCCAGCCAACCCACCTCTCCTGGGCTTCAGTTGTTGGAGGAAAGGACCTGTCTGGCTGGGAACCACGTTGTCACCCTTACCAGATCATACGGTTATTTGACAAGCCTTAGATTGGCCTGCTCTGCACTGGGCCTGAGTTCCCAGAGGTGGAGCCTGAGAGGCCCCTGCCCTGAGTGGGACAGAAAGAGACATCAGTGGGTCATACCAGTTGTGCAAAGCAGTGGAATGCCTAGGCTGTGCTGTGAGTTCAGCGTGGACTTTCTGGAGGAGGAGATAGCTGAGTTCTGAAGGGTACAAGGGTGACTTGGAGGTTCAAGAGCTGTGAGGAATCCACAGCCATCCCACGCAGGGCCAGGTGGCAAGACCAGCAGGGCCATGTCAGGCTGCGCCCCAAGTACCCACACAAGAACATGAGCCTGGCACTGGGGGGCCCGGAAAGAGCTGGTGCTATGGAATGTGAACAGCCATTGGGTTGGAGAGGATGTGGGGAAAGGCTGGGTGTGTTCAGCTGTTGGCAATTTCACGCCCCCTCCTCAGCCACTTCTTGGGGACAGACCCCAGCCGTGGGGCCCAGGTGCAGACAAAGGTCAGATTTCCATAGCAAGAGAATACAAGGAGATTTCCTCCAGAGGGGAGCCCTCTCCCCTCAGAGAGAGCTGCAGCTGCCTTAAGCACATACTCAGGGATTAGGCTAAATCCTGCAGCAGGTGGAGGAGTGGGAGGGGAGACTCTCAGGGAGCTGGGGTGTGGGAAGGGGTGGGCAGTGGCAGGCCTAGGGTGTGCACCTGAGTGTGTCTGTACCTGGGAATGGGTCTCTTTATGTTCCTTCAGCACTATACTGCCCCTTAGTTCTGCCAGGCGAGGTCCTGGATTTTAGGGGCAAGGATAGTAACCACTAAGTTGGATCTAGGGCTATACAAACAGGAGGAGGGGGGAAGCATGCAAGAAGACACAGTTTCCCCTGGGGAGCAGAGAAAGTGGATATAAGGGGTTGCTTCTCATTGAAAATCCTTTATGCCAGTGGAGTTTTTGTTTAAATTGTTTAAACTGTATGCCTCTTTAAAACTGTCCTTTCCAAAGTGGTGCCCATCCCCTGAGAACTCGATAGAAATGCAGATTTCCAGACTTCACCTCAAACCTGCCAAATACAAAATTCACGGGTGGAGCCCAGCAATCCAAGCCCTCCAGGTGATTTTTTTTAAGTTTATTTTTTTATTATTTTAATGTTTATTTATTTATTTTGGGAGAGAGAGAGAGAGAGAGAGAATCCAAGCAGGCTCTGTTCTGTCAGAGCCCAATGCAGGGTTTGACCTTACCAACTGAGACCATGACCTGAGCTGAAATCAAGAGTTGGATGCTTAACTGACTGAGCCACCCAGACACCCCAGTCTCCAGGTGATTCTGATATGTGTTAAGGTTTCAGAACTACTGATTAAAAAAACTGTTAAAGCAGTGCTTGCTTCCTGGTGTTCAGTTTAGGGGAAGGAGATTATTATTATTATTATTATTATTTTAATGTTTATTCATTTTTTTGAGAGAGAGACACAGAACATGAATGAGGGAGGCTCAGAGAAAGAGGGAGACACAGAATCTGAAACAGGCTCCAGGCTCTGAGCTGTCAGCACAAAGCCCGACATGGGGTTTGAACCCACGAACTGCAAGATCATGACCTGAGCTGAAGTGGGACACTTAACCCACTGTGCCACCCAGGGCCCCATGGGGAAGGAGATAATTGAGAGCATCTCTTCTCTAGCCTCTGAATAGCGGGGCTCATCAGGAGGAGGAGCCCAGGCTGGAAAGGAGAACCAGGGAGGCCTCCTGGAGAAATTAGGTTTGAGTGAGATCAACAGGGCAAGAAGGGTTTAGCTAAAGAGTGTGGCCCAAGAAGACACAGCCCATGTGAGGTGACAGGGATGGAAGTCATAGGGCTGGGGCTCAAAGAGCTCTGTGCTTGGGTGTCATGAAGGTCCATCCACCTGCGTGCATGGACGTTTCATTAGTAGATGTCTCTTATTTCATGAAAACCTGGTCCTTGGAACAGTGGGCAGTTGGGACTGTGAGAATGAGTTCTGCACTAGGACAGAGCACCTAGTCCAAAGCACTGACTCTCAATTGCCCCCATGTAACCCTGGCCCAGTCACTTCATTCTTCTGAGCCTCAGTGTCCTCATCTGGGCAGCAGGAACAAAAATGCCTTCCAGGAAGGGCTGCCATGAGGAGAGAATGAGATCATGGCAACCCAGCCCTGGGGGCCATTCCCTCCTAATTTCTGAGTAACAACAGCCATTGTTTTTTGTTTTTTTTTAATGTTTATTTATTTTTGACAGAGAGAGACAGAGCATGAACAGGGGAGGGGCAGAGAGAGAGGGAGACACAGAATCTGAAACAGGCTCCAGGCTCTGAGCGGTCAGCACAGAGCCCAACGCGGGGCTCGAACTCACGGACCGTGAGATCATGACCTGAGCCCAAGTCGGACGCTTAACCGACCGAGCCACCCAGGCGCCCCACAACAGCCATTGTTGACTGAGGGCTTCTAACAGTTCTCTGAGACGTGTCATCATTTCTGTGCTTCAGGCTCAGAGAGAGTAACTTCAGTCGTAACATCCCTAGCGACCCGCCCACCCCCTGACAACCTGACCTTCCCTCCCAGGTGCTGATTCCCTCCCAGTAGACTCCTGTTCCTTGGCTTGGACTTTCCAGATTGGTGTGACTATCTACCTGTTGCTCCTACCAGAGCCCTGACTAATACACACACAGCCAACAAATGGCAGAGTCTGGAGATAACCCTGTGCTTTTTCTGCAAGCTCCTGAAGCCAGCATCACTGGGTAGGAAGCCATTCAGAACTCTGGCAGACTGAGAGGGCCAGGCTCCAGATGCTGCCATGCTGGTCTGAGAGGCTCGGGGGAGGGAAGCTGGAACGGAAAGCTTGCATGGGGGAATTAGCGGCATCTGTCTCATTCTGACTTGGGACGTCAGGAATGTGGCAAGCGGGTGCCTGCCAAGGAGGCTGGCAGGGAGGGGGCACAGGGTGGGTAGCGGAACCCCTCCTGTCCCCCGAGACCTACAAGGCACCATCTGCCTCTGTCATTCTGAGTGACCTGACTCTGGTCTCCCATGTGCACAGGACCTTCTGGGAACCTGGGCTCTGGGGAAGGTTGGGGGAGGTGGGGGACAGGGGTCAACTCAGCTCCTTCCTTAGTCTCCCATCCTTGTGATCCTGGGCCTATCACATTCTTAGTTTCCCCATCATTAGATTGGGAAGGCTGATGTTTGTCTGGTGAGGCTGTAGTGAGGGACAGTGGTGAGTGGCTGAGCCCAGCTCAGCCGTGGGCTTACAATGGGAAAGTGGAAAAATGGGAGTTCTCATACATCATTCCCTGTCTTTGTCACTACTCTAGCCTCCCAACACTTTCCTCCCCCAGGTGAGTTCTTAGGGACCTGCCTGTCATGTGATTGATTGGGCTAGGCATAGTGACCTCCTGTGGAAGACTGGGTTTGGGAGCGGGGCTCAGAAAGTTTGCACGCTCCTGGAAGCTAGCAGGGGTCCTTGAGTGCAGGGGGAGCATAAGCCAAGAGCTGCTTGTGGAAGCTGCCTCCCAAGCCACCTGCAGGGGAATGGGAGAGAAGGGGAGGAGGCCTTGGGCTGGGAGGGGGTCACTTAGGAGGAGGACACACAGGGCTGCTGTGAAGCCCAAGTACCAGTTCTCAGTGCAATGCTCAACAAAACCCATGTGAACTCTGCATGGCATCCTTTCCCAAGCATGTGCTCATCCAAGACTCATTTCATCGTAAACTCCTAGCCCTGGGAGGTAGGCAGAGTAGGCGTACCCTACTGGTGAAGAAAGTGACAATCAGAGAAATAATAGCATTGGCCTGGGGACACTGGAAGTGGCAGGCTTTGAACCTCCTGGCTCCAAGTCTGGTGTTCTCTCCATCCCATTAGGGAATAGAGTTCCAACGGAAAGGAAGTAGTCAGGGATGACTCCCTGTTTTCTGGCCTGGTGCCTTTCCCTGAGATGAGGGGTAGGGGTCCTCATGGAGGTGGCTTTGTGTGGGAAGATGAGTAGTTCAGTTTGGGACATGGTGAGTCAGAGGGGGCACTGGTGGGAGTGCGAAGAGACTTGGAACAGGAAGAGAAGCATGGCCAGAAGCTGCTGCTCAGTCTCAGGCTGCTCCCAGCCCCAGATTCTTACATCCTGTCCCTTCTGACCCTGTATGTATTTTCAGCTGCCACCCCCTGGGAGGCCATGAGGCAATTCAGGTGGCCTCCACAAAGGGTCTGTCCTGTCCCAGGAGGACAGGGCAGGAGGGAGCACCAGGCACTGGGTCAGGTAACTCCACCCTGGTTCAGGGGCTGGAGAGCAGCAGTAACTGCCTGGATGGACCCCGGGAAGGTTCCAGGCTCAGAGCCCTGGGAAACTGATCTCCTCACCCCCTCCCCAGAGGGTGTTTGAGAACAGGGCCATGACGGTCTCTCCAGGGGAGGACAAGGCAGGCAGGGACAGCTGCAGCCTAGCTGGGCGGCAACCAGCTGCTGCCCGGGAGACTGGCCAGGGTGGGGCAGGCGGGGCAGGCACAGCCCCCACAAGCCCCCAGCCTGAGCAGCAGAGCGTGGGAGCAGGCAGCAGCCTTGAAGCTGTGTTTCAGGCTTTCACGCTGTGTTAACGGTCAGCTTGGTTAATGCTGAGCAGATGGGGGAGGGGTGCTGCCAGCTCCCTTGGGGACAGTCCCAGGGCAGGCACATGCACATGCATGTGCAGAGGGTATAAGAGTTCCATCCAGTGGATGGTGCCATGTGGACTCCTCTGCCATTAGCACTCGTTCACACCATCACGTGCACAAGATGGGGCAAGACAGACCAAGTCAGAGGTGCACACAGGTTCCTGGGTTTGCCCTGAGGTAGCCGGAAGTGCATGCAAACCCAAGGCCTGGCACAAAGCCCTCAGTCTGTGTCACTCAGGCAAGACTCTCAGCTTGGGGGTCCCTCCACCCTGTTTCCCCTCCATCCACTGCAGGGAAGACACCAGGAACACAGAGGTTTATTTCAAAAAATAATTTATAAAAGGTCATTTGCTTCTGTGTTTTCGGCAGGCTTCCAGCCACTCAGCTGGGAGCACAGGGGCCAATGCTCTTGCCACCAAGATGCTGGGACAAACAGCAAAGGAGAGGCAGGGGAGGCCTGGGGAAATGGGGTTCGGAGGCCCAAGACCTCTCTTGGTGCAGGGAAGCAGGGAGGTTTAGGACAGCTCTACAGCCAGGTCCAGCCAAACCCCTGGACTAAGTGCTAAGGGCCAGGAGGCCAGGCAGAACACTAACACTCAGGCCACTAGGACACCTGGGTCACTAGTCCAAAGACTGGGGTTGAAGTCTGGTTTGGGAATCTGAGGCCAGAGCTGGAAGCCTCATCGAGGGGCCCCCGGAACAAGGACAGACCTCCCCAAGGCAGAACTAGAGATCTGGGACACTACCCTAAGGTTGGGGCCTGAGGCTGCCAAGGTCAAGCACTGCCAGGTTGCCGCTAAACCAGGAGGCTGAAGGCTGCTGGCCTGCCTGCCTGTAACAACCTTGTGGCCCTGCTCATGTCTGCACTCCAGGGAAGGAGAAGGAGCTGGGCCCCAGTGGCAGGGGGTCATGGCAGAAGACAGAGTCGTTGGAGGAGCAGGTGCTGCTGGCATCCCCTCCAGCAGGGGAGTAGGGTCCAAAGGTCAGGCGGAGGTCCAGGTACTATGGGGAACAGTGCTGGTCAGTCCAGGTAGTCGGCTGAGATGAGGCCCAGAGAGGGGAGGGCAGAGGGAGGTCATGGGACAAGAGGAGAGCAGTACCTCCTCGGAGACAGCCAGCAGGACCTTGTCCAGTGCCTCCACCAGCTGCTTGAAAGTAGGCCTCTGAGAAGGTGCTGCGTGCCAGCATTCACGCATCAGCCCATACCTGGTGGAGAGGGTGGAGGGGCAGAAGAGTCTCAGGACTGAATGTGGGGGGAGACCTTATGGCAAGGGTATGATAAAGGGGCAGAGTTTGATGAGGGTTAGGTGGGGCTACTCAGGGGAAGGGTCACAGAAACTAGGCCAGGATCTCCCCTCAGATGGTGACAGTGAGTTAGGGAACCAAGTCCTAAGGACAAGGTCAGAGCAGAGGATGAGGACTGTAAAGTGGGAGAGAAGGGAGTGAGGTCTCACAGCTCTGGGGGACAGTTTGGGGGCCGGTCCATCCGATGCCCTTCCCGCAGAAGTGAGAACAGCTCCTCCACAGGGATGCCAGGGTATGGGGAACCCCCGAGAGTGAAGATCTCCCACAGCAGGATCCCAAACGACCACCTAGAGGCAAGAATAGTGCTCAGCAGGGCAGAGCTTTGCTCCCTACTCCTGGGGCTGGGATGGGGGGCCTCACAGGCATGATCCACCATGGAGGGTGGGGATTGGAGTCTGGGCCCACTCAGGTCCTAGGGTTGTGTGACCTTGGGCAAGTGCTTTGCCCCTTTTGTGGGGTAGGACAATGATTGCTGGCAGCTACTCCAGACCCCCAACCTCCAGGACTCACACATCACTCTGGTGTGTATAGACTCGGTCAAACAAGGCCTCAGGTGCCATCCACTTTACAGGCAGGCGGCCCTGGATGGGAGAAGTGGGGGCATTGATGCCAAGTCCCATAGGTCCTGGTGCCCCCCACCCCCTTTCCAGCTTTGCCCTGCCTCCCTCACGTTGCTGGTTTTCTTGTAGTAGTCAATGTGGTGGACGCCACGGGCCAGCCCAAAGTCTGCTATCTTCATCACATTGTCCTCTGTCACCAGTACGTTTCGGGCAGCCAGGTCCCGGTGGATGCACTAGGGGCAGGGCAGGGGACTTAGGTTTATTAGGACACATGGCTGGATGCTGGGCACACTGCACTTCACAGTAACCCTGGGGGTAGGCATCATCCACTCATTCTACGAATGAAGACGTCAAGATGCAGAGAGGGGGAAACCAAAGCTAACTTCAGGGCCCCACCTCTCTCTTGCATGGTCTCTTCCCTTGCCCGATGAGTTAGGGATTGTGTGAGGAAGGAATAGGGACATGCAGTGTCAACTGTGTATGGATGGGGGGTACAGAAGGACTTGGGAACATTTAGACAGGATAATGGAAAAGGGGAAAGAGGGAGAAGATGGGGACATTCAGTGCCAGCGGCAGGAAAGTCCGCAGGTGGAGCAGTTAGAATGGTCCAGAGTGCTGCCCACTGCCCATACCTTCCTTGACTCCAGATACTGCATGCCTCTGGCCACCTGGTAGGCACAGGAAACCAGAGCAGGGAAGGAAAGTGGCCCTTCACTGCTCCTTGGCCCATCAGGGCTGAGATCGGGGCCTGGGGGACGCCGGGCCCGCAGGAACTCCCGCAGGTTTCCCTTGGCGGCACACTCCACAATCACATACAGAGGCCCTGTAGAGGTGAGAATGGACAGGGAGGCTGCTGAGGCTGTGGCTCCATACCCCACTGTCCCTGTCCTTAGCCCCATTCGAACCCACCTTCCTGAGTACAGACACCCAACAGGTTGATAATGTTCTTATGTCGGCCGATCAGCTTCATCACCTCCATCTCAGAGACCAGGTCTGCCAAGTCCTTGTCGGAGGCATTGTCTGCAAGGGTGACATCCAGGGTGACTATACGTGGGGGAAGTGCAGGGTTGACTATATAGGACATTGAGTGCTGGACCTGGAGTCAGGAAGCTCTGGGCCTGAATTCGTGCTAAGCTCTCCGGCCTTTAAAAAGTCTTCTAACATCTCTGAACCTCAGGATCATCTTGTATAAAATGGGGCAATGGATCATGCCCTACCTCTCACAGCAGTTGCAAGGATGAAACAAGATCAAGGATCTACAGGAGGTAGGCCTCTCTGTGAGTGGGACTAGGAAACAGAGGAGAGGAGGAAGAACTCGGAACAGGAAGACGCTGTGTCTGGAGGTTTGGCATTCGTTCTTGATGGGGTAAGAGCTCCTGGGGGCGGGAAGCAGGCTGGCGCCCTGAGGCCTGTCTGACTGGGGCCTGGTGTCCTTTTGGCCTGAGAATTCAGGGAGCTGCCCGTGAAGTACAGCTAGGGGAGGCTGAGAAAAAGCTGCTCCAGATCTTCTTGGGAAGGCTGAGGACCAGGGCTGACCTGTGGCCCTTGGCCAATGACATACCCTCCCTGCCAAACCTCACAATGCACATTTCTCAATCCCTGCCTCCCAGAAAGCACCAGGTGGCCCCAGCTGTGCAGAGAGGAGGGGGTGGGGGAGCAGAACAATGGTTTTGGCTGCTCTTGTAGAGGAAGTGGGGGATAGCAGTGAGAAGCCCCGATGGCAGGTCCCAGGTGTGTCCTAGGCACTTTGGGGCTGGTGCTTGGGCTGTTCTAGAGTGGTGGACATGGGGAGAAACTTGGGGGAGGGCCCGGATGGGGAGGCTGAAGGTATGGCCTGTGAGGCTGACATGGTTATCTGAGACCCAGGCTGACGTGGGGCCAGGGCTAACGTGGGGGTGCCTAACCCCAGTCATCCCAAATCCTTGTAATTCTCATCAAGTGGTTTTATGTACCAGTCACTTGCCACGAGCCTCAGCCTGGGAACTATTGTTTACCCCATGTGACATGTGAGGAAACAGTCTCAGAAATGGCTGGCCAGGGTCGGTAGCAGAGTTGGGCCCTAGGCCCAAGAGTGGCATCTTGCAGCCCTTTTGGCCACCAGTGCTCAACTGGTAGCACCATGAGCCCCTTCTGTTAGTCTCACGGCCACAGCACCTCCCCCGGTGTCACCACTCACCCTTGAGCATCTTGACAGCCACAGTGCTGGCTTGGTCAGGCCGGGCGGGGTCCATGCCAAAGGCCTCTGCACGCACCACCTGCCCGAAGCAGCCCTCACCCAGGGGCTTCCCAAGCACCAACCTGGAAATTAGAAAGCCGAGGCCTCAGCCATATGAACATCATTCCTGCCTGGAACCTGAACCTTATGCTCACTCCATGCAGCATACCTGTCCCGGGGGAACTCCCACAGCGGGTCGAGAGGTAGGTCTAGACTCACAAGGCCAGCGAGCAAGGGAGGGCCACTGGAGGAGAGACGAACACCCCGCACCAAGGACGAGCTTGACTTGGCTGAAGAACCTGACTCCAGGGAGAACTGTAAGGTGGGTGACTTGGTCAGCCTGCTGGAGCTGAGCTGGGGTGGGAAGGCAGGCCAAGAGCCTCGCTATGGGGACACAGGAAGGCGTGGGTAACAGCAAGGTACCTGTCGGGCCAGAGGGAAGCGGGACAGCTTCTGCACAGTGGCGGGCCGCCTAGGGTGCCGGCTGATGAGTATCTGCCCTCGATATAGCCCGGCCAGCAGCAGGAGGACAACCAATGCCAGAGAGCCTGACGCGTACAGGATGATGTCCGTGTACCTGGCTTCAGGTGCTGGGGCTGTCCATGTGAGGTCCTCCTCTGTCCACAGACAGACACATATATAGACAGAAAACTGACAGGTCAGTGGTCAGATGGCCAGCTCCACATCTTCTAACTCAGGCCCTCTCAGCTCCCAGCACACATGGGGACATTTGACAAACAAGCTGGAGCTATACCCAGTCCTGCACACCCATACCCCAGAAGCTCACAAGGCAATCATATGTGGACATGCACAGAAGGACCGCTAATGAGGGACCAAACACACAAATCCGCATGCTATGTCCCAAGCCCCACAGGACACAGCCCACTGCTGGATCAGAGCAGGGTTCCTGCAGCCTCTCCTGGCCCCCTCAAGTGCTCACCTGGCAGCACCGTGAGCCAGGCTGACTGGTAGGAGAGGCCAATGGAGTTGCCTGCCAGGCAGGTGTATTCGCCTGCGTCCTCGGCTGATACGTTCCGAAGGTATAGGACCTCCACCTCTGAGCTATTGATGTCTGCTGTCTGGGGACCGGGGACATAATCAGGGGTCGCCACAGGGCCTAGGGCAATATTGTGGGTAGGATGGAGGCTGGGGACCAACCCCCCACACCCCATGGGAGAGTAGTAGGCTTCAGGTGCTGGTGGGGGCTAGACCTTCAGGACTTGCACGTAGGGGAAGCCGTCGGCACCGAAACTGCTGCCATTGATGACGATGTGCTTCAGCCACTGGATGTGGGGTTGGGCGTCGCTGTATACCTTGCACAGCAGCTCTACGTCGCTGCCTACCACAGCTGTGGTGTTGGCTGGGAGCCCCGCCTGCAGGATGGGCCGGTGCGGGGACCGCTCTGGGGGCCGGGCCAGGCGGTCAACCCTGACCAGTGGCACCCACAGAAGCACCCTGGTCATCCGCCTCCTGCCTCCCCCCAGCTCCAGGGAAGGAACTTCCTGATATGCAGCTCAGATCTTGTCCACCCCCTGCTTACCATAGCTCCCCATTGCCTTTGCAGTCAAGGACAGCTTCACGGTCTAGCATTTAAAGCCCTCCACGACATGGCTCCCCACTTACATGCCACACTCCAGGCATACAGCTCTTCACAAATGCATTGTATTTGTCACACCTAGGACCTTTATTCAGCCTGTGCCTGGATGTCTTCCTCACTTTTTCTCTCAGCTGACCCTATTCCTCCAGGCCAACATTACCCCCTGTGCTTCCCTCTGACCCACTAGGACACTTAGGGCAGCTTGAGCCATCTAAGACCAAGTCCATGTTGCCTGTCAGACCGGGCCCTACCCGAGGGCAGTGTCAGAGCTCCCACCCCCATACCACCTTGCCTGCCCGTCCGCTCACCCAGCACATCCAGCAGATAGCTGTAGCGGATGCTGCCCATAGAGTTCTCCACGAGGCAAGTGTATGTGCCACGGTCCGAGGGCACCACACTTTCCATCACCAGGCTCCAGTGCTGGTGGCGCAGCTGGGGACAGGGGAAGTGTCCATGAGGGGCCACTCACCTGTGCCCATCCAGGGGTCAAGGGAATGAGGGGGCTAGATCCCGCTCACAGGGGTCTTCTCAAGCTTTCTAGGCCCTGGGGAAGCCAGGCCAAGGCCAGAGACCCTGAGATGAAGGAGAAGGCTCCAGGAAGTGTCTGAGCCCTGGGTCTGGGTCTTTGAGTTTTAGCAGGGGCTCTTCCTGGCTCTACCACCTTGGGCCAGTTTTTGCCCTCTCTCAGTTTCAGCTTCCTCACTACAGCCTGGAGCAGGCTCTGCAGGGTCTTATCATGAGAATTAGTTGCTGAAACTCAATACCTGCCAGTTATTGATCCTTCCCACTTCCCACAGAAAGCTAAGGCTGCGAGATTAAGTCATTTGCCGCAGGGTGGCAGAGTGGGTACTTGAATCAGAGCTGTCCAAGTCCACAGTTTAGTGCTGCTAGGGCCCACAGCTGCCTTCCTCATTAGAGAAGGAATGACTTATAGGTATGAGGGGACCAAGAGGGGAGTGAAAATGGAGGAACAGATGGTCTTGGAACCTGGAGACTCACCCGAATGCCTCCAATGCGATGCTCCCCGTGGAAATCCTTTCCATCCTTGAGCCAGCGGATGGTGGGCATGGGGTTGCCTGCAGCTGGACAGCGGAACTTTACAGTGTTCCCAGCAGGCACTGCATGCAGTTTCTTCTCCATGCGCTGAGGGTGTGTCCAGTAGGGTGCTGGAGAGGAGGGGAAAGGAGAACTTAGTGTCCCCAGGATGACCACCTGCTTCCACACAGGTCTCTTCTTCTCAGTGACCAGCTGGGAAGTAGGAAAATGAGTCCTTGAGGACTCATACTGACCTTGCTGGGGGTAAATGTGCCCATTCGAGGGGTTCCCGTGGGCCTTAGGGTCCTCATTACCATTGCTGGAGGTCAAGGAGTCTATGTCAAGAATAAAAAGAGATGTCTGAGGTCTAGTATGGGGAGGATCTCTCTCCCCAGGCACCCTTTAGCCCCTTCTAGACCCCCTTACCATCCACAACCAAGGTAACATTGTGCAGGACAAGCATGGAGCCTCGTGCCAGGCAGAGGTAGCAGCCAGCATCCTCCGGTAGGAAGCTGGCGATCTCCAAGCGGCCCCTCCAGCCTCGTACCCGGCCAGCAGGTGCTAGGCGACTGCCCTCCTTGTACCAGTGGCCACCACGCTCAGCCCGCCCACAGCATAACCGCACAGGCTGCCCAAGGGCCACGGTCAGCTCCTGCTCTTGCTGCTCTGGGCTGGGGGCCAGGCAGGGCTCTGTGGGCCAAGGGCAGAGGTCAGTGAGCCCCACAGCCCCAGCTGAGGGAGCCCCCTGGATATGGGGAACATGCTGCACAGGCAGGGCACAAGCACCTCTCGACACATGCTGGACACCTGCTGCTCCTCAACTTACACACACATAATCACATGCTACAGATGCTCTGTGTAAGGCAATTACCACGCCTCTGGTGCACATCACACACGCAGTGCAGAGCACACATGCTGAACTGGTCATGCCATTGCCTGACACACACATACATACACACACACATACAACACATGCTATAGATGCCACATACAGGGCACATGCCACATCTCCCAGGCACACCACACTCACAGTGCATATACCATACATGCTGTCTGGGCCTCCCAAACCCAGTGCATAGAACACACACACACCCACACACCCACCCGCACACACACATACACACACACAGCCGATGGGCTCACCACCAGTTCTGCAGCCCAGCACAGGACCCTTCACCCTGCAAGGTCAGTCCTCTCTCGTGGACACAGAGATAGGTGGATGCTTGCTGGGAGCCAGACACTTTGTCTCAAATGGTTGGGCCCTGCCCTGCTGGCACCTCTTCAAGGAACTGGGCCAGGATCTTCTCCTGCTTTTCTCAGCTAGTAGTCCCCTCCAGGTGCCCACCCCTGCCATCCTCTCTCACCTTAAAGGCCATACCTAGCTCCATTTCCTCAGAGGTCTCAAGGGTCAAAGCTGGAACCCCAGGCACCTCCAGCAGGACCCCCAACAGGGCCAACAGCAGCTGCATATCCTTCCTGCTGCTCACAAGGACCCAGGCTGGGCTTCCCACCAACTGCCTTCCTGAAAAGGAGGGAGAAGAACCCCTGCTATGCATGCACCTTTGGTGGTACTATTCCCCTATTTTGCAGATGAAGAAACTGAGACAGGAAGTGGTTAGAAGTCTTGTACAACCCCCCCCCCCCCACCACCACCACACAGCAGCAAGGCAGAGACTGGAAGTAGCTTTGCTGTTGCCAGAGCCCAAAGCTTCTTCACAGTAGGTTGTGCAGGGGGGCAGGGCTGGGCTTCCTGCTCTCCTCCGGTCCTGCTGAGACCTTGGCACAAGTTCACAGAAAGGGCAGTTTGGGGATTCTTTCCTTGGAGGAAAGCAGAGAACGGAGACAGATCTTCTGCTCACTCTCAGCACACATCATTTATTTTTTTGCTGAATAAATGAATTTATTGCTGGAGAACAAAAAAAAAATATATGAAATACAATACAAGGCCAAACCTCAGCATCTGGATGTTATCTGATCTGACCCACACTTCTTATAGCATTACTGACATTTTCGTGACCAGCTTTGAATAGCTCTGGTGGCAGGGCGCTCACTACTGACAAGGCAGTACATTCCATGGCAAGCAGTTCTTCCTCATGCTGAACCAGAAATGCATGTTGGGAATACCTCTGCTTTTTGTGTCCTCACAACTCTATTTGAGGCAACACGGGCTCTTGCGTCCAACAAAGTGAAGTTCAAATCCTGACTCTAACCAACTTGCAAGTTCCAGTCCCTCTCTGGGTGCTGTCCTCACAGGACTGCTTTGAGGATAAAAGAGAACATATGTAGGGAACACAGGGAGCACAGGATGTTGGAATGTTCTCCTCCCCCTTCTTCCCCACTACTGTCATTCTGGGTCTGCCCTTGGCCAATCACCTCTGATTCTGGTGCAGATCAGGTGTGATGTACACACCCACCCTATCTGGTTATCCTCCTCCATATGCCACCAAGGATGTCTGCATCCTTGGCGACCAGTATAGTCCCAGGGGCTACTGGCTATTACCTGGGGCTGAATAACAGTCACTAGGCACTGGTGTCTCTGAATTTACCTTGCCCAGGAAGCCAACTGCACCCTTCTCATCAGCTGCTGCCCCCCTTCCAGCTCTGGCTCTGAGGCAGGGGGCACTTAGTTTGTCTTGGCCAAAGCCATTATCTCCCCCTTCAAACTGCTCCTTCCCTGGGTTGCCCCTGAAGCTGGGGTATCATCTCATCTCATGCCCCCTCACCCCTCCTCCACCTCCAGTCCATCTGCCTCCTCAATCCTTCTGTGGTCCATCCCATCACCGTTGCTTGGACCCAGGGCAGGCCATAGTCATCTCTAGCTTGGGCCTTTGCAGACATCTCCCTTGACTCTCCAGCCTCCACTCTCCAGCAGGGCTTTAAAAATTACAAATATTTGCCATGTCACCACCCCACACCCCCTCAGCTTTCAAACCCTTAATGGCTGCCCTTGTCCAGTAGGATCCAATCTACAGTTTATCCAGCATCCCAAGCCTCCCTCCTTGCCCTTGTCAATCCTCTTTGGTTGCACAGTCTGCTCCTTCGGCCTCTTCAGCACTGAAACCACTGACTTTCAAAACTGGGCATATCTTCTCTCTTGCACATACACACCTCTGCGTCCCCATTTCTCTTCTTCATCGGACTCAGATGCCACTGTCCCTGCACACACCCCCAGTTTCTATGGCTCTCCTCCACAAAATCCCTCCACCCTGCTCTGCTCTGCAGGGAGTGCGGCTCTCAGGGTCCACAGCTCTAGTTGGGAAAGGAGTGGGGAGGCCCAGGATTTTATTCCCATTCCGGGCTGCCCTGATCTTGTGACCTCAGGACACTTAGTCGGATCACACGCGGCGGCAGACAGACCGACCCGCTGCCTTGTTCAGGGGCTGAAGGGCCTGACACTGTCATCAGACAGTCCTGGGTTCTCCTTCAGCTTTCCGCACTAAAGCGTTGGGGGACCCGGGGCAAATGACTGCACGTCTCGGATCCTCCGCTTCCTCATCTCTACTCCGGGAGCGCAGACAGTCCAGCGCGCGCGGCCAAGGGACCAGCGCGCGTTTTTCTTCCTCCCCCCCCTACCCGGCCACCCTGGGGGGAGGTGCAAACAGGCAGGTCCAGAGGGGAGCAGCAGAGACAGCCGGCCCGCCCCCGCCCCGGTGGGCAATGAGTAACCAGCTCCGCGGCCAGGGTGCTCTTTGGACGGAGCGGGACAAAAGGCCCTGTGTGCGCTGCGGGTTACTGATTTACCGTCCCCTCCACCCCCCTTCCGAGAGGACGCCCAGGTCCCCAGTGCTGGGAGGGGGCAGTCCCTGAGCCCCGCCGCCGCTCGCCCCCTGGCGGCTGGGAGCGCAACCTGGGTCCTCAAGGGGTCCCGGCTCACTTCGAGCCTCCGTGGTCCCTCTCCAGGCACAGGGTCCCAGCTCACCTGGGTCCTCCGCGGCCGCGCTCCCAGCTCCGGCCAGCCCCGACACCCGCTCCTAGTGGGGCCTGCAGACTCAGCCAGGGCGCTCCTCCGCCCCGGGCCAGAGAGCCAGGAATGCACCCGCGACAGTGGCGTGGCCGCTGGAGGCCCAGCGTCCCGCCCACCTTGGGCCCCGCCCCTCCTGGACCAGCTCTAACCTGACAGCGACTTGGCGGGGGACAACCCAAGGCCCCGCCCACCTTGGGCCCGCCCCTCCTGGATCAGCACTATCAGGACCACCGCCAAAGCTGCGGGAAGTACAGTGTCCCGTCCGCTTGGACATCAGTCCCCAAACCCAACAGAGCCGAGTGGCCATCTGGGTCAGCCCAATCCCGGGGCCCCGCCCCAGGTTGCTGCACACCCCATCAGACTCCGCCTCTTTTCGATACACCCAGACCAGGCTTCCAAGTTCTAGTTATTTGCTCTATCCTCTGCTAGTCACCCCTTAGACAACAAGACCCAGCAGTCCTGAACAGCCAGCCTCCACAGACCTTGGTCCTGCCTGCCTACTTCTGTCTTCTGTAAGTGGCTGGGAGATCCCCTCTGCCCCCAACCCACTCTGTCCGTTCTCTGCACAGCTCTCAGTGATATTTGCAAAACAAATCTGGGGGCTGCTGGCTGGCTCAGTAGGTGGAGCATGGGGCTCTTGATCTCGCGGTTGTGAGTTCAAGCCTCACGTTGGGTGTGGAGATTGCTTAAATAAACTTTAAAAAAATCTTAAAAAAAAATACAAATCTGAATGTATCCATCACCCCTTTAAAACTTTCTGGCAGTTTTCTATAATGATTCTTGGCATGACCAGGCCCCTATCCACATCTCCTGATGAATTCTTTATTTCTTCCTTGCTCCCACTCTACCTCTGGGCCTTTGCACATATGATTCCTTCTTCCTGGAATGATCTTTCCCCTCTAGGTCTGGTTGATTCCATTTCATTCTTAGATGTCAGCTCACTTCCTCAGAGAAGCCCTCTGGACCTGTCAGGCTCCACTTAGATGCCTTCTGTCCTGTGGGCATGGAGAAAGAGGCAGGAAGTAAAGCACAGATTTCAGGACTCAAATCTCAGTGCCATCACACTTGGAGTAACCTTGGCAGGTTAGTCCATCCCTGTGTTTTCATTTTCTCAACAGTAAAGTAAGTATAATGATAGTATCATCCTCATGAATTTTTTGTGAAAAGTAAACATGTGTAAGCCTTTAGAACATTGCCTGGTGTGTAACATTTGCTTTGTAATGTTCACTATGATTATTTAGGACGTGTTACTTTTTCAACTTCATGGAACATTCCAGAATTGTAACTAAAACAGTTGTGTAAATAGAAGCCAGGAACTGCCTACAGACTTCAACACCTGCACGCAGTAGGTGCTGCTCCACCTTGCTCAGGTCTGCCTTGCTGGTAAGTACCCCTCCTCTTGAGCAGAGCATCTAGATAGTGGCCAAATGAGGAGGTCAGCTGACCTTTGTCTTCTGCCCCGTCCTTACCTGAAGTCTAAGCCCTCCACTCCTAAGAAGGAGAAGAAAACCCCTTAGCTGGGGTCTCAGACTCACTTCCCAATTCCTCTGGCAGGTGGAGACTTGCCCCAGGGGAACCAGCTTCCTTTTCCATTGTTATGCGAAGGAGTCTAGCTCTCATTAACATTACTCCCAATGGAATAGACGTCTTTCCTTTGCATAACTAAAAAGCCCACCAAAGAGATTTTTTTTCCTTCTCAAAAAAATAATGGTCTCCTCCCAAAGATTAATCAGAAAATAATTGGCTATCTTTTTTTTGTTTTTTGTTTATTTATTTTTGAGAGAGAGAGAACCCAAGTGGGGCAGGGGCAGAGAGAAAGAAGGGGACAGAGGATCCAAAGCAGGCTCCGTGCTGACAGCAGCATGCCCAATGTGGGGCTCAAACTAGAACTGTGAGATCATGACCTGAGCTGAAGTCGGACAATCAACCTGCTGAGCCACCCAGGTGCCCCTTGGCTATCTTTTAAAACCAACTGGTTCTGATTCCTTCTCAGGGCCCTTCCTTGCTGGAACACCTGGAAAGGATAAAGCTCCTGGCACTGGGGGTGCCCAGCAAATGGAAGCCTCCTGCCCAGAGGGGCCTCACCAGACCTCCCAGACTCCTGGAGTGACTCAGCTCCCCAACTCTGGTCCTCTGCTGGCTCCCCTTAGTGAATGTGGTTGTTTGGGGTTGGGGTGAGCTGCCAGCAGGAGATGGACCCCACACAGCTTTCATTCAACTTCAGGCACTTCTCAGGTTTACTGGAGCCAAAGGCACAGGAAAGGTTTTCATAGCCCAGCCTGTGCATACTCCTTGCCACCTGAGATGCCCAAGTCCCTTAGACTGGCAACCCTATACCCCACACCCCCTGAGTCTGCACATGCCCTGTTTGCCTCCCATCCCACACTCAACGACCTCTCACACTGACCCTCTGTGGCATGTGATGCTCTTTCACGTCGTTCATTCATACACACATTCATTTGCCAGGTGTCAATTAAAGGTTCACTATATGGTATGCACTGTTCCAAATCGTGGGGATAAAGCAGTAATCCGACCCAACCTCTCCCCTTCAAGGAGCTGCTGACACTGTAGTGGGGAGAGATAGATACGTAAACAAAGCACAGAAGGAGACATGCTGAGGGAGTCTGGGAGAGGCATCCAAGCCTGTCTCCTCATCACAGCCTCACTCTCTTGGTAACAATCTTCCACCAGTTACATTTGCAGTCTCTCCCTCAAAACCTTTCAAACACAACCACACACACACACACACACACACACACACGCCTAGCAGGGGCTCAGAAGCCTGATGTCCTAAGATCCTGCCTTTAGCCTGCCTCTGCCTTAGTTTCTCCATCCAGAAAATGGGCACACTCCTGCTTCCTTTGCCCCAGGGATGTTGGAGGAAGTGAATGAATTAAGAGATGGGACTGGGTTTCATCAAAACAGGAAGTAGGGGAGGAAGCTCTTGTCTTGGATCAGCTCCCACTATCTGCCAAGTGATATGCTAAGCTAGGTGTTATATATGCGTTATATCCTTTGACTTCCCGTAAGCCAAATGGGGGTTGGAATCCTTAGCTCCATTTTGCAGGTAAGGAAACAGAAGCTCAGGCAGATGGAATGACTTGTCTAAAGTCATGTAGCAGGGTAGCTGGCTGGCTACATGATACAACTCTACAGATCAAGAGTTGCATGCTCTGTTGAGTATGCAATTCTTGATCTCAGGGTCATGAGTTCAAGCCCCATTAGAGCTTACTTAAAAAAATAATAAAAAAAATAAAGTCACAAAGCAAGTGAACAACAGAACTGAGACTTGAACATTGATCTTCTGGGACAAAGAGAGAGATCTCAGGGTGACTCTCCACAGAGCTGGGACTTTTGATGCTACTGAATCAGCCTGCTTTCTGCCCCCATTCTTAACTTCAGCCCTGGAAGATACAGATTCACCTGAAGGTGAGTTTGAGAGGGAGGTGGGGTTGGGCACTGATCTCCCTGTCCATTTGGCTAATACTGATGGGACATGTACGAAGTACCAGGCCCTAGGCAGGGGTTTGCAGACTCTGGGCTCCTGAAGTGCAAGGCTAGGCCAGGAGGGACTCCTGAGGCCAGGCCCTGCCCCCCACCTGCCTGGGAGCAGAGTTGGGGGGAAGGGGCAGACGTAGCCTGGTGCCGACCATGTTGCTCTTGGATGGTAGCCGGACCCAGGGAACACTGGGGCTCTTGTGCGGAAGAGCTGCCCTGAGCCCCTGCCCAGGCCCCATTCCAGCCCAGGCCTGGCCCAAGCCCTGGCCCCTGAGCCAGTCCTGTGCTTTCTTGTCTTCTTTCCTTTATTTCTTTCCTTTAAAATGAGGTTTATTTTGAGAAAGTTTTAAAATATAGAAAAAATGCACAGGGTTATATCATATACTTGCTACTCAGAATTGACAATTGTTATTACTTTACCATTTTTTCCAACCCTTTTTCACCCTGGCTTCTCCCACAGACTCCAGGGAGGTCTGGCTTGGCTTGTCAGAATGGAGGTGACACTGACAGCAACTGAGTGGTGAGAGGTTGGGTGTTAGAGCCAGACTGATGCAGGTTTGAATCCTGAAAGCTTGTGACCTTTGACAAGTCACTTAATATTAAACCTCAGTTTCATTTTCTGTAAAATGGGAATAGTAACTTTTCTGTGAGGACTCAATGTAGTGATGTATTAAGCCTTATGCCAATGCCTGGCACATAGCCCATGCTCAGTAAAAAGTGGCCAATATTCATATTAGTGGCTATGGGTCTAGGTAGGACCTACCCAAATGTATGGGTAACCTACTTTTGTGACCAAGAGAGAGGGACTATTAGGGTCACCCCTCCTCCAGCCCTTATATCTCCCCATTCCCCACTCTTTCAGCACATCTATGTCCAATTTCTATGGGAGACAACAAAACCAGGAATTGCAAGCTGCCCGGAACATTATGGTAGAGGCAGGGAACCTGGCGCTGATGTTGGCAGCCTTAGAGAGCTCTTGGGGAGGTCCCTCGGATGAAGCCAGATAGAGGGGAATGGGCTAGGAGGAAGCTGAGGCTCTTTCTGGGATATTCTGGTGCTTCCCAGAGTCTCAGCAGCACCCTTGGCCCCCTTGTCAGTTGGTCCCAGACACTGTGGATCCATGTCTTGGGAGGCTTTCAAGGTTTGCCAGACTCAGCTCTCTCTAGACTTGGGCCTACAAACGTCATACCTACTGGGGCTTGACAGGCACATATTTTTGGAGGAGAGAAAGGGCCAGGACAGCTGTGACAGCCAGGCAGAAGCTGGGCATGCAGGGTTAGAGGGTTGATAGTCTGAAAGGAATCAGGAAAGAAGCCTCAGAGGGGCCCTCAACCTCCTCCACCTTGCCTGATGTCCACCTGGACCATGTAGGATTTTGTTTGGGCATAAAACAAAACAAAACAAAACAAAACACAGAAAACCTAAATGTCAAGGGCTTAAACAAAACAGGTTAATTCATCCCTATTAGTCCCAGGTCTCCCAAGTCTGGAGATGGGTGAAGGCTGGTCTGAAATCAGGGTTGAGGTCTCTTAAATTCTCTACACCTTCCCCTAATGGTGGCAAGATGGTGGCTTCAGCTCCTGCCATCACATCTGTGTTTACGCAGAGTTAAAAAGAAGCCACAAAGAGTTGAATCTATATCCAGCAACTTCTGATCTTATTTCTTTGGCCAGACTGTGACACATGGGCACCCCTAACTACAATGGAGGTCAGGAAGTTCTGCTAAAAAGAAGGGGTGACTGAGAATTGGGCAGGTAGCTCATAGTCTCTGTATCATCACTCTTCTCTTCAGCACCAAAATGACTTTTTTTCTCTTTCTTTCTTTCTTTCTTTCTTTCTTTCTGTGAGAGCACAAGTAAGTGAAGGGCAGAGAGAGAGAGGAGAAAGGGAGGGAGAGAGAGAATCCCATGAGGGGCAGAGAGGGGGAAGTGGGGAAGAGAGAGAGAGAGTGAGAGAAGCAGGGCTTGTGCTCACCTGAAGTGGGATTCAAGCTCACAGGATGCACTTATGAACTGTGAGATCATGACCTGAGCCAAAGTCAGATGCTTAACTGACTGAGCCACCTAGGTGCTCCTATTTTTTTTATTTATAGTTTTTTAAAACTTCTATCCCCTCCCTGATGGGGGCTTGAACTCATGATTCAGAGATCATGAGTTGCATACTCCACTGACTGAGCCAGCCAGGAACCCCAACAAAATGACTTTTTGAAAACACAGATTTAGGGGCACCTGAGTGGCTCAGTTGGTTAAGCATCTGACTTTGGCTTGGGTCAAGATCGCATGATTCGTGAGTTCCAGCCCCACATCAGGCTCTGCCCTGATAGCTTGGAGCCTACTTCAGATCCTCTGTCTCCCTCTCTCTGCCACCCAACCTCCCTGCTCTGTGCACCAGCCCCCAGCCCTGTGCACATTCTCTCAAAAATAAACATTAAAAAATAAAACACAGATTTAACCAACTTACTCCTCAGCTTTACTCTCTCCCTACCTCCCAGTGGCATCCCCAGCTCCTCAGCCTGGCCCTCAGTGTCCTTCAAGACTGGCCTCTACTGCTCTCTCCTGTCCTATCTCCCCTCTCACCAGAGATATGGGTTCTGTGTTCCAGCCGCACTGAACTCCAGGCAAGCCCTCACGAAGGTGTCTGGTTGGTTCACACACTTTGGTGCCTTTGCACTTGCTGCTCTTGTTGCTGGGAGTATCACTTCCTTGGTCCTACCTCCCCTCCTCTCTTCCCTCCGGCCATCACATCAGATGCCTGCCATTCAGCTTTCTGACTCCTCTCAGGACTTCCCTCTTCTCTGAGAACCTTCCTGACCACCTTGAACTGGACATTCAAACACACTTCGTCTCTCTGAAAACAGCTCTTCCATTTTCTTTGAAGTCCTAGACTTCCTCTACTCCCAGGCCAACCAGGATTTGGGTGGAGCCACCTTCTCCCTGGTTCCTGTGGTGGGCATGTGTCTCTGGACTTGGCTAATGAGAATATTCCATCCCCCAGGCTATTATTATTGGGTCAGGGATGAGGATGTGACCCAAGCAGGGCTAATGAGAGCCAGTCTGGGTCTTTTATTGGAACTAATGGGAAACTAACACTCTCAGAGATTACTGAGGCATGAATATGGAAGCCTAGAACTTCTTGAGAGAGGCTGCTTATGAATGAGGCCAACACAGGAAACAAGAAGGCCAAGAGATGGAACATGCCTGGATTTAGCTATGTCTAAAGGCAAAAATTACTACTTTGTCTCATTAATGTGAGACAAATAATTTTTCTTAAGCTAATTTGCCTTTTTCTTTTTTTTTACTCTTTATAAATGAAAGGCCCCCTCCCCAGTAGAAATGACTCCTCTCCCATGGAGCATCTGGGTGGCTCAGTCAAGTTAAGCATCTGACTTTGGCTCAGCTCATGATCTTACAGTGAGTTGGAGTCCCACATTGGGCTCTATGCTGACAGCTCAGAGCCTGGAGCATGGAGCCTGGAGCCTGCTTCGGATTCTGTGTCTCCATCTCTCTCTGCCCCTCCTCTGTTCACCCTCTGTCTGTCTCTCTCTGAAGTAAACATTAAAAAAAAATTTATAAAAAAAGCAAAAGAAATGACTCCTCCCCCCATTGTGTCTCCACTATCCTCTGTTGGCTCCCACACCATCCCATTCACCTGTTCACATGTCAGTGAATTCATCATGTCATTGCTCCTATTCGTTTAAAATCTTTTTTTTTTTAATGTTTGTTATTTTTGAGAGGTGGGGGGGAGAAGGGGCAGAGAGGGAAGGGGAAAGAGGATCCGAAGGGGGCCCTGCACTGACAGCAGTGAGCTGGATGTGGGGCTTGAACTCACAAACTGTGAGATCACGACCTGAGCCAAAGTCGGTTGCTCAACAGACTGAGCCAATCAGGTGCCTGTTTAAAATCTTTCAACAGCTTCCTGTTGCTTTTAGGACCTGTATTAGTTATCTGTTGCTGCATAACAAATTACCCCAAAACTTAAGGCTTTAGGTAACAAATATTTGGCTGGCTGTTGGCAGGAGACTTCCATTTCTCTCCACACAAGCCTCTCCACAAGGCTGCATGAACATCTTCATGACATGTCAGCTGGTTTCCCTCAGAGCCAGTGAGTCAAGACAAAAAGGCTAACACTGCAATGTCTTTTATAACTTACACACAGAAGTCACACTTCATCATTTCTGCTTTTATTATTTTTTTAAATTTAAGTAGGCTTCACGCCCAGTGTGGAGCCCAATGCAGGGCTTGAACTCATGACCCTGAGATCAAGACCTGAGCTGAGATCAAGAGTTGGTTGCTTAACTGACTGAGCCACTCAGGTGCCCCTCATTTCTGCTTTCTTCTATTTGTCTGAAGTGAGTCACTAATTATAGTTCCCTAGGAGTAGGTGGTGTAGTAGGGGGAGAGAGATTAAACTTGACCTTTTGAGGAGAGGAATATAAGAAATTTGTAGACATATTTTAGAACAACCACAAGGCCATCATACCCTGGCCTAGAACAACCTGTAGAGGGATATGAACCCTTTTGTTTGTTTGTTCATGTTTGTCATATGAACCCTTTTCTGGGTTTGGGGAATATCCCCATTGCATGTGGCAGCATTCACCTTTCACAATAGAAGCTGAAAATGTTAGCTATTCCCCCAGTTTCTCTTCCAGCTGAGGCCTAAGTTCTGCAAATTCATAACATCCATTGCAGAGAGCCAGTGATGCCCAGGTATAGGGCTTGGAAGGCCCAAGAGGAATGTTCTCTGGTGGGGGCTGTGGTAACAAGACTGAGCTCTTGGGCACAGGGCAGTGATTTCTTGATCAGTATCTGGATTGGCTGCGCTAGTGGCACAGGCAGCAGAGTCCAGCATTTTAGTGTTGGTAGAGATAATGGTGTCCTTCCTCCATGGTCCTGTCCTTCCATTCTGTGATGTGACACAGGCAGGATGCTGGTCTTACAGCCCACGCCTCATTCTTTAGTGTTTTCGGTAGTTCTGTGAACTTAAACTTGCTAGAGTTTGTTTCTTTTGCTTTCAGCTGAAAATCTTGATACACCCTGAGGGACCTGGCTTCCCCAGTCTTTCTTATCTGGTGACATATTCTCCCTCTTTCAAGGTGCTAGGCATCATCTTGCCGTAGGGCCTTAGCAGATGCTGTTCCCTCTACCTGGAACATCCTCTCCCCACCTCTCTCTACTTACCCATAGACTAATTCCTATTCAGCCTTCAAGTTTCAGCTTGCATGTCACCTGCCCTGCCCTGCCACCAGCTTAGGCTCAGTCCTTCTATTTTATGCTTCGTCTACATTGGCATTTTCCTTTGCAGCATTTTATCACAGTTGGAATGAGGTCCTCTATGACATGAAACTGTGTCTCATTCCAGGGTTCTAGCATACAGTGGGGGCTAAGGAAAAATAAATTTCCCTTCCCATCTCTCTAGGGACCTCTGTCCTATCTTAATAGCCCTCTGCCAGGCACTGCTCAGCCTCTATTAAATTTCCTGACTTTCAAGGAATATTTTCATTCAGGTGCAAGTAAGATATCCCAACGCAAATGGACTTACAAAAAATAGTGAGCTTATTGACTTAAGCAATTTAAAAATGTTGGTTTATTCATTTTGAGAGAGAGCGAGCATGAGCGGGGGAGGGGCAGAGAGCAAGCAAGAAAGAGAAAATCCCAAGCAGGCTCCGTGCTGTCAGCGCAGAGCCCTATGTGGGGCTTGAATTCATGAATCGTGAGAGCATGACCTGAACTGATATCAAGAGTTGGACGCTTAACCAACTGGGTCAACCAGGTGCCCCTGGCTTATGCAATTTTAAAGTCCAGAAGTGGATCAGGCTTTAGGAACAGCTAGACCAAGACTCTCTCTTTTTCTTTCTTTCCTCTGGCTCCATTCTGTGGCAGGTGCTTCCCAAGAAGTAACAAAGAAGGCTAACCAACAGCTCTGCGCTCAAAACCTTCCCATTTAGCAACTCTTTCCCAATTGTTCTAGCAGAAGCCAGGGGGGGTGGAGGTCATCTCGAGCCGGACCACATCAGCTGAGGGTGGGATTCCTCAAGGAAGAAGAAAGGTAAATAGATACCAGGAGACCAAAACAAGGTATGGTTACTAGGTGTGATTCTAGAAGCCTTTCTGCAAAACAAACCATTCCCACACATAGTGATTTGAAACATTTACTATTTGTCAAAATTCTGTGGATTAGGTGGGCTCAGCTTGGCAGTTCTCTGGCTCTTCTGAGGTTGTTCTGGTTCTTCTGAGGTTGTTTATGCTGGTGGCATATATATCTTCTTAGGTTAAGTGGAGGTCACTGGGTTGATGAAGAAGCTGAAACATGTATTAGTACTCCTGGGGTGGGGGGAAACAGTACTCCTGGTTATGATAGAAATCCAACTTAAGTTGACTTAAAGAAAAAGAGTATTGACTGGTGACTAAAAAGTCCTGAGAGTATTAGCTTCAGGCCTCGTTAGATCCAGGTGTTCATCAGAAACCAGTCTCTTCCCAACTCTCAGCTGTTTTCTCCTGTGATGATTTAATTTTCACACAGATTGTCTTTATGTAGTGGCAAAGATGACTACTAACAGCTCCAGAATTATTCTGATTGCCCAGGTTTGGGTCACAAGTTCATCCCTGGAACTAGGGACTGGGGTCAGTCTCTCAGAACCACAGGATAGAAGAATGGAAGAGAGATGTTACCCAAGTTAAAGAGTGAAAGAAAGGCTGATGAGTAGGGCCAACATCAGGTGTCCTCCCAAGCAGCTGACTAAATTACAGTCTTCAAACAGTGTCCTCTGGAAGGAAATGTTCTGAGGGAAGGGCAAGATGGCCTTTGGAAGTAGAGGTGTGCTAACAAAGACTTGGGAACACGGGGGTCAAATCCCTCCATGATTACTTCTTGGTTGTGTAAGCTCTGCAAGGTTTTACCTCTGAATTTCTGCTGTGAAATCAAGCTTTTTTCAGGTTGTCTTGAGGGCTAAATGAAATATCAAATACAGGAGCTCAGAAGTCATCCTATTCTCTTCAGTATTCAAATAGTAAGGTCCTGGCGCAGGTCTACTTTGCCCAGTAAAAAAAAAAAAAAAAAAAAAAAAAAAAAAAAAAAAAAAGGAGCGTTCTCCACCTAGTGGCCATCAGGGTCACCGCGCTGTAGCATTGACCCATTTACAGAACCCTCTAAGGTTTCTTGTGAGCCCCTGGACAGATGAAGCAGAATTTGTGGACAGTGAGCCTGCGAGTGCCAGAACAGGGATATGCCTGCCCTTTCTGTAATGTGGACTTGCATGGGGCAGAGTAGGTGAGGTTGTTAGGTGGACAGATGGTCAGAAGGAGAAACTGTTTTTTCCTATTCTATTTGACACTAATGACGGCTGATCAGAAGGTCTGGATAGGGATGGGAACAGCTCATCTGGTAGAGGCTTTGGTGAAGGGTTTCTTTGTTACCTGCTTTGGGAAGAACCCCTAGCTGCCCATCACTGCCTCTGTAGTACTTGGGCTCAAACTGTGATTTCTTACAACTTCTGAGCCAGACAGAAAATAGGAGGCTTCAGGTCACATGAAGCTGGTGGCAGGGTGCAAGACCAACACCCAAGAACCCTGAATCCCAGAGTAGTGTCCCCTGTGACACACTTCATGGCTGCTGTATGTCTACATACATAGCTCTATGTCTGCACTTACGGGTTATTACATCCCAACACCTGCTTTTCATCCAGCTCAGGGCTAAGAGCTTTACATGCATAATTCTCAGGTGTCATTGGCTGCAGAACCTGAGGTGCCCCTGAGGTTCCTGGGATAAGATGAGGTTCCCTAGCAGTGAAAGGTGGCTTCTTGCTGGAGCCCAGGGAAGAACCACCTCTGGCCAGCATATTGCCCCCCTCCTCTCATCAGATTGAATTAGGTTTCTGGCATTTCATAACTCATTGAGACTTAATATAGGACTCTGTGCCAGATGCCATCTGCCTCCAGACTCACCTCCCCAGGAAGACCCAGAGATTACTTCAGGCCAGTAATAGAAGGAGCGGCAGTCATCATTTACATAGTATCTACCATATGTCAGGTACTGTAATTATTTCATATGTATCCATTCTTTTCATTCCCACAATAACCCATACGGTAGGTACTAGTGTTTCACCCTTAAGTACAGGTTAGCTCATCAAGATCACACAGCCCCACAGAGCTAAGATCTGAACTGCAGCTGCCTGGTTCCAGAGCCTGGTTTTTTTTTTGCTGTACACTAGACTGCCTCTCCTGCCATGAGACATTCCTTAGCCACCAGAGCCATGAGCAGGAGCTCCCTCTGATGTTTACCTGCTGGCTTGTGTATTGTGGGTCCTGGGCACTGACATCAGAGACCATTCCAGGCTAGAGAAATTCAAACCTGATCTCAGGAATGCTTAGAGTAAGAGGAGCTCTGATATGAAGTCAATATGAACCCTTGGGTTCAAATTCCCATGTGCCACCAGAATGTCAAAAATTAGAAAGACTGACAATACCAAATGCTGGTAAGTTGGTAGAACCACTGTGGAAAACCATTTGGTAGTATCTAGACAAATTAAACATACATCTATCCTATAATGCAGTGATTCTACTCCTGGATATATGTGTGCACATGCACACCAAATGACACATACAAAATTTTTCAGAAGAGCTTTATTTATAATAGTTCAAAACTAGAAATAACCCAATTGTCCATCAACAGAATGGCTAAATTGTGGTGTATTCATATAACGGACTACTACTACAGAGCATGAAAAAAAAAAAAAAACTTCTGACACACATACACACACAAACGGATGAATCTCACAGACATAATATTGAGCAAAAGAGGATGTGATTCCATTTTTATAGAATTCAAGAGCAAGCAAAACTAATTTAGGGGGATAGAGGTGAAAATAGTGTTTACTTCTGGGAGATAATAACTAGGAAGGGAAACAAAGGAAACTTCTGGGGAGCTCGCAATGTTCTGTATCTTGATCTGGAGGGTGACCACCCAGATGTACACATACATGTAAGGATTCATCAAACTGTGCTCTAAAAACTGGAGCACGTTACTAAATATATCTCAAAAAGTTAGGGAAAAAGTGGTATTTCAAATACAGACAACTTCTGGGTATGGCTGACAAGCTATTTTTGCCTACCCACATCCATTCTTCTCCCTTAGTCTGAAAGGAGCCCCACACTTTCCTCTTTTCTGTTTCAGTCAATGTGTTTTAGGTGTAGCTCACTCTTTCTCAGTCCCCAAATCAGGGGCCTAGTCGCAGTGATTGGTTTAATAACTGGAACAGGGCCAAGCTGGTTAATGAATGAATCCCAGAATTTTTTTGGTGGAACTAGTAGGAAAAGATGATCTTTCCAATGTAGTTGCCTCTCCATCAGGAGATAAGCCTGGAGCTGCCAGTGGCCATCTTGCTACATTCTGGAGAGAGTTGGCCTGAGAAAGAGGCCACACAGAGGAAAGCAGAGTGAGATTAAATTCTTCCTGATGACAGTGTGTCAGAACCTGGATCTAGCCATCCCTGTACTGAAATTTTTCATTAGGTGAATCAATAAATTTCCTTTTTTAGCTAACCACTTTGATTTCAGTATATTTTAATGTTTATTTTTGAGAGAGAGACAGACAGAGTACGAGCAGGGGAGGGGCAGAAAGAGAGGGAGACACAGAATCCGAAGCAGGCTCCAGGTTCTGCGCTGTCAGCACAGAGCTGGACTCGGGGCTCGAACTCACGAACTGTGAGATCATGACCTAAGCCAAAGTCGGACACTTAGCCAACTGAGCCACTCAGGCATCCCATCAGTTTCTTACAGTTATAAACTGGAGTCTAATAAACTGGGAATCTTGGGTAAAATTATGAGAAATATGGGGGAGCTTGGAATAAAAAATAACCACTGACCCTTGTCCAATCTGTTTTGTGGCTGCTTGCTCTATGAGCCCATGGCCCTGCCAGATGGTAGGTGAGGCAGGCCCAGGGGTTATATCAGAAGGATTCTGGTCCTTTTTGGAAAGGGTTCTGGACGAGGAATCTAGAGAACTGGATTCTACTCTCCATTTTGTTGCTTCTTAGTGCCAGGACCTTGGATAACATAGTACATCACTTTGGCCCTTTTCTATAAAATGGAGTATCATTACCTAGCTCAAAAGGCTGTTATGCAGATCAAATGCAAGTTTCCCAACTTCTCCAGCTTTTTCATACCCTGAGGTGAGTTAAGACCTTTATCCTGGGCATTCTTGCTGGGCTCTGTAGGACCCTCTGACCATTGCCATAATGATCTTTAACAAGTATGTGAGCTTCCCAAGAGCAAGAAAGTGTTCATCCCTGTGCCCTCTTGCCGAAAGGGCTGGGCACGCGGCTAACAGGGACTCCTGAATCCAGACTAAGGTCTTGCAGGCCAAGGTTCATGATACAGCAGCCCACCCACCCTTCTGCCCTTCATTTCCTTGCGTGATAGATGAGGCTGATTCGGACATCCTGGATAAATTAGAAGGATTGCAGTGAAATTGCTGAGACAGTCTGGGCTTTGGAAGCTGAGAGCTGAGAACCCACCATGAGGACACGTAGGGCCTTTCCCAGCTGGTCAAGAGCAGGTACCCAAGAAAGGCTTGCTGAGTGAAGAATGGGAGCTGAGGCTGCCTGGGAACCTTCCTCAGGTCTGGCTGTCTGAAACTAAGGTTGGACAAAAGGCTCCTGAGGCCATCACACTCACTCCTTCCCTAGCTCATTTCTGGGTCATAGAAAAGCTTCCTGCAAGAATCTCTAGGCCTCTAAGTCCATGGAACAAACCTAGTGCTGAGTAAGAGCTGTGAGGGAAAAGGCCATCTTTCCTCATACTCATTCATTCATTCATTCAACAAACACTTCATGACACACCACTCCACATTACAGAAGTGGAGATGAAAAAGGTTAGGTCTCTGTCCTGAAGGCATTAGCCTGGAGAGAGCCAGACTGGACACAACCTCCATTTTGGCTTCCTTATCTATCTCTTATCCTGCTCCCCTGCATTCCTTCTCCACCTAACAGCCAGAATGATCCTCTCAAACAAAGTAGATTCTCATCTTAAACCTTCTAACGACCTCCATGAGACCCTCTGTGACAGGGGGAGATGGATAAGTGGATGACGTTGTATTAAGTTTAGGGCACCTGGGAAGTCTCCCACAGGTTGCCAAATAATTAAAAGTTTATCTTTGTCCCACCTTCTTAGATCAGTATTTAGAGCCCTGGGAGTATGAGAGGGTTGAGGGTGAGGGGTCAAGACACACATACTAGATCCAACGGTAATATGGCCCCAAATCCCAGGTTTGTTAAGTTGCAGTCTGGCTCATGGGAGAAATTCTTTATTTAGATGCTTCAGTGACCAAGAGACAGAGCATAAGCACGCGCACACACACACCCATACACAATACATAAAGGCATTTCACAGGCAAAGGGATAGGCAATGGGGCGGGGGGGGGGGGGAGGGGGGAAGAGGCCACGAGAGCAGCTAGGGGCTTCTTTGACTCAATGAAGGGGGGCCTATGATGGTGACACTCCTTGGAATTTCCGCTTGAAAGCTACAAGGAAATATCCACTCCCAGTGAAATCCCAGGCCGTAAAACACAGCAGAGTTGGAGATATCTAGGTTTGGGGCCTGGGGAACACCTGTTTCCTCACTGCAGAAACCTGCACTGGCTCTCCTTTCTTTCCCTGGTACCCAGGAATCTCCTGGTGGATAATGGAAGAGGGCTAGCACCACAGCAACCTGGACAGGTGGTCTCCTACATGAGGAGGAGAGGGCTAGTAGAGCCAAGGAGCAGCAATGGACCTTTGAGCTGGCTGGCATGAGATAGTTCACCTTTTAAGGGCACAGAATCATCAAGAAAACTTGCATGTGGGGGCTTTCCCACATGACCCTGGGTCAGAGCACCTCTCTGATGGGGGAGGGGAAAAGGCCCCCCCCTTAGAGCTTTCATAATCCCACTGGATACCGAGGCCTCCTCCAGCTCTAGCTTTTCCCCAGCTGATGCATATCCTTAGCACCATTCAGGAACTGTGGAGAAGAGGCAGAAGGACAGCACTGCTCTGCCAGGACTGTGTCATTGCTCCAGGAGGAGACTTCACAGTGGGCAGAAAACTGTGTAACTGGCCAGCATCTGGTCTCAGGCTCAGGAAAGCCTGCACTTTTTGGGGAAAGGGAGTGTGTCATGTTAGCTCCAAGCTCCCATAGGGCAGCCACTTCCATCTGCCCTTTCCTACCTAGGCAGAACTCTGGTGTGAAAGCTCCAGGTTTCACTGGAGCTGCCTGGAGCCCAGGGACAGCTCAGTTCTTTAGCCGCAGAGACTGGTTCAAAAATGGCCTGCAAAGGAAAGACAGGCCTGGGGCTCATGACATATGGCCCAAAGAGGCTGGGGAAGGGGAAAGGCCATCCTCCAAACTACTATTCTGTGAGGCCCTAAGTCCTTTCAAGATCCACCCCCTTCCCTTGTCCTGACCTAGAGGGCCCATTCCAAAGGGGAAGAGCACGGGTGGATTAGCCTGGACCAATCAGAGGCTATCTGTGGCCCACTCCTGCCTAAGGCCTATGTGTTCTCCAGGTATAAGAAAGGAGGAAGAGGGAGCCAAGGGCTGACCATGGTCACGGGAAGCTGGCTCACGGCTGGTTCAACCTGGGGTGCTGGACAGAAACACCTCTAGTCTTCCAAGGTGGCTGAGTCTTTCTGAATGGGCTGCCTTTGCATTGGAATCTGGCCCAGGGGTGATGCCATTGTTTTTGGTGACCTGTAGTTTGAGAAGGAATAAACACACAGGGTCAGTTTGTGGTGGTTATGATGGTGCTCCAGGTAATTTTCTAAAGATAGTACAGCTCTTCCAGGGCCTTGGAGTAATAAGGTGACCAGGTCTCCTTTACTGAGGGTCACTGCATGCTAGGCACAATGCTGGGTGCTTTGCTTCTAGCATCCTATTTCATCTTCATGGCAATTCTACAAGGCGGGGATAGTACCCGTTTTGTATATAAGGAAACTAAAGTTCAGAAAGTCTAAGTCACCTGACCCTAGTAGGCTTTTTATTGTTGTTTTCTGTTTTGTTTTTTTTTTTAATTTTTAAAATTAAATAATTATGTTGTTGTTGTTGTTGTTGTTGTTGACCATCCTTCCACCCTTAAGCTTTTTAAAAGTGTGTAGGTTCAGGACAGCAGCCCACATCTCTCCACTACCAAACCATTTATTCTGCCTATAGGGCCCTATATGACCTGGATAGTACAGACTGATCATTCTTTCCCTCACACTGAGTCAAAAGTGGCTCTCCAGTCACTCTATCCCACTTTCTGCGTACCTAGTAATAACTGATATTGTCTTATTTGTTTATGGATTTGTTTAGGATCTGCTTCTACCACTAGATGGGGATCCAAAAAATCAGGGAACAGCATTGATCCTGGTTCCTACTGTAGCCCTAGTGCTCCATATAGGACCTGGCACATAGTAGGTACTCAATAAATATTTGTTGAATGAATGAAAGCTTACCTCTAATAGTTCCCTTTTCTGGTACCAGCATTTCACATACTTTAACTCTCAGGTCATCCCATAAGGTGAGGATAACGAGCCATACGCAATGGCAGAGCAAAATAAATTTACTTTGGAATCAAAAGGTTTGAATTCTAGGTCTAACTCCAAGTAAGTAAGTGGCTTGGGCAAGTCACTTAACCTACCTGACATTGGGTTTCCTCAGGTCGTAAAGGGGTGTGTGTATGTGTGTCTTAATTCAGAGCTGCTACTGTGAATTAGATGAAATTAACTTAGGTGTTCAACAAATAGTAGCTATAATCTTACAGAAGAGGAAGTGGAGGCTCAGAGAAGTTTACTGACTCACCCAAAGTCACATAGCTGAAAATATAGAAAGAAAAGAGTAAATACTAGCATTTTCAAGACTGGGTACCCCCAGGGTAGGGCTCTGGTTGTCTCCAGGTTGTATGCTGAAACTGCCACCAGTCAAGCTGCAAGGGAGATGTGCTGAAATGGGAGTGAGCCCCAGGCTGGACTGTGCAGGCTTGTCTCAAGTCCATATCTAAAAGAAGCCTCAAAAGTCCTCAGATCTGCTGCAATGTGGGAGGGGAAACTTCAGTCAGAGTGGAGAGGACCAAGGACATTTTGACTAATATTTTGTGTTTCCACCACCTTTAGTTAATTCAGCTCTGTGAACAATGCAGAACCTACCATTTAAGTCAAAGAAATCAGTTTAGTAGACTTGGTTGCCTGAAACTCAATTTCCTTATCTGTAAAATGAGTATATTCTCATCTCAGAAAGTTATGTTGTAGCACACTGTCCACACTACCCAGTTCCCTTCTGAGAGGAAGAGACAACTGCATAAGCCCTCCCCTTACCAGGCCCTAGCCTCCTCATATCACATGGTGCCATAACCTCCTTGTTAGCATGATGCCCTAGAAAAGCATGCTGTGAGCCAGACAAGACTCAGTTTGAATTATAGGCTCTGTCTCATAGTATCACTTGAATGGTGGTTGCCTCTGTCTACAATAATAATACCTTCTTCCTAGGGTTGTTGTGTGGATTACCTGAGAGGATTTGCTTGGCATATGCCCTGCAACAGAACAGGGGTTCAAAGAGTGTTAGTCATTTTCAAGGTTATCATGAACAGATGACTGTGTTTACCTCTTCCCTTCAAAGCACTTATCAGAATTTGTAATTATTGGTTGTTTACTCGTTTATTGTTTGTCTCCTCCCATCAGAACGTAAGGTCACAAGAGCAGGGACGGGATCTGTTTTGGCCACCACCCAGAGGGTGTTCAATAAATACTTGACCAATGAATGAACAAATCTGGTCATATTTGGTAATAACCTGGAGAGGGAGCTTTTGCCATAGAACTGATGGCAGCAGAGACTAGGTTCTTAGGCCAGTGACAGGCTTGAGGGAAGGGAAACTTCCCTAGTCAGACTGCTATAGGGCAGGAAATCTAAGTACTTTTAGGAGACCGCCAAGGAAAGTGTCTTAAGTTTCTCTACTCAAACCTTCAGTGGCAGGTCCAAAGGCTGCGGAGAAGCTGATGGGAGGAAAAACTTACAGAGGAGACACTTTTGTTAACTGATTGATTTTCTGTTGACTGAGAAAAGGCTGCCAGGATTCCATTTTAGCAAAGTAGTACCTGGCTTTGTTTTGATTTAGAAGCCTTGAGTTCTTGTAGCAGACCCTTGAATTTCAAAGGAAGATTACTCACTGGTTCTTGTGTTTGAAGCCGCTGACATGAGCTTGATACTGTTCTATGGAGTTCAGCACTATCTTACACGTCTTGCAGGGGTAACCCTTCCCAGCTGAAACACACATAAAAGTCAAGATACTTAGTTATCCAGGAACAAGGGACCTGGGGACTGCTGCTTTTGACAGTAAATGCCCTTCTGAGGATGGATGGTGGGGTGAGATTAGGTGGTTGGCCCTGATGAGAATCCCAGAGGCCTCAATGCTCAGGGGACACTGGCTGTGTGCCTATGTGCTTTCTGGGGTTGGGAACCTCCTCACTCCCCTCTGTACCCCCAAGTCCCAGAATCGAACCTGGTCTACAGTAGCTGTCTGTTGAGTAAATAAAAGATTGACAGAACAAAGAGGTGACATTTGGTGTATCTTTTTACCTGGACTGTGCTAAGTGGCCTCATTAAGGATGCCCTTCACTGAGAGATCTCTGGGAAACTGCCACTCTCCCTAGGCTTGCAATAACAGTAATTAATGAGAATGCCTGCTATGAAAATTAATCTAGTCTTTCTACCTTGGGGCTCACAGACACTCTTACTACCAGGGCTGATCCAATGACAAAGTGGCCTTTGTCCACATGGCCAAGATATGGAGCTGGACTCCTGGCTCTGCCTTCATGTGATCTTGACTAAACCCCTTCCCCTTTCTGATCCTCAGCTTTTCTCAACTGTAAGTCAATTATACCATAACTTATAACCATAATACTTATAATAAAAACCAGTATCATTAACCAAGTACCTGATATAGGCCATGCACGCTATATAATTTTGCTTGGCCCTCATAATGATTTTCCTGGGAAAATCATTATCATTATTTTACAAAGGAAAATAAGGCAAAGTCACATGTCTAAGAACACAGTGTTAGTAAGTGGCAAACTCAGGCTTGGCTGACCACAAAGGCTGTACTTATTCTAGCATGACAGATGTTAGCTGTACAAGAAAGGCAGCTGTACACATGACTTCAAGAGCCCTCTGGTTCTGACACTCTTCTAACCATCTGCCACCCTAAAGTTTCACAGCTCTGGAGTGAGATCACCTAGGCTCAAATCCCAGCTCTATCATTTCTTACCTGTAGGACCACAGGCCAGTTACTTAACCTCTCTGAGATTTGGTTTCCTCATTTGTAAAAGTGGGGCTTCTCTGAGACTCAGGTTCCTTACCTATAAAATGAGGTTAATATTAGTATCAACCTCATAAAGTTACTGTAATGATTTAAATAAAAGCATTTGACACATAGTAAGTGCTCAACAAATGTGAGCTCTTATTACTAGTATTATTTCACTCTTATGGGCTCCATGCATCAGTCTGGCAAAGAGGTGGAGAGTATCTTTTAACCAGCCTTCTATGGCAGCTATAGCTGAGAACACCAATGATCTCCTCTACTCCAATTAGCTAGCTGATGTTCCTTTGTATCTTCAGGTATTTCCTGGAAGACACACCCCTTTAGAGCATTTAAGGGGAATATTACTGCAATCAGAATTCAGGTCCATTTTAGACATTTATGGCCAGCATTTGCAGAAGGCTTAATCTTAGACCCTCAGCTCTTCTCTTTCTAAACTCTCTAGGGGTTTCATTCATTCTGCTGACTTTCATTACCACCTAAAATATATGAAACCACTAATATTTAACAATTACTGACCTACCAAAATGGCAATATCTCTAACCCAGACCTCTCATTTGAGTTCTAGACCTATATATCCAACTGCCTACTTCGATATCTCATGGGCATCTTAACTCCAAGCTGACAAAACCTGGCTATCCACCTAATTGCTTAAGACTAAATCTGGTTATCATCTTCGACTATTCCCTCTCCTTCACCTCCCACATTTTTTTTTTTTTTTTTTTTGGTAAAGATCTTATTTTTATGTCATCTCTACACCCAATGTAGGGCTTGAACTCACAATCCCGAGATCAAGAATTGCGCGCTCTGAAGGCTGACCCAGCCAGGCCCCCCTCACCTCCCACATTTGATGGCCAAATCCAGACAATTCTTTTTTCTTTTTGAAGTTCATTGATTTGAGTGAGAGAGGGAGAGTGCGAGCAAGGGTGCAGAGAGAGAGAGGGGGAGAGAGAATCCCCAGCAGGCTCCACACTGACAGCACGGAGCTGGATGTAGGGCTCAATCTTACAAACTGTGACATCATGACCCGAGCTGAAATCAAGAGTTGGATGTTTAACTGAGCCACCCAGACGCCCCTAAATCCTGACAATTCCACTTCCTACATAGCTCTTGAATCCATCTACTTCTGTCTATCTCCTCCACTGCTACCTTACTTAGTCCAATCTCCCATCCTCTCTAGTATGAATTACAATACCCTCATTGCTGGGGTCTCCCCACTCCTCTTCCTCCCTTTTCCAAACCATTCTCCACTTTGTAAGCAGAATGATCTAATAATACTTAAATTGTCATTGGCTTCCCAATGCTTTTAGGTTAAAGGCCCAAATCCCTAACATGACCAACAATACCAGGACTGGATGCTCCGTCATCTCCCCAGGATCGTTTTGCCCCACATTATCCTCCTTTCACTCTGGGAAACCTTCACTGATCCCTGCTCCAATTTAAGTTGTCCCATTTGTTTCCTTTCCTTTTTTTTTAAGATTTTATTTTTAAGTAATTTCTACACCTAACATGGGGTTTGAACTTACAACCCTGAGATCAAGAACTGTGTGCTCTGCCAACTGAGTCAGCCATGTGCCCCATTTGTTTCCTTTTCTAAAGCTTGTCACACTTGAAGTTATTTGCTCAATGCCTGTCTTTTCTACTAAACTCTAAGCTTCATGAGAACATGGACAACACCTGTCTTGTTTACTATCATATATAAAATGCCTGACAAATATTAGGAAAGAACTTAGCAAATATTTCTTGACTATATATGATTTTTTGTTTTGAGAGAGAGTGCGCGCGAGTGAGTGCGTGCCTGAGCGGGGGAGGGGGGCAGAGGGAGAGAGGGAGAGAGGGAGAGAGGGAGAGAGGGAGAGAGGGAGAGAGGGAGAGAGGGAGAGAGGGAGAGAGGGAGAGAGGGAGAGAGGGAGAGAGGGAGAAAGGGAGAAAGGGAGAGGGAGAGAGAGAAAGGGAGAGAGAGAAAGAGAGAGAGAGAGAGAGAGAGAGAGAGAGAGAGAGAGAGAAAGAGAGAGAGAATCTTAAGCAGGCTCCATGCTCCAACACAGGGCTTGATCCCATGACCTTGGGATCATGACCTGAACTGAAATCAAGAGTTGGATACTGACTGAGCCACTCAGGCACTCTTTGACTATATATGAACTTAACAAAACCTGAAAACCTGTCCTAAGCATAGTTGAAGAGACTCGGGGGATCAGCATGGGGCAGAGAAAGCAGCCCTGTTCTATGTAGGAGGCAAGGCCCTAAGCAGGGAAAGAAAGTGATGGGGTAAAGCAGAGGAGGATTCCAGTAACCTGGGGGTGAGTGTTGAATGCTCTGACAGTTGGAAGGATTTGGCTGCCTGAATGATATGCAGGCTTTAGTTTTAGCATTCTTGGATAAATGAGAGAAATGTGAGCCAGGAATATAAAGCAAATTTCAAGTCTTTGATCTGCTTGGTAGACGCTGCATCTTCCCCTTGGGGAAGAGATCTGGACACTCTGGATCATCTCACATTTGACCCATACTTGTCATGAGACACTCTGACAGGAGCCCCATGGAAACTATTCTCTGGACCCACTATAGAATTTAACCCAAATTTCAATGTGGCTCAGGTGCTGCCTAGTGTGAGACCCAGGAAAAATCACCTCATCTTTCTGATCCTAATGACCTCATTTGTAAAATGGGGACAATCAAACTTGCACAGCAGAGCTGCTGTGAGGATTAAATCTGGCAATTACATGTGAGAGTACCTAGCCTAAGGTCTGGACTGTAACAGCCACAGGTAAGTATAGGATGACTGACTGACTGAATGAATGAACAAGCTTCAACAGAGGCCAGCAGGGAAAAGTTAAGCTGCTAACAAACCAAAACCTTTGCTAAGGTGGAATCCCTGTTAGCTGAAGTCACTGCCTGCATATCCTAGGTCAACATTCCACCTCTGTGGGTAAGAAGGGGGTCAAAATGAGTTCAATGCCTCTGATGTCCTATAGTTGGAAAGCCTCCTGCCAAGTACACTCAGAGCTGGAGGCAGGAGGAAGGAGTGTAAATTTTGGAGCCAGACAGAGCTAGAGACACATATTGATGTTCTCACTTATCAACATCAGGTCCTATCAGCTCTATGACCTTGAGCAAGTCACTCTGAGTCTCAACTTCTTTATCTGTAAAATGCGAAAATCATACCTATTTTTAGGAATGCTGTGGGAATTAAATTATAATGTATATATTAATATCAAAAGGCGTGTGATGCCCCTGCCCCCTGCCTAGGTTTTCATGAAAAATTGTGGCTGATCTGTAAAGCAGTCAGATGCCTTAAGCAAGAAAAAAGCATCCAGGATACAGTTCTAGGATTAAGTTTGGTAATCAGCCTTAGGCAAAGGGAGGAGTAGATATAGGAAGGAGACTTTGGCTTGAGATAAAAGTATAGAATGGGGGAGTGCCTGGGTGGCTCAGTCGGTTAAGCATCTGACTTGCATCAGACTTCCACTCAGGTCATGATCTCCCAGTTCGTGGGTTCAAGCCTCGCATTGGGCTCCATGCTGACAGTGCAGGGCCTGCTTGGGATTGTCTCTCTCCCTTTCTCTCTGCCCCTTTCCACTCACACTTTCTTTCTCTCAAAATAAATAAACTTAAAAAATAAAAAGAATAGAACGGGTACAAGTTAAGATAAGCAGCCTAAAATATGGCAGTGCCAAACATTAAAAAAAAGGGGAGGGGCCTGGGTGGCTCAGTCGGTTAAGCTTTGGACTTCAGCTCAGGTCATAATCTCGCGGTTGGTGGGTTTGAGCCCCTCATTGGACTCTGTGCTGACAGCATGGAGCCTGGAGCCTGCTTCAGATTCTTTGTCCTCCTCTCTGCCCCTCACGCACTCATGCTCTCTCTTAAAAATAAATAAACATTAAAAAAAAAAAAATTAAACATGGCAGTGCCTGAGTCCTGCTAGTGGACAAGAGAGAATGAGGATATGACCAGAGCAGGGCCAAATAAAGATGGCCAAGAGCTGGAGCAAAGAAGAGTCAGCTGCAAGAGAACCCTGGGTCGTGCCAGCTGGATACTATGTTGTCCCTATCAGTCTCAGGCCAAAATAGGAGGGTGTCACAGAGGGTTCTGAGGAGCTTGGTTCTGAAGTTCCCGTATTTCTCAGCATATGGGGCTGGTCCTGTTAAAGAGGAAGGCACTGCCTGCATATGGGAACACCAAGCACTTAATTTTGAAGAGGTTTATAAAGCAGGGTCCTTCAGTGGCATTGGAAGAGCACTCCTTGGCACCTTGCTAAAGGGACCTTCCTTTATTTCATAGCCACTATTTTGTACCCATCTCATCTGTGTCAGTATTGCTCAAGGACAACCTGTGTTGTAAGGCTGCTTTGGGTTTGGGGATTGATAGAGAGGCATGATCTCCCTTGCCCATATGTGGTCTGGAACATCTACAGTATCTGGGTGTTCACCTTTCTAAGACTGTGGCAAGAGCACAGATGACTCCAAGTAGCAGGTTCCCTGAGGCCAAGTTGTTTGTACTTGGATGCCACGGGGACCTCAAGTGTTGACTGGTGCTGCATCTCCATGGCCTGAGTGGAAACCCTGAGGACTCATACGAATGTAGGCTCCATGAGACAGGCACTGTGTCAGTCTTGGTCACCACTGTACCCCAAAGAGGGTACACAGTAGGTACTCAATAAATATTTACTGACTGAATGAAGGAGAAAATAATAATCTCCCCTCCTCCAGTCTTATTATAAGCCCTGAGAAGTTAATGTGATGGGAAGGGCTCTTAATTCTTTATGAATACTTACTCCTGTGATGTTGACTGACATCTAGAAGTCAGGGTAAAAGCTAATATTCTCTGAGTCAGAGTGGGGTATGGGCAGGCCTCAACTGCTGAGAAGTGAGGGGCCCTGAGGACACTCTAATACCTGGCAGAGGCTGCTGAGGGCCTTCACACAAGGAATGTGGATGACAGGGAGCTTAAATCAGAGGTTGCAAACTGGTGGCCCTTGGCCCAAATCTGGCTTGCAGACAGATTTGGCTCATACACGGTTTAACATTTTTTAAATTTAGTAGCACATTTAAAATGGAGAGGAATTCTATTTTTTTTTTAAGATTATTTTTAAGTAATCTCTACATCCGACATGGGATTTCAACTCACATCCCTGAGACCAAGAGTTGCATACTCTGAGCCAGCCAGGACCCCTAAAAATTAGGGAAATTCTTTTTTTTCAAAAATTTTTTTAATGTTTATTTATTTTTGAGAGAGAGACAGACAGACAGAATGTAAGTAGAGGAGGGGCAAAGAGAGAGACAGAGAGACACAGATTCCGAAGCAGGCTCTAGGCTCTGTTAGCACAGAGCCCAATGTGGGGCTTGAACTCACGAACTATGAGATCATAGCCTGAGCCAAAGTCAGACACTTAACTGACTGAGCCATTCAGGTGCCTCAAAAATGAGGGGAATTCTTAAACAAATCTGACTTTCTAGATTCCTTGAAAAACTGAAAGATATGGTAATAACTAACTGGAGCTGGCTAGGAGAGGCATGCACTCTTCAGCTGGTCATGCTCATTTACTTATTTTTATTTCTTATCTGGTTTCTGCAGGCATTTGAGGGTGCAATGCCTGCGAGGGGAGATGTAAGGAGGAAAAGACAGCATTGGTAGTCTGGAGAACTCTAGTGCTCAAGCCCTGATCCAGCTCTCGGTGTGAGCTGGGCCCCCTTACCTGATGAGTCAGTGACAGCAGGGTCGGCCAGCCGCCCATAGTGTGCCATGAGTTTGAGCTTGGTTTCCTGTTTCCTGTGTTTCTTGCCCACATAATGTTGTTGAGCCATGACAGGGTCGTTGAAAGTCGCATGGCAGAGGCTGCAGAACTTGTCTGGGTCTATCATTTCTCTATTCTGGTGCAAGGCTAAGGTGGAGGCCACAAGGAAAGGGTTTGTAAGGCGTTTCGACAGAGCTGCGGTGAGAGAGTTCAAACAGAAACAATGAAAAAAGACCCAGAAGGTGCCAAGCTTTCGAGTATGCTGAATGGAAAGAAAGGCTGGGTCACTAGTCACACTTGCAGATGTAGCACTGCCTGTGTGAATCACACAGTGAAAGTCTTATCTAATTGGGAAAACTGGCAAGATTTGGGAGAGCTCAAAGACCAGCTACTTTGGTCAGCAGTTTTCACTACTTTGGGCATATGAATCCTGATTTCCTCATATTCTGAGGAGGTTCTGCACTTCTGCTATCTAGTTGTCAAATTATAACAGTCTAGAAATGTACACGTTTCTAGTTCTTTTATCCCTCAGAATTCCCCAGAGCTTCACAGCAAGTGGGACAAAAAACTGGGAGCCAATGCACAGATGTAGTAATTGAGAGCCTGAGGATTGGGAGGGTCATTTAGAAAAGGTAACCATACTAGGAGGCCTTTTGGGTTACACTGTCTTCTAGGCTGAGTAGGAGAAAGAGAGGATGATACTGACGTTAAGTTACATGCTTTGTACATATATTTCCTCCTTTGGTCCTCAGAACTACCCCATGAGATAAATATCATCTTACCACATTATAGAGAAAAATCAAGGCTCAGATGGGTAAAGTGACTTGCCCAAGATTACCCTGGTAGTGAGTGAATCCATCTGCGTGACCCTAAAGACTATGCCCTCTTCGCTAGGCCGGGCTGCCAGAGTGTGGTAGGGAAACCTGAGGGAGGGCTATAGTCCATGCTTTTACCTTCAGAAAACATCCTTGGTTCTGGTCAATGAATTCAGGTAATCAGAGTGTGTTATGAGTCCCCTGTGGGTCGGTCAACAAATGTCCTGATACTCCTGGCAGGCCACACAGCTGCTTTATAAAGTGGATGCCAAGACTCACAAATGAGTCCATGTGGCTAGAATGGTGTCAACCCAGTAACCACTGTTTTAAAAATGTGGCCTAGACCCCCCACCAATGGTGGAAGAGGAGTGGGGCTCAGCAGCACTCAGACAGATGGCTCAGATGCTTGCTCAGCAAGTTGCTTGAAAAGTAATGCACATGTTGTAGAATATTTGATAATATGAGAAAACATTCAATATGTGGTGTTACATTAAAAAGAAAGCAGGTTATACAGAAATCTGTTTCTTATGTCCTCAATTTTGTAAAACAAACGAAAAAAACATACTGGTGATGCATGGAAAAAAGGCCAAAAGCATAGAGTAAAAGGGTGCTTTTCAGTAATATCCAACTTTTCTATAATGAATATAGACTTCTGACATCAGAAAAGAGATAATAATGGTCGTTAAAACATAAAAGGCAAAAAAAAAAAAAAAAAAAAGACATAAAAGGCCATTCTTTAAAAGATACTGAAGCATCAGAGGTGAACGGTTAAGTTGGAGGAACCGCTTCACGGACATCCAAAAAATAACTATGGGAGTCTTCTCTCAGGAAATAGCTTGAAACATGGGAAGAGTTTTCTACAGGGATGTTTGCTGTACTGTTATTTATAAATATCAAAAAAGGGGAGGGAGAAAATGTTCAACATTAGAGGAATGGTGTTATGATAGGATATTATAAAGTCATTAAAATGTTTACAAAAAAGTTTTTAATAACATGGGGAAATACAAATGTTATATTAAACAGAAAGAGTATAAAAGAAAATTATACACAATATGATGTTATCATTGTTAAAAGATATATGCACAATCATATGTGGGTAGTAGCATTTTGAAATGTCACTAATATATTAACAGTGTTTCTCTGTGGTAGGATTTGGGGGATATTTTACTTTCTTCTTTGTACTTTTTTGCATCATTTCAGCTAGAATTATTCATAATGAGTATGCATCATTTTTATAAATATAAGGTTATTTAAAGTATTCTATGTTTATATGCACGTATATATGGATTTAATCTGTACATACATAAAACTATACACACAGATATACACACATACACATAACAAAAGATTATAGGAAAAACAATACTCCAAAATATTAACAGTGGTTACCTCTGAATGGCAAAATTATGCGTACTTTTTCTTTTCATATATCTGTATTTTCCTTATTTTCTACAACATGCTTCTATTACTTTCACATTAGAAACATGTTTAACTTCATAAATATAGTTATAAACTCATGTAAAAACATAGAAATGTGCTTAAACTACAAAATTCAATGAAAAGTAAAAGCAGGATACAAACAGTACATGCACTATGATTACAACCATATAAAAGCATATCTGTACGTGGCAAAGGCTGAAAATGAATACGGAAAATAACCTCTTAAGTATGGAATCTTTGGGACCTGGCATATACCAGGGAATTTTCCCATTTATAGAAAAGATCAATCCATATAAAGACAAATAACCTTATAAAGTTTTTGTTCTTAAGCTATTTTCTCTTGGCCTAATGTTTTAATCTTTTTGGTACCATGAATGGTACCAACACTGACTTTATTATTTTTTTTAAGTTTTATTTTTTTTTAGTAATCTCTACACACAGCATGGGGCTCGAACTCATGACCACAAGATCAAGAGCTGTATGTTCCACTGACTGAGCCAGACAGGCACCCCCCAACACCGACTTCAAACAAAAGCAATCAGTACTAGTATAACTTAATGATGAACAAACCATAAGCAAGGCCAATGACATGCTCCAGGTGGTAGATGCCTCACCAAATACTTCATTTTATAAGGGGATTCCACTTGTGGGCTATCTTAATGACAGTGATAATACTAATGATAGCAGCTGTCATTTACTAAGCATCTATTATGTCCTAGATTCCTTAAATACATTTCATCCTCACAACCTATAGATAGTATTATTAACATCTTACAGGTGAGGAAACTTAGGCACAAAGAAGTTAAGTCATATAGATAGTAAACAGCAGCATCAGGATTTAAACCTGCATGTCTGTGGCTTCAAAGTCCATATTCTGTTGTTTCATAGCATGAATAACCAGATTTGGGTGTGTTAAGAGGGTATAATTATGAGTAATTTTTCACCTTATCTTCAAAGTCTTCTAAAACATTGTTGTCTTGTTTTCATGATACAGTATTACAAAAAAGAATAAGTATTATAAATAGTATAGTCAGTCTACTTCCTGGTCCAAGATAAAGAAGTAAAAATTACAAAAAAAAAAAAAAAAAGACATAAAAATCAAAGAACTTTCATTCTCAACTAACTGCAGTTAGTGGAGGTTAAAAATCCCAGAAAGTCAGGAGTTAATGAGATGAAAACGAGGGTTGAGCAACAGTGGTGACAAGATAAAGGGGACTATTTTAGAAGTCAACGCACTGGAATGAATTCATGGCAGTTGCAAACATGGCTTGCTGGGCAGTAGTGGCAGCACTCAAGTATTCAGCTTTGAAAAGCAAGTCCCTGTCTTGAGGAGAACAGGCAGCTTTGAGGATTAAAGAGAACAGGGCATAACCTGAGCACACGAAAAAGACAAGGATTTAGCTTTCAACTTGGAACACATGGTAATAATGGCAGGTGAATGCTGGGAGGGAAAAATCTAAGTGGGAGAGGTAAGAGATAGAATGCTCTCATGGTATGCATGGCCTGGAGGACTTTGACACTCTCGATTATAATTATTCATCAGGACAAAAGCTCAGGGCTAAGACACTTCTACAAAGAAAAACTGATGTAACCAAAGAACGGGAAGTTAGGTGAGCACAACTCTGAGACTGCATTTCAATCTAGCTGGGCCTACTTTGGTATTTTTAAGGACTCTCAAAAGTTCGACCTCTCCAAGTCTGTGGCCCTAGGCATTGCATTCTGGACATTGGCATTGGTGCCCTGAGGATGGGAGGGGTACCGATACAGCACTACTCAGGAAAACCAGTACCTTCCACCTTAGTGGATTGCTGCTTCAGCTTTAAGTTCTTTGCGTGGGTCTTCCCCAGGTAGTGCGACTGGGCCACGACAGGGGAGGAAAAGGTCATGTTACAGATGGGGCAGCACTGGTTCTTGTCTTTGCTTCTGCTGTTCTTCTGGTTGGGAGAAAGAACACAGGTCTGATCACGCCACTGCCCAGCCAGAAAATCTTCCATGGTTCCCCATTGCCCACAGAAGAATGGGCATTCAAGGCCCCCTTCACACACTAACCCCAACCTACCTTTCTGGATCCTTCTCCAGCTACTTCATTTTAGGCTCTACTCACCATTCCCCACTTTATTCCCTGTTACTTCCTTGTTTTGTTTAGGTCATTCTTGCTCCTAGAATGATCTTCCTTTTTTCCTGCCTGGCATATATCTGCTTAGCCTTCAAGACTCATATATATATGTCACTTCTTCTGGGAGACTTTTACTCAACTCAGTACACAATTATTGAGCTGCTTTGTGTGAGTATTCAGAAAATAATTAATCTTGTTCCTCCTCTGCATGCCTAGAGTACATTAAACAGATCTCTATCATAGCACTTGTCACCCAAACTGACAGTGTCATAGCTTAGGAGACTTTTCTGTGAACCAAAGTGCAGTGTTTGGGTATGGACCATTGGACTCATCCTTGTTTCCTATCCTTAGCACCCTGCTGGAGTCTGACACATAGTAGATACTCAGGATTTGTTGAACAAGCAGATATTATTTGTTGATTGTGATTACACCAGAAAACAATGTATTTCAAGCCTATGTTAAGAGCTCCCAGCCTCTCTCTGAGGTCTGATCTCTGAATAAAGTATTCATTCTAAGAGGATTTTTTAATCCTGGCACTATTGACATTTTAGAGTAAATAATTCTTTGTTGCAGAGGAAGAAGAAAGTCAGTCACTTCATTTGAACTACTGGGCCACCCTGAGAGTTGAAGTAATCAAGATACAAAGAGGTGAAGTGACTTGTCTAGGGTCCCAGAGTTGATCTTGTCTCTCTGAATTCTAAATCATAAGCAGAAGGGCAACTAGGGGATGGGTCCAGTGAATTTGGAGAAGGGATGAGCAAGGCCCTTCCACGCCTGTGAACACTGTAATAGGAGGCTATCTGTAAATTTTCATTCATTGAGCATCCATCAAGAATTGTAATTTTACCTTACAATACCCTTAAAAGGTAGGAATTATTATCTCCATTTTATGAATAAAGTACAGAGAGATTAAGTGATTTGCCCAAAGTCATCAAACCAATAAGTTGCATAGCTAGTATAGGGCCCTAGTCTGCTACTTCTCATCCCATGACATTTGAACAACCTCCCATAAAACAAAATTAATGGTACCCTTGAGGGATTAGGATTGTTTCAGCATAATTCTCACAGTATTTCTAAGCCAAAAAGCAATGCATTTACACCTCAATCAGAACAGGCATTTGGAAAGTTGTTTCTTCCACCTGTTTATTCAAAACATTCAAGTGCTGAACTCAGCTCTTTCCCTCCCATTTCAAGAAAGCAAGCAGCCTGGCTTCCTTCCACTTTTTCTCCTTGTGTAGTAAATGAGAAGCTTTTAATCCTGCTCCAATAAACCACTGGGTGGTAATGCATAACAATGGCTCCGTATACTGAGCCGCTGTGTGTTTGGTGCTTTTGATAAATTTTCCCTCATTTTAGGTTGGAAAAATCCTAAAATGTTGATATTAACATCCTCATTTTTATGGAGGAAGAAATCAAGGCTCAGAGAAGTAACAACACTTGTCCAAGTCACACAACATGGCTAGGATTTGAAGCCAATTCAGTCTGACTCAAAGCCCACATTCTTTCCACCACACCAACCTGCCTGCTGGTTTCATCAGGAAGCGAGTGGTCTCAACATGGCAGCTGGATTACCTGATCTGAGTCTAGCTTCTTCGTTTCCCCCTTTAATGTCTCCATTCCATGGATTGCTAGGTATCTCTTCACTTTGTTGGCATGTTTTTTGCTCTGCAAGAACCCAGGAAAAAGATCAAAGATAGCCAAATGCCATTTCATATCTAACAAGGCACTCAAAAACACTAGATTTTCATTTGATTCATCCTCACAAAAATTTTGAGGAGAGGGTGGGAGAAGAAACCTAGTTTATTGAGTTCCTACTCTGTTTAAAGCACTTTAAATGCTATCAAATCTAATCTTCACAGCAATCTATGAGAAAATTATCATCATCTCTGTCGTACTGATAAGGAAACTAAGGCTGAAGATGGTGAGGTTTCTTGCCCAAGATGAGCAGCAGAGCTGTGATTCTAACTCAGTCTATTTAAAGCCAAAGTGCATACTTTCTACTACATTAAGCTGAGAAGGAATACGTAAGTATAATGATCTTGATTTGGACGGGAGAAATGAGATGCAAAAAATTAAGTCAATCTTCAAGTCACAGTCAACATGCATGGAGGTGATGTCTGGGTGGCTAAGAAGGAAGTGAGGGCGTGGCACGGAGTGTGGAAAGTAAACTTTTTTTGGTGTGTGTGTGTGGCGGGGGGAGTAAAGTATTCAAAGGTACAGTGGCATACCTGGTAGTGTGCCAGCTTCTGGGACTCAGAAATTAGCAAGGCGCAGCAAACCTTACACTGAGTATTGGTAAAGAGACACTGGTTCTTCTGGATCATGTGCTCCACTACAGAGAGGAAAATAAAAAAATCTTTGAGTTAAAAACCTGCTTCAACAGTGCCATCTTTGAACCCTCTCAAACACAGGCACTGAGTAACGGAATGCCATACCATCATATCTCGGCAAAGCTTTGTCACTCCTCACCTGTTTTCATGACGCATGCTATGTTCTCACATCACTTACCTAATTACTTACTTTACAACTTTGTGTAAGGCAATTTTCTTTACTAAGTAATTTTTTTTGAAATATAATTGACATATAACATTGTATTAGTTTCAGGTATACAATATAATGATTTGATATTTGTATATATTACAAAATGGTCACCATGATAGATCTAGTTAACATCTGTCACCATACATAGTTATAAATCTTTTTCTCGTGATGAGAACTTTTCAGATTTACTCTCTTAGCAACTTTCAAATATACAATACAGCATTAACTATAATCACCATGCTATAAATTCTTTTAAAAAGGAATCTTTAAGGGCACCTGGGTGGCTCAGTTGGTTAAGCGTATGACTCTTGATTATGGTTCAGGTCATGATCCCAGGGTTGTGGGATTAAGCCCTGTGTTAGGGCTCAGTGTGGAGCCTGCTTGGAATTCTCTTTCTCCTTCTCTCTGTGCCTCTCCCCTCCTGTTTTTTTTTTTTTCTTTCTTTTTAAAAAAATGAATCTTTAGATCATAAACTTAAACTAGATACCAATAAAAATGAAATAATTCTAGCCAGACACTGGTGACAGGCTTGGAGCTCTCCCTTAAAAGAATAAGAGAGCAGCAACTATGAAGAGAGGTGTTGAGACATGGCAGCACCTGAGACTTCTTCCCAGATAGAATCAGAAAGATTGAAAGACTTGAAAAGGGAATCATTTTTTCATTCTTTGTAAAAAAATTGTAATGATAAATTCTTTATCTTTTTATTATTTGTGAACATTTTCTGTGGAATTAAAAATGAAGCCACCCCCAAATTTATTCCACTAGAAGATCAACAGCATTTGCTGATTTTACTATTTTATTGTATTTTATTTTTAAAATATTTTATGTAATCTCTACACCCCATGTGGGGCTCAAACTCACAACCCCAACATCAAGTGTTACATACATACTCTGCCTACTGAGCCAGCTAGGTGCCCCACATTTTCTGATTTTAAGAATTTACATTGGTATAACTGTACATACAGAATTGGTTAGAAAATTGCATTGGGGTTTAGTTATTAAAAGACTAGAACATTCTTTTTGTATGGAAATAATGTGTTTATTAGGGAAACATTAAAAATTGGTTTCTTTTGAATAAATCAGAAGATTTGAAAAGAAGTTTTGGAGGATAAGTATCAATTAGAAGATGCTGCTGGATAATCTTTTACCTTCAGGAAAAAAGGTAAATTAATCCTGTTATTATATAGTAAACATAAACTATAATCTAATACCAGTTAAATGTGTATGGTACAAACCACGGTTAGGATCTTGGGTTCCCCAGGCATGCTGACTTGGGTTCAAATCCTGCCGCTGTTACTTACTGTTACTGTGTGATTTTATAGAAATTACTTAATCTCCTCCTGTGGTTTTCCTTTGTTTAAAATGAGGATACAGAAGTCCTGCCTCATCTGCAGTTTCACTTCCTGTGATTTCAGTTAACCGCAGTCTGGAAGCAGATGATCTTTCTTACACATCAATATAGTAGCCTAACGCTGTGTCACAATGCCTACGTCATTCACCTCACTTTATCTCACCATATAGGTATTTTATCATTTCACGTTACCACAGGGTAAGTACAGCACAGTAAGATATTTTGAGAGAGAAACAGAGATACCACATTCACATGAATTTTATTACAGTATATATATTTTTATTTTTAATTTTTTTTAAACATTTATTTATTATTGAGAGAGACACACACACAGAGCATGAGCAAGGGAAGGGCAGAGAGAGGGGGAGACACAGAATCTGAAGCAGGCTCCAAGTTCTGAGCGGTAAGCACAGAGCCCGACGCGGGGCTCGAACTCACAAACTGTGAGATCATGACCTGAGCCGAAGTCGGTCGCTCAACCAACTGAGCCACCCAGGCGCCCCACAGTATATCGTTATAATTGTTTTATTTTACTAAGTTATTGTTGTCAATCTCTTATTACTGTGCCTAATTTCTAAATTAAACTTTATCATAGGTATGTATGTATATAGGAAAAAAACACAGTGTATATAGGGTTTGGTACCATCTGTGGTTTTAGGAATTCTGTAGGGGTCTTGGAATATATCCCCCATAAATAAAGGAGACTACTGTACTAGTAACTTGTATCTCATTGAATGTATTCTCCTTGTGGTTCTTCCATACAAAGCAGTGCAATGTCTGCTTAGTGCATGCTCACTGTCAGTGTTATATGTCAAATTCTTTTTCGGGTCCTGTGGTTCTAAGCAAATTAATTATTTTCTATGTTGTACCTGTGAAGGTTTTTTTTTTTAAAGATTTTATTTTAAGTAATCTTTATGCCCAACATGGGGCTTGAAGCCCAAGATCAAGAGTTGCATGCTCCACCAAATAAGTCAGCTAGATGCTCCAGGATATTTCTTTTTTTTTAATTTTTTAATGTTTATTTATTTTTGAGAGAGAGAGAGAGAGAGAGAGAGAGAGAGAGAGAGAGAGAGAGAGAGGAAGAGACAGAATCTGAAGCAGGCTCCAGGCTCTGAACTGTCAGCACAGAGCCTGATGCATGGCTCAAACTCACAAGCTGTGAGATCATGACCTGAGCTGAAGTTGGACACTTAACCGAATGAGCCAGCCAGGAGCCCCTCCAGGGTATTTCTTATTCTATAACTTGATATGTGTTAAAATTTTTCTCACTGTTCTTGATCTGACTTTGAAACACCTAAAATCAGCTAACATATTACACAAGTTCTACACTGTAGGTACGTATGATATTAACCTGTTCTTTTTTTTAAGTTTATTTTGAGAGAGAGAGAGAGAGAGAGAGAGAGAGAGAGAGAAGAGGGAGAGAGGGAAAGGAAAGTGTGGGAGGGAGAGGGAGGGAGGGAGAGAGAGGGAGAGAGAGGGAGAGAACGTGAGTGGTGGAGGGGGAGTGGGGGAGGGGGAGAGAAAGAGAGAAAGAAACCACGAGATCATGACCCTACCAAAACCAAGAGTCGGGGGGCGCCTGGGTGGCGCAGTCGGTTAAGCGTCCGACTTCAGCCAGGTCACGATCTTGCGGTCCGTGAGTTCGAGCCCCGCGTCAGGCTCTGGGCTGATGGCTTGGAGCCTGGAGCCTGTTTCCGATTCTGTGTCTCCCTCTCTCTCTGCCCCTCCCCCGTTCATGCTCTGTCTCTCTCTGTCCCAAAAATAAATAAAAAACGTTGAAAAAAAAATTAAAAAAAAAAAAAAAACAAAAAAACAAAAAAAACCAAGAGTCGGATGCTCAACTGACTGAACCACCCAGGCGCCCCCATATTAGCTTGTTTTTAATCACTGGGCCCAGAGAACTAAGCCTTACCTTTGGGGAGAAGTAAAATTTCACCCAAGGCATGAGTTCTATAATGACACCAATAATCTGAGGCAGGGCAGAGTTCAGAAAACCATGAGGGGACAGCAAGCCCACGTTTTATATTTTTCACTCTGGAGCAAAACATGGCCAAGATGCCTTGGAGGGAGATTCTTGGTAGGAAACTTTTAAGGTGACTTTCCCTACTCTACAAGATCTAAAGTTTATCTATGCCAGCCCTTTTGGGCAGAAAGGCTATTGTCTGGCTGTATTTCTGCCCCTTAGAATCTGTTTATTTCCACATTTTTCTCCTATGGTGATTGGTAAATTTTTGTGAAAGACCTTGCCAGGCTCATCTGGGTTCAGAGAAACCAAGGAAAGTGGATCTGTCAACATATCTGGGCCAGAGTTAATTAATTAATTAATTAATTTTTAAGTAGGCCCCACACTGGGTGTGGAGCCAAATTTGAGGCTTGAACTAACAACCCTGAGATCAAGACCTAAGCTGGTATCAAGACTCGGATGTTCTGTCCCAGAACTTTTATTTTAAAGGGAGAATGAGAGGCTACTCAGAATGCAAAGCTCAGAGCACCTGGGTGGCTCAATTGGTTTAGTGTCCAACTCTTGATTTTGGCTCAAGTCATGGTATCACAGTTCCTGAGATTGAGCCCTACGTTGGGCTCTGTGCTGACAGCACAGAGTCTGCTTGGGATATTCTCTCTCTCTCTCTCTCTCTCCCTCTCTCTCTCTCTCAAAATAAATAAACTTTAAAAAAAAAAAAAAAAAAAAAAAAAAAAAAGGATTGCAAAGCCCACAAGGGGGAGATGGTACCCAGGAGTAAGAGTCCAGCCATCCTCTCCAGACCTGGAGATGCTGGATTTCTTTCTTTCTTTTTTTTTTAATTAAAGATGAAATTCTTTTACTGTTTTAAGTTTCTTTATTTCTTTTTTTAAAATAATTTGTTAATGTTTATTTATTTTCGAGGGAGAAAGAGAGAGGGAGCAGCAGAGAGAGAGGGAACAGAGGATCTGAAGTAGGCTTCGCACCGACAGAAGAGAGCCCGATGCGGGGCTTGAACCTACAAACCGCGAGATCATGACCTGATCTGACGCTTAACTGACTGAGCCACCCAGGTGCCCCAATGAAATTCTTTTTCAAAGATATTCAGAATCTGACTTCCAAAGACTAAACAGGGCAGAGACCATGTTGTTTATGACTTTGTATCCCCGGTATCTAGTATGATACCTGACCCATAGCAGGAGCTTGGTAAATAACTACTAAATGAATAAAGAGGCACCTCTCTGGCCTCAGAGTATATCCACACAGTCCACAAATATATATTCAGAATACATTCTATGTGCCAGCACTGGGGCCATATCAACAAAACACAGTACAAAGTAAATAAAAAGCAAAATAGTGACAGAGAGGGAGAAATGCTATGAAAACAAAATCAGTGCTAGAGAATGATGGGGGCAACACAGTCAATGAAGACCATCTTAGGAGACATCAGCCACAAGGAGGTCTGGGGGAAATAGTATTGCAGCCTGAGACAGTGCCAAATCTCTGAGGCAGGGATGAGTTTGGCATATTCAAGGAAGGGAAAGGAGGTCAATGTGGCATGAGTATGGTGAATGAGACAAAAGTGGTAGGAAATAAAGCTGGAGAGGCAGTGTGAGGCCTACAAGATCATTTTGGATGAATACAAGGCCTCAGAAGCCATGATTTGAACTATGGATTTTGTTTTTAGTGCAAGGAGAGGCAATAAGATCTGGCTTATGTTTTGGAAAGAATACTCTGATCATTGTGTCAGTAGACTGTATGGAGATGGCAATGGAGGTTGGCAATGGAGACAGAGAAAAGTGCATGGATTTGGAATTACGTTCTAGAAGTAGATCTGATACACAATTTCTTTGATTTGATGTGAGAGAATGAAGGAAGGAGTCAAGGGTAACTCCTAGGTTTTGAACTTGAGCAACTAAACTGAGATGAGATGAAAACTGGAGGAAGACAGCCTTGGAGGAGAATTTAAGACTTTTCTTTGGCTATGTTAAACATGAGTGGTCTATCAGATATATGTGTAGAGATATCAAGTAGTCAGTTGAAGATTCAAGTCTGGAGCTCAAGGGAGAGGTCAGAACTGGAGATATAAGTTGAGAATCATCAATATATCAATCATAAATAAGGCTATGGGCTAGAAAAGAATGCCTAGTGTAGATGGAAAAGGAAGGAGGCCCTGGGATAGAGTCTTAGAGCCTTTCAAACCCTGAGAGAGAACTGTCCAGCTAAGCCTTTCCTAAATTCCTGACCCATAAAAACCATGAAAGGTTCACAAGGTTGGAGGAAGCTAAGATCCACATTGGGAAAAAGAACTTCATAAATTATCAAAATTTTGAGAAGGTGGCCTGAATGTGGATCTCGGTTGCCCTGATATCCACACATAACACTACTACCTCTCCAAAATTGGTCAGATTTGATATAAGAAACCTGATGCTTAGAAAAATCATTGGAGGGGTGCCTGGGTAGCTCAGTTGGTTAAGTGTCCAACTTCAGGTCATGATCTCACAGTTGGTAGTTCAAGCTTTGCATTGGGCTCTATGCTGACAGCATGGAGTCTACTTGGGATTCTCTCTCTCCTCTTTCTCTGTCCCTCCCCCACTCATGATTTCTCTCTCTCTCTCTCAAAATAAGTAAACTTAAAAAAAAAACAACAACAACATTGGACAGGCTGAAGGTACTAGGTTGGGCCTCCACAAATGTCTCTAGGAACAATATATGACTGTTTCAACAGAAGATCTATAGTGTCTGAGGCTTCCATCACAGCCTTGCTGGAAGTAAGAAGCTTCCATTGTCAATGACCCTACATCTCAGCCCATAAAGCTGGATAAAGGATGCTGATGCTGAAACACTGATGTAGGATGATCTCATAATCCAATGATCTATCTTTCTTTCTTTCTTTCTTTCTTTCTTTTCTTTCTTTCTTTTTTCCCCCCCTATTTTAGAGAGAGGGAGAGAGAGCATGAGTGGGGGAGAGGGTCAGAGGGAGGGAGGGGAAGAGGGAGGGAGGGAGGGAGGGAGAGAGAGAGAGAATATCTTAATAGGCTCCATACTCAGCACAAAGCCTGACATGGGGCTTGATCCCATGATGCTGGGATCATGACCTGAGCCAAAGGGTCAGCCGCTCAACCGAATGAGTCATCCAGGCACCCCTCCATGACCTTTATTGACCATAACAATAGCCAACAGCCATACGAATATGGTCTTCACTGCATTTGTGTCTTCCTTATATTATGATAAGACATGATTGGCAGGATTTAATTTGTATCCATATTGTAGCCAACTAGATGTATGGGGAAGAGACTGAGATCTGGCATAGGGCTGATTTTCACAGGGTCAGTGAAGTATGGACAGAGACAGCTGGTGTAGAGAAGCAAGATAATTCATAAACTTAAGGAATTTAGGGAAAGTAGTATTTGGGGGAGAAAATTATCGTGACACCTCAATTCAAGTTACAATTGTCTTTGGGTGACTTAATGTGCCTTAAGTTGCCTTAGGATACTTAGGGCCAGAATAGCTGGCGTGACTAAACCATCTCCAATATTCCAATTAATGGTGAACACTGCTAATCTATAATGACTTACTACTCCTTTTTTTTTTTTAAGTTTATTTATGTACTTTGACAGAGAGAGAGAGCAAGCTAGAGAGGGGTAGAAAGAGGGAGGGAGGGAGGGAGGGAGGGACGGAGAGGGAGAGGGAGAGGGAGAGGGAGAGGGAGAGGGAGAGGGAGAGGGAGAGGGAGAGAGAGAATCCCAAGCAGGTTCCACACTTCCAGCAAGGAGCTCAATGTGGGGCTCAAACCCACAAACTGTGAGATCGTGATCTGAGTTGAAACACAGAGTCGACACTTAACCAAATGAGCCACCCAGGCGCCCCATGACTTACTATTGCTTGGGCCTTAGAATCTCAACTCAGCTCCACAGAAATTCATCAGTTGTCTGAAGTTGGTTCTCAGGGATAGATATAACCTATTTAGAACCCTGCTTCTTATTGCTTATTAGGAGGTAGTGGATTTCTAGGTACAGCTATAGTTAGAAAGCAGTAAACAACAAAAGATCCTAGTAAAAGCAAGCTGGACATAATCTACCAGTGGGTCAGACTGTTTAGGCAGTGTAGTCTAACAGGCAGGGTGGTCTACAAGAATGAATTGGACATTAGCCCCGTTAAGGTTATTTAGCTTCAGCACTTCTATTTTGTGAATCCATACTGTTGATGGTGTGTAAAAACTCAAATTTTATTATACAAAAAAGTCATGAAGAAAACAAATGTAATGGCATTGATGATGTGGTGTTAAAAAGTTTTCTACTTAAAATACGTATAACACAGAGTTGAGCTGAAAGCACAATAAATGAAATGAAAAAACCACTAGAAAAAATCAGTATCAGTTTCTAAGTGGCAGAAGAATCAGTGAACTTGCAGATAGATCAACAGAAATACTCAAACTGAAGAAAAGAGAAAAAGAAAATTGATAATGAACAGAGCCACAGATACATATGGGATACATCAAGCATACCAAACAAATACATACCAAACATATATATGGGGAATCTCAGAAGAAGAGAAAGGAATGGGAAAAAAACCCACATATTTGAAGAAACAGTGTCTGAAAACCTCCCATATTTGATCAAAGAAAAACATTAATCCATACAGCTAAAAGCCTCAAGGTACTCAAAATATGATAAATACCAAGAGATCTACACCTAGATACATCATAGTCAAACTACTGGAAGATAGAAACTCTTTAAAGCAGCAAGAGAAAGATGACTCATCCTGTACAGTGGAATAATTTGATTAATGACTTACTTCTTATCTGTAACAATGAAAGCCAGAGAGCAGTGGAATAACATATTCAAAGTAGTGAGAAATATCAACACTGTCAACTAATAATTCCATGTCCAGTAAAACTATCCTTCAAACAGTATGCTAAGTGACAGAAGCCAGTCACAAAAGGCCACATATTATACAATTCAATTTACATGAAACATCCAGAATAAGCAAGTCTATAGAAACAGAAAGGAGATAAACAATTGTCAGAGGTGACTGCTAATGGGTGTAGGGTTTCTTTCCGGGGTGATGAAAATGTTCTAAAATTAGATAGTGGTGATGGTTGTACAATTCTGTGAATATACTAAAAACCACTAAATTATATATTTTACAAAGGTGCATTTTATGGTATATGAATTATGTATCAATAAAGATGTTATTTTAAAAAATATATACTTTGGGGCGCCTGGGTGGCTCAGTTGGCTGAGCGTCCGACTTTGGCTCAGGTCATGATCTCGTGGTTCGTGAGTTTGAGTCTGGCGTCGGGGTCTGTGCTGACAGCTCAGAGCCTGGAGCCTGCTTCAGATTCTGTGTCTCCCTCTCTTTCTGCCCCTCCCCTGCTCACACTCTGTCTCTCCCCCTCTCTCAAAAATAAATAAACATTAAAAAAAATTTTTTTAATAATAATAATAATAATAATAATAATATATATATACTTTAAGACTGAAAACACAATAAAGACATTCCCAGATAAAGACTGAGAGAATTCACTGTTAGCAGGTTTGCCTTGCAAGAAATACTAAAGAAAGCCCTGCTAGCTGAAAGGAAGTGGTACTAAGTGGTAATGAATCCAGAGGAAGAAAAAAGAACACCAGAAATGGTAAATATGTATGCCAATATAAAAGACATTATAAATATTTTTTAATATTTTTTTAATCTTTAAATAAAATCAATAAATAAATCAATAAAAAAATTTTAATCTTTATTTACTTTTAAGAAAGAGAGAGACAGAGTATAGGGGAAGGGTAGGGGCAGAGACAGACGGAGACACAGAATCTGAAGCAGGCTCCAGGCTCTGGCTGTCAGCACAGAGTCCAACATGGCGCTTGAACTCACGAAACCTGAGTTCGTGACCTGAGCTGAAGTTGGATGCTTAACCGACTGAGCCACTCAGGCGCCCACCCCCAAAAATTTTTTGATATTTTTTTTGAAAGAGAGAGAGAGACAGAGTGTGAGTAGGGGAGGGGTAGATAAAGAGGGAGACACAGAATCCAAAGCAGGCTCCAGGCTCTGAGCTGTCAGCACAGAGCCAGATGAGGCACTCAAATCCATAAACTGTGAGATCATGACCTGAGCTGAAGTCGGAGGGTTAACTGACTGAGCCACCCAGGTGCCCCATAAATATACTTTTTTAAATAACTTCTCTTCACTTCTTTAGAAGAGATATTGTATAAATCAATAATTATGACACTGAATAATTAGGTTTATAACATATATCAATGTAACAAATATGACAATAATAGTACAAAGGAGGGTGAGGAATGGAGCACTATTAGAGGAATGTTTTTATACATTTTATCAGATTTAAGTTAGTATTAATTTGAAGTAGACTGTGATGAGTTAAGATGCATCATATAGTCCCTCGAGCACTAAGAAAATACAATTAAAAAGTAAAAAAAAAAAAAAAAAAAGGGCACCTGGGTGTCTTGGTTGAGAGTCTGACTTCAGCTTAGGTCACAATCTCACGGTTCATGGATTTGAGCTCCACATCGGGCTCTGCTATCAGCACAAAGCCTGCTTCAGATCCTGTCTCCCTCTCACTCTGCCCCTTCTCTGCTTGTGCTCTCTTTCTCAAAAATAAATACATTAAAAAAAAAAAAAAGTATAAAAAATTGACAGAGGAAGTAAAATGGTCCATTAAAAAATACTAACCACAAAGGAAGTCAGTAAAGGAGAAAAGGAAGAACAAAATGAAAAGGAGATAAATAGCAAAATAGAAAATGTAAATCTAGCCATTATCAATAATTAAATTAAATGCAAACAGTCTAAACAGCCCACTCAAAAGCCAGAGACTGTCAAAGGATAAAAAGCAAGATCTATACAATGGGATTCTATTAGCAACAAAACATAATGAAGCCCATAATGAATGCACGGTACAACGTGGCTGAACCTCAAAAACATGCTGAGAGAAGCCAAATGCATTCATATTGTATGATTTTATTTATATGAAATGTTCAGAAAAGGCAAATTTTAGAGACAGTGGTAGCCCAGGGCAGGAGGTAAGAGTGGAGATTTAATGTAAAGAAGCAGAAAGGAACTAACTGGAGTGATGGAAATATTCTAAAACAGAATTGTGGCTACACAACTCTATACTTTTAGCAAAAAATCATTGCATTGTACAGTTAGAATGGGTGAATTTTATGGTATATAAATTATAACTCAATAAAAGTGCTAAGAGAAAAACAAAACAAAAACCAAGATGAGTAGAACCTGGTGTTACAGGTATCTATCTAGACCTCATATAAATACTGGAAAGTGAGGACAGTAGGGAAATGAACTGGGTCCTAAGTGACATTGTACATTCACACACACAAGCAATTCACTTTTTAGAGCAAAGCTGCTGTGTTCTCTGCTTCAAGGTCCAGCAGATGCCTTCCCTGTCCCTCAAGGACAAAGGTCACTTCCTCTTTGTGCACAACCAATTCTTACACATTCCTCTTTACTGTACCCATTACATTATACTGAAACTGTTTTGGTGTCTGCTTCCTGGACTAGACTATAAACCCTCCCAGGGGGAAGGACAGTATCTTCCTCATCTCTGTAGCTCTGATGCCCAGCCAGTCCTAGGAACTGAGCATACATCAATGATTGTCAAATTAGTGAAAGGAAAATTGGGGTGCGTTTGGGGGGATTTGTACCAAACAAGTTTGAAATTATGAGGGAGACAGAAGGCCCATATTAATTTAGTAGGAGTCAGACTAGACTAGTTTTCAAACTGGAGAAGTACACACAAGGGTATAGGTCTGTGTACCACAGACTCCAAATTTAAACATATCTCCTTTGGATGTGGTCAAAAAGTCCATTTTATCCCAGGACAATCAGTTCACAAGCAACATATTAAACTTTCCATGATTAGTCTGCTCAGCAAACAAACAAACCTGATTTCCGAGCAGATTACTTGACAGGATTAGCACAGAAGGCCAGACGGTTCTTGTACTTCCGGACTGGAGTTAAGCAGCTAGTGGTAAGGACCATGAAGGGAGTCACACAACTAGGTCAGGCCAGCCCTTTCCATCCTCCTCTATCTCCATCTTACCCAGTGCCAGGTCAAATGCAGAGCAAGCTAGGAAGCTTCAGCCCAGAAGTGCCCCCCAGTGTACCCTGTTCTTCACAACTTCGGGACAAGCCTACGATACAAAGAAGTTGGACCCAAAGTATACCCTGGCCAGTTTTTCAGGCTCCTGGCCCCCATCGCATAAAAAGGACCCAGGTAGTAGAGACTCGACAAATAGAAACAGGGGTAAACCAGGTTCAGTCACCAAGGCCAGGAAGAACATGGGGTAAGAAGGCCTTCTGGAGTTCTTGGAAGTATGGGGCATGAGAGAAGGGAGGCAAGATACACTAGGGGTGGGGGAACTTGGAGACTGGGACAATGGAGAGTCAGGGGAAAATGGTGGGGGGATAGCAGTCTGGCGGAGAAGGTTCTGTGGGTCTCCGAGAAGGCACGAATAGGAATTACAGTCCTCGAGTTTAGGGAAGAGCTGCGCTCTGGTGGATGAGAAAGGCGGGGGAACCTCCACTCCCAACGGTGTGAGCATGAGAAGGCCCTTGACTACTGTAGAGCGGAGACCTGATTCGCTGGGTGCGGCGGCCTCAATTTTCCGTGGAGCTGGCCCACGGTACCCAGGCCCTGCAGGGCTGCACGAGTCAAGGAGTCCCGGGCGCGTCACGCAAGGGGGCGGGCCGGGCGCCAGGGGGTGTGACCGGAGACCCGGGGGCTGGTCCGCGGTCCCAACCCGCGCTTCCTCCGCTCCCAGCGAAACGAGCGGGTGGGCGAGGGACTTACTGCCTCTGAGGTCCTCGGACTCACCTTCCTCCCTCCCCACTGGTTGGGCCCCGGACACTGCTTCCCACAGGCGGCGCGCCCTCTCGCGGTCGAAGCGCAGTCCGTCCGGTTCCCGGCCTTCTCGCTCCTCCGAGCTGTTGTATGGCAGGGCCCCTCCGCTGTCCGCGGCCTCCACGGTGCCCAACGCAGTATACTCCATCTTTCCTGCAAGCCGTAACCGGCAGATAGCCGCTCATAAACCTTGGTCTCGCGAGATGTGGGTGGGAGGGTGACTTTGCCGGGCCAACAAGTCTCGCGAGGTTTGGGAGCTGCAGCCAGCGTTGCAATGCGGGCCTTGGTGCTTCCCTTTGATCGCTGGTGAGCCTCGGAGCGTGTTCCGTGGAACTGAAAGTTAGTCGCTGGTTTCACAGTAGCCCCCTTACTCTGATACAGGTTCGTGCAGGTTCTCACCTTGCTCACCATCAGCCTTTGACACTTAGAAATAGTTACCTTGAAGGCCCTGTTACGTGGGGATATTTTCTCCGTTTTACTGTTAGGGAAACTGAGGCCTAGAACCTAAAAATAGTTTACTCAAGTTTGCCACCGGAATGTAGTAGAGCCAGGACTCCATCTCCGTAATAAATACCAGTTGAGTTTCAACTTCTAACTCCTAGCCCAGACCCCACCCCCCCCACCCCTTAAACTCTCAATGCAACTGTCCAACCTGAAATTTTATCTTCCATCCCCACAGATCCTCCCCTAGTCTTTCAGGAGCCACCATCTCTTGGCAGGGTTATTGTAGCATCTTCACTAGTCCTTTCCCTTGCCCTTCAGATATTCTCAGCACAACAGCCCTAGCAGTCCTCATAGCAAACCATGTCATGATACCCTGATGCTCATATTTTCCAACACTTTCCTATCCTACTCTTGATAAAAGCCAAAGAAAGTCCTTAGTTTAGCCAAAAGACCCTGTACAGTCTGACTTCCTTTAACCTCCCTGATTTTATCTCCTACTGTGTTAGCCTCCAACACCTTCATTACTGTCCCAGTTACCCTGACCACCTGGATTGCATTTTCCCCATATACTCTCATGGCTCAGTCTTTCATTTCTTTCTCTGGCTACCCTATCTAAAACACACATGTCATGTTCTTCTTTCCTGCTTTATTATTTTTTCCTTCTTAACACTTAACATTATCAGACATAGTATGATTTTACTTTTTATCTTTTTTGTTTCCCCACTAGTAGGCACACCCCAAGAAAGTAGAGATTTTTGTCTATTTTGTTCTCAGATGGAACTCCAGCACCTTGAAATAGAGCCTGGGTTCTCATAGGTACATATAAAATATCTGTCAATTAATGAAACTTTTGATATAATTACCTTATTTCAACTTCATTTATTCAAATGCTTATTGAGAGTTTAATTATGAGTTAGATGTTTTGGGCATTGGAATACAGTGGTAAACAAGACAGAAAGGGAAGCTCTGGTATTGTGTTTTTTATTCTACTGGAGGAGAGTGTAATAAGTCAACAGATTGTAATAAGTACTAAGAACATAAAACAAATATGTATTGGGTGAATGATGTGCAAGGAACATTAGTCAGGGTGGTCAGAGAAAGACTCTAAAGAAATGACATTTTACCTAAGCCTGATTGATGAGAAGTGGGAGGCCATGTAAAGAACTGGTGAAGAATGTTCCAGGGAGAGGGAACAGGAGGTACAAAGCCCCTATGGCAGGAGTGAACTTGCTCTGTTGGGAGGAATAGGAAAAAGGACACTGTGGCTGGAGCCCAGTGAACAAGGGAGAAGTAATATCAGAGGAGGCAAAAAGAAAAAAAGAAAGAGACAGGTTTCTTGCCTGAGATCACACAGCTGACCAGCAAGAGATACTTATTTATACTGTAAATATTGAGCATTAGCTAGTGGCAGCCTTCATGCCTGACTCCCCTATAGTGTAATAGATGATTGATGTTTATGCAGTGTTTTATAGTTTATGAAGCACCTTTAACATACATTATAACATTAAATCCTCAGAGTGGTTTTCCTATGAAGGATTCTTTCTTATTTGACAGTAAAGAAACAGACTGGGAGAAGTGAAAGTTTTATCAGGGTCACACAGCTAGTTAATGACAGAGTCCATACTTGAACACCAGTCCTCAGACTGCACATCCATGTCCTTTTGTCAGTACCAGATGACCAGCCTAAAAACCAATGACTGTACATTACTTAATTAATCTTAAAGAAAGTTTCTAGTTATCCAAATTTCCATAGCCTGAGTTATTCACTAGAAATCCCAAGGTATAGAGGACATTTTAGTCAAAATCCCAGAATTCAAGCATATATATTTAACACAATGGAGCAAAATACAGTCCCCCTCCCCTTGCTCCCATCTAATTAGATGCTCAAAACTATTTATTTATTTATTTATTTATTTATTTATTTATATTTATTTTGAGAGAGACAGAGACAGAATGAGTGGGGGAGGGGCAGAGAGAGGGGGAGAGAGAGTCCCAACCAGGCTTTGCACGGGGCTTGAACTCATGAAACTGTGAGATCATGACCTGAGCTGAAGCCAGGAGTTGGATGCTTAACTGACTGAGTCACCCAGGCGCCCCTCAAAACAATTTAGATTTATTCTCCAGTGAATGCTACCATGATTTGTTTTCTGTGCCACTGAGGCAGAGTCCTGAGCTATGGCGCTGAGTGTCTGAATAGCCCTTTTTCTGCTTTGTCCTTGTGTAAGTGCTTTCAGTAATGGCCCAGGCCTGGACTCCTTGTTGGAACTTGACAGTGCATGTGATGCCTTGTATTTGGGGCTGGCATTTATTTCTTCCCTGTGGAAAATGAGACCCACTTCCCAACATGTTCTGTGTATTGCTGCTATGAGAGAAGAACAATCCCAGGGAAATGGCTTTGCCGAGGGACAAATTGGCCACTGTTCGGCAGATTCTTCATTTGAGTAAACACTGATTGTGTATGTTCTCGGGCATGCAAACCCATAGTACAGAGCTTAGTAAACTATGGCTCTTGTTCTCAGGGAGATTAAACTCTAAAGGTGAAAGTATCTATCGTATGCATAATATCATACAGTATGTGTTAACTGCTATAGTAAGAAGTGACAACTGTTTTGATTGTACCAGGGATTTACAGAGGTGACTGAATGCTGATAAGAGTTCAGAGCCATTGAGAGTTTTATTATGCACACTTCCAAAAGGAAGGGTTATGCCATGCCATGCAGAGCCACAGTACACAGGGAAAGTACCAGGGTTGGTCAGGAGGCAAAAAGAATAGCCAAGAGCATGCCCCAGAGCCTTTATTATAGTCAACACTGGAAGGAATGGGTGGGGCTAGGTAAGAAGTTGAGGATTGGCTAGTTTGAATAATAATAGCAGGGCTCCAGGCTATGGGAGTGGACCCTAGTAGTCTGGTACCTAGCTTTGGGCTGATTTAGGAAAGGGGGAATATTGGCTTGGTGTGTGAGTTAGATAAAAGAGATGGCTGGAGATGCTGGTTTTGGATTGGTTGATTTGCATATGAAATGTGTGTTTAGCCGTTTGCCTAATCCTGAGAGGGGCCATTACACCCTAGTCTTCAAAGATGTCAAAGCTTAATAAAATACAGAAAACAACAACAACAACAATTACATGATCTAAAACAACCAAGGCCAGTGTGAATGGAGTGGGATGATGAAGCCACAGCTGTGGGGGTCTTGATGGTTTCTGACTTACCTCATATGAGGCTTTCAACTTCTCAGCTCTGTGAACACATTTCTAGTTGTTAGAAGTGATCATAATTTAGGTTTTACTAACAGGATGTTAACAAGCATGGTTTGAGTCAGAATCTGAGATTGGTCCAAAACAGCAGGGTTTGCTCTTGAGGAAAACTGGAAAAGCTATGCTGGGGCAGGGGAGAGAAGGAGGGCACATCTTTGCTGCAATCCTAGTCTACTTCTCAGGATGGGTTATTTTGTTTTGTTTTATTTTATTTTATTTTATTTTATTTTATTTTATTTTATTTTATTTTATTATTATATTAAAAACATTTTTTTAATGTTTATTCATTTTTGAGAGAAGAGCACAAGCAGAGGTGGGGCAGAGAGAGAGGGAGACACAGAACCTGAAGCAGGCTCTGTGCTTTGAGCTATAAGCGCAGAGTCCAACACGGGGCTTGAATTCACAAACTGTGAGCTCATGATCTGAACTGAAGTCGGATGCCTAATTGACTGAGCCACCCAGGCACCCCAAGGTGGGTCATTTTATAGTGACTTCAGGGCTACAGGGAAGCCTTGTCTTTAGGAGATGCCAGGTTTTACATCTGTGACTTTCCAAAGACAGATTGAGGGTCCAGGGTGTGGTGTCTAAATGGTGTGTCTCTCAATTAGATGAGGGCCTCCAAATGTGGGGCAATGATTGGGTAGAAGCAAGCAGGTTGCATAGGAGGTGAAAGAATTCAGTGAGGCAGAACAAAGGAGGTAGAAGTTTATTGCATACACCACAAGGTAGCAAGGTAGTGGGTGAGCAAGACAGCAGAGAGGCTGTCTGCAGCAAGGCAGTGGGAGGGGGCTGCTTTTAAGGAGGGAAGGTGAGGAAGTATGGCAACTTACGGAATTTTATGTTTTTTGGTAACTGTGCCTAGTTGTAAGTAGCCCATTGGTTAGTTAGGGCCTCTGGATATTTTGAGGTGAGTCTCCTCCTGTCTGTATTCAGGTGGCAGTTGTGGGCCCTTTCCACGTTCCATTGCTCAAGCCTGTTTGCCTGAAAGTGGCCTACATATAGGGGAGTTTGCTGATCATGGATTAGGATTTTCAGAGGGTTTTGAGAAAGAGGGGAAGGTGGAGGATTAGATTCAAGTAGAGCTTTCCAACTTTTTCCTTGTCACAGCCCATTTAGAAAATGAGCATATGTGTATGTCAAGTTAAAGTAAACAGATATGGCAGCTTCTTTTCACCCCAGTGGTGGTCCAGCAACTCCAACCATTCCAACCCTGCTGAGCCACCCTTGGGGCAGGAGGGATGGATGTTCAGAGCCATGTGAGGTGCAATGGATGGCCATGATGTTTTATACCCTGACAGTGTCTGCGGTAAACGGGATTGGGATTAGCCCCTATAATCTCTGAGAAATAAACAGGACATCAATTAAAGCCATCAAGTACTCAGCCTGACTGGGGCATCCTTTCACATCCTTTCAACTGCTCCACTCTGCAGTCATGACCTATGTGACCTTAGGTAAATTATTTAACATTTGTAAATCTGCTTCTTTAACTATAAAATTTGGAAATGATACCGACTTTAAATGGTGATTGTGAAGATTAACCAAAATAATCTCCATAAACTACTTAGCACATTGCCTGGCACAAAGTAAATGGTAGCTGTTACTGGTTTATTCTGAATGCTGTATTTTTCTGATAATTTCACAAACTGATATTAGGCTCCATTTTGGTAAAGCTAAACCCCAGTTTTCTAGAATGAGTTTTTGATCCCCCAGTTTCTAGAACCAGTTTCAATTAATTGTGCATTTGATTATGGATCTAGTTTAGTTTAATGTATCCAAGGAAATCTAGAGTGGTTTATTTATTTGTTTAAAAAATGTGTATGTATTTATTTTGAGAGAGAGTGTGCATGTTGGTGGAGGGGCAGAGAAAAAGAGAGAAAACCCAAGCAGGTGCCAGCAGCGCACTGCCTGACTTGGGGCTTGAACTCAAGAACTGTGAGATAATGACCTGAGCTGAAATCAAGAGTCAGATGCTTAACTGACTGAACCACCCAGGTGCCCCTAGAATGGTTTAAAATGATCCAGTGAAGCTCTGTCATCTCTGCTGAAGAACTGTCAAGAAATCAGTAAAGATCTTGAACTGTCATAGTAATTTGAGTCACATCACATCAACAGGCTTTATTTTGGGCCTACTCTATTATATGTCTGTATGTTTGTCCATACGGGCTCCCATAAAGTAGATGGTAGGGCTTAAAGAACAATTTATTTCTCATAGTTCTGAAGGCTGAAAGGTCCAAGATCAAAGTACCAGTAGATCTGGTGTGTGGTGGGAACTGTCTTCCTAGTTTATGGACTGCCATCTTCTCCCTCTGTCCTCACATGGATGAAGGGGTGAGAGAGCTCTCTATGGTCGCTTTCATGAGGTCACTCATCTCATTCATGAGGGCTCCACACTCATCACCTAATTAGTTCCTAAAGGCCCCAATTCTTAATAGCATCACATTGAAGGTTAGGAGTTCAGCATTTTAATTTTTGGAGGACTTAAGCAGTTTACTACAGACAGGCACTGTACTATACTCCCCTACAGACAATACTTAATGGCTTCCTGTTGCTTATAGGACAAGGTTAAAATGTCCTACCTGGTATAAGAGTTTGACTCTATAGTCTAACTCCTTCCCTCTCCACTCCCTTTTTCTAATACTCTCCAAAGCACCTCGTGCTCCAGCCACACTGAAAGGACTTTTCAGCCTTGTGGTTTGATCTCTGGCTGGGGCATCCTTTCACAGCTCTTTTCCTTTGTGTGTACTGTTCCCACTGCCTTTAATGCCCTTCCACCATATTGTCATGTCCATTTGACATACTTTGTTGATGTTGCTTTGTATTCTTTGACTATAATACATCATAGCTGTGAGTGCAACTGTATACTGAATTCTATGAGTCCTTGAGTCGATCATCAAACCTGGGTGATCATGTGGATCCCTAACACACCTGCTAAATGAAATTCTCCTTGACTTCTTCTCTTCCTCTAGGAAGAAGTAAATAACTCATTTCTCCATACTTCTATAACACTTTCTACTGTCTTTTCCTTATTAAAAATGTTTAAATTATCATTATTTAATACATATAAAAATATTATATGTAACTTATAAAGAGTAATAATATAATGAACACCCATGAATTCATCATCTAATCTGAGCTAGAAATTATCAACCCACCTATTTTTTTTATTAACAAAAAAATTTTTTTTTTAAATGTATGAAATTTATTGTCAAATTGGTTTCCATACAACACCCAGTGCTCATCCCAACAGGTGCCCTCCTCAATACCCATCACTCACCCTCCCCTCCCTCCCACCCCCCATCAGCCCTCAGTTTGTTCTCAGTTTTTAAGAGTCTCTTATGCTTTAATAAAAATTTTTAACATTTATTTATTTTTGAGAAACAGAGAGAACACAAGCAGGGGAGGAACAGAGAGAGACACACACACACAGAATCCAAAGCAGGCTCCAGGCTCTGAGCTGTCAGCACAGAGCCCATCCTGAGCTGAAGTCAGCCACTTATCCAACTGTGCCACCCAGGCACCCCAGGAGATACAGAATCTTAAGCAGACTCCAGGCTCTGAGCTGTCCTCACAGAGCCTGACGTGGGGCTTGAACTCAGGAACGGTGAGATCGTGACCTGAGCTGAAGTAGGACACCCAACCAATTGAGCCACCCAGACGCCCTTAAGTAAAAAAATTTGTTTTAATGTTAATTTATTTTTGAGAGAGAGAGAGAGAGAGAGAGAGAGAAGGTGGAGGAGGGGTAGAGAGAGAGAGGAAGACAGAGGATCAAAGTGAGCTCTGTGCTGACAGCACAGATTCTGGTGCAGGGCTCAAATCCATGAACTGTGAGATCATGACCTGAGACAAGTGGGATGCTCAACTGACTGAACCACCCAGATGCCCCCACCCCCACCCCCAACACTCTTATGCTTAACTCCTGGTGCACTTGGAAAGGAGTTTCTCAGGGTATACACCTAGGAATTGAATTGCCAGTTGGTAGGGTATGTGAATGCTATACTTTATGAGCTATTGCCAAATTGTTTTCTAAAGTGATTGTATCAATTTATATTCTCATCAGCAAAGGATAAGAGTTCCTATTGATTTTCATTCTCTCCAGCATTTGGTACTGTCACACTTCTTTATCTTTTGCCAATCTAGTGGGTATAAATGGTATTAAATGTATGGTAGGTCTTTTCGTTTTATTTATCTCTCTTTCCTTTTTTAATTCATCAAACATTTATTAAGCATCCTGCATGAACTAGATATTTTGTTAGGTCCTAGGGAATTTAATGTCTCTCTATTTTTCTGATTACTTTTTTATTGAGGTATAGCTTATATGGAATAATGTATACAAGTACAAATCTTGAATAAATTTTATATATAAATAGAGCTGTATAATCACTACCTATATTAAAATATAGGACATTTCAAGTCCTTGAATGCTGACTGTTCTTCTCAGCCAAAAGAAATCATTATCCTGAATACTGTCGTTACAGATTAGTTTTGCCCACTCTTGAAATTTGTATAAATGAGTTGCTAATTTCCAAATATTTGGGGCATTTCTAGATTTCTCATTGTTATTAATTTCTAATTCAATCCATTGTGATCAGAGAACATACTCTGTAAAACTTCAGTCTTTTGAAATCTCTTGGGATTTGCTTTATGTCCAGCATATGGTCTATGTGGTGAACATTACATTTGTATTTGAAAAGAATGCATGTTTTGCAGTTGTTGGGCATACTGTCATATAAATATTTAATTGTGTCAATGTGGTTGATAATATGATCAGATCTTCTGTATCCTTACTGATTTTTATTTAGTTCTATCGATTACTGAGGGGTGTGTGTGTGTGTGTGTGTGTGTGTGTGTGTTCAAATCTTTAGCTGTGACTGTGGATTTGTCTACTTCTCTTTTTGGTTCTGTTATTTTTTTTTTTTAACTTTTAACGTTTATTTACTTTTGAGACAGAGAGAGACAGAGCATGAATGGGGGAGGGGCAGAGAGAGAGAGAGAGACACAGGATCAGAAGCAGGCTCCAGGCTCTGAGCCATCAGCCCAGAGCCCGACGTGGGGCTCGAACTCACATCGTGACCTGAGCTGAAGTCGGACGCCCAACCGACTGAGCCACCCAGGCGCCCCTGGTTCTGTTATTTTTTTGCTTCACGTGTTTGATTTCTGAATATATAATAGGAAAATCTTATTTTCAGTTAGACACTTTTATCAGTGTCTTATCCTTATCTCTAGTAATACTTATTATTGAAAGTCTACTTTATCTGATGTTAATTTAGCTGAGCCACATCTTTTCTGTGGAAAAGTATTTATTTTTCCATCCTGTTGTCTTATGTTCTTTTAAACTTGATGATGTTATATTCAAAGTGTATCTCTGTATAGCATATAGTTGAATTTTAAAAATCCAGTCTGTTGGGGCCCCCCAGGTGGCTTAGTCCGTTAGGCATTCAACATCAACTCAGGTCATGATTTCATGGTTCATGAATCTGAACCCTGCATTGGGCTCTCTGCTGTCAGTGCAGAGCCCGCTTCGGATCCTGTGTCTCCCTCTGTCTCTGACCTCCCCTGCTTGCACTCTTTCTCTCAAGAATAAAATAAGCATTAAAAAAAAATCTAGGGGTGCCCGAGTGGCTCAGTTAGTTAAGTGTCTGACTGTGGCTGAGGTTGTGATCTTGCAGTTCGTGGGTTTGAGATGGTCATCAGGTTCTGTGCTGATTGTGCAGAGCCTGATTGGAGTTCTCTTCCTCCATCTCTTTCTGCCCCTTCTCCACATGCCCCCCCCTCAAAATAAATAAAAGTTAAAAAAATTTTTTTTTAAATCTAGTCTATCTTTTTCTTTTAGAGTGTTTAGTCCATTTTCATTTAATTTAATTACTGATATAGTGAGGTTGTTTTTACCATTTTACTATTTGTTTTCTATTCACTCCATCTGTTCTTTGTTCCTTTATTCTCTTGGGTTTTTTTTTTTTTTTTTTTGCCTTTTCTTGGATTGAACAATATTTAAATTTTTTTTCAAGTTTATTTGTTTATTTTGAGAGAGAGAGAGAGAGAGAGAGAGAGCAAGCGCAAGCTGGGGAGTGACAGAGAAAGAGGGAGAGAGAAAATCCCAAACGTGCTCAGTGCTGTCAGCACAGAGGCCCACTCGGGGCTCAATCCCACAAACCATGGAATCATGATCTGAGCTGAAATCAAGAGTTGGCCGCTTAACTGACTGAAACACCCAGGTGCCCTATTCAACCATATTTACTATCATTTTTATCCTTTGTTTTTTATTGTTATTTAACTATTTAGATATTTGATCATGATATGACTATTCTTTTAGTAGTTGCTCTAGAGATTATAATATGCATCCTTAACTCCTCGCAGTTACAATACTAAATTAGCATTTTCCACACTTCCTGAAAATGCTAGAACTTTAAAATTGTGTCACTCTAGGCGCGCCTGGGTCGCTCATTCAGTTAAGCATCCGACTTCGGCTCGGGTCATGATCTCATGGTTCCTGAGCTCAAGCCCCGTGTTGGACTCTATCCTGACAGCTCAGAGCCTGGAGCCTGCTTCGGATTCTATGTGTCTTTTTCTCTCTCTGCCCCTCCCCTGCTCATGCTGTGTCTCTCTGTCTCAAAAATAAACATTAAAAAAAAAAAAAGTCATTTAACACTTTCTGCTTTCTTGTTATTGTTGTCAATTTATTTCAATGCATTGTTTTAAATCCACAAGATGTTATTTTTGTTGTTGTTTTAAATTGTCAGTTTTTATTTATATTTACCAACTTAGTCACCCTTTGAGGTGTCCTTCATTCTGTTTTGCAGTTTCATGTTTCCATCTGGCTCATTTTGCCTTCAGACTAAAAATATCCATTTAGTATTTCTTATAGTACTGGTCTGCTCATGATGAATTCTCTCAGCTTTTTTTTTTTTTTTAATTTTTAATGTTTATTTGTTTTTGAGAGACAGAGCATGAGCAGAAGAGGGACAGAGAAAGAGGGAGACACAGAATCTGAAGCAGGCTCCAGGCTCTGAGCTGTTAGCACATAGCCATATTGCGGGGCTCAGCCTTGAGATCATGACCTGACATAAAGTCAAATGCTTAACTAACTGAGCCACCCAGGCACCCTCTCAGTTTTTGATTGTCAGAAAATGTCCTGTTTTGCCTTCATGGAATTTTTTTTTTTTTTTTTAATTCTGGTTAAATAGAAGTGCCTGTGTGATTCAGTTGGTTGATCATCTGATTCTTGATTTCTGCTCAGGTCATGATCTCAGGACCAAGGGATCAAGCCCCACATCGGGCTCCCAGCTGAACCTAGAGCATGCTTAGGATTGTCTCCTCTCCCTCTGCCCCTCTCCCTACTTCTCTTTCTTTTTCTCTCTGTAAAATAAAAAATAATTAAAAATAATTAAAAAAATAAAATGCTGGTGAAATATAAATAACAAAATTTAACAACGTAACCATTTTTAAGCTTACGGTTCAGTGGCATTCAGTAATTTGCATTATTGTGCAACCATCACCACAGTCTGTCTCCAGAAAGTTTTCATCTTCCTGAACTGAAACTCTGTACCCATTTAATGGTAACTCTCCATTCTCCACTCCCCTTAGCCCTTGATAACTACTATTCTACTTTCTGTCTTTATGAATTTAATTATTCTAGGTACTTCTTATAAGTGGAATCAGAATATTTGTCCTTCTGTGTTAGGCTTATTGCACTTAGCATAATGTTTTTAACATTCATCCAAAGTGTATTATGTATCAGAATTTACTTCTTTCATAATGCTAAATAAAATTCCATTGTGTGTATATATATGCATACAAATGTATATGTATACATACCACATTTTGTTTACCCATTCATTCATCACTCAATGGATACTGGATTGCTTCCACCTTTTGGCTATTGTGAATAATGCTGCTATGAACATTGGTGTTCAAATATCTGTTCGAATCCCTGCTTTCACTCCTTTGGTTATATACCTAGAAATGGAATTGCTGAATCATATGTATATTCTATGTTTAACTTTTTGAGGAATTGTCATACTGTTTTATGTTTTACAGCAGCTATACCAATTTACATTCCTACCAGCAACACATGAGGGTTCCAGTTTTTCTATATCATTGCCAAACTTGTTATTTTCCATTTCCTGTTTTTAAAAATGTTTATTTATTTTTGAGACAGAGAGAGACAGAGCATGAATGGGGGAGGAGCAGAGAGAGAGGGAGACACAGAATCCAAAGCAGGCTGCAGGCTCTGAGCTATCAGCACAGAGCCCAATGCAGGGCTCAAACCCACGAACCGTGAGATCATGACCTGAGCCAAAGTCGGAGACTTAACCAACTGAGCCACCTAGGCGCCCCTCCAATTCCTTTTGACAGGTTCATTACCTTTATTTACATACTTCTTTGCTTTCTGGCATAACAAGATGCTTCAGGCTCATCGCATACTTAATCTGTCCCATCCATGTAATGAAATGGAATCAGTCATTTCTCCAAAGAATCCTGGATCATTTTAGTGGAGAATGATACTTAGAAACCATAGGCTAGGCACTAGGTATGCTCATTGTCATTGGGGAGTTGCTGCTCTCGGGACCTCTCAGTAGACACAGCTACGGCACCCATTCTGGATCGACTTTTCTTGCCCTATTCAGACCCTGACATCCCCAGATAGGCTACCCCTCCATGGAGAAAGCTTTCTTACCCCATTCAGTCTCTGACTTCTCAAACTGGGCTGGCTTCCTATGCGGACAACCTCCTTTTCATGCACAGGCTTTGATATTCTGTGCCAGGCTGCTGGTCTGCAGGATGTTCTTTTTATCCTACATGTATACTACTCTCCACTCTTGGCAACTCTCCTACATGGATGTTCTCCTTACCCATTTGGACTCCATTATTTTTTTTTTTTAATATTTATTTATATTGAGAAAGAGAGAGAGAGAGAGCACAAGTGGGGGAGGAGTGAAGGAAGAGAATCCCAAGCAGGCTCTGCACGGTCATCACAGAGCCTAATGCAGGGCTCAGTCCCACAAACCATGAGATCTTGACCTGAGCCGAAAGCAAAAGTCGAATGTTTAACCAACTGAGCCACCCATGTGCCCCTGAACCTCAGATTTTTATTACTCTGCCCATTAATTGATCTTTCGTTCCAATATGTATATTTTTAATTTTGATCCTTTTGATATCACCCTACAAATCTTTGTAAGCTTATTTGTTTTCTGGCACAAATAAGATAGTCTAGGCTCATCTTGTACTTTTTACATACCAGAACTTGATTCAGCCATTCCTCTAAGAAGCCCTGTGTTCTTTGTTTGTTCATTTTTAGTGGGGAATGATGTTAGACATTACAATCTGGATGATAGAAAACCCTTTGTTAATGGAGAGACATTGCTGCTAGTCCATTTTGGTGGATGGAATTTAAAAATAAACATTAAAATAATTAGTTCATATTGGTGTTTTCCATTCAAGTTTAACATCAGGGTGTTTTCATTTCATTTCCTTGATTTCAAAAAATTTTTTTTTTAATATTTATGTATTTTTGAGAGACAGAGAGAGACACACGCTTAACCAACTGAGCCACCCAGGTGCCCCTCATTCCCTTAGTTTCAAATTATATATATAAATGTCTTTTATTGAAAATCTTGATTCATAATACCATTAACATAATTATTTCTTTGCTTTAATGTATACTATAAAACAAAATCTAAAATATTAAATCTGAAATTACTACAGATAATAAAAGTGCTGATAAAAGTTTGAAATTTCTTTAGAGATCTTTTTGTTCTTGGATTGTGTCCCACTTAGGATGTGTAGTCAAATACTGTGGTCAAAAGGACTTTTTCTAAAGTCCTTTTCTTTAGGTGGTTACCAATTTGATACTCAGTTTGATTAACTTATTTCTATTTTTAAAAAAATGTTTATGTATTTATTTTTGAGAGAGAGAAGGGCACAGAGAGAGGGAGACAGAGAATCCCAAGCAGGCTTCTCACTGTCAGTGCAGAGCCTGATGTGGGGCTCGAACCCATGAACTGTGAGATCATGACGTGAGCCATAATCAAGAGTCAGACACTTAACTGACTGAGCCAGTCAGCCACCCCCTGGTTAACTTATTCCTATTTTATTTTCAATTTAAGGAATTTTTAAATTAAAAAAATTTTTTTTAATGTTTATTTATTTTTGAGAGAGAGAGAGAGACAGAGCACAAGCATGAGAGGGGCAGAGAGAGAGGGAGACACAGAATCCAAAGCAGGCTCCTCACTCAGCTGTCAACACAGAGCCAGATGCGAGGCTCTGTGAAGTCGGATGCCTAACTGACTGAGCCACCGAGGTGCCCCTCAATTTAAGGAATTAAAAAAAAAAATGTTTATTTTTGAGAGAAAAAGAGCAAGTGGGGGAGGGGCAGAGAAAGAGACAGAGGATCTAAAGTGAACTGTGAGATCATGACCCAAGCCAAAGTTGGATGCTCAACTGACTGAACCACCCAAGCACCCTCAATTTAAGGAATTTTTAAAAATTAGTTTTTGGTTGTTGTTGTTGTTGTTTTTTTTTTTTGGCTAGGAGAAGCATAAACATAAACCAAAGTTCAAAACTGCCTTTTGCCCATTCCTGCCTCCTTGCTACCTCTTTTTCCTTTATTCTGTAAAAGTAATCATTTTTATTCATTTATCCTTTTATCATTTCCTTTTGCAAATCTAAGCAAATACATACTCTAACTCCCTCCTACATTCTCTTATATATATAATATATACATTTGATCTTTTAAAAAAGCTTTATTAAGGCATAATTTACATACCATAAAATTTATGTATTTAAAGGGTATCCTTCAGTGATTTTTAGTCTATTTATAGGGTTGTGTGACCCTACCCACAATGTAATTTTAGAACATTGCCATCACACCAGAAAGAAACTTTATGCACTTTTGCATCATTCCCATTCCTATCTCTAGGTAACCATTAATATGGTTTGTGTCTCTTTTGATTTGTATTTGGTCTTTTTTTCTTATATATAAGTATATACTGGGAGACCCCTATGCATATCTATAGAGATCTTCCTCAGTTTTAAAAACAATGTAAACTTGTTTTACTCATTTAAGTACATTTAAAATTTTTTTTTTATTTACAGAAAAACCTTGCTTTGTGAGCATAATCCATTTCAGAAACATGCTTATAATCCAAAGCACTTGTATATCAAAGCAAATTTTCCCATAAGAAATAGTGCAAACTCAGATGATTCATTCCACAACCAAAAAATATTCACATAAAAATGATTACAATACTGCAATGTAATACAAAATAATGAAGAAAATACAAAATATAAAGGAAAATAAATTAGCCTACACTGACCTTTGAAAACCTTCGTGGCTGATAGGACGGAGACAAGAGAGAGGGGTTATTGTGTAGGACAACTTCCACTGTCACTAATGGAATCACTGCTATCTGTTGGCTCAATGGAATCCTTTTCTGCATGGAGCCATTGTATATGCTCACATGGGTGTTGACTATGGTATTAATAAACTCTTGTCATATACTGTATTTAATGTAACTTGGCAATAAGGCAGCAGAGGAAGGGGTCTATAGCTGCAGGTAGCCTGATCCATGAGATCATGACCTGAGCCAAAGTCAAGAGTCAAATGCTCAACACACTGAACCACCCAGGTGCCCCTTTTTAAAGTTCATTTTTATTGAAGTATGATATACATATAGAAAAGTACACAAATGATAATTTGGTTAATTTTCATATAGAGAATGCTCTGGTATAACCAGAACCAAGATCAAGAAATGTAACATTCTGGGAATGCAAGCTGGTGCAGTCACTCTGGAAAACAGTATGGAGGTTCCTCAAAAAACTAAAAATAGAACTACCCTACGACCCAGCAATTGCACTACTAGGCATTTATCCACGGGATACAGGTGTGCTGTTTTGAAGGGACACATGCACCCCCATGTTTATAGCAGCACTATCAACAATAGCCAAAGTATGGAAAGAGCCCAAATGTCCCTTGATGGATGAATGGATAAAGAAAATGTGGTATATGTATATACAATGGAGTATTACTCAGCAATCAAAAAGAATGAAATCTTGCCATTTGCTACAATGTGGATGGAACTGGAGGGTATTATGCTAAGTGAAATTAGTCAGAGAAAGACAAAAATCACATGACTTCATTCATATGAGGACTTTAAGAGATAAAACAGATGCACATAAGGGAAGGGAAATAAAAATAATATAAAAACAGGGAGGGGGAAAAAACGGAAGAGGCTCATAAATATGGAGAACAAACTGAGGGTTACTGGAGGGGTTGTGGGGGGGGATGGGCTAAATGGGTAAGGGGCACTAAGGAATCTACTCCTGAAATCATTGTTGCACTATATGCTAACTAATTTGGATGTAAATTAAAAAAAATAAAAAATAAAAAGTAAAACAAAATATCAAAAAGAAAAAAAAAATAATGTTTGTTACCAGCACTAAAATAGTCCTTCTTGTGCCACCCTTCTGTGACTACCACCACCACCTACCCTAGGATAGTGACTCTCCTGATTTCTAACATCATAGATTAATTTTACCTGTTTTTGAACTTTATGTAAATGGAACCATACAGTCTATTTGTATGTGTTTATGTGTGGGTGTGTGTCTGCTTTTTCTTTCCTAATATTTGTGAGACTAATCAATAGTATTGCATGTAGTTGTAGTTTGTCCATTCTTATTACTACATAGTATTCTATAGTAAATATTCCACAAATAATTTACCCATTATACCACAGATGGGTATTTGATTTATTTTTAGCTTTTGGCTATTATGTAAACTGCTGCTATCAATATTGTTGTATGTGTCTTTTGATGTACTTTTGTACTCATTTCAGATGTATATTCACCTAGGAGTGGAATCACTGGTTTGTATGGCAAGCATATGTTCAGCTTCAGTAGAAACTACCAATTTCCCAAAGTAGTTCTACCAATTTATACTTTTATCAGCAGTTGTTCTGTATCCTAATCAACAGTTGATGTCTGTGTTTTTCATTTTAGCGTTGATGGTGGGTATGTAATAAAATTATCTGTGGTTGTGTATTACATACATAATAACTAATGCAGCTGACTACCCTTTCATGGGTTTATTTGCCATTTGTTTTCCTGTTTTGTGCAGTGCATGTTTAATTCTTTTGTCCATTTTTCATTAAAAATTTTTTTTAATGTTTATTTAATTTAATGTTTATTCATTCTTGAGAGATCGAGAGACAGAGAGACAGAACATGAGGGGCAGAGAGAGAGAGAAGACACAGAATCCAAAGCAGGTTCCAGGCTCTGAGCTGCCAGCACAGAGCCCAATGCGGGGCTTGAACCACCAACTGTGAGATCATGACCTAAGCTGAAGTCGGATGACCAACCGACTGAGCCACCCAGGCTCCCCCTTTTGTCCATTTGTCTATTGGATTATCTGCCTCCTTATTCCTCCCAAGAAAAGGACACTGGATACAAATCCTTTGTTGATATATGTATACGTATGAATACACTAAAATAGCCTTTCCCAGTCTCTGCTTGACTTTTCACTCTTCTATCATATATTTCGATGAACAGAAATTCTTAATTTTAACATAGTCCATTTTTCTTTTTTTTTTTTTTTAATGATTAGTGCTTTGGGTCCTGTTTAAGGAATATTTGCATACTCTAATGTTTTGGAGAGATTCTCTTATGTTATCCGTGTATGTCCCCACTACGATAAGAGACTCTTGAATACAGAGAGCAAACTGAGGGTTGATGGGGATGGGGAGCTTGGGGGGGTGTAGGGAAAATGGGTGATGGGCTTTGAGGAGGGCACTTACTGGAATGAGCACTGGGTTTTGTATGTAAGTGGTGAATCACAGGAATCTCCTGAAGCTAAGACTACACTGTAGATTAGCTAATTTGACAATTAAAAAACCAAAAACAGAGTTAAGAAATATATCAGGTATATAGGTTTTGAGGAGAAGATGATGAATTTGTGGGAGTTTTTCCATTTTTTAATTGTGGTGAAATACACATAACATAAAATTTACTATCTTAACCACTTTTTATAAGTTTATTTATTTTGAGAGAAGGAGAGAGTGTGTGTGTGAGTGGTGGAGGGACAGAGAGAGAGGGAGAGAGAGAATCCCAAGCAGGCTCTGCACTGATAACAATGTGGGGCTTAATCTCATGATCCTCAAGATTATGACCTGAGCTGAGACCAAGAGTTGGATGCTCAACAGACTGAGCCACCCAGGTACCCCATTATCTTGACTATTAAAACAAAAAAATATATTTTTAATGTTTATTTATTTTTGAGAGACAGAGAAAGACAGAGCATGAGTGGGGAGGGGCAGAGAGAGATGCAGACACAGAATCTGAATCAGACTCCAGACTCTGAGCTGTCAGCACAGAGCCCAATGCAGGGCACAAACTGGGAGATCATTACCTGAGCTGAAGTCAGATGCTTAACCAACTGAGCCACCCAGGTACCCCATATCTTAACCATTTTAAGTGTCCAGTGGTATTAAATACATTCATATTGCTGTGCAATCATCATCTCCAGAGCTTTCTTCGTCTTGTCAAATTGAAACCCTCTACCCATTAAACAGTAACTCCCCACTCCTCCCTTCCTCCAGCCCCTGGCAACCACCATTATACTTTCTGTCTGTATGATTTTGATAACTTGGAGTACCTTTTATAAAAGGAATCATATAGTGATTGTATTTTTGTGACTGGCTTATTCCATTTAGCATGATGTCCTCAAGGATCATCCGTCTTGTAGCATATTGGAGAATTTCCTTCTTTTTCAAGGCTGAGTGATATTTCACTGTATGTTTATACCACATTATGCTTATCTATTCATCTATCAGTGGACACATGGGTTGCTTCCTTGTTTTAGCTGTTGTGAATAATGCTGCTATGAACATGGATTTACAAATATTTTTTGAGGTTCTGCTTTCATTGCTTATGAGTATATAACCAGAGGTGGAATTACTGGAACATGTGGTAATTCTATTTTTAACTCTTTGAGGAACCTCCAAAATGTTTTCCACAGTGGCTACACCATTTTACATTCCTACCAACAATGCACAAGTGTTCCATTTTCTCCACATCCTTGACCACACTTGTTATTTCTTGTCTTTTTGATAATAGCCATTCTAACAGTATGAGGTGATTTCTCAGTGTGGTTTGATTTGTATTTCCCTGATGATTAGTGATATTGAGCACCTCTTCATGAGTGTGTCAACTATTTGTATGTCTTTTTTGGAAAAATGTCTATTCAGATATTCTGCTCATTTTTAAATAAGATTATTTGCTTCTTTTCTACTGAATTATATGAGTTCTTTATATATGTTGGATATTATGAGTCCCTGCTTTTTAAAAAATTTTTAAAAAATGTTTTTATTTTATTTTTGAGACAGAGAGAGAGAGAAAGAGAGAGCATGAGCAGAGGAGGGGCAGAGAGAGAGGGAGACACAAAATCCAAAGCAGACTCCAGGCTCTGAGCTGTCAGCACAGAGCCCAACCCAGGGCTCAAACTCACTAACTGTGAGATCATGATCTGAACCAAAGTCAGACACTTAACTGACTGAGCCACCCAGGAACCCCAATGAGTCCCTGCTTTTAATTCTTTTGGGTATATACCAAGGAGCAGAATTGCTGGATTATCTGGTAATTTTGTGTTTCTCTCTGAGGGACTACCAAGCTGTTTTCCACAGTGGCTACACCATTTTACATTCCCACTAGCAATGTAATACAGTTCTGATTTCTCTACATCCTGAACACTTTTTATTTTCCATTTTTTAAAAAGTTTATTTATTTATTTATTTATTTATTTATTTATTTATTTATTGAGAGAGAGCGTGAGCAGGGAAGGGCAGAGAGAGAGGGAGAGAGAGAGAACCCCAAGCAGGCTCTGCACTGTCAGTGTAAAGTCCAATGGGGGGCTTGAACTCATGAATTGTGAGATCATGAGGAGCTGAAATCAGGAGTCAGATGTTTAACTGACTAAGCCACCCAGGTGCCCCTCCACTTTTTTAATAACAATCATCCTAATGTATGTGAGGTATTTCATTGTGGTTTTGGTTTGACTAATATTGTTGAGCATCTTTTTATGCACATATTAAATGTTTATTTTGAGAGGGAGAAAGTGTGGGGGAGGAGCAGAGAGATTGGGAGAGAGAGAATCCCAAGCAGGCTCCATGCTGCCAGCACAGGGCCTAGCACATGGCTTGATCCCATGAACCATGAGGTCATGACCTGAGCCAAAATCAAGAGTCAGATGTTCAATTGAGACACTCAGGGCACCCCTTATATGCATATTAGACATTTGCATATCATCTTTGGAGAAATGCCTATTTAAGACCTTTTGTTTGAATTGGGTTGTTTGTGTTTTGTTGTTGTTGAGATATAAAGTTTTTAAAAATATATTTTCTGGACCTTAATCTCTTATTAGATATATGGTTTGCAAGAATTTTCTCCCGTTCTTTGGGTTGTCTTACTCAAATTGTCTTATTTCTTTCTGAGCCAGTTTTGGTAGTTTGTGTCTCTCTAGGAATTTTTCCATGCCAAATAATTTATCAAAATTTTGGCCTACAATTGTTCATAGTTTTCTTTTATAATCCTTTTCATTTCTGCAAGGTCAATAGTATTGTTCCATCTTTCATTTCTGATTCTAGTAATTTACCTCTGTTTTTATCTTGATCAGTCTTATTAAATATTTGTCAATTGTGTAGATCTTTTCAAAGAACCAGCAGTTAATATCATTGATTTTCTCTGCTGTTTTTGTATTCTCTATTTATTATTTTCTGCTTTATTCATTATTATTCCTTCCTTCTGCTTGCATTAGGTTGTTTAGTGTGCTCTTCCCTTGCCAGTGTGTTAAGGTGGAACGTTATGTTATTGGTTTGTGATCTCTCTCCTTTATGTATATATGTGTGCATGTATGTATGTATGCATATAGGTATGTATGTAATCTCTACACCTAACCTAGGGCTTGAACTCACAACCCCGAGATCAAGGGTTGCATTCCCTTCCAACTGAGCCAGCCATGTGCCCTCTTTCCTTTCTTAGTAATAGCATTATAGCTATAAATACCCTTCTAACTACTGTGTTAGCTATATTTTATAAATTTGGATATGTTATGCCTTGATTTTGAGTCATCTCAAAGTATTTTATGATTTCCCTTTATTTTTAAGTTTATTTATTTATTTTGAGAGAGAAAGAGAGTGTGAGCAGGGGAGGGGCAAAGAGAGAGGGAGAGAGAGAATCTGCGCTGGCAGAATTGAGCCTGATGTGGGGCCTGATCCCACAAGCCTCAAGACCGTGACCCGAACTGAAAGCAAGAGTCAGATGTTTAACCAACTGAGCTACCCAGAGCACCGCCCCCCCCCCGCCGCTTTTTTTTTAAATGAATATAATTTATTGTCAAATTGGCTTACATACAACACCCAGTGCTCATCCCAGCTAGGGCCCTTTTTTGATTTCCCTTTTAATTTCTTCTTTGACTTTTTGATTGTTTGGAAATACATTGTTTAAACTCTATGTATTTGTATGTCTCCCCAATATTTTTCTCCTGTTGATTTCTAATTTTTTCCATTATGGTGGAAAATATACCTTGAATTATTTTTATCGTTTTAAATTTTTTGAGATTTGTTTTATGGTCTATCATAAGATTTCTCCTAGAGAATGTCCCATGTTGTCTTGAGAAGAATGTATATTCTGTTGTTGGGTGGAGTGTTTTATAGTCGTCTGTTAGACCTAGTTGCCTTATAGTGTTTTTCAAGTTTTCTTTTCCTCATTGATCATCTGTTTAGTTGTTGTATCCATTATTGAAAGAAGGGTATTAGATTCTCCAAATTTTATTGTTGAGATGTCTATTTTTCCTTTCATTTCTGTCAGCTTTTGCCACATATATTTTATGTCTGTTATTTAGATGCATGATGTTTGTAACTGTTATATCTTCTGATGTATTGCTCTTTTTTTACCATTATAAAATATCCTTCTTTGTCTCTAGTAGCCTTTTTGTTTTAGTCTATTTTGTATGATATCATTAGAGCCATTTCAGTTTTCTTATGGCTGCTGTGTGCATGATATCTTTTTACATCCTTTAGTTTCAGTTTAATTTTATATTTGAAATAGTGTGTAGAGTCAGCATATCATTGGATGTTTTTTATCCAGTCTGACAATCTCTGACTTTTGATTAGAGTATTTAGCCCATTCTCATATAATATTATTGATGCATCTAGATTTACACTTGTCATTTCCTTTTTTTTTGAGTTTGTTTGAGAGAGAGAGAGAATGAGAGGGAACGCATCTGAGTGGGGGGCGGGGCAGAGAGAGGGGAGAGAGAATCCCAAGCAGGCTCTATGCTGAGATTGACATGGGGCTTGATCTCATGACCTCGAGATCACGATTTGAGCTTATATAAAGAGTTGGACACTTAACCAAATGAGCCACTGAGGCACCCCTACCAATTCTTTTTTCATGTAGTTTCACATTATCATCTGTAGTTATTTGATTTTACCCTTAACAACTTCCTTTAATATTTCCTGTGAGGTGGGTCTGCTAGTAACAGTTCTGTCAGATTTTTTTTTTTTTTTTTTTTTTTTTAGTCTGGGAAAACTTTTATTTGCGCTTCTTTTTTGAAAGGTAGCTTTGCTTCATACAGGACTTTGGTTGACAGGTTTTTTTCTTTGTGCAGTTTGAATATATTATGCCAGTGCCTCTGGCCTCCATTGTTTCTGCTGAGAGGTCATCTGTTATCAGGGTTCCCTTGTATGTAAACTGTCTTTTCTCTTGGTGCTTTTATGATTTTCTCCTTGGTTTTGATTTTTTACATTTTTACTATGAAGTATCCATGGACCCCTTTACATTTATCCTCCCTAGAATTTGTTGTGCTTCCTGGATATATAAGTTATTATTTTTCTATAAATTTGGTGAGTTTTCAGCCATTAACTTCTTCAAATACTTGTTGCTCTCCCTTTTCTCTTTTCCCCTTCTGCTACTTTAATCAAATGTTTGTCAGTATGCTTTGTGTTGCCCTACATTTCTCTGAGGTTCTTGTTTATTTTTCTTTACTCTTTTTCTCTGTTTTTCAGTTTGCATAACTTTTATTAATCTATCTTCAAGTTTGCTTATCTTATTTATTTATTTATTTATTTATTTATTTATTTATTTATTTTTGAGAGAGAGAGAGAGAGAGAGAGAGAGAGAGAGAACAGGGGGAGGGGCAGAGAGAGAGGGAGAGAGAGGATCCCAGGCAGGCTCTGCATGGGGAACTCACCAACCATGAGATCATGAGCTGAGTCAAAATCAAGAGTTGGGTGCTTAACCATCTGAGCCACCCAGTACCCCTTATTCTTTTTTTTTTTTTAAGTTTATTTATTTATTTTGAGAGACAGAGTGAAAGGAGGGAAGGAGCAGAGAGAGAGGGAGAGAGAGAGAATCCCAAGTAGGCTTCGTGTGTTAGCTCATGAGCTGTGAGATCATACCCTTCATCTCATGAACTGTGAGATCATAACCTGAGCTGGATTCAAGGGTCAGAAGCTTAACTGACTGACTGAGCCACCCGTGCTTATTCTTTTTTTTTTTTGCACAGTTATGTCCCCTTAGTGATTTTTAAATTTCAGTTATTGTTTTTCAACTTCATAATTTCTGGGGTTTGTTTTTAATGTTTTTATTTATTTTTGAGAGACAGAGACAGGACAGAGCACAAGTGGGGGAGGGGCAGACTGAGAGGGAGACACAGAATCTGAAGCAGTCTCCAGGCTCTGAGCTGTTAGCACATAGCCCAAAGCAGGGCTCTAACTCAGGAACCATGAGATCATGAACTGAGCCAAAGTTGGAAACTTAAACGACTGAGCCACCCTGGCGCCCCCAGTTGGTTCCTTTTTTTTTTTTTTTTTTTTAATGATTTCTATCTCTTTATGGATATTCTTCATTTGATAAGACACTGTCATCATAGTTTCCTTTACTCTTTATTATTTTCTTTGGTTCTGTGAATATGGATGGATGGCTACTTTAAAGTTTTTTTGTTTTTTTTTTGATGTATCTGAACTCTGGTTGCTCTCAGTTTCTGTTGTCCACTTTTACCAGTGTAATACTTTCCTATTTCTTTGCATGTCTTGTAAATTTTTTGTTGGAAACTGTTTTTTTTTTTAATAATTTATTATAGCAACTGTTATAGTCAATTTTATATGTCAACTTGACTGGGCCATAGGGTATCCAGAAAGTTGGTGAAACATTATTTTGGGTGTTTCTGTGAGGACGTTTTTAAATTTTTTATTTGAGATTAACATTTATAGCAATAGACTGAAAAAGCAGATTGCTCTCCCTAATGTGGTTTAACTTCATCCTATCAGTTGAAGTTCTGAGTAGAACAAAAAGGCTGACGCTCCTTGTGTAAGAGAGAATTCTTGCTACTCAACTGCCTTCAAACTGGGACATTAGCTTTTTTTCTTCCCTTCAGACTTGAACCAAAACATTGTCTCTTCCTGGATCTCAATTCTGCTGCCCTTTTTTTTTTTTAATAATTAATTTTTTAATTTACTATAATTTTATTAATATTTATTTTTGAGAGAGACAGAGACAGAGACAGAGACAGACAGAATGTGAGCAGGGGAGGGACAGAAAGAGAGGGAGACACAGAATCCGAAGCAGGCTCCAGGCTCCAAGCTGTCAGCACAAAGCCTGATGTGGGGCTGGAACTCACAAACCATGAGATCATGACCTGAGCTGAAGTTGGATGCTCAACCGACTGAGCCACCCAGGAGCTCCATTAATTTTTTTTTTTTTTTTAATTTACATCCAAGTTAGTTAGCATATAGTGCAACAATTTCAGGAGTAGATTTTTTAATGCCCCTTACCCATTTAGCCCATACCCCCTCCCACAATCCCTCTAGCAACCCTCTGTTCTCTATATTGAAGAGTCTCTTTTGTTTTGTCCCCCTCCCTGTTTTTATATTATTTTTGCTTCCCTTCCCTTATGTTCATCTGTTTTGTATCTTAAAATCCACATATAAGTGAAGTCATATGATATTTACCTTTCTGTGACTAATTTTGCTTAGCATAATACCCTCCAGTTCCATCCATGTAGCTGCAGATGGCAAGATTTCATTCTTTTTGATTGCCGAGTAATACTCCACTGTATGTATATATACCACATTTTCTTTATCCATTCATCCATCAATGGACATTTGGGCTCTTTCCATACTTTGGCTATTGTTGATAGTGCTGCTATAAACATGGGGATGCATGTGTCCCTTCAAAACAGCACACCTGTATCCCGTGGATAAATACCTAGAAGTGCAATTGCTGGGTCGTAGGGTAGTTCTATTTTTAATTTTTTGAGGAACCTCCATACTGTTTTCCAGAGTGGCTGCACCAGTTTGCATTCCCACCAGCAGTGCCAGAGAGATCCTCTCTCTCCACATCCTTGCCAACATCTGTTGTTGCCTGAGTTGTTAACGTTAGGCATTCTGACAGGTGTGAGGTGGTATCTCATTGTGGTTTTGATTTGTATTTCCCTGATGATGAGAGATGTTGAGCATCATTTCATGTGTTGGTTGGCCATCTGGATATCTTCTTTGGAAAAGTGTCTACTCATGTCTTTTGCCCATTTCTTCACTGAATTATTTGTTTTTTGGGTGTTGCGTTTGATAAATTCTTTATAGATTTTGGATACTAAACCTTTATTTGATATGTCGTTTGCAAATATCTTCTCCCATTACATCAGTGCCTTTTAGTTTTGCTGATTGTTTCCTTCACTGTGCAGAAGCTTTTTATTTTGATGAGGTCCCCATAGTTCACTTTTGCTTTTGTTTCCCTTGTCTCTGGAGACGTGTTGAGTAAGAAGCTGCTGCAGCCGAGGTCAAAGAGGTTGTTGCCTGCTTTCTCTCTAGGAATTTCTGCCGTCCTTTGGATGAGAACTACACAATTGGCTCTCCTGATTCTCAGGCCTTTGATCTTTAAATGGAACTAAAGCCATCAGCTTTCCTAGGTCTCTAGTTTGCTGACTTACCCTTGGGATCTTGGGACTTGTCTTTCTTAATTTTGTGGATTAATTCCTGAAAATCTTTCTCTCTCATCTCTTACTGGTTTTATTTCTCTGGAGAACCCTGACTAATACAGCAACTCTGAGTACTGGTCCCTTCAACCCTCCGGGACTTACTGTTATTTGCTTGTTTGTTTGGTGATTGGTTGGATTATTTTAATGAAGTCTACTTTCCAGGCCCCCACATCAGTGTAAAGCCTCTGATGTTCCTCAGGGAGACATAGCTTTTGATATGTCCACAGTAACCCTAGGATGATAGTGATTTTGATAGGACTCTATTCCTCTCTTTTCCTGATCCTACCCAGTTGTTGAATTGTTCTAATTGCCAGCTGATTGCTGTATTGTTTTAAACAGTCCCCTGGGGTATAAATTGCTCTGTAGATTTATCCAATCAAATTCTGGCTCCTTTGAAATAATAATTCCTGAGGTCAGTGTTTGATATCTATTTTGACTCCTTCCAGCTGTGTTATTCCCTGGGTTTTTCCTGTAGACTAGCTGGCCTGTAATTTATCCTGCATCTCAATTTTCTTTCCAGTTAACTTTTACCACAACCACTGCTTTTCTTGTGAGCACCCTTAGCCTTGAACTTCTCCAAACTTTGTTGTAAATGAAGTCGCTTACTTTAGGAAGAGATTAGGAGCTACCTGTTCTTTTCTCCTCCCTCCCTCCACCCTGCCTGCTTTTCCCTGGAAGCAAAATCTCTAAACGGGGGCTCTGGAGCTGTAGAAAATAGGACCAATGACAAGCTTCTCTCTGAGTAATGCTCCTACTCTAGGGTCTAGGACCTCTTGGCTTGTCTATCCTGATGTGGAACTGTTATCAAAAAACCCAAGTTCAGCTGCCTGTAGTTCAAAAAGCCAATATTCAAGAGATGAGTTTTTGACTTGAGAGGAATATGAGCTTTATTCAGGTAGCTGGCCCCCTGGGAGAAGGCAGAGTCTTGTCCCAAAAGCAACTCCAAGGTTTCTGCTTGGCCCAAAGACTTAAAGGAACTTTAGGGCAGTTAATCAGTAAAGGGGGGAGCACAAAGGTCTGTAACACTTCTTGATTGCATGCAGACTCAATTGTGCCAGCTACAGAAATTATCAAGGTGCTCAGAAGTTGTGCAAGCAGATTTGGTTCAGAGTCTTTCTTGGGAACAATGCATGATCTACAGATATACAAAGAAAGGTTAATTACTTAATCACATGGGCTAAAGGTGGTTGCTAAAACTTTAAAGACTACTAAATTGGCCAGAGAGGCTGAGGTCATGGCTTTAGAACTACTGTGTTTCATGAGCTCAGGCATGGTGATCAGGGCTCTAGTATTCTCAGCATGCCTTACCTAACTTAGAGCCTCCACTCCATGACCAGGGGCTAGGTGAGGGGATTCTCAGCTTCCCAACTGTGTTTTCCAGTGACTTAGCCTCAGCAACAGGTTGCTGGAGACAGAATGAGAAACTGATGTCCTGCTCCTCCTTGGAAGGAAGCCTTTGACCATGAGCTGAGGGAAGGGTGCCCTGTGTTCTTGGCTGTAGCAGTCTGTAGAGCAAACTCTACCTTACTGAGCTGGGAGGTGGAGGGGAGGGAGCAGAGCATTCTTGGTTCAGATATTGCAGTCTCACTTTTCTCACTGAATTTTTAATAGATTGTTTGTTTGATTTCTTCATTTACTCTTTGTCCTTAAGACTATTTTCAGAGGCTTGAAAAACATTTTTTTATAGTTTATTTATTTTGAGAGAGAGAGAGAACATGAATAGGGGAGGAGCAGAGAGAGAGAGAGAGAGAGAGAGAGAGAGAGAGAGGGAGAGAGAGAATCCCAAACAGACTCCATGCTGCCAGCTCAGAGCCCAATGCAGGGCTCAAACTCATGAACCATGAGCTCATGACATGAGCTGAAATCAAGAGTATGTGGCTTAACCAACTGAGCCACCCAGGCACCCCTTAAGTAGGCTTCACACCCAATGTGGGGCTTGATTAAACTTACCACCTTGAGAAGGCCCAGTGCTCTACTGAGTGAGCCACCCAGGAACCCCTCAATGAAGTTATTTTTAAAAAAGAGAGAGAACCTGTCACATTGTGTGTCAGGATTGAGAGGCAGTCACTGACTTCTGGCCATGGTCACCCCTCCCATTTCTCCTGTACACAGATTTCATTAAATAATAAAAGTCAGTATTTTTTAAAAAAGATTCTGACTCTGGGGCGCCTGGGTGGCTCAGTCGGTTGAGCGTCCGACTTTGGCTCAGGTCATGATCTCGCGGTCTGTGAGTTCGAGCCCGCGTCGGGCTCTGTGCTGACAGCTCAGAGCCTGGAGCCTGTTTCAGATTCTGTGTCTCCCTCTCTCTCTGACCCTCCCCCATTCATGCTCTGTCTCTCTCTGTCTCAAAAATAAATAAACGTTAAAAAAAAAATTTAAAAAAGATTCTGACTCTAGATTATCTACTAATTACAAATTCTTTGTTTCTTTCATGCCTACGTACACATTGTCTGTTAGCTGCCAGCACTGTGTATGGGTCTCTTGGGATTCCACCATCTTTAGCGTATCCTTACTTGATTGGGTTTTTGCCACACTTCCTACAAGGTCCTCTTGTTGTTATGTGGTAATGTAATAACTGTTATTGTATTGCTCTACCATGGCCTATTTTAAGTTAGCCTCTCTATCCGTGAGTTCAAGCCCCGCGTCGGGCTCTGGGCTGATGGCTCAGAGCCTGGAGCCTGCTTCCGATTCTGTGTCTCCCTCTCTCTCTGCCCCTCCCCCGTTCATGCTCTGTCTCTCTCTGTCTCAAAAATGAATAAATGTTAAAAAAAAAAAAAATTAAAAAAAAAAAAAAAGTTAGCCTCTCTCCCATGGGTGAGCATTTGGATTGTTTCTAGTTTTTAGCAAATATAATATACAATTTGGCTATAATCATCTTTGTTCAAGTCTGTTCTTCTCTCTTTTGAATCATCTCCTTGAGATGTATTCCCCAATGTGGTATTACTTGGGTTGAGAGTATGATCATTTTTATGATTCTTGACAGCTATTGCCAAATTTCTCTCTGGAAAGATTACAATTGTTTATAGAGCATTCACAATGAAGAAATATACTTATTTTCTCACAGTCCTGTTACCATTGAGTTTTGTCTGTTTTATTTGTTCTTGCTAATTTAACAAATGTGCTGTGGGACTTTTATTTTATATTTAATTGTTAGTGATGCTCTACATTTGTTTTAGTGCTTATTTATTGTTAACATTTTCTTGTGGATTAACTCTATGTTTGACAGTCCCAACTTTGTATGGGACTTCGGGCAAATCAGTAGCCACCTTTTCTCACTGTGATTCAATTTCTCAAACTGTGAAGTGGAAATTGAGCTAAATCAGTGTTTACTTTGCTTAATAGAAGAATTCTTTTTTCCAAACATGATTCTATGTAGGTTCCTAATGTTTGAGAGAGATTACAAGTGGTAATTTATTGATATACAGCTATTTTAAAAGTTAAAGATTATAAGTTATTTATAAAATCAATTAATTTAAAAAATGAGGCAGTCTATATAAAGACAAAATTTTGCAGTTGGGTATTATAGGTGGCAATTGGAGTCTTTGTATCAGAGTTATCGTGTAACTTACTGTGTTCTTTTAAACTTTTTATTTTGGCATAATTTTAGACTTACAGAAAAGCTGACAGACTAGTACAAAGAATTCCCATATAACCTTCATCTGGATTTCCCAAATGTTAAAATTTACTACTTTAGTTCTATCATTGTTTCTACTTTTGCTTTATAGATGATGTTTTTGAACCACTTGAGATCAAGTTGTAGACATGATGCCACTTTGCCACTTAACTCTAAATACTTCAGTGTAAATTTCTCAAAAGCAAGGACCTTTTCATATACAATCACTGTATAGTTATCAAAGTAAAAAAAATCACATTGACACAATAGTGTTATTTAATCTATAGACTTTATTCAAATGTCCCAATCCTTTCCTTTATAAAAGCCAAAGAGAATTCTAGATCATATGTTCCATTCAGTTGTCATGTCTCTCTAGTTTCCTTTAATCTGGATGAATTCCTGGCTTTTTTGTCTTTCATGCCACTGATATATTTAAAGAGTGAAAAATAGGTATTTTATAGAATGTCCCTCAGTTTGGGTTTGTTTCTGTTTCTCTATGGTTAAAGTGTATGCATTTTGGCAGCAATACCACAGGCATCATATCAGCTTGTACATGACATTGATGTGCCTCATCACTAGTGATAACTCTGATCATTTGATTAAGGTGGTGCCTGCCAGTTTTCTCTATTGTAAAGTTACTGTTTTCCCCTTTGTAATTAATATTTATTTTGTGAAGAAATTTTTCAAGATTATATAAATATCTTGTTAGTTATCAACCTTGCATCCACTAGTTTTAATATTCATTGATGACACTGCCTTAATTTTACTCTGTTGGTTGCCAAATGGTGGTTTTATAATTTCATCATTCATTCTACATTTATTAATTGACCTTCTATCTAATGGAAGAACTGTCTCTTCTCCCTTATTTATTTATGTATTTATATCAGTATGGACTCAAATTATTATTTTATTCAATGAGTTACAGTCTGTGACTATCATTATTTATTTTTATTTTTATATTGTCCTGTAGTTGACCCTAGGAACCCCTTCAGGTTGACTCCTGTATGTTTGATATGTTCTCATCTTTCTTTAAGCACTTCTTTACTTTCTTGCACAAACAGATGATCTGGGCTCATCTTGTACTTTCCGTGGAGTCAGCCACTTCTCTGAGTCCTAGTTCTGTATAGTAGAGAATGGTTTAAAAATTTATTTTTTATTTTGTTTTTAATTTTTAAATTTATTTTTGAGAGAGGGAGAGACTGAGCATGAGTATGGGAGGGGCACAGAGAGAGAGGGAGACACAGAATCTAAAGCAGGCTCCTGGCTCTAAGCTGTCAGCACAGAGCCTGACATGGGGCTCAAACTCACAGACTGTGAGATCATGACCTGAGCCGAAGTTGGACACTTAACTGACTGAGCCAACTGACAAGAAATTCTATGCAGAAATGGCAAGAGAAGCTTTAGAAGGAGAGATTAGCACAGAAACATTAGGTAACTTGGATGCAGCAATCACTAAAAGGTCTCTGGTGATTACTTTGTTTTAAAATATACAGTTTATTCACGGCAAAGGAATCAATCAGCAAAACTAAAAGGCAACAGACAGAATGGGAGAAGATATTTGCAAGTGACATATCAGATAAAGGGTTAGTGTCCAAAACCTATTAAGAACTTATCAAACTCAACACCCAAAAAACAAATAATCCAGTGAAGAAATGGGCAAAAGACATGAATAGATACTTCTCCAAGGAAGACATCCAGATGGCCAACCAACACATGAAATGATGCTCAATATCACTCATCATCAGGGAAATACAAATCAAAACCACAATGAGATACCACCTCACATCTATCAGAATGGCTACCATTAACAACTCAGGCAACAACAGATGTTGGCAAGGATGTGGAGAGAGAGGATCTCTTTTGCATTGTTGGTGGGAATGCAAGCTGGTGCAACCACCCTGGAAAACAGTATGGAGGTTCCTCAAAAAACTAAAAATAGAACTACCCTATGACCCAGCAATTGCACTACTAGGCATTTATCCACGGGATACAGGTGTGCTGTTTTGAAGGGACACATGCATCCCCATGTTTATAGCAGCACTATCAACAATAGCCAAAGTATGGAAAGAGCCCAAATGTCCATTGATGGATGAATGGATAAAGAAAATATGGTATATATATATTATATAGCAGGATGATTGAGGGCCATTTTGGAGGCTGCCTATCAATGGCTGGTCTGAAGTAAGATGCTCCAAACGGAACTTTCTGGCCCTGCACTGAAATCTTTTCTGATCTCCCCCTTCCCAGTTCCATTCAATCAACATGTATATATTATATATTATATATTATATATTATATATATATACATATATATATATACATACACAATGGAGTATTACTCGACAGTCAAAAGAATGAAATCTTGCCAATTTGCAACAATGTGGATGGAACTGGTGGGTATTATGCTAAGTGAAATTAGTCAGTCAGAGAAAGACAAAAATCATATGACTTCACTCATATGAGGACTTTAAGAGACAAAACAGATGAACATAAGGGAAGGGAAGCAAAAATAATATAAAAACAGGGAGGGGGACAAACAGAAGAGACTCATAAATATGGAGAACAAACTGAGGGTTACTGGAAGGGTTGTGGGGGGGGATGGGCTAAATGGGTAAGGGGCACTAAGGAGTCTACTCCTGAAATCATTGTTGCACTATATGCTAACTAATTTGGATGTAAATTTTAAAAAATAAAAAATAAAATTAAAAAATATACAGTTTATTCATTAAAATTATTTTTTAATGTTTTTATTTTATTTTTGAGAGAGAGAGACAGAGTGTGAGCAGGGGAGGGGCAGAGAGACAGGGAGACACAGAATCCGAAGCAGGCTCCAGGCTCTGACCTGTCGGCACAGAGCCTGAGACTGGGCTTGAACCTCTTGGACTGTGAGATCATGACCTGAGCCGAAGTCAACCAACTGAGCTACCCAGGCACCCCTACAGTTCATTCATTTTTAATCACACAATAGTTATAAAAATAAAATCAGGACATAAAGGATATGGTAAAATTCTCTTTGATCCCAATTTTAGATGTTTAGCTCCCTTTTCAGAAGTATCCTATACTTTATGCTCATTATGTATCCAAGTATCCTCCCAGGCCTATGAAAATACTTCTACATGTATCTGTTACTTAAAAAAAAAATGTGATATTTGTATAAGAGTTTGTATTCACATAAGTGGAATCATGCTGAGAGTGTCATTCATTCTCCTCCCATCTGTGCTGGGTACTGGGTAGTCTTCTAAGTCCTGGGGATGCAGCAATGCACAGAATAAAGTCCCTATTCTCCCAGAGCTTGCATCATCCTGCGATTTGCTCTTTAAAGTTAATATCATGTTTTGAGATGTATCCATAATGACACATGCAGATTTGGTTCACTTCTTTTAATTGTTTTATGTTATTATATTATATGAATATACTATACTATGTGATATATCATTCCTTTACCGCTGGACATTCAGAACTATATCAATTAGGATGTTTTTACTGCAAGTAACAAAACATGACTCATACTGATATAAAATTAAGGATGCTTAGTATTTCACATTACAGAAAGTCCAGAAGTTGAATGCTTTCCAGGTATATATGATCAGAGCTCTCACCCTGTTATTTTCTAATTTTTCCTCTTCTAAGCTGTGTATTAGTTATCTGTTGTTATATAACAAATTACCACAAAACTTGCTGGCTCAAATAATTAATATAATTTTTGTGGGTAAGGAATTTGAGTATAGCTTAGCCAGGTGGTGCCTTTGACTTAAGGTCTCTTATGAGGTTGTAGTTAAGCTGTCACCTTGTGGGGCTGGGGTATTGGTAGTAGTGGAATTCTCTCCCACACATGGGTCTCTCCACATGACTGTCTCATGACATGGCATTTGGAGTCTCCCAAAGTGAGCAAATGCAAAGGGTGAGAATGCCCAGGAAGGAAACCTAGTCTTTTTATAACCTAGTCTTGGAAATGACATCCCATTACTTCTGCCTTATTATATATTTTTTAAAAGTGAGTTAGTAAGTATAGCCCACCCTTAAGAGAGTGAATTCCAGAAAGCAGGATGATTGAGGGCCATTTTGGAGGCTGCCTATCAATGGCTGGTCTGAAGTAAGATGCTCCAAACGGAACTTTCTGGCCCTGCACTGAAATCTTTTCTGATCTCCCCCTTCCCAGTTCCATTCAATCAACATGTATTGGGTGTTTGCTTTTGGCCAGGCTCTTTGCTACTTGCTGGGGTTTTACAGATCATGTCTTCAGAAAGCTCACAAGTCTCATAAAAGAGATAAATACGTTCAGCAGATAACTCCAGTATACCATGGGTGATTAAATGTCCCAGCAGCTGAGGAAGCAAGCAGGGGAACTATACTGGGACTGGTCTCAGGTCTCCTTAACTGGTGTGTGCACTCTCATTCAAGATATTAGCAAGAAGCAGGGATTGGCCAGGGCTGCCCTTGGGCATCCCATAGCAGGGTGCTCAGGGCATTCCTTTTTCCTTGGGTGTCCCTGCTTCTGGCAGTAATTACCTTGGTTCCATCCCAGGTTGGCAATTCCCTGTCAGTTGTCTGGTCTTCTGGGTCTCCTAAGGTCATCTGGAAGTGGTAGATGAATTAGGGCAGCCAAAAGTTGTGTCTTTTTGGCCAATCTTCTATATATATTAGCTCCTTCTGCCTTGTCCCTGTTATTATGGATCTTGAAGGCCTCTTCCACCAAGGTTGACAGTGGAGTCTGAGGGATGGCCTCTAACTTTTGTAATTTTTCTCCTAATGTCTAGAGTAGATTGGGTAATAAAATGCATGGAAAGCAATGCCCTTCCCTCTGCAGGTCTGTGTTAGTATAGTGTACAGTCTTCACAGAAGACAATGAGATCTAATTGGGTGACAAATTTGACTGGCTCAGTGACAGAGAAGCCCATATACCTCTTCTCCCCACAGACAGGACAGAGAGGGTAGAAGTACCAAGAAGTGTTTTTTTTTTTTTTTTAAGTTTATTTATTCATGTAGAGAGAGAGGTAGTGTGGGGCAGAGAAAGAGAGGGAGACAGAGAATTCCTAGCAGGCTCTTTATCATCAGCGCAGAGCCTGATGCAGGGCTTGACCCATGAACTGTGAGATCATGACCTGAGCAGAAACCAAGAGTCATAACACAATTTGATTTATGGGGCATCTGGGTGGCTCATTCGGTTAAGCGTCCAACTTTGGCTGTGGTCATGATCTCACAGTTTGTGAGTTCGAGCCCTGTGTGGGGCTCTGCACTGACAGCTCAGAGCCTGGAGCCTGCTTCAGATTCTGTGTCTCCCTCTTTCTGTCTCTCTGCCTCTCATGCTTGCTCGCTCTCTCTCTCTCTCAAAAATAAACAAAATTAAAAAAAAATTTTTTTAAAAACAATTTGATTTAATGTTTTATTTATTTTTGAGACAGAGAGAGACAAAGCATGAGCAGGGGAGGGTCAGAGAGAGAGGGAAACACAGAATCTGAAGCAGGCTCCAGGCTCTGAGCTGTCAGCACAGAGCCCGATGCGGGGCTCGAACCCACGAACTGCGAGATCATGACCTGAGCTGAAGTAGGATGCTTAACTGATTGAGCCACGCAGGCACCCCAAAAAACACTTTGATTTAAACACAAATGCAGGCCACATTAGGCCTGTGTGGTTACCAGTTTGCAATCTCTGGATTTAATATCAGACAGAAGAAAGAAGAAAGAAACCCCTCTACTGCATACCTATTGCCTGCCAGGGTGGGCACATGGGATTTTTGCCTCTCCTACTGCTTTTTTTTTTTTTTTTTTTTTTTTTTTTTTTTTTTTTTTTGGTTAAGGGGCTTAACCAATTGAGCCACCAGACTACACCTGAGAACTATCAAGAAATTTTAAAGAGGGTAAAAAACAAGGAGTCTCCAGGATGAAAATGGGCAGTGGGCAGAGTAGAGGGAGCTGGAAGAAGCAAAAGGAGAAAGCGAGAAGAAAAGAAAGAAGCCAAGCAAGGGCCAGTGGAGGGAGGCACTCTGTCCATTGCCCATTGGGGTGATTAGACCAGGGGAATCAGCTGTTTCACTGCATCCCTTATGGGTGTCTATTCAGACAACTTGGAACCAGGGAATAAAAGGAGAAAGGAGAGAGAAAAAAAGAGAAAGTTTCCTGTGGCTATCAGACTTCCAGCTATTATATGGTGTGAGGCTAATTCCTCCACTCTCACTTGTCCCTGCTCAGGGACAGACTGTTTGACCAAGGTCTACTTGGTATAAAGTGAGCCTCTCCCACCTCTGCTGGTTAGGTAACAACCAAACAGATCATGTTCTCAGCCTGTAGGGTGAGAAAAGTTAAGCTGTAGCTGTCTTGTGGCCATGCCCATTAGTTGAGTATAAGGAAGGGGAAGAGTGTGGAAAAGGAGAGGGAGATTAAAGGAGGAGGGAAGGAAATTGGAAAGGAAGGGCAAAGGGTAAAGCATTGCCTGAATGAAGTAGTGGGAACCCTGGGATGCTGGAGGCTGACTTACTTACCTAGCACTGTGACAGTGAAGCAAAGGTTCAGGCAGCTTCTAGTCAGCTATGAAGGGGTTTCGTCCAGCCACCTTCCCCGTGGGTCCCAGACGCTCTCCTACAGGGGACAGAAGACCTCCTGGGGTCCTGGTGGAGTTGCCAAAAAAGTGTGATACCAACCTCTAAGGAGGCTTAGCTGGGAAAAGGGTGATGTTTAAGTATGTAGAGGTGGGGATTTCTGATACCTGTGCACTTAAAGGTCATGCTTCTTCATGCCTTGCATGCCTAATTAGCATGTAAAATCTCTACCCTTGGGTGGGATTTTTAGTATTATAATGAGGGGAAAAGTCGGTGAAAGGTCAGTGTTGGTGGCCATCTTGGCACAGACTGGTTTTATCCAGTCTTCACCAGTGTTCATAGTTGAGTTCTTCCTTTCCGTAAACATCTTGTTTCCACATTTCTGCAAGATATACTACTCAGGAGACATGGAGCTTCAGCTTTTCTTTTTATGTAGACAGATAAGGAATGCTGGATTTTGCATTTAGGATTGAAGGGAGCTGAGTTTAGTTCTTGCTGTCTCATTTCTCCAGAGATTTTACTCTCCTTATTCCTAAGGAGAAGGGGCTGAAGATCTCATCTTCTGAAACTTCTTCCTGCCGAGTGGGGGCTGTTGTCCTTAATCTGGATGTGTAAAAAACCTCTCCCTATTCTGACTATTTATAGGGACTCAGGTTTTCTATGGTCTTCTACCATTGGGATGGGCTGGATTCCCTGGGCCACCATCAACTTGACCTGAAACTGCTGGAGTCTAGAAGATACAAACTTTACTAACAGGTTAAACAGGTGCCAAAAATAAGTAGCAGCAAGATGGCCATTAATGGTCCTAGAAAAGGTAAGAACCAAGAGAGACCGAAGAAGGCAATTTTGATTGTTGACCATATATAGTTAGGGTCTGTCCCTTGGATGTACTGATGTAGTCAGGATGCCTGCTTATAGATGTTTCTTATATTTGCTTCAATATTCACATAGTTATTTACATAGGTTATGTTAATAATGGCAGACCCCTTCTTGTTTGGCCAGGAGATGATCTAAGGCTAAACTGTTATTCAGAAAAGCATTTGCTAGAGAAACCAAGGATTCTTGAAGGTCCTACAATTTTTCTCCTCTATTTGTAGACAACCCTTCCAAGGTCAAAGTGAGATTTCTTCAAGTCACTTCATGGTAAATGAAGCCTCCCCAAGGGTATACCAGCTCTATAGTGGCTCCAGTTCCCACGAGGATTAGATCAATAGCATACCTTGGCATTTATGTTGTAGCAGGTATATAGTTATTCCACCTGGAGTTATGCTATCTATGGCACATTCTCCCTGGTGGTATATGTTAGAAATACATGGGTAGGCTACCACCAGTTGCAGCTTATATGTACCGTCTGAGGGAGTTTTGGAAGTTGGGGGTGGCTGAATTCCACATTTAAAAAAATGGGAACCTGGTAGTATACATGCTTTGTTGGGAATGCTAGAATTAAATTGCTTCTAGAGTTAATTTTGGGGGAGTTTATTTGAATTATTACAGTTGGGGGATGAGTTGACCTCTTGGAAGGGTATTATCTTTTAATTTTACTTTATTGAAAGGTCAGAGATCACTGGTTATTTGGTATAGTGACATTATAGACGATAGTTTGGCATCCCTGGGCCATGCACGATGTAGACTGGACTGGAACTTGACAAGTTAAGTTTACCATAGGAGTTATATAGATACATGCGTAAGTTCCATTTTCTTTTAAAAAAAAATTTTTTTTTAACGTTTATTTATTTTTGAGACAGAGAGAGACAGAGCATGAACAGGGGAGGGGCAGAGACAGAGGGAGACACAGAATCTGAAACAGGTTCCAGGCTCTGAGCTGTCAGCACAGAGCCCGACGCGGGGCTCGAACTCACGGACTGTGAGATCATGACCTGAGCCGAAGTCAGACACTCAACCGACCAAGCCACCCAGGCGCCCCAAGTTCCATTTTCTATTATGCAAACTTTGAGGGTTGAATAGCTTACCCTGGTGAAAGAAAAAGGAGAAGTTGAAAGATTGCCCATCAGGAAAAATGAGTGTGAACTGTGGACTGGTCTGTGGGTGCCTATAACAGATCAAGCAATTATAAAGATTATTTCCTGAAGCTTTGAGTCTAGAGGTATTAACAAGGGAATTTCCTTGCCGTTGACCCTTGATCAGATTAGCTGGGAAGATGACTAGAGTCAACAGGAGGAACATTTTTGAAAAAAATTTGAAATTGTATTGAAATCCAAGTTAGTTAACATATAGTGTAATAATGATTTCAGGGGTAGAATTTAGTGATTCATCAGTTATATGTAACACCCAGTTGTCATCCCAACAAGTGCTTTCTTAAAATGCCCATCACCTATTTAGCCCATCCCCCCAACCCAACACACCTCAGCAACCCTCAGTTTGTTCTCTGTATTTAAGAGTCTCTTATGGTTTGCCTCCCTCTCTGTTTTTATCTTGTTTTTCCTTCTCTTTCAGGAGGAACATTTTGGTAATGGAGCCTCTCCTTTTAGACTCAAAGGGACAGAGAAGGTGCTTCTCTGGTGGGGTGGGAGTCGGGTTGAGCACAGCTGTAGAGGGCAAGCAGAATTATGGCCACAAAGATTGTAAATAGGAATCCATGCCACCACATTATTTATGTGCTATAAATTCATTTTCTTGAATAGATATTTAAAGTCTTCTAAAGGCTCAAAGGAGTAGCATGATTCTAGGTCTTCTGGATAGGCCTGTGGATATTCAGGAGAAAGGAATTTCAATCTGGAAAGATGTACCCAATTAGGGACTCCTTGTAAGTTGACTGCAGTTAGAGTGGCCAGGATTGCTCTGTAGGGACCCTTCCATTTAGGCAACAGTTGGTTCTCTGGGCAGTTTCCTTTCCAAGTTCTAAGAAGGACCTGATCTCCTGGGTTAACTTGTAGAGGGGTTGCCCTCTCTGCCTCATTTTTGGTGGGGGCTGGCAGTATTTTGTTTGCAAAGTCTGTGATTGTTTTATGTACTTGACCTAAATTAATAATATATTGTAAGCTCTGGCTCAGGTCTCTAACAGCAGTTGTCTAATCTGAGATTCATGAGTCTCCTGAAATGAAACAGAGCAGGGACTAAACTCAGGTCCCTTCAATCCTCACGACAAAATCCAGCATTCCTTGGCTGTCTCCATAAAAAGAAAAGCTGAAATTCTATGCCTACTGAGTAGTATAACTTGCAGAAATGTGGAAACAAGATGTTTATAGAAAGGAGGGAGGCAACTATGAAGACTGGGAAGACTGGATAAAACCAGTCTGTGCTAAGATGGACACCAACACAGACTTTCATGGGCTTTTCACACTTATATTATAATACTAAAAATCCCACCAAAGGATGCAGATTTTACAAGCTAATTAGATATGCAAGGCTTGAAGGAGCATGGCCTTTAAGTGCCCACGTGTCAAGAATTCCACCCCCCTCCCCCATGCTTAACCATTACCCTTTACCCGACTAAGCCTCTTGAAAGCTCTCCCTGACCTCTCTTTGGGGAGCTACCTGAAGATTCTTTCCTTTGTGTTGTCTTCCTTGTGCTGTAGCATAAGCCCCAATAAAGCCTTGTCTGTAACTCCTATTTGACCTGTTGTCAATTTCTATTTAGTGAACCCAAGGGCCCTTTTCAGCATCAGGGTTAGAGAAGGCAAAGGAAGAAATTGTTGAGCTAGGTTTTGGAGGATCAGTTGGAGGTGTGACTTGGGAGGATAAGAAAAGGATATTTCAGAATTAGATGTTACAGAAAATGTTAAGAATAATGTAACTAGGGGCGCCTGGGTGGCTCAGTCGGTTAAGCGGCCGACTTCGGCTCAGGTCATGATCTCGCAGTCCGTGAGTTCGAGCCCCGCATCAGGCTCTGTGCTGACAGCTCAGAGCCTGGAGCCTGTTTCAGATTCTGTGTCTCCCTCTCTCTGACCCTCCCCCGTTCATGCTCTGTCTCTCTCTGTCTCAAAAATAAATAAATGTTAAAAAAAAAAAAAAGAATAATGTAACTAGTTCCATTACCCAACTGTTAACATTTTGTTATATTTATTTTTAGGTTTCTTCTTTTTTAAAAAAAGAAATCATGACAAATCTATCTGAAGTCCTGTTTATCCCCCTCTCCAATCCATCCCGACTTCCACCTCCTCCTCCTGCCCTTATGTTATTAGTGTGCTTATCTGCATATCCATCTAGTTCATTTTCTATAACTTACACACATATGTTTCCCATAATCACTATATACTGTGATTCTGTGTACAGTAAAACCTTGGTTTGCAAGCATAAATTGTTACGGAAACATGCTTATAATACAAAGCACTTACATATCAAAGTGAATTTTCCCATAAGAAATAATGGAAACTCAAATGGTTTGTTCCACAACTGGAAAATATTCACAGAAAAATGATTACACTACTACAATATGGTACAAAATAATAAAGAAAATACAAAAGACAAATAAATCAACCTGCACTTACTTTTTGAAAACCTTGGCTGGTGTGAGGGAGATAAGAGAGAGGAGAGTTATTGTATAGGATGACTTTCACTATCACTAACGGAATCACTTCTACCTATTGGCTCAATTGAATCTTTTTCTTTTCGTGCAACTTTAACAAGGAACCTATCCAATGACACTTGATTTTGCCTCCTTTTTAGTATTTCGTAGAAATGTAAACTTGCACTGTCATTAAACAGATTCATTGCTTGCACTGCTACAGCTTTATTCAGGTGGTGCTTTTCTACAAAATTTTGCATTGTTTCCCATTCTTTACACATCTCCCTAATCTCATTTAAAGTGAGGGATTCTTCGGCCTCTTCCTCTGGGGGTAAGATGCAGACGTAGAGTTATAAAATCTTGCAATTTTGGCCATTAGCATACCTTGTTTCTACCTCTCAATGATTTACTTCTTAACTTCCACCACAATCATCTCCTTCTTCCTACCGCCTTTCTTTTCAACCTTTTTCTGCATGGGGGCCATTGTATATGCTTGTAAGGATGTTGACTACACTTGTAATATACTGTATTTAATGTAACTGGCAATAAGGCAGCAGAGGAAGGAGTCTATATCTGCAGGCAGCCTGACCTAGAATGAAGCAAAGCATTCCTAAACTTACCCTTGCATGAAAAAGCAAAGGACTGTCTATAGGTGCTTTGAAGTGACAAAAAATACACTAGTGCCAGTTGTGGGCACTTTCCAACATTTTGAAAAATCACTAATTTCTGCCAAACACCAAGGCCTTAGAACATCTGAGCATGGGAGATGATCACCCACAATATCAAAGAGAGAAAGAGAGAGAGAAAAGAACCATTGGCTCAGCTGTGATCACATGACATTTAGCATCATGTACAACTTGTATTGGAAGACATTGCTAAATTTATTAGAGATGTTTGTTTAGCAGAACACTTGCAGAGCAAGTTACTCCCAGTTTAAGGTTTCACTGTATTTTAAATCCATTTCACAGTGCACATATTTGTTGGTATGTTGCTATTTATAACTCTTATGAGCTATTAAATGTTGATAGTATAGGACTCACTTATTAGTTTTATTTGTTGTCAGTATTTTATTTTATTTTTTTATTTTATTTTATTTTTTTAAATTTTTTTTAATGTTTATTTTTGAGACAGAGACAGCATGAGCAGGGAAGGGTCAGAGAGAGAGGGAGACACAGAATGTGAAGCAGGCTCCAGGCTCTGAGCTGTCAGCACAGAGCCCGACGCGGGGCTCAAACTCACAGACTGTGAGATCATGTCCTGAGCCGAAGTCGGATGCTTAACCGACTGAGCCACCCAGGCGCCCCTTGTTGTCAGTATTTTATTGTAGGAATATATCACGTTTTATTCCTCTGTTTTATTGCACATTTCTGTTTACATTTTTCACAAGGAAGCAGGCTCGAAGATGGATCTGTCTTCTTGTTCACACCTGTAGGAGTTTCTTTCTGATTTTTCTAGACATGAGGTTGCTGGGTCATAAAACATACATTTTAAATTTCACCAAAGTGGCTGTTCTAATTTTATACCTCCACGTTACCTAAGAGTTTCTGTTTCTCAGTTTCCCTCCCTTTCTCAAAACCATCAGATTGTAACATTTACTATCAGGTGATAGTTTTCAAGTGGTCATATGAACAGAAAATTTCAATATAATTCTACATGAAAAGAAAGGGCCAGAGGAGGTTTGGTGTGGCAGAAAAGACTTTGAAGGGGTTCACTGCAGTGTTTCGAGCGCCTGTTACCCTTTGGTTTCCCTCAACGTGTAAAAAAAAATGACACAACGAAAGAGAACACCGCAAAACGCCGGGAGGGCAAGAGCTGTGTTCCAAGCTCAAATCCGAGTCACTCTTGGCGAGCCCCAGCCCTCGTGCAGTGGTACGACCTGGCAGCCGCTTCCCCCCGCGGTGCGGATTGGTTCGTCCCCAGACGCCGGCGCCTGCGCTCCCACCAGCCCAAGAGCGCGACTCCTCCCCTCCTCCCCGCGGTGCCTCAGCTTTGCGCGCGCGCCGGCCCCGCGCTCCTGACGCGCTGCGGACGCTCGCGACCCGCAGCGCCCCGGGGGAGGGGCTCGGCTGAGGGCCGACGGCCGGTCGGTGAGTACCTGCCGCCTCCACACACCTCCAGCCCGCCGTCTTCTCTCCTCCTCCTTTCTCTTACGGGGGCCGCGGCCCGCTCTTCACCCGAGGGGCGCCGCTGACGCTGGGTAGGGCCCTCTCGGCGCAGGGACTGATCTCTCCGGACGCCGAGGTGGCCCCTCAGGCTGTTGGGTGGGCATCTCTGGACGCCGAGGTGGGAACACAGGATGCGGGCGGGCGCCTCCCGACGCGAGAGTGGGGCCCTTTGGTACACCAGGGTGGGCCGTAGGGACTTCGCTGGGCACCTCCTGACGCGGTGGTGGCCTTCCTCCCTCAGGTGCCAGGCCTGACCCCCCCCCCCGCCGCCGCCGCTCCCCCCTCCCCCCCCCGCTCCCTCTCTCCCCCCCCCCTGCTCCCTCTCTCCCCCCCCCCCCCCCGCGCCGGGGGGGTGCGGCCTTTATCTTCCTGGGCACTCCTTCGTTATTTCTCGTCCGACGATGGGCTCTTGACCCCGCCCGTCCCTCGAAAGCGTCTTCCTCACGCTGAACTCCCCGGGAGGCAGCTCAGTCCTCGCCGTGCCCCCCCCACGGGGCCCCACAGCCCGGACCTCTACCGGAGCTAGGGCCACCGGGCCCCTCCGCTGCTCCCCCCCCCCCCCCCCCCCCCCCCCGGGCCAGGCTACTGTTCAGTTGCGGAGTGATTAGTTATTTGCTCAGAAAAAAATCTGTTCCTTGGAAAATCTTTATTGTTTGCCACTTTCCCCTCTAACGGAACTGATGTTTCTTTGTGTATGATGACAGTGTTTCAAGCTTGTTACACGTACACATTTATAGATCATCTTAACGACACTTTTATGAAATAGGTACTATTCTAAGTTTACAGATGAGGTAACCTGTCTGATAAGTGGTAGGGCTGTTTTGAATCCAGCCTAATGTTCTTGTATTTAGTCACTGTATCATACTGAGATGTAAGTAATGTCCAGGAAAAAGTGAAAGTTTTATGTTTCTGTATTTTTTTCTGTCGGGAGCTAGTGCTTTGTAGATGAATCAAAGAATGTGTTTTTGGAATCAGGCATATCGAGCTGCAGTTCACAACATATCCATTTACCAACCTAGGAACTTGCCAATTGTTTGATTTTGAGTAAGTTTACAAACATTAAAATAGTGATAAAAATCGTTAAAATAATGATTACTGATAAATAGTGTAAAATAGTGAATCCTACCACATATAGTTATTGGGAAGATAACCTTTATAATGTATGTGAGGTACCAAGAATAGTGTCCCAGGACTCCATAAATAACTATAATTATTACTCAAAATGTGTTTGGAGTTTGTTGTTACACACTTATCCTGAGGCCGAGAATAAAGAATAAGTGTGTGTGTGTGTGTGTGTGTGTGTGTGTGTGTGTGTTTGTAAAGGTATTTACCTTTTTTTAAAAAATGTTTTATTTCTTTTTGAGAGAGTGAGACAATGTATGTCTGTGGGGGAGGGGCAGAGAGCGAGGGAGACAGAAGATCGAAATTGGGCTCTGCCCCACCTCACAAATTGTGAGATCATGACCTGAGCCAAAGTTGGAGGCTGGGCAGAGACAACCAGTGGCCCCCATTTACCTTTTTTTTAAAACAAGGAAACAATCTGTGAAATCAGGTGATAAAGAAGTTGGTACCACATTTCTTGAATAGTGACTTAATAACTTATAGTCAGTCATTCATAAAGAATTGTTAAGGTCCCTGTTTCCTTAAGCTTTCAAAGCAGGTTTGGTAGGTAGAATGTCAAGATTTAAAATTATATTTTCAGTGATTGTTCTTCAGATAGATAAAGATGATAGATGTGCTTAAAGAAAATGACAAATAGTATCCCAAATTGGAGATTTTCAAGGACACTACCAAAAAAAGCTACGTGAGAAGTAATAATAATAAAAAACCCACGTCTCATTATTGCAACACCTTTACTGCTTGTACATTCTTTTAGAGACATTTTGTTCCTGTCATAATTAAGATGAGGCTTTTGGCCTCTAGGCTCTATTTTTCCCTCACAGTTAGTGGTAATTCATTCTATAGCCTCAGTTCAAATAATTGAAGATAAGCCATTATTTTAGTGAGTTCTTTATTTTGAAGGGTAGCAACTTAAATAAATAGTTAACTGAGCTATATGTTGGCCTGTGTGTTTATATTGGCCAAACAGTGGGGCACCTGGGTGGCTAAGTTGGTTGGGCATCCAACTTCGGCTCAGGTCATGATCTCGAGGTTCACAAGTTAGAACCCGGAGTCCAGCTCTGTGCTGACAGCTCAGAGCCTGGAGCCTGCTTCAGATTCTTTGTCTCCCTCTTTCTCTCTCTCTGCCCCTCCCCTGCTCACGCTCTGTCTCTCTCAGAAATAAACATTAAAAAAATTAAATTGGCCAACCAATGCCTTGTTTTTACTCTTAGAGTTACTGTGGAGCAAAGTGGCTACATCTCATGAAGCACTGAATTTTGGAGTCTGTATCTGTGGGGTGCCTCTACTTAATGCTTCTTACCTATCTCTTATCTGCTTAATTCTTTGAAAACCCACTTTGAGACTACAGGTGGTTCTCTGCTACAGAAAAGGGTTTTTATTTACTCATCTTTAAGAAATACATATATTTGGTGGTATAGCTATTCTTCATAACAGATTTGAGCAATTTTGTTTAAATAACTCTAGGGTACAGAAAACATTTAATAAGATGAAAGCTATTCCATATAAGATGTTTTCCTGGGGCACCATGATTCCTTGAGAATTCTCTCAAACTAATTCCGACATCCAGGTTTTACCTATGCTATTCAACCTGTAATAATTTTATCCTTTTATGCCTTTTTGTAGTATTTAATAATTTAAATATATACATTAAGCTGTTCATTCAGCACATATTTATGTGTGCATACCATATATTAGGTAGCAGTTTTAGTTAGAAGAGGTGTAAAGATTAAGTTATAGGGTATTGGAGTCAGGTGACAGAATTGCAAGTGCCTGCTTTGTAACTTTGGACAAGTTACTTTTCTGTACTTATGCTTCCTAGTAATAATTATATATACTTAGGTTTTTATGAAGATTAATTAATTAAGAATATTTTTGGATCATCAGGGCACGTAGGTGGCTCAGTTGGTTAAGCATCTGACTCGATTTTGGCTTAGGTCATGATCTCAGGGTTGTGAGATTGAGCCCCACGTTGGGCTCCGTGCTGGGTGTGGAGCCGGCTTCAGATTCTCTCCCTCCCTCCCTCTCTCTCTCTGCCCCTCCCCCCTCTAAAAAATAAATAAATTAAAAAAGTTAAAAATATCTATCTTGGGACCCTTGAATTGCCATGTGAATTTTAGAATCAGCCTGTTGATTTACACACACACACACACACACACACACACAATGAACCAGGATTTTATTAGGTATTGTATTGAATTGATATGTTAGTTTAAAGAGTATTGCCATCTTTGGGGCTCCTGGGTGGCTCAGTCAGTTAAGTGTCCGACTTGGGCTCAGGTCATGATGTCACGGTCTGTAAGTTCGAGCTCTGCATTGGGCTCTTGTGCTGTCAGTTCAGAGCTTGAGCTTGTTTCAGATTCTGTGTCTCCCTCTCTCTCTGCCCCTCCCCCACTCACTCTCTCTCAAAATATGAATAAACATTAAAAAAATAAAAAATAGGGGCGCCTGGGTGGCTCAGTTGGTTAAGCGTCTGACTTCAGCCCGGGTCACGATCTCGCGGTCCGTGAGTTCGAGCCCCGCATCGGGCTCTGGGCTGATGGCTCAGAGCCTGGAGCCTGCTTCCGATTCTGTCTCCCTCTCTCTCTGCCCCTCCCCCGTTCATGCTCTCTCTCTGTCTCAACAATAAATAAACGTTAAAAAAAAAATTAAAAAAAAATATTAAAGAGTATTACCATATGAAATCTTTTGATCTTTGAGCGTGGGATGTTTTTCATTTTTTAGATCTCTCATTTTTTTAAAAAATGATTTATAGCTTTCAGAGTATAAGTTTTGCATGTCTTCTGTTAGGTAAAGTTAGTCCTTACGATGCTATTGTAAATGGAATTGTTTTCTTAACTTTATTTTCACATTGCTCATTTTGACTGTATAGAAATAGTTTTATTTATTGATTTTGTATTCTGTAGCCTTGCCAAACTTGTGTATTCTGATAGTTTTCTTTTTTAAAAAAATTTTTAACGTTTATTTTTGAGAGAAAGAGAGCATGAGCGGGAGAGGGAGACACAGAATCTGAAGCAGGCTCCAGGCTCTGACCTGTTAGCACAGAGCCTGATGCGGGGCTTGAATTCAGGAACAGTGAAACCATGACCTGAGCTGAAGTTGGATGCTTAACCAACTGAGCCACCCAGTCACCCCTCTAATAGGGTTTTGTTTTGTTTTGTTTTGTTTTGTTTTTAGTGGATTCCTTAGAATTTTCTATATACAATATCACTGCATCTGAAAATATAGTTTTATTTCTTTCTTTCCAATGTATATGCTTTTTATTTCTTTCTCTCTTTTGCCTAATTGCTTTGGCTAGGACCTCCAGTATAATGTTGAATAAAAGTGCTGAGAGTGGACATCCTTGTTTTGTACCTGTTCTAAGGGGAAAGCTTTTAGTCTTTCGCCACTAAGTATGATATGTATTTTTAATTAAAATTTTTTAATGTTTATTTATATTTGAGAGAGGGAGAGAGAGAGAGAGACAGTGTGTGAGCAGGGGAGGGGCAGAGAGAGAGTTGGAGACACGGAATCTGAAGCAGGCTCCAGCTTTTGAGCTGTCAGCACAGAGCCCGCCTCGGGGCTTGAACCCATGAACTGTGAGATCATGACCTGAGCCGAAGTCAGACACTTGACCAACTGAGCCACCCAGGTGCCCCACTTTTGACACTCTAAATATAATTTGTCTTGATGTGGATTCCTTTGGGTTCATCTTTTTTAGAACTCTCTGGGCTTCCTGGATCTGGATGTCTGTTTTCTTTCCCAGATTAGGGAAATTTTTATCCATTATTTCTACAAATAATTTTCCTTCTTGTTTCTTTCCCTCTTCTGGGACCCTTGTAATGTGAATGTCGGTCTGCCTGGTTTTGTCCTTTCCATAAGTTCTTTAATGTGTCTTCACTCTATTCATCTTTTTTCTTGTGCTGCTCTAATTGAATGAGTTCCATTGGTCTGTCTTCAAGTGCAGTGATCTTTTCTTTTTCATATAGTCTGATGTTGAACCCCTCTATTGTATTTTTCAGTTATATTATTGCATTCTTCAGTAATGTGTTTCTGTTTGGTACTCTCTTTTATTTTCTTTTAATTAAAATTCTCATTATGTTTATTCATTCTCCTGAGTGTAGTGAGTAATTTTTGTGACTGTTATTTTGAACTCCTTTGTCAGGTAAATGACTTATCTCTCTTTTGTTAAGGCGTTTTTCTGAATTTTATCTAATTCTTTTTGTTTGGAACATTTTCCTCTGGTTTTGTTTTGTTTTTTGTTTTTTGTTTGTTTTTTTATTTTCTTTGACTCCATGTTGATTCTGTGCATTAGATAAAATAGCAAGTTTTGAAAGAATGGCCTTATGTAGGAGATGAACCTTATTTTTCAACTTTGCCATAGCTTTTAGTTGTCTTTCAAATCTTTGTGATTATCCAAGCAGCCTAGTATATTTTTAGTGGTTCCTGGCACTTGAAGGTATGCCAAGAACTGCCAATGTCCCAAAGGGGAGGAACTCAGTCATCACCTAGGTTGAGGCTGTTTGGAAGCCAGACTCTCAGGCTGCAGCATTTAAAGTATGCAAATATATAAAGTCCTGCAGGACTGTCAGTGTAAGTAAGTCCTGGTGGCCCCCAGAAGCAGGTGATCTGGAAGTATCCCTTGGGAAGCAGCTGTAAAAATTGGAGTATCAGACAAGGGCACAAACTCCTTTCTGGGAGATACTGGCAAGCTTGAATGAGGCAGAGGGAGATGCAAAGATGGTGCCTACTGGCCTCTGCCTTTCAATATTTCAGTAGTCACCCACACGTATGTTAAATTAGATGCCTGCGCCTCAGGCTGATGTTTTAAGATAAACAAATAAGTCTCTCTCACAGAAAGTCTTGGTGCTTTTCAGTTGGCTGCCTTTGTGTTGAGCCCTGGGGTGGGTGAGTTGGTATGTGTCAGCTTTTTGAGAACTGCTTTTCAATTCATTTTGGTTTTGGGAGTCTTAATGGATGCAAGCTTGTTGGCTTTCAGAGCTAGATGTTTAGGGGGCTTATCTCTCAGTTGCAGGTCTGAAAAGTTGTGATGCCAGATATGAGATTCAAACTGATCTGATCTCTCCTCAGGGAGAAGCTCCTGGGTCGACTCCCCCCCCCCCCCCCAAATTGTGGGTTGTTGTGGCTAGGGTGGGGATTATGATGAGATTTCTCTTAACTTTGCTTTGATGTGGTTTCCCTCTCATTTGTCTTATGTGAATGGGTTGCTCTGCCAGGTTTTAAGTTTGTTTCAAAATAATTTGTTCCATATATATTTGTAGACTTGGTGTGTCTATAGGAGGAGGTTAAATCAAGATTTTTACTATGTCATCTTGAACTGGACCCTCCTTTCAAAATATTTTTAAGTTTTCATTTGTAAGTCTTGCCTTATTTTGTGACATTTATTCCTAAGAATTTCATTATTTTTGATGTTATTAGAAATAGAATTTTTAAAATTCAATTTTTGGATTTTTATTGCTAGTGGATAACACTACAATTGATTTTTGTATGTTGACTGTATGCTGCAGTCTTTTCTGAACTTCTTTATTGGTTATAATAGTTTTTCAGTGGAGTTCTTAATTTTTTTGTTTTTTTTTAATACAAGACCATATCATCTGCAGATAGTGATAGTTTTACTTCTTCCTTTCCAATTTGGATGTCTTTTTTTTTTTTTTTTTAATGTTTATTTATTTATTTTTGAGAGAGAGAGGGCAAGCAGGGGAAGGGCAGAGAGCGAGGGAGACAGAATTCCAGGACAGAGCCCCCAAGACATGGGGCTCAAACTTATGAACCATGAGATCATGACCTGAGCTGAAACCAAAAGTTGGACACTTAAGTGACTGAGCCACCCAGGCGCCCCAGTTTGGATATCTTTTATTTCTTCTTGTGTAGATGACCTGCCTTGAACCTCCAGGATAATGTTCATTAGAAATGATGAAAGCAGACATCCTTGTTTTGTTCCTGTTTTAAGAAGAAAGCATTCAGTCTTTTATGTTTAAGTGTCATATTAACTATGGGTTGGTTTTTTGTTTTTTGTTTTTGTTTTTGTTTTTTGGAGATGTTCTTTATCAAGTGGAGGCATTGCTGTTGAAAAATAGTTCCTTTAAATTATAATACATAGTCAAGAGAACCAACTGTCTAAGTTAATGTTTAAATAACTGGGATAAATTATTATATTATTTTTATTGAAATGTCCCTACAGAGATGAGATATGTACATATATAGTTTTTTAATAGAAAAGTTGGAATTTTAATGAGTAGTGGAAGTATTCAGAAGTTATTTTACTTCTTTTAGATGGGAACCTTTTTCTTTTACATGATTAAATTACAGATAGCATCTGGAAAAATTAAAGTTTGAGTAAATTACTTACCCTGTGTTTCAGACAAGGATGCCACGGAGAAAGAAAAGGGTTAAAGAAGCCACTGAAGCACAGAACTTGGAGAAGAAAGATGCAGAAACTGCCAGTTCTGTCAATCTGAAGAGGAAACGTAGGTTTGAAGATGCATTCATTGTGATATCTGATAGTGATGGAGAGGTTAGTATTCTGAATAGTGGGGCTTTAGCTCTCAAACTAGGCCTTCTCCATGGCTTGTTTTGTGACTATACCTTAATGCCAGCTTGCTGGAATGTGCAGTTTTTTACTCACCTTCATTTTGATTTGTAAATGTAATTAAGAATTATGTAAAAGAAAGTAATACTGTTTGGCTGAGACTGGATCATAGTTACTCATTTTTGTAATATATTGACCCAAGATGGTATTTTTTAAACTATTAGAAGAGACTAAGGCAAATGTAAATGTTAATTTTTATGTGTTTGGAAAGTGGGAGAAAGAGAATGTAAATGCTGTAAAGTCTCTAAGTGTGATAGCAGTGAATCACCTGTAGCAATTTAAATTACAGTTAATTAAAATTAAATAAAAAAAATCCCTTTCTCTGTTATACTGGCACATTTCAAGTGATCAAAGCCACATGAGTCTAGTGTCTGCTGTATTAGATGACACAGTTATAGAACATTTACCTCATTGAGGTAAACTTTAAAAATTTGTTTGTTTGTTTATTTATTTATTTATTTATTTATTTATTTATTTAGAAGGAGAGGGAGAGAGCGCACACATATGCAGGGAAGGGCCAGAGAGAGGGAGAGAGAATCCCAAGCAGTCTATGCACTATAGCATAGAGCCCTACATGGGGCTTGAACTCATGAACTGTGAGATCATGACCTGAGCTGAAATCAAGAGTCAAACACTTAACTGACTGAGTCACCTGGTGCCCCTCATTGTGGAAAACTTTATTAGACAGTGTTACTTTTGGACAGTGCTGCTTTAGATCTTAACATCTCTTCTTTGTTCCTTCTTTCCATTTGTTTATTAGAGATTTCCCTTGGTCTTTAGGTTACATAGAGGAAGGCAGTGAATTAAGTCATTGTTTTTTCTTCCAAGTTTACTTCTCTTTTTTCTTTATCTTCTAGCTCATTTGATGGTAGAACCCCTCATTTGCCTTGTTATTAAAACTCAGAATTGTATTTAACTCATTCCTCTTTCTCATATTTTATACCTAATCATTCACCACATTCTTTAGTTTTTACCTCTTAAATGACACTCAGATCTATTCTTTCTCTTTCATTTCCATTTCTTTCCTTGATCATCTGTTATTTCAGTTCTTGTTATTGAGATCATGTTGTTATTAGAGCTCTTGAGTCTGTTAAGACTCTGAACTTGATTGTCTACCTTCTGTTTTTCTCTACGTTTCACTTAGTCTACTCCAACTTTTTTTTTTTTTTAATGTTTATTTTTGAGAGAGAGAGACAGAGGATGAGCAGGGGAGGGGCAGAGAGAAAGGGGGACACAGAAACCAAAGCAGGCTCCAGGCTCTGAGTTGTCAGCAGAGAGCCTGATGGAGCTCGAACCCACAAACTCTGAGATCATGACCCACGCTGAAGTCGGGTACTTAACCGACTGAGCCACCCAGGTGCCCCTACTCCAACTTTCTTTTAAGAATTCTGATTTTAGGTTATTGTATTCGCTTACTTAAAAAATCTTTGATTCTCTAGTCCCTACAAGATCAGTTTAGAATTTTAATATAGTATACTTCATTACAACCGTCACAGTTTGTTCTCATTTGTATTCTTATCAGTAGTGCATTAGTTGCCTTGTTCCTTTTGAAGGGTGTGACCACATTTTTTATTTTTCCCAATTTCATAATGAAAAAGTTGTGTATTTTTTAATAGGAAAATTGAACATGTTTTCACATCTCTGTTGGGTATTTGTTTATTTTTTTGAATTTCCTTATAGTCTAGTTTTTAATTAGGATTTTGGCTAAATAGTTTTTAAAAAGGTATGAAAGAAAAAAAATAAAAAAATAAAAAGGTATGAAAGTATAAAGAAGAAAACAAGGGGTGCCTCGGTGGCTCAGTCGGTTAAGCATCTGACTCTTGATTTTGGCTCAGGTCGTGATCTCATGGTTCATGAGTTTGAGCCCTATGTCGGGTTCTGTGCTGACAGTGCAGAACCTGCTTAGGATTCTCTCTCTCTCCCTTTCTCTCTGCCCCTCCCCTGCTCGTGTTCTCTTTCTCTGTCAAAAGAAATAAATACAATTAAAAAAAAAAGGAGAAAATAAAAGAATCCATCAATTCTACCAGTTGAATAACTTGTGTTAATATTAACAAAAATAACTATACATATACACACGGATGTGTTAAAACATTTTATACATACATGTTAAAACAGATAAAAACAGTTCAAAACTATTTGAAAACAGAATAGTATGGAAAGCTATATAGTGAAGATGTACACCTCAGTGAGTGTACATTTAAATAAAGGTAATAATTTTTTCTCTATTCTTCCAGAAAAGTTTTTTTTATGAATATGCTATAAATAAAATGTTTTACAGGAAAGGAATCATGCTACATAGGCTGTTTTGCTTTTTAATTTAATATTTATTGCAGATCTTTTTATAACAACAAATACAGATCTAACTCATTAATTTTTTTTTAAGTTGTCAAATATGCTGCACAGGAGAGTCCATAAAATGCAAATCATAATCTTTTTATTTATTTATTTTCTTAAATCCGCATCACCTATTTCACCCATTCTCCCCCCCACCTCCCCTCTGATAACCATCAGTTTGTTCTCTATAGTTAAGAGTCTGTTCTTGGTTTGTTTCTGTCTCTTTTTCCTTTGCTCATTTGTTTTGTTTCTTAAATTCCACATGAGTAAAATCATAAGGTATTTGTTTTTCTTGGACTTATTTCACTTAGCTCCATCCAAGTCATTGCAAATGGCAAGGTTTCATTCTTTTTTATGGCTAAATAATATTCCATTATCAGTGTGTATACATATATATGCATACATATGCCACATCTTCTTTATCCATTTATCTGTTGATGAACACTTGGGCTGATTCCATATCTTGGCTATTGTAAATAATGCTGCTGTAAACATAGGGGTGCAGGTATCTCTTTGAATTAGTGTTTTTGTATTTTTTGGGTAGATATCCAGTAGTACAATTACTGGATTATAGGGTAGTTCTATTTTTAAATTTTTGAGGAAATTGCATACTGTTTTTTGCAGCATCTGCACCAGTTTGTATTCCCACCAACAGTGCATAGAGGGTTCCTTTTTTTCCACATCCTTGTCAATGCTTATTTCTTGTGTTTTTGATTTTAGCTATTCTGATAGGTGTGAGGTGATACCTCATTGTAGTTTTGATTTGTATTTCCCTGATGATAAGTGATACTTAGTATATTTTCATGTGTCTGTTGGCCCTCTGGATGTCTTCTTGGAGAAGTGTCTGTTCATGTGTTCTGTCCATTTTTTTTTTTTATTTGATTTTTTTTGGGGGGGGGTATTGAGTTGTATCAGTTCTTTATATTTTTATTTTTATTTAAAAAAAAATTTTTTTTTAACGTTTATTTATTTTTGAGACAGAGAGAGATAGAGCATGAACGGGGGAGGGTCAGAGAGAGGGAGACACAGAATCTGAAACAGGCTCCAGGCTCTGGGCTGTCAGCACAGAGCCTGACGCGGGGCTCGAACCCACGTACAGTGAGATCATGACCTGAGCCGAAGTCGGACGCTTAACCGACCAAGCCACCCAGGCGCCCCTATATTTTTAGATACTAATCCTTTATCTGATATGTCATTTGCAAATATCTTCTCCCATTCTGTAGGTTGCCTTTTAGTTTTGTTGTTTCCTCTGCTATGCAGAAACTTTTTATTTTGATGTAGTCTCCCAATAGTTTATTTTTGCTTTTATTTCCCTTGCCTCAGGAGGCATATCTAGAATACTGTTGCTATGGCCAGTGTGAGAGAAATTACTGCCTGTGGTCTCTTCCATGATTTTTATGGTATCAAGTTTCATCTTTAGGTCTTTAATCCATTTTGAATTTATTTTTGTGTATGCTGTAAGAAAGTGGTCCACTTTCATTCTTTCGCATGTAGCTGACAAGTTTTTCCAGCACCATTTGTTGAAGAGACTTTTTCCAATTGAATATTCTTTTCTGCTTTGTTGAAGATTAATTGATCATATATTTATGGGTTTATTTCTGGGTTTTCTGTTCTGTTCCATTGATCTATATGACTATTTTTGTGCCAGTACCATACTGTTTTGATTACTATAGCTATGTAATATAACTTGAAGTCTAGAATTGTGATACTTCGTTTTTTGTTTTTTTTTTAATCCAAGTTAGTTAACATATGGTGTAATAATGATTTCAGGAGTAGAATTTAGTGATTCATCACTTACATACAGTACTCAGTGCTCATCCCAACAAGTGCCCTCCTTGATGCTCATCACCCACGTAACCCATCTCTTCACCCACCTCCCCTCCAGCAACCCTCAGTTTGTTCTCTGTATTTAGAGTCTCTTATGGTTTGCCTTCCTCTCTATTTTATCTTATTTTCCTTTCCTTTCCCCTCTGTTCATCTGTTGTGTTTCTTAAATTCCGCATGTGAGTGAAATCATATGATATTTATCTTCTTTTGAGTGACTTATTTCACTTAGCATAATACACTCTTAATTCCATCCATGTGGTTGCAGATGGCAAGATTTCATTCTTTTTGGTCACCGAGTAATATTCCATTGTGTGTGTGTGTGTGTGTGTGTGTGTGTGTGTGTATGTGTGTATACACCACATACTCTTTTTTTCTTAAATTTTTTTTTTGCGGTTTATTCATTTTTGAGAGACAGAGCATGAGTGGGGGATGGGCAGAGTGAGAAGGAGACACAGAATCTGAAGCAGGCTCCAGGCTCTGAGCTGTCAGCACAGAGCCCAACATGTGGCTTGAACTCAAAAACTGTGAGACCATGACCTGAGCTGAAGCCCCATGCTTAACCTACTGAGCCACCCAGGTGCCCCATACCACATCCTCTTATCCATTCGTCAGTCGATGGACATTTGGGCTCTTTCCATAATTTGGCTATTGTTGATAGTGCTGCTATAAACATTGGTGTGCATGTGCCCTTTTGAGTCAGCATTTTTATATCGTTTGGATAAATACTTAGTAGTGCATTCGCTGGGATATAGGGTAATTCTATTTTTAACTTTTTGAGGAACCTCCAGTGTTTTCCAGCGTAGCTGTACCAGTTTGCATTCCCACCAGCAGTGCAAAAGCGTTCCTCTTTCTCCACATCCTCGCCAACATCTGTTGCCTGAGTTGTTGATTTCAGCCATTCTGACAAGTGTGAGGTGATATCTCATTGTGGTTTTGATTTGTATTTCCCTGATGATGAGTGATGTTGAGCATCTTTTGATGTGTCTTTGAGCCACCTGGATGTCTTCTTTGGAATAGTGTCTGTTTGTGTCTTTTGCCTACTTCTTCACTGGATTATTTCTTTTTTGGGTGTTGAGTTTGATAAGTTCTTTACAGATTTTGAATTTTTTTTTCAAGATTGCTTTGGCTATTCGGGGTCTTTTGTGGTTGCATACAAATTTTAGGATTGTTCTAGTTCTGTGAAAAATGCTCTTGGTATTTTGATGGGGATTGCATTAAACATGTAGATTGCTTTGGGTAGTAGAGACATTTTAACGATATTTGTTCTTCTAACTCATGAGCATGGAATGTCTTTCCATTTTTTGTGTTGTCTTTAATTTCTTTCATCAGTGTTTTATGGTTTTCAGAGTATAGCTCTTTCACCTCTTTGATTAAGTTTATTTCTAGATGTTTTATTGTTTTTGGTGCACTTGAGAATGAGTTGTTTTCTTAATTTCACTTTCTCCTGCTTCATTATTAGTGTATAGGAATGCAACAGATTTCTATACATTGATTTTGTATCTTGTGACTCTACTGAATTCATTTATCCATTCTAGTTGTTTTTTGATGGAGTCTTAAGTGTTTTCAATATGTAGTATTGTGTTTTCTGCAAACAGTGAAAATTTTAATTCTTCCTTACTGATTTAGGTACCTTTTATTTCTTTTTGTTCTCTGATTGCTGTGGCTAGCACTTTCAGTATTATGTTGAATAAAAGTTGTGAGAGTGGACATCTTTGTCTTGTTCCTGACTTTAGGGGAAAAGGTCTCAGTGTTTCCCCATTGAGAATAATGTTAGCTGTGGGATTTTCAGATAAGCCCTTTATTATGTTGAGATGTGTTCCCTCTAGACCTACTTTGTTGAGGGTTTTCATCATGAGTGGATGTTGTACTTCGTCAAATGCTTTTTCTGTATCTATAGAAATAATAATACGGTTTTTACATTTACATAAAATATAAAATCATACTTTAAAAAAATAATTCGGATGTCTGTATTCACTACCTTAGAAGCCCTCTTGACTTAGTGTGACCCTCACCAGTTGCATCCCTTTCCACCCATCTAGAGGTAAGCACTGTATTTGTTTTACATTTCCATGATTTTCTGTACAGTTCTACCACATATATGTGTATTTCATTTTTTCACCCCCCATTTATGTGTATTTCAAAACAGTACATATATACTAAAAAGCAGTCTTAATGGTTACATGCTTTAACCAACATTTTTCAGTAATCATTTCTCCAAAAATTTGAAGTTTTACCTTAAAAAAATTTTGAGAGAGAGAGAGAGAGCGAGTGCATGTTGGGGAGGGGTGGAGAGAGACAGAGACACAGAATCCGAAACAGGCTCCAGGCTCTGAGCTGTCAGCACAGAGCCCCTTGTGGGGCTTGAACTAATGAGCCATGAGATCATGCATGACCCAAGCTGAAGTTGGACGCTTAAGTGATGAGCCCCTGAGCCCCTGTATTTTTACCTTTATTGTAAACTAAAATCTTGTCAATAAATAGGCTTGTTTATGGATTTTCTATTTTGTTCCATTAGTCCATTACAGACTTTTGAAATAGTTGTTGTGTTGATAATCTTGGGTTTTACAGGTAGGCACTTATACCTGCTAATAATGGATCATTTTCTCTTTTCCTTTCTAGTATTTATACCTTTTTTTGTTGTTTGTTTTGTTACATTGATTATAGCTTCTAGAATAATGTTGATTGATTTCAGTGATAGAGTACATCTTTGTCTTGAATTTAATTGTAGAAGTATTCAGATATTTTGTTTCATATTTCTATTTTTTATTACAGAAATATTAATTGCTTATTTAATATTAGTGTTTTTAGGAATGGGTATTTAATCAAATGCTTCATTTTTTAACAAGGTGATGGTATAGTTTTTCTCCTTTAATCAGTTTTATATAGTACATTAATATTATTTTCTAATTTTGGCACATCTTGCAATCTGGAGTAAATCTTACTTGGTCACTATATATTACGTTAACATAATACTGTATTTGCTTTCTTAATATGTTAGGATTTTTGCATCTGTATTCCTAGTGGCATTGGTTTTTGTATAATTGTCCTTTTTTTGTACCTTCTGAATTAGATTTTAGTATCAGGTTTAAGCTATCACACTTTTTCACCTTCTGTTGTCCTGCCACAGTTTATATAGTAAAGGAATCATCTTTTTTTTTTAAAGTTTATTTTTAAGAGAGAGAGAATGTGAGGGTATGAGCAGGGGAGGGGCAGAGAGAGAGGGAGACAGATCTTTTACCTGTTTTTGAATTGGGTTGGTTGTTTTCTCACTGTTGAGTTTTGAAAATTCTTTATATATTCTAGCTAAAAGTCCTTTATTAGGTACTTGCTTTTCAAATATTTTCTCTAAGTTCATGGCTTGTCTTTTCATTCTCTTATCAATATTTTGAATGCTAGAAGTTATTTTAATGACATCTGTTTGCCAATTTGTTTTTTATGGATTGTGCTTTTGGTGGCATATCTAAGAAATTGCTTAACCCAATAAACTTCAAGCTGTATTACAAAGCTGTAATCATCAAGACAGTATGGTACTGGCACAAAAACAGACACATAGATCAATGGAACAGAATAGAGAACCCACAAATGTTTGGCCAACTATCTTTGACAAAGCAGGAAAGAATATCTGATGGAATAAAGACAGTCCCTTCAGGAAATGGTGTTGGGAAAACTGGACAGCGACATGCAGAAGAATGAACCTAGACCACTTTCTTACATCATACATAAAAATAAACTCAAAATGGATGAAAGACTGCAATGTAAGACAGGAAGCCATTGAAAAAATCCTAGAGTAGAAAACAGGTAACAACTTCTGTGACCTCAGCTGCAGCAACTTCTTACTTGATGGTCTCCAGAGGCAAGGGAAATGAAAAATGAACTATTGGGACCTTATCAAAATAAAGCTTCTGCACAGCAAAGGAAACAATCAACAAAACTAAAAAGCAAATGATGGTTGGGAGAAGATATTTGCCAATGACATATTAGATAAAGAGTTAGTATCCAAAATCTATAAAGAATTTATCAAGTGCAACACCCAAAAAACAAATAATCCAGTGAAGAAATGGGCAGAAGACATGAGTAGACACTTTTCCAAAGAAGACATCCAGATGGCCAACTGACACATGCAAAAATGCTTAACGTCACTCGACATCAGAGAAATACAAACCAAACCACAATGAGATACCACCTCACACCAGTAAGAATGGCTAACCTTAACAACTCAGGCAACAACAGATGTTGGCGAGGATGCAGAGAAAGCGGATCTCTTTTACACTGTTGGTGAGAATGCAAACTGGTGCAGCCACTCTGGAAGACAGTATGGAGGTTCCTCAAAAAGTTAAAAATAGAATTACCCTATGACCCAGCAATTGCACTACTAGGTATTTATCCAAGGGATACAGGTGTGCTGTTTTGAAGGGACACATGCATCCCCATGTTTATAGCACCACTACCAACAATAGCCAAAGTATGGAAAGAGCCCAAATGTCCATCAATGGATGAATGGATAAAGAAGATGTGGTATATAGAGACAATGGAATATTACTTGGCAATTAAAAAGAATGAAATCTTGCCATTTGGAACTATGTGGATGGAACTAGAGAGTATTATGCTAAGCGAAATTAGAGAAAGACAAAAATCATATGATTTCACTTATATGTGGAATTGAAGATACAAAACAGATGAACATAAGGGAAGAGAAACAAAAATAATATAAAAACAGGGAGGGGGACAAAACAGAAGAGACTCAAATATGGAGAACAAACAGGGTTACTGGAGGGGTTATGGGAAGGGGGATAGGCTAAATGGGTAAGGGACATTAAGGAATCTACTCTTGAAATCATTGTTGCACTATATGCTAACTAACTTGGATGTAAATTTAAAAAATTAAAAAAAAAAACTTACAGTGCCAAGGGGGGAAAAATAAAAGAAATTGCTTAACCTAAGTTCACAAGGATTGTCTCTTGTGATTTATTTTAGAAATATTATGTTAGGTGCTACATTTAGATGTATGATCTATTTTGAGTTAATTTTTATATAGTGTAGTATAGCTCCATGTTCATTTTTTTGCACATCATACCCAATTTTTTTTTTTTTTAACATATTTATTCTTGAGAGCGAGAGAGACAGCATGAGTGGGGGAGGGACAGAGAGAGAGGGACACGCAGAATCAGTGGTAGGCTCCAGGCTCTGAGCTGTCGGCCCAGAGCCTGACCCGGGGCTCAAACTCACGGACTGCGAGATGAGACCTGAGCTCAACTGACTGAGCCACCCAGGCGCCCCAACATCATACCCAATTTTTTGAGCACTGTAGGTTGGAAAGGCTTTTCTTTCTTCACTGTACCATTGCACCTGTGTTAAAAATCAGTCATGGGGGCGCCTGGGTGGCTCAGTCGGTTAAGCGTCCGACTTCAGCTCAGGTCACGATCTCACGGTCCGTGAGTTCGAGCCCCGCGTCGGGCTCTGGGCTGATGGCTCAGAGCCTGGAGCATGCTTCCGATTCTGTGTCTCCCTCTCTCTCTGCCCCTCCCCCGTTCATGCTCTGTCTCTCTCTGTCTCAAAAATAAATAAACGTTAAAAAAAAAAAATCAGTCATGTTTATTTATGTGAATTTAATTCTAGACTTTATTCCACTGATCTTTTTTGTCTGTCTTAACTCAGTTTATAATGCTGCTTTGATTATTATAGCATTTATTTATTTATTTATTTATTTTAGAAAGCACACAAACAGGGGAGAGGGACAGAGGAGGAAAGAGAAAGAATCTTAAGCAGACTCCACACTCAACATGGAGCCTGATGTGGGGCTCGATCCCAAGACCCTGGGATCATGAGCTGAGCCCATATCAAGAGTCAGATGCTCAGCCAAGTGACCCAGCCAGGTCCCCTCCCCCTTTTTAAGTTTGTTTGTTTTCTTTTGAGAGAGAGTATGAGTGGGGGAGGGGCAGAGGGGGAGAGAGAATCTTAAGCAGGCTCCATGCCCAGCACAGAGCCTGACATAGGGCTTGATCTCATGACTGTGAGATCATGACTTGAGCCCAAAGGTGAGACGTTTAACTGAGTGAGCTACCCGGTACCCCTGATTACTATAGGTTTTTGAAATAAAACAGTGTCAGTCTTCTTTGATCTTTGTTAGAGGTTTTTGGCTATTCTAGTTCCTTTGTATTTCTACATGAATTTTGAAATCAGTTTGCCAGTTCTACAGAAATTTTGTTAGTTATTTGATTGGAATGATGTTGAATTAATAGATCGATTTGAGGGAGAATTAATATCTTAATATGGAGACTTCTGGCCAATGAGTAAGGTATATTTTTCTATTTCTTTAAGGTTGTCTCTAACATCTCATGGCAATATTTTGTAGTTTTCAGCATACAGATCTTTCACATCTTTTGTCAGATTTAACCCTAGGTATTTGATGGTTTTTGATGCTTTTGTAAATGGAATTCTTTTAACATTTCAGGTTTTTTTTTTTTTTTTGGTAGAATATGCATAGAAATGATTTTTGTATTTTTTCTTGTATTTTGCAACCTTGGAAACTTATTCTAGTATATTTTTATAGATTCCATCAAATTTTCTACATGGCCATGTTTATTTATTAATAAAGACTGTTTTCCTTTTTTCTTTGCAATCTGGATTCCTTATATTTCTTTTTGTTGTTTGATTTCCCAGACTGGAACCTCTTGTATAATGTTGAATAGAAAATGCCAAGAATAGACCTCTTGGTCTTGTTCTTGATCTTAGGAGGAATGCATGTAGTCTTCCATTATTATGATGTTAACTGTAGGTTTTCCATAGATACCTTTTATCGGGTTCTCGTTTTTTTTTTTAAAAAAGTTTATTTTTTTAGTAATCTCTGTATCCAATGTGGGGCTCAAACTCACAACCTTGAGATTAAGAGTCACATGTTCTTCCAACTGAGATGGTCACATGTCCCGAAGAAGTTCTCTTTTGTTTCTAGTTTACTAGTTGAGAGTTTTGATCAGGAATGAATATTAGATTTTGTGAAATGCTTTTTCTGTATGGATTGAGATGAATTTATAATAATCCTTTTTAAATTCGTTTTAATATTGTGAATCACATTGATCTTTGAATGTTAAAGAAATTCAGCATTCTTGGGACAAACTCCAATTGCTCATGATGTATTATCCTTTCATAATGTTGGATTTGATTTGATAAAATTTTAATTGGGATTTTTGCACCTCTGTTTATGAGGGTTATTAGTTTGTAGTTTTCTCGTAATATCTGTGTTTGGTTTTGATGTTGGGTGATTTGGGCTTTATTGAATGAGTTGGAAAATATATCATCTTCAGTTTTCTGGGATAGTTTCAGTAGAATTGGTATTATTTCTAACTTAAGTGTTTGATAGAATTTACCAGTAAAGTCATCGGGGCTTGAAGTTTTGTTTGTGGGAAGTATTTTAACTACAATTTTGATTTCATTATTACATATAAGGCTATTCAGGTTAAGTCTTTATTTTTTTAAGTTAACTCTTGTTTTTTTAATTTTATTTTTTATTTTTTTAAATTTACATCCAAATTGGTTAGTGTATAGAGCAACAGTGATTTCAGGAGTAGAGTCCTTAGTGCCCCTTACCCATTTAGCCCATCCCCCCTCCCACAACCCCTCCAGTAACCCTCAGTTTGTTCTCCATATTTATGAGTCTCTTCTGTTTTGTCCCCCTCCCTGTTTTTATATTATTTTTGTTTCCCTTCCCTTATGTTCATCTGTTTTGTCTCTTAAAGTCCTCATATGAGTGAAGTCATACGATTTTTGTCCTTCTCTAATTCCACTTAGCATAATACCCTCCAGTTCCATCCATGTAGTTGCAGATGGCAAGATTTCATTCTTTTTGATTACCGAGTAATACTCCATTGTATATACCACATCTTCTTTATCCATTCATCCATTGATGGACATTTGGGGTCTTTCCATACTTTGGCTATTGTTGATAGTGCTGCTATAAACATGGGGGTGCATGTGTCCCTTCAAAACAGAACACCTGTATCCCTTGGATAAATGTCTAGTAGTGCAATTGCTGGGTCATAGGGTAGTTCTATTTTTGGTTTTTTGAGGAACCTCCATACCATTTTCCAGAGTGGCTGTACCAGCTTGCATTCCCATTAAGTTAACTCTTGAGTGAGCTTTGATTGTGTCTTTCAGGGAATTTGTCCATTCCAACTACATTGCTAATGTAAAGTTGTTTTTAATATTAACTTTACCCTTTTTAAAACCTGTAGATGTATAATGATAACAGCTCTCTGGTTTCTGATATAATTTCTTTAATCCTAATCAGTCCAGTTTTATTGCTTTCTGTTCATTGATTTTTCTGCATTGTTTGTCTGTTTTCTCTTTCATTGATTTTTTTTTTTAATTTTTTTTTTTTAACGTTTATTTATTTTTGAGACAGAGAGAGACAGAGCATGAACAGGGGAGGGTCAGAGAGAGAGGGAGACACAGAATCGGAAGCAGGCTCCAGGCTCCGAGCCATCAGCCCAGAGCCCGATGCGGGGCTCGAACTCACGGACCGCGAGATCGTGACCTTGAGCTGAAGTCGGATGCTCAACCGACTGAGCCACCCAGGCGCCCTAGATTTCTTTTTTTTCTAATTTTTTTAAATGTTTGTTTATTGAGAGACAGAGAGACATAGCACGTGAACAGGGGAGGGGTAGAGAGAGGGGGAGACACAGAATCTGAAGTAGGCTCCAGGCTTTGAGCTGTTAGCACAGAGCCCAATGCGGGGCTCGAATTCACGAACCGTGAGATCATGTCCTGAGCTGAAGTCAGTTGCCTAACCAACTGAATCACCCAGGCGCCCCTCTTTCATTGATTTCTACTTTGGTATTTTTATTTTTTTGAAAAAAAATTTTTAAATGTTTATTTATTCTTGAGAGAGAGAAAAGGAGGGGCAGAGAGAAAGGGAGACACAGAATCTGAAGCAGGATCCAGGCTCTGAACTATCAGCATAGAGCCCGACGCAGGGCTGGTACCCATGAACTGTGAGATCATGACCTGAGCCAAAGTCAGATGCTTAACTGGCTGAGCTACCCAGGTAGCCCTGGTTTTTATTATTTCCTTTCTTCTGCTTACTTTAATTCCTTCTGTTTTGTTTTTTGTTTTTATTTTAGTGCACGAGTAGAGGAGAATAGCAGAGGGAGAGACAGAGAATCTTTTTTTTTTTTTTAAGTTTATTATTTATAGTTTGAAAGAGAGAGTGAATGATCGGGGCTGAGGCAGAGAGGGAGGGAGGGAGAGAGCATTCCGAAGTGGGCTCCCCACTGTCAGCATGGAGATGGACTCAGGGCTTGAACTCATGAATCGTGAGATCATGAACTGAGTCAAAATCAGGAGTCAGATGCTTAACTGATGGAGCTACCCAGGCACTCTTAGAGAATCTTAAGCAGGCTCCATGCTCAGTGTGGAGTCCATTGTGGGGCTTAATCACCCACAACCCTGGGATCATAACCTGAGCTGAAATCAAGAGTTGGTTGCTCAATTGACTGAGCCACCCAGGTGCCCCTAATTTTATTTTCTTAATGTGGAAGGAAGTTAAGGTCATTGATTGGAGACATTTATTTCTTTTGAGAATGAGAGAGCAAGTGGGGGAGGGGGAGAGCAAGAGGGAGAGAGAGAATCTTAAGCATGCTCCATGCCCAGCACACCAGCACGGAGCCAGACATGGGGCTAGATCTCACTGGGGCTAGATCTTAGTCCTGAGATCATGAGTCTATGTTGAAATCAAGAGTCAGATGCTTAACTGACTGAGCCACCCTGATGTCCCGACATTTATTCTTTTTGATATTGGTGTTTAATGCTATAATTTCCCATTAAAGCATGCTGCAGATTCTTATATGTTGTGTTTTCATTTTTATTCAATTCAAAAGACTTTATAATTTCCCTTTGTGTTTTTGGTTTTTTTTTTGTTTTTGTTTTAGATTTATGGGTTATTTAGAAGTGTGTTATTTATTTTCTAAATACTTGGGAGTGTTTCTAGAGATTTTTTGTTACTGATTTCTTTTTTTTTTAAGTTTTTATTTTGTTTTTTTATTTTGAGAGACATAGAGAACATGAGTGGGGGGAGGGGCAGAGAGAGAGGGAGAAAGAGAATCCCAAACAGGCTCCATGCCGTTAGCGTGGAGTCCCATGTGGGGTTCAGTCTCATGAACTGTGAGATCATGACCTGAGCTGAAATCAAGAGTTGGACGCTTAACTGAGCCACCTAGGTGCCCCTTGTTACTGATTTCTAATTTAATTCCTTTGGCCGTATGTACTTTATATGAGTTGAATCTTTTACAAATTGATTGAACTTTGTTTTGTGGCCCAGAAAATCATTTATCTTGGTAAATATTTCATGTGTACTTGAGAAGAATGTGTTTTTTGTGTTTTTTTCCCTATAATTGTCAATATAATCAAGTTGGTTGATACTGTTGTCAAATCTATATCCTTATTTTCTGCAAATATTACAACTGTTTTGACAGAGATACTAAATAAAGGCTGTGTGTGTAATTGTGGATTTGTCTCTCTCTTCTCAGTATTGTCAGTTTTCGTTTCATATATTTTGAAGTTTTATTATTATGTATGTAAACTTAAGAATTTTATCTCTTCTTGATAATTGATCCCTTTATCATTATGAGATTATCTTTTTTATCGCTGGTGATATCCTTTGTTCTGACATCCACTTATTATGACATTTATATAGCTATCCAGTCTTCTCTTTTTTTTTATTGATAGGAAAATTCTTTAATCAAAACAAGCCTATATGTTAATATTTATGGCTTAATTAGAATAAATCTGTCCAAATTAAAATTGTATTAAGGACCAAATACAGAATGACTCGTTTGTGTTATGTAATAGAATTCCCTCAAAACAATGGGTCCTATTTCCTTTTTAAGATCTATGAAAAGCAAAATATCCAATTTTTGAAATAGTTTAATTTTTCATCTACAGATGAATATAATTAACCATGAGGTTAAAACATAATACATGTCACATGCGAATACTATTTTTTGGTGGAACTTACAAATCGTAGACCTAAAATTGTAACTATCTTGTCTTAATTTCCCCCCATTTACTTAGTTTTCAAACATGAGAAGTGTCTTTGAGCTATTGAAAATTACTCAATGAACTAATATTCAAAACAATATTTTTGATATGCTGTCCTTTAGCTATATACCCATAAATGTTGTATGTTAACATTGGGTTTAATATAGAGACTTTCAAAGTGCCAGTACTTTTTACTTTTTCTGCTGCTTTGAAGAAATGAATGTGTACATTCTTTGCAATCCTGTCACATAAATGATACAGAAATGAGAATAAAGTTTCCTTTTAATATAGCCATGTTTTCCAATAGTGAATTTTTTTCAAAAAAATTTTTTTTAGTTTTTTTAGTGTTTATTTATTTTTGAGAGACAAAGAGAGACAGAGCACGAACAGGGGAGGGACAGAGAGAAGGGAGACACAGAATAGGAAGCTTGCTCCAGGCTCTGAGCTGTCAGCACAGAGCCCAATGCACAGGGCCCAAACCCATGAATTGTGAGATAATGACCTGAGCCGAAGTCGGACGCTCAACCAACTGAGCCATCCAGGCGTCCCTCAATTTTTTAAAATGTTTTTATTTATTTTTGAGAGAGAGACAGACAGACAGACAGAGTGTCATTGAGGGAGGGACAGAGAGAGAGGGAGACACAGAATCTGAAGCAGGCTCCAGGCTCTGAGCTGTCAGCACAGAGCCTGATGTGGGGCTTGAACCTGCTAACTGCGAGATCATGACCTTTGCCAAAGACCAAAAGCTTAACCGACTGAGCCACTCAGGTGACCTTCAAATAGGTTACTTTTTTAATGCGGTATTTACTTAAATTTAGTATATAAGCATCAGAGATTGATTTTTTTCTCCCTAAATAAGAAAATACAACTTCTATGACTTCCTTAATGAGTTTGACTTAAAAAGAAAACTTAGGAAGTTGAGATATTACTTAAAAACAAACTTGTCTCGTTTTGTTTTAAATTTTATCTACTAGTGCTTATTAGGGATATTAGATGGTTCATTTCAAGAGTGTTAATAACCCTAAACCAGACTTACTCCTGTATATAATCCATTTTGTTTTGTTCAGGACAGTCCTGTGATTTTACTGAATTCCCAGGCACAAAACTAAATTGTCTTCAAGTTTTGTACTTTGTACAATTGTCACTTCAACTTTAGTTAAGTATCTGGTTCTGTTACAGAAAGGCATAAAGATATTGTTACAGAGAAGCAAAATAATACAACACCATGTAGACTGGGAGATTAAAATGGACTTTTGATAAAAGGAGAGAATCAGTACTTAGGTGGATGTAGCATTTATTTTTAACTTTATTTATTTTGAGAGCAAGCGAACAGGGGAGAGGCAGAGAGTGGGAGAGAGAGAATCCCAAGCAGGCTCCACACTATCAGCATGGAGCCAGACGTGGGGCTTGAACTCACGAACTGTGTGATCATGACTTGAGCCGAAATCAGAGTTGGATGCTTAATCGACTGAGCCACTCAGGCGCCCCCTAGATGTAACATATTTTATCTATCATAAATTTCTTTGCCTTTTACGAAACTCCTGAGTGAAAGGACAGTCTGTAAATCCAAGATTTTAAAAAACTGCACAAAACCCACGATATTTAGGGAAAAGGTTTATACAAAGTTTTTCAAGTGGAAGTTTTTTCTGTCAATTACGCAATAACATATACACTAATTGAATATATGTCACAACCATAATTCTAAATTTATCATTTTCTAAATGGAATTTCCTCATATTTGCTGTAGGATAAGATTTTACTATTACACAAGTACAGTGAACAATAATGTTTAGTTACTTTTAAGCAAAGTAAAGCAGTTTTCTTTCTCAAAGTGAGTTTTAAACATCAAAACATAGGCCTACAAAATTTTAAAACTTTTCAGCAGTCTCAGTATTTCAAATGAAAACCATTATAAACTTCTCAAGTGATCTTTATGTTATAAATCTGTCAACCTAGTTACCTAGTGTAGAATTCTTCAGAGATTTTTCTGTGTCTTTGCTGGATGGCTTTTTGTTAGTGTCGGCCTCATGTTTGTGTTTGCTTTCTTTGTTGTTACATTCATTATGATGTGGCCATTAAGCTTGCTTTTGACTTGTCTTCCATGCTGTTTTTCCCCATCCTATTATTTTAAATCTATTTGAATCTTTACATGTAAAGTACATTTCTTATAGTTAGCATGTATAGTTGAGTCTTGCTTTATTATCCAATCTGACCATCACTGCTTTTAATTTTGTTGTGTAGACCATTCACATTTTATGTGATTATTGGTAAGGTTAGATTTGGATCTATCATCTTGCTGTTTGTTTTCAGTTTTTTCCATCTGTTCTTTGTGTCCTTTTTTGACTTTCTGGGTTTTCTTCTGTGTTAATCAAGTCTTTTTTATGATCTCATCTTCCTTTTTTGACTTACTGGTTATAACTCTTATTATTTTAATGGTTTATTTAGAGATTTTAGTATGTCTATTTTGCCTATCATAATGTAACCTCATGATGTTATACCACCTCATGTATAACATAAGCATTTTATGATAGTTTACTTTTATTACTTTGCCCTGAACCTTATGTTATTGTTGTCATGTGTTTTTCTTGTACATATATTATAAGCCCCATAGTACATTGTTATTATTTTGCTTAAACAATCAGTTTTTGAAGCTAAGGAGAAACAATCATATATTTATCAGTGGTTTCCATTTTTGGTGCTCTTCAGTCCTTTGTATAACTTTATATCTGGTGTCATGGTATCATGGTTTTCAGTGTGATTGGGCTGCCATAGCAAAATATTATAGATTAAGTGGTTTAAAGAACATAAATTTATTTCCTCACAGTTTTGGAGACTGGAAGTCTAAAATCAAGGTGCCAACAGGGTCATTGTCTGGTGAGGACCCTCTCCTTGTGTTGTAGATGGCTACCTTTTCACTGTGTACTTATATGGCTTTTCCTCCCTGATGCACTGGTTGAAAGAGAGTAAGTTCTCTGGTGACTCATTCTATAAGATACTGTCTAAATATCAATACATTGGGGATTAGGACTTCATTGTATGAATTTTGGATGGGTGTAGGGGGAGATGTGATGACACAGTCTAGTCCATTGCAGTGTTCCTGCTGCCTCTAGGGCTTTACTATTTCTTGTGAGTAGGTCAGATGGCTGAAGTTACTGCTTCTCTTTGTACTTTCTCAAGTACTGGCTGTTTCTTCTTTGTTTCACGACAGTACTACTGACCTGGAGGTGGGGTAAGTACCCTCTTACTTGTTTCCAGACTTACTAGAAAAACCTAGTTTGAAACACAAACCATTGTGGTAGGCCTGCTACCCCACCCCTGAAGTAGTCCTCTCCTATCCTCGGGGTCACCTGTCCCTCACCAACCATCCCACTTCATGACCATTCATTGACAATTTTAACAGCTACTTATTAGACTGAATCATATGAAGTTGCAGTTTTTGTAGGTTCCACCTAAGGTATGATCTGTCCAGTATGCTGGCCTCTCAGTTCCCTGACCTTTTGGCCATCAACTCCCATGGATCATACCATCTCAGCCTTTCTCAAGTGGGGTTCGGAGAGAGAAGTAAGCCTAATGCCCAAGACATCCACTGTATGTAATGAATTAACCTCTGTCTTTTGCATCTAGAATGGTTTCAGTTATGTACCATCCTTGGGAGAAATAAGGAAACAGCCAGTTCATTTTCTGTGTTCTCTGGTTCCTCAACCCTGGTTGAACCTGTCAGTAATAATTGTGGCACTTCCAAGATCTTGTTTTCAGATCTCCCATTCTTTGGTGATCACCACCACCTATCTTTTCCAACTCACTCCCTCTAATACCCTAACTGCAATAATCCTTCAGCCACACTAGGATGTCTAATTCCAGACTATCACCTTTTCATTGTCCATTACCCTGTCATGTCCTCACTTCTCACTAATTTAGATTTAATTGTTATCATATTAACAATTCCCTTGAATATTCTCTCAACTCACTTCTAATTTCTGTTGTACTCCCTGGCAAAACCCAATTTTGGTTAAATCCAACCCTCCGTCTATTTATTTGTGTCCCTACGTAAGCAGCACAACAATGCTGACTGGGTTCACATTATATTTAAGACCATAAACCTCAAGTGGCCCCTCAGTACTGCCTAGCAATCCACATGTTTCCACAGTCTGTTTATTCCTCTACTGTCCCAGAGACTCTGTTGCTTCTCCTCTGCTGTCCTCAAACCTCCAATATCTATCCTGACTCGACTGTCACCATTCTTCTTTGTTTTGATACAACAACTTTGTCTCACAAATATGATTCACACATTATATAATTCACTAACTTAAAGTGTAATCCAGTGGTTTTTAATATATTCATAGTTGTGCAGCTATAACCACTATCAATTTTGTAGCATTTTCAGTAACTGAAAAAGAAACCTGTTCCCATTAGCAGTCACTCTCCATTTCCCTGTCAACATCCAGCCTTAGGCAACCACTCATCTACTTCTGTCTCTATGGGTTTGCCCATTCTGGGCATGCCATATAAATGGAATCATACCATATTTGGTCTTTTGTGATTGGCTTCTGTCACTTAACATATGTTTTAAAGTTCATCCATGTCATAGCATGTGTCAGTACTTCATTCCCTTTTTTTTTTTTTTTTAATAGCAGCTACACCATTTTATACTTATATCAACAATATACTAGGATTCTAATTTCTCCACATCCTTGGCAACACTTGTTATTTTCTGTGTTTTTTTAAAAAATAATTATTATAGGGATGCCTGGCTGGTTCAGTTGGAAAAGTTGTGCAACTCTTGATCTTGGGGCTGTGAGTTCAAGCCCCATGTTGTGTGTAGAGATTACTTAAAAATAAAATCTTTACGGGAAATTATTATAACCACCTTACTGAGTGTATAGTGGTTATCACATTGTGGTTTTGATTTGCATTTTCCTAATGTCTAATGATCTAGATCATCTTTTTATATGCTTCTTGGCCATATCTAAGAAATATCTAAGTTCTTTGCCCATTTATTAGTTGCAAGTGTTTGTTGTTGAATGGTGTTAATTTTTATATTGTGCCTATTAAATCCTTATATATGTGATTTGCAGGTATTTTCTTCCATTCTCTGAGTTGTCTTTTTCACTTTGTTGATGGTGTTCTTTGATGCAGAAAAGCTGTAAATTTTGATGAAGTCCAGTTTATTTCTTTTGCTTTGTTGTTTGTACTTTTGATGTTATAACTAAAATTTTTTTGGCAAATAGAGTCATGATAGTCTTAAATGTTTATAGTTTTTGCTCTTTGATCCATTTTGAGCTAATTTTTGTATATGGTACGAGGTAGACATATGTGTATGTGTGCATGCATGTCTTGTGTAGTTTAAAATACATATAAAATTTACCATTTTAACCATTTTAGGTGTACAGTTCAGTGGCATTAAATATATTCACATTGTTGGTTAGTTGTAGGAGTTTTTATATACTGTGGATATTAACTCCTTTTCAGATACATGGTTTGTAAATATTTTCTCAGACTCTGCAGGTTGCTTTTTTACTCTGTTAATAGTACCTTGATGCCCAGTAGTTTTTAAGTTTTGCTATAATTAAGTTGGTCTGTTATTTCTTTTGTTGCTTGTGCTTTTGGTGTCATATCCAGGTTATCATTACCAAATCAAGTGTTATGAAGCTCTCCCCACTATTCTTCGAAGAGTTTTAATATTGTAGCTTTTACATTTAGGTCTTTTATCCACTTTGTGTTAGCTTTTGTATATGATGTGAGATAGGGATCCAGCTTTGAATATGTAGATTGCTTTGGGTACTATTGACATTTTAACAGTATTTGTTCTTCCAATCCATGAACATGGAATGTTTTTCCATTTTTTGTGAGTCTTCTGCAATTCCTTTCATAAGCTTTCTGTAGTTTTCAGTGTATAGATTTTTCACCTCTTTGGTTAAATTTATTCCTATGTATTTTATGATTTTTGGTGCAATGGTAAATGGCATTGATTCCTTTATTTCTCTTTCTGCTGCTTCATTATTGGTGTATAGAAATGCAACTGATTTCTGTACACTGATTTTATGACTTGCAGCTGAATTCAAAATAACACCAGCATTCTTTACAGAGCTAGAACAAACAATTCTAAAATTTGTATGGAATCAGAAAAGACCCTGAGTAGCCAAAATAATATTGAAAAAGAAAACTAAAGCTGGAGGCATCACAGTCCTGGACTTAAAGCTGTATTATAAAGCTATAAACATCAAGACAGTATGGTACTGGCACAAAAACAGACATATAGATCAATGGAACAGAATAGAGAACCCGGAAATGGACCACAAACATATGACCAACTAATCTTTGACAAAACAGGAAAGAATATCCAATGGAAAAAAGTCTCTTCAGCAAAAGGTGTTAGGAAAACTGGACAGCAACACGTAGAAGAATGAACCTGGACCACTTTCTTACACCATATACAAAAATAAACTCAAAATGGATGAAAGATCTAAACGTAAGACAGGAAGCCATCAAAACCCTTGAGGAGAAAGCAGGCAAAAACTTCTTTGACTTCGGCTGCAGTAACTTCTTACTCAGCACATCTCTGGAGGCAATGGAAACAAAAGAAAAAATGAACTACTGGGACCTCATCAAAATAAAAAGCTTCTGCACAGCGGAGGAAACAGTCAGCAAAACTAAAAGGCAGCCAACCAAATGGGAGAAGGTACTTGCGAATGACTTATCTGATAAAGGGTTAGTATCTAAAATCTATAAAGAACTTCTCAAACACAATGCCCAAAAAACAAATAATCCAGCAAAGAAATGGGCAAAAGACATGAATAGACACTTTCCCGAAGAAGACATCCAGATGGCTAACAGACATGTGAAAAAATGCTCAACATCACTCATCATCAGGGAAATACAAATCAAAACCGCAATGAGATACCACCTCACACCAATCAGAATGGCTAACATTAACAACTCAGGCAACAACAGATGTTGGCAGGGATACGGAGAAAAAGGATCTCTTTTACGCTGTTGGTGAGAGTGCAAACTGGTGCAGCCACTCTGAAAAACAGTATGGAGGTTCCTCAAAAAGTTAAAAATAGAAATACCCTATGTACTACTAAATCGTAGTAGTAATTATAATTGTAGATAAATTGTACTACTAGGTATTTATCTAGAGGGCACAGGAGTGCTGTTTCGTAGGGGCACATGCACCCCAATGTTTATAGAAGCACTGTCTGCAATAGCTAAAGTGTAGAAAGTGCCCAAATGTCTATCGACAGATGAATGGATAAAGAAGATGTGACATATGTATATATAATGGAATATTACTTGGCGATCAAAAAGAATGAAATCTTGCCATTTGCAGCAATATGAACTAGAGTGTATTATGCTAAGCAAAAGAAGTCAGAGAAAGATAAATATATGATTTCACTCACATGTGGAATTTAAGAAACAAAACAGATGAACATAGGTTAAGGGAAGCAAAAATAAGATAAAAACAGGAGACAAACCATAAGAGACTCTTAAATACGGAGAACAAACTGAGGTTGTTGGCAGGGTGTTGGGTGAGGGGATGGGCTAAATGGGTGATAGGCATTAAGGAGGGCACTTGTTGGGATGAGCACTGGGTGTTATATGTAAGTGATGAATCACTAAATTCTATTCCTGAAACCATTATTACACTATATGTTAACTAACTTGGGTTTAAAAAAAAAAAAAGCAGGTAATGACACACACACACTCACCGAAAGAAAGAAAAAAGATAGGGGTCCAGCTTTCTTCATTTGCATATGGGTATCCAGTTTTCCTAACACCATATGTTGGTGTTTTAACTTTTAACCTATGTTTTTATATTTTGATTGCGTTTCTGTTTTTTTTTTAAGCTTTATTTATTTGTTTTTGAGAGAGAGAGAGAGGGAGAGAATCCTTCACACAGGGTTCAATCTCACCAACCCTGAGATCATGACCTGAGCCACAATCAAGAGTTGGATGCTTAACCAACTGAGTCACCCGTGTCCTTTGATTGGGTTTCTTGTACAGCACAGTTTCGTCTTTGTATTTTTATATAAACTGACATTGTTTTTAAAAGTGTTGTTTTAGAACCATTAATATTTAATAAAGTTATTGAGGTACTTTAAAATTTACCATCTTTCGGGGCACCTGGGTGGCTCAGTTGGATGAGCGTCCGACTTTGGCTCAGGTCATGATCTTGCGGTCTGTGAGTTTGAGCCCCGCGTCGGGCTCTGTGCTGACAGCTCAGAGCCTGGTGCCTGCTTCGGATTCTGTGTCTCCCTCTCTCTCTGCCCCTCCCCCACTCATGCTCTGTCTCTCTGTCAAAAATAAACATTAAAAATTTTTTAAAAAATTTACTATCTTTCAGATTTTTTTGCATTGATTTTGAGTTTTCTCCCCATCCTTCTTTAATTTTTGCATATGTAGAATGTTTGCCCTGTTGGACACATCAAATCTGCAGAGAAAGGTATACTTAAATCACATTGCTCTCTATCCTGTACTTACCTATTCCATATCCCTTTCCCTGTTGATAATCAGTTTTATTACTTGTTAATTCTTGTTGATGTTGCTTTAAAGAAAATTAAGCCCACACATGTTTTCTTAATATTAATTTTTTATATGTGAAATGTAGTACACATATTTGCATTTTGATTTTTTCTCTGAACAATATATCCTGCAGGTTATTTTTTTCATTCTCTTACTTTCTTACATTTCTTTAATGAGCATCTTTAAATTATACTTGAATCTGTTTACCTTTGGAGATGCAGTAATTCAGTTTTCTTTTTTTGAGATGGTTTTGTCTGTCTTCAGTTTCTTTCCTGAGTTTTACCAACTTTGATTTCATTTGGTTTTTATTTTTGTCTGGTTACGGTTTGTGTTTTTAGATTCTGATTCTGTTTTTCTTTTTTTTCCTTTTCTTTTTTCTTTTCTTTTCTTTCTTGATACAGAGCACAAGCAGGAGAGAGGGGTAGAGGGAGAAGAGAATCTTAAGCAGGCTCCATGCTTAGTGCAGAGCCTAATGCAGGGCTTGATGCCATGACCGTGAAATCATGACCTGAGCCAAAATCAAGAGTTGGATGCTTAACTATGCCACCCAGGTGCCCCAGATTCTGTTTTTCTTAATTTCTGGATGCTTCTTTGTAATCTATTGGAACATTGTATTTTCTTTTCTATGGTGGTGTTTAGTAGGGGGGATAATAATGTTCATAAGCTGAAATAGGTTTTTTTTGCATTTTCTTTTTGGTTTACATTTGCTTAGTTTGGAATTTCTTTTTTTACTTCTGTCATTTACTGGGCAGATGTCCTACTTTAAAAGTTCCCCTTTGTATCTTTAGTGAAGTGTAATTTCTTTTATGGAATATACTGTTGATATTAGTGAATTGTTAGGGTGGGGAAGATAGATTGACGTGTCCTTTTTTTTTCCTTTTTTCTTCAGGAGTCTTCCTTTTTGTTTCTCCTTCCTTTGTTTTCTTTCTATGACTCAGAGGGCAGCAGTTCTTCCCGGTTTATCTCCCTCCCTTCCAGTAACACTGCATCCCTGTGGTTGCCACTTTTGGTTCTTCTCACCTTTAAGCACTTTATTGTAGCTAATTATGTGAAGTACCATATCTTGGACCTTTGCTTAGTGTTTGGCCTTAGTGTTAGACTGTCTAATCAGGGTAATGTTTTCTGTGCTTTAAGTTCTTCTTTTTCATGGAGTCTCTTAAGTGTCTCCTTCCTCTATTTTGTGCACCCACAGGGTTGCAGCAGCAATGGATGTTCTGTTGGAATTTATTTTTTATTTATTGCTTGCTGCTTATATGATGTTTGTGGTTTGTTCTGTCTCATAATAATGCTGAAGACACTGGTCATAGTTGGCGTTTTTTTCTTGCCTTTGTGGTCTTGTGGTTTTTCTGGAGGATTTGTGGAGAAATTCAGATTTAGATGATTTCCATTGTTTTAAAATTTTTTCATTTTCAGCCATTCTGGATCACTTTATTATAGTTCTGTCTTTGTATGTAATCTTGAATTGCGTTTTATTAGATTATTTTATATTCTCTATATCTATTTTATATTCTTTGCTGTTTTGGCTCTTTGTTTTGGCAAAGTTTTTGGCATTTAGGAAAGTTTTTTTTGTTTGTTTTAGACATTAAGTGTCTTAAAAATTTTTTTTCTTCAAGTTTATTCATTCATTTTTAGAGAGAAAGAGAGAGGGCACAAGCAGGGGAGAGGCAGAGAGAGAATCCCAAGCAGACTCCACGTTGCCAGCACTGAGCCTGATGCAAGACTCATTCTTCCGAACCGTGAAATCATAACCTGAGCTGAAATGCAGAATCGAATGCTCAACCGACTGAGCCACCTAGATGCCCTTTTCTTCTTTTTTTTCTTAAACGTTTATTTATTTATTTTGAGAGAGAGAGAATGTGTGCATGTGCGCATGTAAGCAGGGAAGGGGCAGAGAGAGAGAATCCCAAGCAGGCTCCACTTTGTCAGCACAGGGCCTGTCATGGGGCTCAGTCTCTTGACCTGTGAGATCATGACCTGAACCAAGTCAGAAGCTTAACTGACTAAGCCACTCAGGCACCTCTGAATTTATAAAAAAAAATTTTGGGGGGCTCGTGCTCACCCAGTGCGGGGTTTGTACTTACCTGAAGCAGGACTTGAGCGCACCCGAAGTGGGCTTGAGCTCACCTGAATTCAGCAGGGCTCAAGCTTACGTGATGTGGGACTCAAATTCATGAACCGCGAGATCATGATCTGAGCCGACGTCAGAAGCTTAATGACTGAGTCACCCAGGTGCCCAAGATGCTCTGATTATCTTACTTCACCATCAGTTGTGGGTACAAAACCAAACTTAGTATGTGAAGGATCATATTTCTGACTAAAACTAGAATGAAAGTTTTGCCCTTTGTCTCCTCACAATCACTTTATTTTACTGCTACCGCTGCATTCAGAAAGATTTGGGGTTTTTTGATGACAGAAGTCAGTGAAGCTTGTTTTTAAATCTAATTAAGATTAAAAATAATTAGTCAATAAGATTATTGATTGTATGGGAGATGCTCAGTTGGTTGAGTGTCTGACTCTTGATTTTGGCTCAGGTCATGATCCCAGGGTTGTGGGATCGAGCCCTGTGTCAGGCTCTGTGCTGAGCGTGGAGTCTGCTTAAGATTCTGTCTCCCTCTGCCCCTTCCCCCCCTCCCGCATTCATGTTCTCTCTCTCTTTCTAATAAAAAAGAATAATATATTTTGAACATAATGTGAGCTTTATTTCTTTCATTTAATCATATTAAAGTATAATTAAAACAGGCTTGATTAAAACTTAAAGTGATAATGTTATTAATGTTTACATTTTCTCACATATTTATAATATTTTGGATTTTACTGAATAAATTTAACATACCGCATATAACATGGTCCTTCTGCAAATGGAAATCCACTCATCATGTGCTTGGATATTTTGGCAGTGTCAGATTGCTGTAAGTTTCTAAGTGCATATTCTCATTTTCTATGCTTATTTTGTTAGAGCAGTAACAAGGAGTGTGCTCATCTGTAGATCATGTTTTCAGTAGCATTGATTCAGGTTTTACAGTGACAGAATATTCTACTCTCAGCATTATTGTGCACACATCTTTGTGCTTATGTGTGAGTGTATCTGTAGTATAAATTGCTAGAAGTATATTGGTGGACAAAGAGTTTGTACATTTATGATTTCAGAGGTTATTGCCAATTTACCTTCTAACCATATTCCACCCATCTTATCCCATCTAGCATAAGAGTACCTGTTTCCCCACATAAAGTGATTTATAACACATTTTCTTTCACTATTAATATAGGTTTAAAAAAGTATGTAATTATTTTGATTTAGATGTTCAAAGTGAGGTCGAGCATCTTTTCATATACTTACGAGCCCCTTGTGTATTTTTCCTTATGAGATATATTATGTGTTTTGCTAAAGGCAGAGGTTATTTTTTATTTATTTTTTATCTTTAAATTTACATCCAAGTTAGTTAGCATATAGTACAACAGTGATTTCAGGAGTAGATTCCTTAATGCTCCTTACTCACTTAGCCTATCCCCCCTCCCAAAACCCCTCCAGCAACCCTCTGTTTGTTCCCTATGTTTAAAAGTAAGGGAGGAGGGGCTCCTGGGTGGCTCAGTTGGTTAGGAGTCCGACTTCAGCTCAGGTCATGATCTCAGTTTGTGGGTTCAAGTTCTGCGTCGGGCTCTGTGCTGACAGCTCAGAGCCTGGAGCCTGCTTCAGATTCTGTGTCTCCCTCTCTCTCTGCCCCTCTTCCTCTCAAAAATAAACAAAAAAAAATTTTATTTTTTTTATTTATTATTTTTTTTTTACTGTTTTTTTTTTTTAGGTTTTTTTTTTTAACGTTTATTTATTTTTGAGACAGAGAGAGACAGAGCATGAACGGGGGAGGGGCAGAGAGGGAGGGAGACACAGAATCAAAAGCAGGCTCCAGGCTCTGAACTGTCAGCCCAGAGCCTGATGCGGGCCTCGAACTCATGGACCGTGAGATCGTGACCTGAGCCGAAGTCGGATGCTTAACCGACTGAGCCACCCAGGCGCCCCACAAAAAAAATTTTTAAAAAAGTAAGGGAGGAGGTTAATATTGGTCTTTTTATTGATTGTAAGAGCTCTTTATATATAAAGAAAATTAGTACTTTTCTTAATAATTATGTAACATAGTTTTCCCCAGCTCTATTGCTTTTTTTTTTTTTTTTTTTTTTTTTTAGTTTATCTGTTTATTTTGAGAGACAGAGTGTGTGAGTAGACGGGAGGGTCAGAGAGAGGAGGAGAGAGAAAGAGAATCCTAAGCAAGCTTTGCACTGCCAGCCTGGAGCCTGACTTGAGGCTCGAAGCCACAAACTGAAATTATGACATGAGTTCAAACCAAGAGTTTTACTTAACCAACTGAGCCACCCAGGTGCCCTGCTCTGTTGGTTTTTAGGTACTAATTTAAAATAAATGAGTACACACTGACTTTAATCATACTCATTTTTAAATCTGAATCAAACTTTCCCTGTACTTTAGTGCATGTTTAATGGTGTTATGCAGATATTTACATGAGTGTCCATTTGACACATGATAGTGTCAATATATTATGTCTTTCAGTTTTTATGATTTTTGTTTCAGATTTACATGTTTTCTTTTTTGTACCATAAGGGATCTATTTCTGATGTTTTCTGCGAACATTTACAATAGCCACTGATTCTGCAGAGGTTCATTGGCCTCTATTAGTTGTAGAAGATGTGGAAAGAGTACTACTTGTAATCGTAGCCATTCTGATGATATTTCTTATTTTGCAACAGGAACCAAAGGAAGAGAATGGATTGCAGAAAATGAAGACAAAACAGTCAAATAGAACAAAGTGTTTGGCTAAAAGAAAAATTGCACGTATGTTTTCATTTTTGTGTTGAGAATACTTTGAAAATTGCAGCATAGAATTGATACTAGTTTCTTCATTAGGAAGAGGTTTGTCAGATTAAGGATGTATGTGCCTATTTATTCTGGATTCTTTTGAAATTTTTAGGATTCACTGTTACCTATAGCTTACACAGTTGACTTATGCGTAGAGGGTTCAAATTAAAAATGTGAACTTCAGAGTTAGGCATACTTGGATTTGAATCCTTGTTTCAGCCCTTAGTATATAGTCTTTAGGCAAATTAGTACTTTCAGACTACCTCTGTTTTCTTTCTTTCTTTTTTTTTTTTCTAGCTGTTTTTTCTTACCAATAAAATACAGATATAACAGTGGCTCAAATAATGGTACCTATTATAATGGTACTATTTTTATCATGTTAAACAAAATTCAACCAAGTAAATTTGAAGATCTGATTGGCTTATTAAATGATTCATGAATCAGGCAACATTCCATCTGGCAAGTAGAGGGATGCTCTGAGGAGCTGTTTGAAATGGAAGCTTTTTATAGGAAGGAGGGTGGGGCAAGAAAATTAATAGCAAAAAAAAAAAAAAAAGGATTGTTTCAGGCAAGATCACTTTCTCTTACTGGGAAGGACAGGGGTCTTATTAGGTAGATTATGTCATTTTCCTTTGGGGGATGGAGAGAGTTTATGTGATAGATTATCTCATTGGTACTTAATCAGAATATTCCTGATTTACAGGTTAAGATTTACATTAATGGGGGAAGTTGAAACTACAGTTAGATTAGATATTCAGCCCCAGTTTGGTGACTTGGCCTGGCACAAGTGATGGCATTTTGGGCCCGTGGGCTTTCCTGTTAACATTCATTAAAATTGTAAGGGAGAAATTCTTCTGTGTCTTCTCTACTCTTAACACTTCACTGTGGTCATCACACGTGTTGGGGGTTTTCCCCCACACCAAACAATTCTCTAGTTCTCAGTCAGACCCTGTCTGGTATCCCAGCTTAACCAATTCTGACACTGCCTGCCTGGAGATAGTGTCAGATCCCACAGGTCTGCCTTCACTTTTGATGGCAACTGCAAGTCCATGTCGTTACCTGTGCATATGCCTGACTGGCTATAAAGTGGTTCATTTGACCCCCTCCTCGGGTTTGATTAATTTGCTAGAATGGCTCACAGTACTCAGCGAAACTGTTTACCTACCAGATGACTGGTTTATTATAAGGGATGTAGTGCAGGAACAGGTAGATGGCAGAGGTGTATAGGCAAGATATGAGGGAAGGGCTGCAGAGCTTGCACGTCCTTTCCAGGTGTGTCACCTTTCCAGTATCGTCACTAACCTAGAAGCTCTCCAGACCCTGTAGTTTACAGATTTTTATGGAAGCTTCATTATGCAGGCATGAGTGATTAAATAATTGGCCTTTGCTGATTGGTTCAGCCTCCAGCCAGCCCCTCTCCCTTCCCTCAAGGCTAGGGGACAGGGATGAAAGTTTTCAGTCCTCTAATCCCCTGGTTGGTTCCTGCATCCTGAGAGGCTTTCCCAAAGTAAATGCATTAACATAAACTCAGGTACGGTTGAAAGGGATTGTTATGAATAACAGAAGATGCCTTTATTGTTCTTTTCACTCAGGAAATTCCAAGGGTTTTAGGAGCGCTGTGCCAGGGAACAAAGGTCAAACATATATTTATTAGTGTAGGTCACAGTATCACAAAAATTTTTTCGTTGTAGATTTTGCTTTGTAAAGTTACTTCATTATTATTTTTGGCATTTTAATGTGATGTGAAATGTTCATTTCAGTGAATTTTTCAAAAGATATGAAAACTAGTTGAAATTATTACAGAGGTTGATTGAAAATAAACAAGGCTTTATTTCACTGTTAATTTGAATTTCAGTGATTTAAGGTAGAATTCTTAGCCTTGTAAAATTGACCACACACAGTTCATTGTTGTGAAATCATTCCATTATGTCTAGAGGTAGCTTGTCACTAGGTTAGATCTGTTGAATGTACTCAAGTTATTTTCAGTATTGAAAATTGATAATAGTTATTTTTTGGGATGTGATAATCTTTATCAATTGATAGTTAAATTTATGTCATCATTGGTGGACTGTTGATAGTTGCCTGTTTGGTTATTCTGGATCTTTACAATCAAATTGGGTTTTATTTTTTTATTTGGTTGTGTTATGTTTTTTTATTTGGTCTGACAATCCTTTTTATCTTTTTAATGTATTTTGACAACTTTTGTCTTTTAGTTGTCTTTTTTTTTTTTTTTTTTTTTTTTTTTAATGTTTATTTATTTTTGAGAGAGAGAGTGAGACAGAGCATGAGCAGGGGAGGGCCAGAGAGAGAGGGAAACAGAGAATCAGAAGCAGGCTCCAGGCTTGGAGCTGTCAGCACAGAGCTCAACGTGGGGCTCGAACCATGAACCATGAGATCATGACCTGAGCCAAAGTCGGATGCTTAACTGACTGAGCCACCCAGGCGCCCCCTGTTTTTTAATTGTCTTTCACATTTACATTTAATGTAATTATTGATGTTACTGAATTAAAGTCTGTCATTTGAGAGCCATTTGTTCCAGCTGTTCTTTGTCTTTTTTCTTTTTTTTTGTTTTTATGAAAAAAAAATTTTTGATGTCTATTTTTGAGAGAGAGTGTGACAGAGCATGAGCAGGGGAGGGGCAGACACACACACACACACACACACACACACACACACACACACACACACACAGAATCTGAAGCACGCTCTAGGCTCTGAGTTGTCAGCACAGCCCAGTGTAGGGTTTGAATTCAGGAACTGTGAGATTATAACCTGAGCTGAAGTCAGATGCTTAACTGAACTTTTTCTTTTTTTTTTTTTTGTATTTGGTTCCATTTTATTTCTACTACTGTTTTTTTTTTTTTTTTTTTAATATCTCTTTTAAAAAATACTTAGTGGTTGAGGCACTTGGGTGGCTCAGTTGGTTGAGCATCTGACTCTTGATTTCTGCTTGGGTAGTGATCCTAGGGTCGTGGGAACGAGCTCCACATTGGGCTTTGTGCTGGCATGGAGCTTGCTTGAGACTTTCTCTCTTTCTCGCTTTCTCTTTCTCTGCCTCTTTGCTCCTCTCCCCTGCTTGCACTCTCTCTTTCAAAAAAAATTTAGTGGTTGCGCTAGAGTCTATAGTACATACATTTAATTACAGTCACCTTCAAATAATGTTATGTTGTTTCATGTGTAGTGTAGACTACAGTACATTCCCAGTTTTTGTCTACCCTACTTTGTGTTATTTTTGCCATACATTTTAGTTTTGCATATAACACACAATATGATGATACTTTGTTTTAGATAGTTAATTATCTTGTAGAGTAATGGAAATAAAAAGTAAAGAATTCCATACTTTCGTTTATTTGTGCTATCTCAAGGGCTGTTTATTTCTTTGTGTAGATCCCAATTTCTGTGCAGTTTCATTTTCTTTCTGCTGGAAAGCTTTTTTTTTTTAATCACTTTTTGTAATGTAGACTGGTTGCCAATCAATTCTCTGCTTTTGTTTGAGAAAGTCTTTATTTCTTCATTTTTATGGTAACTACTTTATTGAGATATAACTCCTGTACCATAAAATTCATTCATCATACAGTACCTCCTTGTATTGTATGAGTGTTCTAATTCCTTCACATACTTGCCAACACTTCTTTTCCTTTTTATTTATTTTTTAAATTATAGACACCCCAGTGGGTATGAAATGATCTCATTGTGGTTTTTGATTTACATTTCTCTAATGACTAATGATGTTGATCATCTCTTCATGTGTTTGTTGGCCATTTGTACATTTTCTTTGGAGAAAAGTCTTCATATCCTTTGCTCATTAAATTTTTTAAGTATAAAAGTCACATAAAACATACTATTTAAAAATTTAAAAATTAAAAAAATTAAAAAATGTTTTTATCATGAAAGAGGTGTTGAATTTTGTCAAATGTTTTTTCTGTGTCTGTTAAAATGATTATTTGGGTTTTATCTTTTTTTTTTCCTGCCCTTTTTTTTTTTTAATTTACATCCAAGTTAGCATATAGTGCAACAATGATTTCAGGAGTAGATTCCTTAATGCCCCTTACCCATTTAGCTCATCCTCCCTCCCACAACCCCTCCAGCAACCCTCTGTTGGTTCTCCATATTTAAGAGTCTGTTGTGTTTTGTCCCCCTCCCTGTTTTTATATTAGTTTTGCTTCCCTTCCCTTACGTTTATCTGTTTTGTATCTTAAATTCCTCATATGAATGAAGTCGTATGATATTTGTCTTTCTCTGACTAATTTCACTTAGCATAATACCCTCTAGTTGCATCCATGTAGTTGCAAATGGCAAGATTTCATTCTTTTTGATTGCCGAGTAATACTCCATTGTGTGTGTGTATATATATATACAGCACCTTTATCATTCATCCATCGATGGACATTTGGGCTCTTTCCATACTGTGGCTATTGTTGATAGCGCTGCTGTAAACATTGGGGTGCATGTGCCCCTTCAAAATAGCATACCTGTATCCCTTGGATAAATACCTACTAGTGCAATTGCTGGGTCATAGGGTAGTTCTATTTTTAATTTTTTGAGAAACCTCCATACTGTTTTCCAGAGTGGCTGCACCAGTTTGCATTCCCATGGGTTTTATGTTTTAAAAACTTTGTTGATTTGGTATACTAATTGATTTTCTTACGTTAAACTAACTTTGCATTCCTTGGATAAAGTCTCCTTTGTCATGGTGTAGAATACTTTTTATACGATGCTGGATTTGTTTTGCTGGTATTATGATGAGAATTTATTGCATCTACATTTCGTAAGAGATACCAGTCTGTAGTTTTCTGGTCATGTGTTTGTGTGGATTTGGTGTGAGGCTAATATTGGCCTCAGGGAATGAGTTGCATTTTGGTTTCTCCTTTAATTTTTGGAAGAGTTGGTGTTAATTTTTCTTTAACTGGCAGAATTCACCAGTGAAGCCATCTGGACCTGGGCCTTTTTTTGTGGATAGGTTTTGATTACCGGTTCAGTCTCTTACCTATTGTAGTTTTATTCAGGTTTTTTCTGTAACTTCTTGAGTCAGTTTTGGTAGTTTGTCTTAGGAATTTGTGTTTCCTCTAAGTTAGCAAATTTATTGATGTACAGTTTTTCTCATAGTATTCCATTATAGTCCTTTTTATTTTTATGTTTTTAAGATTGTTAGGAATGTCTCCACTGTCAGTCCTGCTTTTAGTTGTTTGAGTCTTCTTTTTTCCTCCCCTGCTCAATCTAACTCAAAGTTTGTCAATTTTGTTGTTTTCAAAAATTATTCTTTTTATCAACCTTCCTGTTTTTCTATTTTCTATTGATTTCTTCTGTATTCTTTTAGGTTTAGTTTTCTCTTTTTTTCCCCTGTGTCTTAAGGTAGAAGTTTAGGTTATTGATTCAAGATCTTTCTTTTTTAATATAGGCATTAGACAGCTGTAAATTTCCTAAGTACTCCTTTAGCTGCATTCTATAAGTTTTGAAGACATACTTTATTTTCATTCATCTCAAAGTATTTTCTTTTTTTTTTAAGAGATTTTATTTTTAAATAATCTCTATACCCAATGTGGGGTTTGAACCCACAACCCTGAGATCAAGAGTTGCTGGGTGCCTGGGTGGCTCAGTCAGTTGATTCTAACTCTTGATTCGTCTCAGGTCATGATCTCATGGTTTGTGAGATCAAACCCCGCATCAGGCTTTGCGCTGACAGTGTAGAGCCTGCTTGGGATCGTCTCTCCCTCTCTCTCTGCCTCTCCCTTGCTCTTGCATGTGTGCACTTGCTCAGTCTCTCAAAATAAATAAATAGGAAAAAAAAGTCATATGCTCTACTACCTGAGCCAGCTGTGTGCCCCCCAAAATATTTTCTACTACCTTTTTGGTTTCTTCTTTGACCCATTGGTTAGTTTAGGGTGTTTTGTTTTATTCTGTGTATTTGTCAATTTCCCAGATTTCTTCTTTCTGTTATCACTAATTTCACTCACTGTAGTTGGAAAACATACTTTGTATGTTTTTTATCCTTTTATATTTATTGAGGCCTGTTCTATTGCTATCATATGATATATGGAAAATATTCTATATACACTTAAGGAAAATGGATACTCTGCCATCAGGGGGAGTAGTGTTCTGTAGATACCTGTTTGGCCTAGTTGGCTGGAGTGTTAAATAGATCTTTGTTTGGTCTAGTTGGGTTATAGTTTTGTTTAAATTTTCTATTTCCTTGTTGATGTTCTGCCTATTTCTCCCTGTTACTGAAAGTGTATATTGAATCTTATTCATTTTTGAAGAATGTTTCCCTTGTTTATAGAATTGTGGTTTGACACTTATTTTTTTTTCCAGCATTTTCAGAATGGCACTGTGTTGTCTTCTGGCTGCAGGGTTTTGGTGAGAAGGTGATGAGAATTCTTACCTTTGTTCTTTTGTACGTAACCTGGTTTTTTTTTTTTTTTTTTTTTTTTTTTTTTTTTTTGGTGACTGCCTTCAATGTAGTGTGTGTGTAGGCTTCACGCCCAGCACGCAGCCCAATGTGGGGCTTGAATTCACAACCCTGAGATCAAAACCTGAGCTGAGATCAAGAGTTGGATACTTAACTGACTGAGCCACCCAGGCACTCCTGGAATATATATTTTTTAAATATTCTTTTTGGATCTGTGATTTGTAGTCTTTTATCAGTTTTTGAAAATTCTCAATTTTGTTTTATTAAGACTATTTTTTTAGAGCAGTGTTAGGTTCACAGCAAATTGAGGGGCAGGTACAGTGATTTTCCATTTACCCCTTGATCTCATGCATGTATAGCTGCCTCCATCAGAGGGAAGCGTTACAATTGATGAACATGCTTTGACATATTATAATCACCTGAAGTCCATAGTTTACCTTGGGTTCACTTTTGGTGTTGTACATTCTGTGAATTTTGACAAATATGTAATGACATGTATCTGTCATGATATCATACATTTTCACTGTCCTAAAAATCCTTTGTGCCCTCCCTATTCATTCCTCCTGCTGCCAGTCTCTTGGAGTCACTGGTCATTTTACTGTCTCCATAGTTTTGCCTTTTCCAGAATGTCATATAAGCCTTCATACAGTATGAAGTCTTTTCAGGTTGGCTTCTTTCACTTAGTAATACACATTTAAGGTTCTTCTGTGTCTTTTCATGCTTTGGTAGATCATTTCTTTTTATTTGCTGAATAATATTTCATTGTCTGAATATAGCATTGTTTATTCATTCACCTACTGAAGGTCATTTTGATTGCTTCCAAGTTTTAACAATTAAGAATAAAGCTTCTATAAATATCTGTGTGCATTTATGTTCATCTCTTCTGGGTAAATAACCAAGGAGTCTGATTGTTGGATTGTATAGTAAGAGTATGTTTAGTTTTGTAAGAAATCGCCCAACTGTCTTCCAGAGTGGCTGTACCATTTTGCATTCCCATGATCAGTGAATGAGAGTTCCTATTGCTCCATACCCTCACCAGCATTTGGTGTTTTCAGCATTCCAGAATTTGGTCATTCTAATAGGTGTATAGTAGTATCTCATTGTGTGTGTGTTTTTTAAGTTTGTTTATTTATTTTGAGACAGAGAGGGTTGGGTAGAAGCAGGGAGAAAGGGATAGAGAGAGAGAGAATCCCAAGCAAGCTCCACACTGTTAGTGCAGAGCCCAATGCCGGGCTCGAACTCACAAATAGTGAGATTGTGACCTGAGCCGAAGTTTGATGCTTAACCTGTTGAGCCACGGTGCGGAGTCTGCTTGGGATTCTCTCTCTCTTCCTCTCTCTGCCCCTCCTCTGCTCATGTTCTCTCTCTCTCTCTCTCTCTCTCTCTCTCTCTCTCACACACACACACACACACACACACACACACACACACACACACTCAAAAGTGTGTTGTTTAATCTCCATGAGTTTTTAGATTTTCTAGTTATATTTCTGTTAGAGATATGTAGTTTAATTTCATTGTAATCTGAGAGCAGATGTTGCCTGATTTTTATTTAAATTTGTTAAGGTGTGTTTTATGGCTCAGAAGTATGTGAGCTTGAAAAGGGTGTATATATTCTTATTATTGGTTGAAATAATCTATAGGCTCAATTATGTCCAATGGTGTTAAGTTCAATTATATCCTTCCTGCTTTTCTGCCTGCTGAATCAGTCCATTTCTGATAGAGGGATGTTGAAGTTTTAAAATATGATGGGGCGCCTGGGTGGCGCAGTCGGTTAAGCGTCCGACTTCAGCCAGGTCACAATCTCGCGGTCCGTGAGTTCGAGCCCCGCGTCGGGCTCTGGGCTGATGGCTCGGAGCCTGGAGCCTGTTTCCGATTCTGTGTCTCCCTCTCTCTCTGCCCCTCCCCTGTTCATGCTCTGTCTCTCTCTGTCCCAAAAAAAAAAAAAAAAAAAAAAAAAAAATAAGTTGGGGAAAAAAAAAAAAACGTTGAAAAAAAAAATACGATAGTGGATTCCTGTATTTCTCCTTGCAGTTCTATCAGTTTTTGCCTCACATAGTGACATTATTGTTAGGCATTTACATGTTGAGGATTGTTATGTTGTCCTGAAGAATTAACCTCTTTATCACTATGTAATACCCTTCTTATACCTGATAACTTTTCCTTGCTCTGAAGTCTGCTCTTACTGAAGTTAATGTAATTACTCCTATTTTCTTTTGATTAGTGTTATTATGGTAAATTTTTCCATTTACTTTTTCACATATGGTTTTTATTAATTTGTTATTTTTATTATGTTGAGATATTTTTTCTCTAAACTCACTTTGTTGTGAGTTTTTATCATGAGTGGGTATTGAATTTTGTCAAGTGCTTTTTCTGCCTCTGTTGAGATGATCATATGATTTTTATGCTTCATTTTGTTGTTTGTTTTGTTTATTGAAGTATAATAAACATACAATGTTATATTAGTTTTAAGTGTGTGACATATTGATTCAATAATTCTTTACATCACTCAGTGCTTATTGCAATAAGTGTAGTCACCATCTGTTACCATACAACATTATTACAATATTATTGACTATATTCCCTATGCTGTACCATCTATTCACTTTTAATCTCTAGCTGTCTTTATATTTAAAGTGGGTTTTTTTTGGCCACTGTTCAGTCAGTGGAGCATGTGACTCTCGATCTTGAGGTTGTGAGTTTGAGCCCCACATTTGGTGTGGAGATTACTTAAAATCTTTAAAAAAAAAAAAGCGGGTTACTTGTAGATAACGTAGTTTGCGGTTGCTTTTTGATCCACTCTGACAATCTCTTTTAATTCGTACATTTAGTCCTTGGCATTCAAGGTGATTAATTGATTATTTAAAAAAATTTTACTTATTTAAGTAATCTCTACACCCAGTGTGAGGCTTGAACTCAACCCCTAGATCAAGAGTCACATGTTCCTCCAGTTGAGCCAGCTAGGCACCCCCATGTGATTATTTTGTAGCTGGATTAAGGTCTGTCTTATTTGTTACTGTTTTCTGTATTTGCTCCTCTTCTTCATTCCCATTTTTGTCTTCTACTTTGTTTCTGCCTTTTGTGGTTTTAACTGAGCATCTTATTCAATTTTCTCTCCTTAACATTTCAGTTATTTTCTTTTTTTAATATTTTTATTTATTTATTTGTTTGAGAGAGAGAGACAGAGAGAGCGTGAGCAGAGGAGAGGGCAGAGGGAGAAGGAGAGAGAATCTCAAGTAGGCACCAGTGAACTCAGTAAGGTGGGTCTTGATCCCATGACCCTGGGATCATGATCTGAACTGAAATCAAGAGTCAGATAGATGCTCAACCGACTAAGCCACCCAGGTGCTCCCCCCCACCCCCGTTTTTTTGTGTGTGTTTTTTTTTTTTTTTTTTTTTTTTTTTTTACAGTTTTCAGTGATTGCCCTGGAGTTTGCCATATACATTTACAACTAAAACAAGTCCATTTTCAGATAACACTGTAATGTGGGCACCTGGGTGGCTCAGTTGGTTGAACGTCCGGCTCTTGATATTGGTTCAGGTCTTGATATTGCTGTTGTGATCTCAAGGTCCTGAGATTGAGCCTTGACTCTGGCTTTGAGCTGAGCATGGAGCTTGCTTGGGTCTCTCTCTCTCTCTCTCTCTCTCTCTCTCTCTCTCTCTTTCTCTCTTTCTCTCTTTCTCTCTCTGTCTCTCTCCCTCCCTCTCTCTCTCTGTCCCTCTGTCCCCCTCTCCCTCTCTCCCTCTGTTCCTCCCCTGCTTGTGTGTGCATGCTCGCTCACTCAAAAATAAACATTTAATTTAATTTTTTTGAGAGACAGAGACAGAGTGTGAGTAGGGGAGGGGCAGGAGAGAGGGAGACACAGAATCTGAAGTGGACTCCAGGCTCTTAGCAGTCAGCACAAAGCCTGACGTGGGGCTTGAACTCAGGAACTGTGAGATCATGACCTGAGCCTAAGTTGGACACTTAAGTGACTGAGCCACCCAAGCGCCCCAATAAATAAACATTTAAAATAAAACAAATGGATCACCTGGGTGGCTCAGTCGATTAAGCTATTGCCTTTTGGTTTCTGCTCAGGTCATGATCCCAGGTTGTGAGTTTGAGCCCCATGTTGGGCTCGGTGCTGACAGCACAGAGCCTTCTTGCGATTCTCTCTCTCCCTCTCTCTCTGCCCCTTCCCCACTCGCTCTGCCTGTGTGTCTCTCAAAATAAATTAATTAAAAAATTTTAAATAAAACCAAGTAACACTGTAATGCTTCATGAATATTGTGTGTACTTTATAATAACAAAATTATGCTAATTCTTCTTATTCCTTGTTATCATTGTTGTTATTTATTTCACAAATATAGAAGCATATATAAAAATATGTAAGCATACATAGTCAAATACATTATTACTATTAGCGTTTTGAAGAAACTGTTTTCTGTTAGATTAAGAATAAGAAAAATAAAAGTTTTTTTTTTAACGTTTATTTATTTTTGAGACAGAGAGAGACAGAGCATGAACGGAGGAGGGTCAGAGAGAGGGAGACACAGAATACGAAACAGGCTCCAGGCTCTGAGCTGTCGCGGGGCTCGAACCCACGGACCGCGAGATCATGACCTGAGCCGAAGTCGGCGGCTCAACCGACTGAGCCACCCAGGCACCCCGAAAAATAAAAGTTTTTATGTTACCTTCATTTATTCCTTCTTTGATACTCTTACTTTGTGTATATGTATATGAGTTTCTGACCTATGTTTGAGGAACTTCTTTGAACGTTTCTTGCAAGGCAGGTCTACTGTCAACAAATTCCTTCCATTTTTGTTTGTCCGAGAAAGTCTCTATTTCTCCTTCACTTTTGAAGAATAATTTACAGGGTACGGAATTGTGTATAGGTGGCTTTTCCCCTCAACACTTAAGTGTTTTACTCTATTCTCTTTTTGCTTGCATGGTTTCTGAGAAATTAGGTGTAATTCTTATCTTTATTTCTGTATAGGTAAGGTTTTTTTTCTCCCTTTGGCTTCCTTCAGGATTTTTTCTTTATCTTAGATTTTCTATAGTTTGAAAATGATATGCCTAGGTGTAGGGTGGGTTTTGTGTGTGTGTGTGTGTGTGTGTGTGTGTGTGTGTGCGCGCGCGCGGCGGGGGGGTGAGCTTAGATCTGTGTTTTGGTATCTGACATTACTTTGGGGAAATTGAGTCATTTCTGTTTCACATGTTTTCTTTTGCTTCTTTCTTTCTTTCTTTCTTTCTTTCTTTCTTTCTTTCTTTCTTCTCCTTATGGTAATTCCATTATGTGTTTATTACTCCTTTTGTTATTGTCCCACAGTTCTTGGATATATTCTATTTTATTCTTTTCAGTCTTTGTTCTCTTTATAGTATTGGAGATTTCTCTGATGTATGCTCAGTTATATTCAGGCTGCTAATAAGCCCATCAAAGGCATTCTTCATTTCTCTTAGTGTTTTGTTGTTGTTTTTGAGAGAGAGAGAGCATGCATGTACACAGCGGGGGTTGGGAGGTGGGTAGAAGAAGAAGGAAAGAGAGGGAGAATCTTGAGCAGGCTCCACACCCAGCGTGGAGCCTGACACGGGGCTTGATCTCACAACTCTGAGATCATGACCTGAGCTGAAATCAAGAGTTTGATGCTTAACTGACTGAGCCACTCAGGTGCCCCTGTTATAGGTTTTTGATCTCTAGGATTTTTTTTTGGTTCTTTCTTAGGATTTTCATCTCTTTATTTATGTTGTCCATCTGTCCTTGCATGCTTTCTACTTGCATGCTCTCTAAATATACTAAGGGGTCTGTACTAAGATTGCTTAGTATATTAATCGTAGTTGTTTGAAATTCCCAGTCTGATAATTCTAGTATCTCTGCCATGTCTGGTTCTAATTGTTACTCTGTCTCTTCAAGTTGTGTTTTTATGCCTTTTATTATGCCTTGTATATAAACACTTCTTTAATTAGGTTTTTTTTTTTTTTTTTTTTTTTTAATTTTGGAGAGAGAGCACACATGCGGGAGAGGGGCAAGGGGTGGCAGGGAGAGAGAGAGAATCTTAAGCAGGCTCCATGCTCAGTGCAGAGCCTCACGTGGTGCTTGATCTCATGACTCTGGGATCATGACCTGAGCCAAAATCAAGAGTTGGATGCTCAACTGACTGAGCCACCCAGGCGCCCCTGTAATTTCTACTTGATAGCTGGACATGATGTACTGGGTAGAAAGAAATAGTTATGAATGGGTTTTTGATAACATGTTGGTAAGGTGTGGAAGTAGGGAAAGTATTCTATAATCTTTTTTTTTTTTTTAAAACGTTATTGATTTATTTTGAGAGAGAGAGAGTGTGAGCAGGGGAAAGGCAGAGAGAGAGGGAGAGAGAATCCCACTACACTGTCAGCGCAGATCCCGATGCGGGGCTCAAACTCATGAATTCGCAGTGAGATCATGACCTAAGGCGAAATCAAGAGTCATATGCTTAACTGACTGAGCCATGCAAGTGCCCCATGGGAAAGTATTCTATAGTTCTGTGGTTAGGTCTCTGTCAGTGAATCTGTGCCTCTGTACTGTGAACTTCGTAAGTATTTGTCGGTTTTTCTCCCCTCACTTCCTTTATGTGGGACAAGATGGCTAGAGAAGGTTGGAATTTTGTACTTTCCCTTCTTACAGGTCAGACACTGATAATACCCTGTCATTGTAGGCTCTGGTTAACTAGTTTGACCTAGGGCAGACCTTCTTAAAAAGAAGGGAGTACTCTGACATATTTCAAATTATTTCCTTTTTCTCTCCGTCTGTTGGATGCTCAAGATGAAATTTCTGCTATTTTTATTGTGAGAACCTAGTTGAGCCCTTGGAGGTAAAGTTCACAAACTTTGGGGTGGGGTGGTTGCTATGATGGAGTTCCTGTGGAGTTTTTAACACTCAGACTTCTATGCACTGAGCCTCCAGTAATTTGTCAATTATGGTTTATAGTTTTCTACCCTGGCACTGGTTTCTGTGGCGGTTTCTGCTGTTGAATCTCTTGCTCTGATAAACCATGACTCCCTGTATTCCCCTCTCCATCTCTTTATCTTGGGGGCAGTTGTTTGCCCTGTGTTCTTCCCTCATGGATCAAAGAAGAGTTGTTGATTTTTTAATCTCTGAAGAGATTTTCACTTCTTGTTAGGACAGAGTGGCAACTTTTAAGCTCCTTACATGTGGAACCAGAAGTTGGTTGTGTTTTCTCCATTATAGTTTTTCATTTGACTTTTGTACAGTTTATCATTTTTGTATGTCTTTGCAATTACCATTTTGATAACAACATCTGAGTCTCTTGAGTTAACATGCCATAGTTTTTATTATTTTCTTTCTTTCTTTCTTTCTTTCTTTCTTTCTTTCTTTCTTTCTTTCTTTCTTTCTTTCTTTCTTTCTTTCTTTCTGAAATTTATTGTCAAATTGGTTTCCATACAACACCAATTGCTTATCCCAACAGGTGCCCTCTTCAATGCCCATCACCCACTTTCCCCTCCCCCCACCCCTCATCAACCCTCAGTTTGTTCTCAGTATTTAAGAGTCTCTTATGGTTTGCCTCCTTCCCTCTCTGTAACTTTTTTTCCCCCCTTCCCCTACCCCTGGTCTTCTGTTGAGTTTCTCAGAATCCACATATGAGTGAAAACATGTAACATGCCATAGTTTACTTAACCATTGTCTGTTTTTAAGTCAGTGCTATTATAGATGCTAGTGTCATGGACATCTTTTTGTGTATTCTGCTTCTCTTCAGTGACTGCCTAGGGTCATTTCCTAGAAGTCATATCACTTTGTTTGAGAATGCACATCTATAGGGGTTACATGGTGCCTTTCAAAAGTATTTTACACATTTTCACTGTAACTGGCAATATATAGGTATATCAGCCTCACTACAGTACAGAGCTATATCTGTTTTGGAAAAGAAAGTTCTTAGGAAAGGATTTGGGTGCGAAAATGATTTATCTTATTTTCTTTTATATGAAATGTTTCCTTTCAGCCATTTCAAATACCCCCAAATTACACAGGTTCTCTTGATGTACTATCTAAATTTGTGATCTGGATCGTTAACAGCCTGTTTGTATGTCTCAGTGGGAGGCTAACCTGAATGTTGGGAGATGTTAATCATCATAAATTATGATCAGCATAATCAGCTTTATACAAATTGTGCACTACTGTGTGTTTAGCTTAGCAGAATCATTTGATAATCTGGGCAAGTCCATTCATTTGGAGATTCTAAGGTTGACAGTTGCTGATATTTTCCTTAAAGGTGTATGCTCCCAGGAAAAAGTTTGTTTTTCCCTTTCTTCTAGTGGTTGGATTCTTATATAGGTGAGAGGTCAGGTAAAATGAATCCTAGTCAACAGTGATGCTTCTTGGATTTTAGTCTCAGATCATGGTTGCTGTGTGAAAATAAGAGATGGTACTAGTGAAAGACAGTAACTAATTCTGATTGTGGTTAAATTAAATATGTAATGGTGGCTTTGTCAAGTTATGTGGTTGTATGCTGTCAGTAAAATATATGTAAAATGACTGATAATCTGAATTGAAGTTTTGGATTTCTTTAAATAATATATAATGACAATGCATTATTTCATTATTAATTAATAATAATTAACAGTTATTGGATACTTGCTATGTGCCAAGTACTATTCTAAGCTTTCTACATGTATTAAATTAATTCTCATAACAGCCTTAAATATTATTACCTCAAGTTTATGTATGTGCGACCTAAAACAAGTATTACGGAATCATGGTATTTATCTGACAATCCCTAAAGTCAGGAGTATATTTACTCTACATGCATGTCCACAGCAGATTAAAAGAAGCAAAGTAAAAGTAGGGAGGGAGATTATCAAAGACCAGCACCAGTGTCCAGGTATACAGGATAAGTAAGGTACTGAAATCTAGACACTAAAGAAGTAAAATCAAGATTTAAACCCAGGCAGTCTGCCTCTAGAGTTCCTGTATATTAGAAAACAGAATCATACTATGTTACTATATTAAAGTTCTTGTTCTAATGTGTAGCAAGAGGGCAGAATCTGGAGAATACTTCAGTTAATGTAGCAAAGCCTCATGTCTCCAGAACCTTTAGGGAATAGGGTGTTTTGAAAAACAGTATTACAAAGATCTCAGATTTGTTGTGCATTATATGGTTCTTGTTTCTCTTAACTTGAACATAAATGATGTAATCAAAAATTTTTAAATGATTTAGTGATTTTGATAGGAATTTTTTCACTTTAGCTATTCTAGTAGCATGTTAATTTGCATTTTAATTTGCATTTTCCTGATGACTAATGATTTTTTCGTGTGCTTATTGGTCATTCCAGTATTTTCCTTTCTGAAGTATCTGTTTAGAATCCTTGCTTATTATTTTAAAACTTAGATTGCTTGTTTTATTAAATTGTAGGAATTTTTTGTATATTTTGGTTGTAAGTTCTTTATCAGATTTTATTTATTTATTTTCTTTTTTTTTTTATTTTAGAGAGAGGGAAAGTGCATGAGTTGGGGAGAAGGGCAGGGGGAAAGAGAGAGAGAGAGAGGATCGTAAGCAGGCTCCGTGCTCGGTGCAGAGCTTGACGTGGGGCTGGATCTCATGACTGTGAGATGATGACCTGAGCAGAAATCAAGAGTTGGATGCTCAGCCAACTTAGCTACCCAGACACCCCTATCAGATTGTGTGTGTGTGTGTGTGTGTGTGTGTGTGTGTGTGTGTGTGTGTGTGTGTTGTGAATATGTGCTCCCATTTTGTGGCTTACCTTTTTATTCTTAAGATTTAAATTTTTATTAGGTCCATTTTTTTCTTGTATGCTTTTTTCTTTCTGGGTCTTGTATAAGCAATCTTTGACTACCCCAAGATTACAAAGATTTTCACTTAGGTTTTCTTCTAGAATTTTTATAGTTTTAGCTTTTATATTTAGTTGTGTGATCCATTTTGAGTTAATTTTTGTATATAGTATGAGGTCAGAGTTGAGGATAATTTTTTTCATGGATATACAGTTGTTCTAGCACTGTTTGTTGAAAAACCTGTTCTTGGGGGGCCTGGGTGGCTCAGTCAGATGAGTGTCCGACTTCGGCTCAGGTCATGATCTCACGGTCCGTGAGTTCGAGTCCTGAGGCGGGCTCTGTGCTGACAGCTTGGAGCCTGGAGCCTGTTTCAGATTCTGTGTCTCCCTCTCTCTCTGCCCCTCCCCTGTTCATGCTCTGTTTCTCTCGGTCTCAAAAATAAATGTTAAAAAAAAAAATTAAAAAAAAAAAGAAAAACTTGTTCTTGTCGAAAATCAATGTGTGCATCTATTTCTGAATTTTGTATTATGTTCCATTAATCAAGCTTGTTGGCATTTTGATTGGGATTGTGTTAATTCTATAATTTGGTTAGAATTGATGCCTTATTTTCTGAGTGTCATTATGAACTCGTAGATTTAAACACATTTAATATCTTAGTTCATTACATTCATTCTTTTTTTTTTTTTTTTTTTTTTAATTTTTTTTTTCCAACTTTTTTATTTATTTTTTGGGGACAGAGAGAGACAGAGCATGAACGGGGGAGGGGCAGAGAGAGAGGGAGACACAGAATCGGAAACAGGCTCCAGGCTCCGAGCCATCAGCCCAGAGCCTGACGCGGGGCTCGAACTCACGGACCGCGAGATCGTGACCTGGCTGAAGTCGGACGCTTAACCGACTGCGCCACCCAGGCGCCCCTACATTCATTATTCTTACTGATTTTCCAGTTCACTTTTTGGCCAATTGTTCAGTTTTGGCCAACTTAAAAGTTGGCTATTAAGTTCTTTTGATATGACCCTAGTAACGTCTGATAGATACCTTGCTCGCAACAGATATTCTAGCTAATTTTTTTTTTTTACATTTCTTGCTCCAGACTTGGAATCAGCCACTGTACTTTTATATCAGCCATGGTACCTTTCTCAAAGATACCCTAGTTGCTTTTAATGGGAAATTGTGTTTGGAGATCACATTCTGGTCACTAGGGATGTTCTTTTCTACTGGGTAAATCAGAGGATTTTGAAGAATAAAATTCTTCTGGTTGAGTGTTGAGCACAAAGCAATGTGATATGTAGCAAAAAGTCCTGGAATGGGAGCCAGTTTTTTTAATTTTTTCATTCATTTACCAAATATTTGTTGAGTTTCTGTCAGGTGCCAGGCACTCTTTTATGCAACAGTGAACAAAGTAGGCAAAAATGCTGCCTTTATGGGAGTTTACAGTCTAGTTAACCCAGGATTTTTACTGAAACAACTGCTATTTTTCTTGGCCAATACCTTACGTTAGGTCTTTCCTCATTTATAAGATTTTTTTTTTTTTAATTTTTTTAACATTCAATTTTGAGAGACAGGGAGAGACAGAGTGTGAGTGGGGGAGGGGCAGAGAGAGAGGGAGACACTCCGAAGCAGGCTCCAGGCTCTGAGCTGTCAGCACAGAGCTGAACGTGGAGCTCGAACTCACAGACCATGAGATCGTGACCTGAGCTGAAGTCGGACGCTTAACTGACTGAGCCACCCAGGCGTCCCCCCTCATTTATAAGATTATGAAATTGTACTAAATGGTCTGTAGTGTTTTCACTCGAAAAGTTTAATAATTTTGTTTTCTTGCTTCCATGCTTATTCAGTGTTTGTGCTGTTCCTCTCCTCTTTTTGTCTTATCCTCTTACAGAAATGACAGAAGAAGAACAGTTTGCTCTGGCTCTCAAAATGAGTGAGCAGGAAGCTAGGGAGATGAACAGCCAAGAGGAGGAAGAAGAGGAGCTCTTGAGGAAAGCCATTGCAGAAAGCCTGAATGTAAATATGCTATGTTCGAAAAGTTTGTGAGGGTTGATCAGAAGTTTATTTTTTGTTGTTTTTGTTTTTTGTTTTTTACTTCTGCAGTATTACAGTTGCATTAGGAACTCGCTGTAGTAGTTCATAAGGTTTTCAACTAACAAATATTTCCCATAATAATTTTAAAGTGTTTGTTGAATTGTTGGTGAATCCAATTTGAAGTGTTTTGTTAATTTAAATGAAAGAGTTTTCTTCCACCCCACAAGATTTTCAGTATATGGTTTAAGAGGATCATAGTAGTTGGCAGCTTCCGAAAAGAGTTACTAAGTCCCAAGAAACCAAAAGGAAGCAAGATGAGGTGCTTACTTCCCCTGTTTTTTGGGGAGAGCAAAGGCAATGAGAAACTAGAAGTGAGTTATGGAAAGAAAGAATGAGCAATTAAAATTTTTTCAAATAATGTTAAATTGTGATTTGAATATGTATAGTTGAAATTATATTAAATGTGAAGGTTATTTGCCAGTAGGAGGTCCTGAGCCATCCTTTATGTCATACATGTCTCTGTATTAGAAAAGGGTGTAGTATAGTGATCTAGTATAGCATTTTGCACATAGTAGGCATTCAGTACACATTGTAGAAGTCATTTGAATTGAGCATCTGCATTTTGGAAAGGAGAATCTCTTAGGGACAGTGGCCTCCCCATTTTGTCCTTCCTGTGACCCTTCATGTATAAGCTATTTTAATAATAAACCTGGTCTGGTGTGGGATCGCTTGTTTCAGAGTTGCCGGCCTTCTGATGCTTCTGCTACCAAATCTCGACCTCTGGCAACTGGACCATCTTCACAGTCCCACCAAGAGAAAACCACAGACTCTGGGACCACTGAAGGCATGTCTCCCTGTTCTGACTCCTCCCACTCATCAAGTATAACTATATCACAGGGATCTCATGCTGAGAGTAGATATACAGAAATGCCCCAAATCCCTTTGGTGTGGTATTAAAGAGGTTAAATCTGAAAGTAGTTGAGATCTCACTAATATCCAGCATACTTTTATCTCCAAGGAAGTCAACATTTGGTTAAACACAAAGAAGAGCCTTTTACCCACATTATGTAATTCTTGGTAAGTGATAACTTACCAAGCCCTCTTAATGAAGAACAGTTTGTCCTTAGCCCTACTTTTTCTCAAATACCTACAGGCATATGGCAGCTGGTACCTCCATCACTGTTTAAAGGCTCACATATCAGTCAGGGAAACGAGGCTGAGGAAAGAGAGGAGCCTTGGGACCACACTGAAAACACTGAAGAGGAGCCGGTCTTTGGCAGCTCAGGAAGCTGGGATCAGTCAAGCCAGCCAGTGTTTGAGAATGAGAACGTTAAATGTTTTGACAGATGTATTGGCCACTTGGCTGAGCACACACAGTGTGGGAAGCCACAGGAAAGTACTGGGAGGGGTTGTGCTTTTCACAAAGCTGCCCAGGGTAGGGGGGACACATCTAGGCACTGTCTGCTTACCCAAGCAGATGCCAAAGGTCTCGATGTTGGGGGCACTGTGCACTACTTCTGGGGTATTCCATTTTGCCCTGCTGGAGTAGACCCTAACCAATATACCAAGGTCATTCTCTGCCAGTTGGAGGTTTATCAGAAGAGCCTAAAAATGGCTCAGAGTCAGCTCTTTAAAAAAAAAGGGTTTGGGGAACCAGTGTTACCTAGACCTCCTTCTCTGATCCAGAATGAATGTGGCCAAGGAGATCAGGCTAGTGAAAAAAATGAAGACATCTCAGAAGATATGGGAGATGAAGACAAAGAGGAGAGGCAGGAGTCTAGGGCATCTGTCTGGCACTCAAAAACCAAGGATTTCCAAGAAAGCCCAATTAAAAGCTTGAAAGAGAAACTTTTGTTGGAGGAAGAACCAACAACCAGTCATGGTCAGGTAAGGGTCAGTGATGCTGTGATTAAGGATGATTTATTCACAAGTTAAACAAGAATTATAGCTATTTGTTCTTTTTGTGGTCTTTTTTCCTGATTTTAAAGTAACACATGCTCACTATGGAAAATTAGGAAAGTACGGGAGAGTGTAAGGAAGAAAAAAAATTATCCATAATCTCAGCGCCAAGAGGCAATCATCATTTCTGTGCATTTTAACATGTTATTTTTAAATTTTTCAACAAAATGAAGACTCTTGTGTATAAGCTTTATTTCTTTTCCCCACTTAATAGTTTATCTTAAATCTTTTCTGATTCATTAAGTGTATTTGAAAACATTGTTATATGGATGTGTCATAATTTATACTTTGTGTTTTAAAATTTTATTTTTTCTAAAAAGTTAAGTTTTTGAATAGATAATAATATTCACATGGCCCAGAATTCAAAAATATGTCAATGAAAAGTCTGTCACTTATCTCCTTCCCCAGCCAACCAGGTCCCTTCCCTCAAGTCAACCTATATTGCTAGCTTCCAGTGTATTCTTCTAAGATATTTTATGTAGTACCAGCAAATGAGTATACATACTCTTTTTCCATACTCTACACATTATTCTGCACCTTGCTTTTTTCATTGAAATATTTCTGAGATTGTTCCGTAATTGTACATAAGGAATTTCTTCCTTATTTTGGATGTGTAATACACTGTGTATGGATGAATTTTATCCAGTGCCCCTATTGGTTGACTTTTAGGTTTCTGATATTTTACAAACACTATTGCATTGATTACTCTTGTATGAAGATGTTTCATCCACATGGGAGATATTTGCATAATTTCTTGTAGATATAATTGGTGGATCAAAGGATATATGCATTTACAGTTTTGTTAGCTACTGCCAAATTGCCTTCCATAGATGTTGTATAAATTTACACTCACAGCAGTGTATGAGTACCAGCTTCCCTATAACCATACCAAATCAGTACTATTAGGACTTTTTGATCTTTGCCAATCTGAGGAATGAAATATACTATCTCAATACAGTCTTAAATTGCTTTTCTTTTATTGTGTGTGCAGTTGAAACCCATTTATATTTCCTCTTCTGGCTGTTTAGATTTTATGGGCATTTTTCTTTTTCAACAGTTTTTTTCTTGTTTTGTAGTCACCCTTTACATATTAGAGGCAGTGGTCCTTTTTAATAGGAAGGGTAGTTTTCCAGTTTATTTCCCCCCCCACATGATGGTATATTTTTTATTTTGCTTGTGGTGGTTTTCTATAATTTACCAAAAACAATCGCCTATTTGGGAACATTTAGGTTGCCTTTTCAGTTTTTTTTTCTGATATATCTAGATTGTATTATATATCAAAGCTTATATTCTATTTTTTTCTCTAGATATTATAAAAGCAATCATATAATTATAATATACATAGTTATGTATTATACACAATATATAATTATAATGTATAAACCGAAAGTTTAAATTTGGAGTATTCTTTTCTATGCGTATGCTGTTTGTTACTATTTTTATTTTTCGGCTCTCAGTTTTTGGTTTTGTTTTGCTGTTATCCTATTCTGTCTCTTATGATAAGAGTTCAAGAAATGGTTTTTTAGCTATGAGAAATTTCACAGCATAGTGTAGAGAACATGGATTTGCAGTTTGAATTTTGACTTTTGTGTTTTAGTAACTGTATATCTTTGAGCAAGCTATTTAACCCTTGTGAATCTCAGTTTTACATCTGTAAAATGAGAATAGTAATTCATGTCTTACAGTAGTTTTAATGATTAAGGTGAATTATGTAAAATGTCTAGTATGATGCTTAGGAGATTATAGGCACTCAGTAAGTGGTAGTTCTCTCTAAGGGACCAGAACAGCATTCATTGAGGGTACCTATGGGAATCATTCTTCCTCAGCAGCCTTCTTCATCCACATTCTGGCAAGATTGCTGTAAGGGAAGGGAAAGTATTTTTCTTAACAATTCTTCTAGTGACTTACCTCTTTTCCAAAGGAAAGTTAGATTGTGCTTGTGATAACATGTTTGTTTGTTAGTTCTTTGTAATTCAGAGATACTTCCCCTTAAGAGAATAAATTAGCTCTATAAATGAACATTTATTTATTGTATTTGTTGACTGATTGATTGTAATTCAAGTTGTTAGCTTCAAAATCCCAGGGACTAGGGGCGCTTGGGTGGCGCAGTCGGTTAAGCATCCGACTTCAGCCAGGTCACGATCTCGCGGTCCGTGAGTTCGAGCCCCGCGTCAGGCTCTGGGCTGATGGCCATGAGCCTGGAGCCTGTTTCCGATTCTGTGTCTCCCTCTCTCTCTGCCCCTCCCCCGTTCATGCTCTGTCTCTCTCTGTCTCAAAAATAAATAAAAAACGTTGAAAAAAAAAATTCAAAATCCCAAGGACTAGAGTTGTAGAACGTAGCCTTTTGTCAAGTTCTAAGGTTTGAAAGCAGTGACTTTGGAACAGCAGTGTATGAGTACCAGCTCAAGGATGATGGGGGCACTATAAAGACTGAAGTTCTCTAACTTCCCTGAACCTGGCCACCAAATACTATATATAGTAAGTACTATTTGGCCACAAGCTATCAAATCAAGCTAGTTTAATTAAAAAAGAAGACTTTATCTCGGAGTGCCTGGGTGGCTCAGTTGGTTGAGTGTCCGCCTTTGGCTCAGGTCATGATCTTGCAGTTTGTGGGTTTGGCCCCATGTTGGGCTCTGTGCTGACAGCTTGGGGCTGGAGCCTGCTTCAGTTTCTGTGTCTCCCTCACTCTGCCCCTCCCCCGCTCTCACTCTGTCTCTGTCTCTCTCAAAAATAAATGGGAAATGTTTTAAAAAAAAAAAAAAAAAAAGAGGACTTTATCATGAGGAAACAGGGTGCCTCATAAATTCTAAAACAGGATGGTAACTAAGCCTGGACAAGGTCTGGAATGTTATCTGTAATTTTTCTATATCTAATTGCTATATTGTGGTATCTGCTTCGTTTTTCTCCCTACATTTTGGCTTTCTTGGCTTCTCTTTCACAATGGTAGGTGGAAGACACTGATCCTACAGCTTCCAAACTTAAATGCAGGTTATAGGAGATTTATTCTCTTTCAGTTCCAATTTCAAATTCTAGGAAAGGACTTATGGCCCATTTGGGGTTAGTAGCCTTCACCAGCCCAGCTTACTGTGGCCTGATGTGTGGTCTGTGTCAAATTGTACAAGTGACTAAGTCCACTGCTATAATATAGTGGGAGGGGTGATGGACTGTCTTTAGCAAAAAAAGAGACCAGGCAGACAAACTAGTAAGTATCCATATAGTCACTGTCATTAACATTAATTTTAGAAATCACTTAGAACTGTTGAAAAATACTGAAAAGTTTAAAGAATAAAGTTGATAACATTCAGGGTCCTACCATCTAGTGATATACTCCTTCATCTTCTATACCTATTTTTGTACAGTGTCTATAAAATTATATTTTTGTATTTTTATGTTAACATTGTGTACACATTTTCTTATGATATTAAAATCATTTGTAGATTTCACTTTTTTAATGACTGCATAATAGTCTGGCTTATGAATTTATCATAATATTTTAACCCTTTTCATACTGCTAGATATTTTGGTTGTGATAAACATTTTTCTTAAGTAAAACTTTGTTCTATTTAAAATTAGTATCCTTAGGGGTAGGGAGCAAGAAAAATCCTGGGTTAAAGAGCTGTAAACATAAAAAAAGGTCTTGCTATTTATTGCCAAGTTGCGTTTTGGAAAGGTTGCTCAAACGTGTACTCCTTCCTTACAGTAATGTATGAGAATGCCTAGGTCAGTCTTGCCAACACAGAATAGGATCTGTAAAAAACAAAACAAACAAACTTGCAAATTTTATAGGCAAATAATGAAAATCTTAACAGTTGTAATTTTACCACTTGGTTTTTTGCTTTTAGGAACTGTGGGTAGAAAGAATTTACATGTTTATTAAACATTTTGTATTGATTATGACTTTGCTGGAGCTGCCGATATATGAGACTCCTTGGTTGATAGAGATAGCAAAAGATTTCTAGAAATAGGGACTTAAAAACATTCACTTTGAGGCAAATTGCTTTAGTATACATGAAGGTTTTAAAAGCTTTCGAATCAGGTAGCTAGTTTCTGGCATCACAGCAACAGTAGAGAGGTTGTTAGTGAAGATGGAAAGATCATCTTGATGGCCATACAGCTGGGAGGTGGAGGAGTAGTATATTGATGTGGTCGCTACTCTTTAGTGTCTGATCCTTAATTTTTCAGTCCAGATACTGGAATTTATTTTCCAGAAATGGCCAGATTATGTGGGGGTGTGAGAACTGATGTTGACAAGTCAAACTTCAAGCTGACTTGTACACCACATGACAGTTTGCTGATTTATTATGGAAGATAGATGTTTTTGGTGACCAGAATATTCAGGTTCACCGTCCATTGAGCCTTCTTCTAGGATGAAGGTATCTGGAAGGCTGAAAATAGTAATCAGAAAATAGTAATTTTAATGGATGATGCTACTAATGCCTGGTAACAGAAGACATTTCTAGAGTGACCAGATGACGTGTCTGTTAATTTTTACTTCCCAGGCCATGGTGTTGATGACACTGCTTGATTCTGAATTTTTGGATTTTTCTTTTTTAGATTCATATCACCCCTTTTTCATTAACATGTTATTTCTTCAGGCAGAATGCAGTGTCTTGATTAGGCTACAGCTTCCTTAAAGTTGTATTCATATCATGTGTCCCTGTTCACCTTGATTAGATTTGGGTATTCAAGTTTTGTTTGCTTATTTTGCTATGTTATTTTCATATTCTGGAAGAACCTCACTTTACCCCTATGTTCAGAATGCTGCCGCAGAGGTGTAAGTTTAGAAATTAAAAATGATTTATTGATGGGTGCCTGGGTGGCTCAATCGGTTTAGCCTCCGACTTTGGCTTAGGCCATGATCTCACAGTTTGTGAGTAAATTGCATTGGGCTCTCTGCTTTCAGCGTGGAGCCTGTTTCAGATCCTCTGTCCCCCTTTGTCTCTGCCCCTCCCCTGCTGGTTCGTCCTCTCTCGCTTGCTCACTCTCTCTCAAAAGAAATAAACTTGAAGAAATGATTTATTGAAATGACATTTTTGAGATTCTGTGTTGAAATGATTGTAGGAGTATTACTTGAGTAAACAATATAACAATAATGGTTAGAACATGGATTTTGGAGTCGGATTTCAGCTCCACTTTTGGCCAACTCTAATTTTGGGTAAATTATTTAACCTGCCAAAGTTTCACTTTCCTCATTTCTAAAATAATAGTTTCTGCCTCACAAGGTTCTTATGAGGATTAAAGGAGATAATGCATTTTAAAGTGATTTGCATAGGCTTGGCACATAATAGGCGTATAATAATTAAAAAAAAAACACTGAGAAAGGTAGATATGCTTTTAGTCTAAGGTAGAGGTGTAGGTATCTTTTAACTTAATTGCCTTGATTGATTCTGAAGCTCAAGTTTATTCAACTAGTCCTTCTAAGAGAGTAAAATCTACTAAATGGACACTAGGTGTCAGTATTTACCTTTTTAAATTTTTAAAAAAATTTTAGTAATCAGTGTTTCGTCACTACTGATTTCAAACAAATACTCAGGTGACTATTTATTGCTGTCGTATTTTAGTCCTTTTGTCAGTTCTGTTTAACCCTCATTTTTCATGATGATTGCATTCCTGATCATTGTACAGCTTTATCTTTCCTTTGAATGAAGTTTCATCTCAGCTATTTTCTGTTTTTTAGTATATTTTATCATTTGCCTGAGTGGTACAGAGATGCTTAGCTTGCTTAGGTTATTTATATCCTGTTAGGAGACCCTGAAAACTACAGCCAGTAGCTTTATATCTATTGGAAGAAGCCTTACAGCTCAGGCCCTTCTTCAGAAATTTCCCTAAGGCAGCTGTGCTCTTAGGGAAGTTTCTGTGCTCTTATGTGCACCTACATTTAATGAGTTGACATTTGTACCAACTTTATTAATCATAGAAAATAATCTTTTTTTAATCTAGTCCCTATTTGTTACATTTTTTAAGTTAAAATTTTCCTTAACATTTATTCATTTTTGAGAGAGAAAGACAGAGTGTGAGTAGGGGAGGGGCAGAGAAAGAGGGAGACACAGAATCCCAAGCAGGCTCCAGGTTCTGAGCTGTCAGCATAGAGCCCAACGTGGGGCTTGAACCCACAAACTGTGAGATCCATGACCTGAGCCAAAGTCCACAGCTTAACCGACTGATCCACCTAGGCGCCCCTTTTTTGTTACATTTCTTGAAAGATATCCCTGTAGCCAGATATTAAAATGATAGTGGCAGATTTGTAGCAAAAGGAACCTTTATAACCTTCCTGTTGGGATGTTCTGTTTTATGACCTGGTTGTACTTAGACTTCTTTTGCAGATTACATTGTTTTTTGCAACAGAATATGTCCATTGGAAACTGGGCTTTTCTCTGTATTTTCTCTATCACAACAAAAGCTTTATAATTTTTTTGATGTTATGTATTTAAAAAAATTTTTTTTAATGTTTATTTTTGAGAGAGAGAGAGAGAGAGAGAGAGAGCGTGAGAGAGTAAGGGGCAGAGAGAGGGAGACACAGAATCCAAAGCAGGCTCCAGGCTCTGAGCTGTCAGCACAGAGCCCGATGCAGGGCTTGAATGCACGAACCATGAGATCCCTGACCTGACCTGAAGTCAGATGCTTAACCAACTGAGCCACCCAGGCACCCTGTTATGAATTTTTTTTTAAGTTTACTTATTTATTTTGAGAGAGACAGTGCAAGCCGGGGAGGGGCAGAGAGAGACGGAAATGAGACAGAGGATCTGAAGCAGGCTGTGCACGCTAACAGCACAGAGCCCAATGCAGGGCTTGACCTCATGAACTGTGAGATCATGACCTGTGCCAAAGTCAGATGCTTAACCCACTGAGTCACCCAGACGCTCCTGTAATTGCTTTTTTGAAATCATAATTCATTTGACTCACAATTAATATTCATATGTCTTACATTTTACAAAGTACATCATACATATTTTTAAATTCTCACAATAATGCTCTGTGAGGTCGTCATTAATACCCGTTGTAAGATGAGGAAACAGATTGAGATGTGACTTATCCTAGATTACAGAGTTGATGTGTGATCCACTTGGGATCTAAAACCCAGTGTTCTCACTCCATAGGATGTGCTCTTTTTACTGAAACTTACTTATGTAAAATGTTTTATTCTTATAGCTAATTGCTGATTAATAGTGTTGAGCAATTAATTTTATTTTTTTAATAGAGGACAAACCAGTTCATCTGTGCCTATATATTTAGGATGTTATATATTTCTTTGCAGTCTTCCCAAGGGCTATTTGTTGAAGAAACTTCTGAAGAAGGAAACTCTGTACCTGCCTCACAAAGGTAAGTTTATATGTTGTTATGTGTCTGAATTCTCTGATGGTGCCAGAATAAGAGAGATGAACGACATTAGTGAGACTGTATAGGGACAGCTTGTCAGGGATCTTTTAGCTCCTTTATAAACACAAACCAAGAGAGATTATTATCTTCCAATTCTCAAATATGTATCTCATAGAAGTCTAGAATATTAGAGTGGAAGAGACTTTTTTTTTGTCCAGCCATCTTGGCTGATATCCCATTTATACCATTCCTGAATAGTGTTTACATTCTGCTACTCTTTTAACTATTCTAGCTTCCTATGCCAATTTGAAAGCTCTAGATTTTTTTAGTCCTTCTAGACCACCTGTCCTCTTTCTTTATTCCCTTATGCTTATTTTATCTGCATATTCAAATTGTATACATCTTTTAAGGCTATTCTTGAGACTTGTTTTTTATTATTCATATTATTCAGGTCACAGAGAATATGTGTCACCTTCACTTCCTGTCCTTTGCCACTTTTAATCTGTCTTTCATTTTTTCCTTAAATTGCTGTGTTTGTATTACCTCCTCAGTTATTCTTGCTGATTGATTGATTGATGGGGTTACCTTCTTAAGTTTTCTCACCTTAATAATATATAGTGGTTGATTGGTTACAAACTGCATTATCAACTGGATCAGGTTTTCAATTACTTTTCCCTTTTATCTGGTAGTTGACCTTTGGGGATTACTGTAGAGCTTAATTTTGTGTTGAATGACCTTCATCTCTCATGTGGAAGTTGAGGCGCTATTACCATTTGCTGTAATTTGGTGGTGGTTCTTGGGCTTTTGGTTAAGTTGATAGTAGGAGATATTTCTTCCTGAGTTGAAGAATAATGTTTTTGGTTTGATTCTCCTGCTGTTAAGACAATTTTGGAAGTGGTTTTAACTGGAGCAGGCCTTCTGCTTCTGGCAGGTCCCTGTGCTTTGTTGTGGTGAGCCTTGTGCAGAGCAGATGTAAGTTTTAATAAATGATTATATGCTTTGTCACCAGGAGAGAGTTGGAATTGCAGGCAATGTGGTTTGACTTCAAATTGATTAGCCCATTTTATAAATGTCAGCAAATTGTTTTGTGATGGACCCTTTGAATAGAGCCCTAATGTTACCTGCAGAGTAAACTGTGTCTGGCTGGAGTTTATAACAAATGTTACTAGATGTTTTATTTAGAGAGAGAAATCACTTGTGGTTTCCTATTAGGATTTAGTTATTTATCATGGACCAGTGATGGTTAGTCTCTCTTCTCTGTGGTTCTTGGTTGATGTCGGGTTGTATGTTTTTAAGCGTTCTCTTGCATACTTGATCAAACGATCATAAAGCTCTGTGAAGCATGAGGAGGGTAGCTCAGGTGCTCAGATTTCTCATCCATGTGTTCCTGTGTCAGAAGGAGATTACACTCCATGGACAAGCAGGATAAACTAGAAGTTTGATGGGAGTGATTCATAATTATGTTACTCTCAGAAGAGCTTTTCAACTTGTATGGGCAGGTCTTTACTATAGGGCAGTTTGGAATTACATTTTTTTTGTTGGTTGGAAAAAGCCACATCTTGAGATAAAGAGGAAATTTAACTGCAAGGTGAGGGAAAAGATAGTGTGTTGTTAGGAGAATCTCCATATTTTCTCTTATGAGTTTACAAATCTCTAACCTTCAGAAGGCTGAGATGGAGGCTATAAAACACCATTGACATTCTTACATTGGAGTGGAGTTTTTGTCTTCCTTGGTATTCACAGATAGTCCTTACCCTTCAACTTTCCTTTGTAAAGATTCCAAAAGGGGGTTCTTTTGGTTCAGTGATTTCACTGCAACCAGAGTTGTAAGCATGTTTGTTTTCCCCATTTCTGACCTGGAGTTTTCACTACCAATTCCTTGCTCCCCTGTTGTGCAAGTGGTATCAGATGGCAGGTATAGATTACCTGTGGCCTTGTAAATGACTCACCATTGCTTTTGGCCTTGTGTTCTAATTTGGTTCACTGGGATTCACTTAAGGTTTGATTCTTTTTCAGCATTGCTGCTTTGACCAGTAAGAGAAGTTCAGTCCTTATGCCAGAGAGTTCTGCAGAGGAAATCACTGTGTGTCCTGGTAAGCACTTCACTGATTTTACTCAATCTGATCCTTAGCTATCTTACCTTTTTGTGCCAATTAATTTTTCTGACTTTTCCAGCCCATTCTCAGGAGGTTTATGTGTGATTGATATATGTGTGTATATCTCCTCCATATGTATATACATATACATATATATATACACACACACACATATATACACATATATATACACACACATATATGCACACACATACACACATACATATATGTACGCACTCACTTTTTTAATGGACATTGGCTCTGATTCTTAATCTTCACTTAGAGCTATTTTAGTTTTGAAATTAATATGGCTCTTTTGTCTACTTGTTTGCTTACCAGCCTCATCAGATATGGCAGCAAAACATCAGGAATAGCATTTAACTGTACATTGAGAGGCAAGAGGACTTTATATTTTGGTTTATGGGTTCTCCAAATTGGACTTGCCTCAAATATGCCTGTCATTAAACAGATTTTTCTCAGAGCCTTTTACTAATTTTATATGCCATTTACTCATTGCAGAGGGAGTCCAGAAATTGAATTTTGTGTACAGTTCTGTCATTGACTTATTTTTAATTTCAGATAAGACATTTAACCTAGTTAAGCACTGTACTTTGCTTTTTGTTAATTGTAGAGATGAAAACACATGGGGTACCTTACTTTAGGTACAAGAGATGTTCATTCAAGGTTGTACATGAATAGATTTTGACATACAAAATCATTTTTTTTTGCTTTAATTGTAGCAAACTTTTATTAAAATTTTTTTTGCTAATGGGATTTTATTTATTTTAATTGAAGTATAGCTAACATACAATGTTACACTAGTTTCATGTGTACAACTTGTGATTTGGCAAATTTATACATTATGCTGTGGTCACCACAAGCATAGCTACCATCTGTCACCCTGAAGCACTTTTACGGTACCATAGACTGTATTCCCTGTGCTGTACTGGTTATTCATTCCATAACCGGAAGCCTGTATTTCCCACTCCCCTTCACCCATTTTGCCCATCCCCCCGCCTTGGTACATAAAATAATTTTTTTTTTTTTAATTTTTTTATTAAAAAAAATTTTTTTTTTCAACGTTTTTTATTTATTTTTGGGACAGAGAGAGACAGAGCATGAACGGGGGAGGGGCAGAGAGAGAGGGAGACACAGAATTGGAAACAGGCTCCAGGCTCCGAGCCATCAGCCCAGAGCCTGACACGGGGCTCGAACTCACGGACCGCGAGATCGTGACCTGGCTGAAGTCGGACGCTTAACCGACTGCGCCACCCAGGCACCCCGGTACATAAAATAATTTTAAATGAACTAAGATACCCATTATCTAAGGGAACTCTTGAGCTGAATCATTGTATAATATGAAAAATTACTTTGTGATAATGAGCCACTACTATTTAAGGAATTTGTTTTAGCTTATATTTTCTTGTTTTGCCTTTCTTAAAAGTGGGACCCACTACATTTATCAGTAACCTCATTCATGTGAGATTGAGGGACTTCCTATCAATGTTTAAACTCTTTGGGCAGTAAGATAACCTATCAGGGTCAGAGAGACACATAGTTTCTTATTTTGGTTTCTTTCAACTTTTTTCTTTAGAGACTTAAACTTAGTTTACACATTATTCTAGGAAAGACCTATAAACATTTATAAACATTTGGCAGCATATCATAAAGGCCTTTCTTATTTTTAAAGTTTAATTATGTTGTTTTTTATTGAAAGTGGTTTCTTAATTCTTATAAAATGTATTTGGATTACTGCCTAATAATACCCACTGAGAGACCCCACTACCAAGTGCTCTGATTTTGGCAGGAGCACTCAGGGATGCTGTGCTATCTTTGTGAAAAGAAAACTTTACCCTGCTTTGTCTTGGATTGCTGATTCATGCCATCCCATTGGATGTATGTGTGTATCTCCTCCACATATGTGTGTGTACATATACATACACACCCACTCAGTGTGTTTAGGATGATGGCATGTGATGTCACCTTAGGATCTTGCAGGAGGAACCTTATAAATACAATAATTTTGAAAGCCCTGGTTAATGAGAGGGAAAAGCATGCCCTTCAGTACTGAGGTTAGATAACTTTTATGATCATGACTTGCTGTCATTAGCTTGCTAATTAAGTCCAACTGTTTGCTGACATAAACCACTTCTACATGAGATTGTAAAAGGTTTTCATTACATTACTGTTCCTTTTGCTAAGAAAGTATAACTACTTCTCCATGGAGCCAGATTCCTGAATGTCTTTGTAAATGTATAATTTAGAAGCTATGCAACTAGATTTTCTGGAAAATTTGAGTTCTGGATGTTTTCTAAATGAATGAAATACAGATTGAGTGTTGTAGTTCATCTTACCTTTTTTGTGTTGTCCTATATTTCTGACAGTTCCAGGGATCTGATATTCAGAATTATCACATCTTTTTAGAGTTACTCACTTTGTTGAAGAAGCAGGATTATAGCCTTATGCCTATATTGTATATGCTCCTAGCATTGTTTATTTCTAAAGAGCTAATGCTGTCTTGTCTTTATAGTTGAATATTTCAGCCATCTACAGAAAGCTTAATTAAAGACTTCTTATCATTACAGTAGTGCAAACAATGAGTAGCTCTGATTTTTTTTTAGCAGACTGAATGTCTTTTCTGGTACTCTCAAGGAAACTTGGCAAAGAAGTTTCTTTCTTTCTTTTTTTTTTTTTTTTGGTTTTATTAAACAATTCATGAATCGGGCAGCATCTCATCTAGCAAGTAGAGGGGGGTCCTGACAAAGAAGACTTTGAAGTTTATGCACTGTAAGCCTTTTCCCATGAAGGTAATAAAATCTGTGTGTGTGTTCATGCATATTCATTTTTCAGAGAAAAATTATAAGGTATAGAAGTATAGTTAACACTAGAAATGTGTTTAATCCCTCTTTGATGATTGAGAAGATAACCTTAGTATTTTATAGGTACTTTATTTGCCCAATATTGGCCATTATATTTGTGAAGAACATAAGTATCAGTTAGATGTACAGTGCTTGCAGTGTAGATAAGAGAGAACTTACTGGATTTGTATTCTGGGATAAGTTTCTTTTTCAGATTTGTTGTCCTTTTTTGACATAGAGGTACTGTTATTTTGTTATATTAAGTGATAAGTGTCTCCACCAGAGGTTGGCAGACTTTTTCTGCAAAAGACTAGAGAGATATTTTAGGCTTTATGGGATAAACTACTCATCTCTGCCATTGAAACTACTCAGTACTACCATTTTAGCACAAAAGGAACCATAAAATACAAAGAAGAATGTGTGTGGCTGTGTTCCAATAAAACTTTATTTACAAAAACAGGAGGCTGGCTGATTTTGGGCCATGAGCTATAGTTTGCTGACTCCTGAACTAGACTATGAGGGACCCCATCTTATATCTCCATGTTGCTTATAGCCTGTACAGTGCCTGGAACTTGTTGTTCATAAATATTTGTTGAGTTAATGTTGAACAAATAGATGCTGCCTAAAAAATATATTAAAGAAAGGCATATTTTTGCCTAGAATGTCTTTTCTGTTTTTGCTCCCAATTTTTGTCTTCTCTAATCATCCCTTTAACCTTAGAACTAACATTGGCAATTTTTTGTTTTCTGTCAAAATAAATACATTTTAAAAACAGAACTATGCTGAAAAGAAGCCAGGTGGATTAACTGGTGAATGGATAAACAAATTGTGATACATCCATACAGTGGAATACTACTACTCAGTAGTAAACCGGAATGAACTACTGATATGTAACAAAATGAATGCTTTTCAAACACATTATACTAAATGAAAGAAGTCAGACACAAAAGATGGCATACTGTAGGATTTCATTTATGTGACATTCTAGAAAAGGGAAAACTATAGGATTGTAAAGTAGATTGGTCATTGCAAGGAGCCAAGCAGTGGGGAATTCACTGCAAAGGGGTACATAAGAACTTTTTGGGTGCTTAGAAATGCTTTATAACTTGATTTTGGTGGTTACATGGTATAAATGATACCATGTATAAATTGTATACATTTGCCAAAACTCATCAAACTGTATACTGAGAATTGGTGAATTGTTTTATGTAAATTGTGCCTCAATAAAGCTTTAAGAAGAGGGGCGCCTGGGTGGCTGAGTCGGTTAAGCGGCCGACTTCAGCTCAGGTCATGATCTCGTGGTCCGTGAGTTCGAGCTCTGTGTCAGGCTCTGTGCTGACAGGTCAGAGCCTGGAGCCTGTTTCAGATTCTGTGTCTCCCTCTCTCTGACCCTCCCCCGTTCATGCTCTGTCTCTCTCTGTCTCAAAAATAAATAAACGTTAAAAAAAAATAAATAAAGCTTTAAGAAGAAACAAACTAGATCTGTATTACCACTGCGGTATTATACCCTAAGCTTAAGGGGAAATAGGTGTTTGTTTTTTTAAGTATGAAAATATAAAATGGAAATTAATGACTTTTTAACTTTTTAAATTACAGAGACACAGCTAAGTTCTTCCGAAACTTTTGACCTTGAAAAAGAAGTCTCTTCAGGTAGCAGAGAGATCCTGGATGAAGTAAGAATAATAATGGCAGATAAGGAGGTGAATATTCTGTATAATTTTTCTTAGTGTTTTCTTTCTCCAGCTAGTCCTCTCTCTGATGCAGCATTAACTTGGCTGGAAAGATTTAAGTGACAGAAAGTTGTAGTTTTGGGGATACTTATGTCAGAGGGAGATTCTTACACTTCAGTTCAGCACTGTTTTAAAATACGAGTAGTCACCATTTCTTGATTTCTTAATATGCTTTATTATTTTCTATTACAGATGGGGAAACAGAGGCTTAGAATGTTTAAGTCATTTGCTCATATTCAATATGTTAATAATGGTAAAACTAGAATTTAAACACCGATTTATCTCCAAAGTCTGGGATATTTCTGTTAAATTACTGATAAGTAACAGAAATGAACAATCTTAGAAAAAGTCACTGTATTTATATTATGATGTAACTTTCAGTCCTAATTTCTAGATGTGATCAGAAATGCAAAGTCAGGGGGCACCTGAGTGGCTCAGTCGGTTAAGTGTCTGACTTTTGATTTTGGCTCAGGTCATGACCTCATGGCTCGTGAGTTTGAGCCCTGCATCAGGGTTCTGCTCGCTCTCTCTCTCTCTCTCTCTCTCTCTCTCTCTCAAAATGAATAAATAAACTTTAAAAAGAAAAAAGAAATGCAAAATCAGGATAGCAGCATGAAAAAATAAGCAAATCTTTATTTGTTGTATTAAATTTCCTAACTTCACATATCTGGTATCAGCCGTAGAGATGAATGATACAAGTTCATCCTTCTTTTATTACTATTATTATTTTTTGAGAGAGAGAACTAGCACATAAATGGGGCAGGGGGCGGGGCAGAAGGAGAGAGAGAGAGAGAGAGAGAGAGAGAGAGAGAGAGAGAGACAGGGAGAGAGACTCTTAAGCAGGCTCTGCACTCAGTGTTAAGGTTGATGTGGGGGTCAGTCCCACAACCCTGGGATCATGACCTGAGCCAAAATCAAGAGTTGGACGCTCAACCAACTGAGCCACCCAGGTGCCCTACAAGTTCATACTTCTAATTAAGATTTTCAGTATATATTTTTCATATTGAGTCTGATGAAGTAATTTACCAAGAATTTAAAAAATTTTAGAATCTTTAAAATCTGTTGCTCTGTAAAGCACCCTGAGAATTAAACTAATTTTTCTATGGATAAATATTTCGTTACATTTGTGTATGCTATCTTATCCTGAGCATTAAAAAAAAAAAAAGTTTCATTCTCTTACTCCTTTTTATAGTCTAGGTCTTTTGAAAACAGTTTTTACAATAGAAAGTAGATCCCTTCCCTGGTCTCTTCATTGCAGGTAACTGGGTAGAAATTCTGCTTTCATGAATCATGCACACTGTGTGGTTCCCTGCAACCTGATCTGTCACACCTGACAAAGATTCCCTGATGCTAGTGGTGGTAGGAAAGATGGTGACAATCTCTGCAACAGAGTGACCTAAGGACAGATCCTGCTAGAGAATGTCAAAATGGCTTCCCAGGGAGGGACCAGAACCTTGTAAATAGGGATGGAGAACAGAGTGATACTAACAGAGTCATTTAACTACAGAAGAAGCCCTACAGTCCTTTTGTTTATCAAGGCTGATTTCTTATCCACCTGTGACTGCAAAGGAGACTGTTCTTTGGGGCAAAGAGTGCAACCCCTATTTAGGATTTATAGTCTGCACCGCTACACATCAAATGGATAGAGGTGTATGTATGGCCTTTCTTATATCGGATGTCCTCTTTTCGGTGTTGCTATTTGCTGGTATCTATAGATGTCTATAAATAGCCTTAGAAATTTCTATTAAAAAATGTTAGAGATACTGTAGTTTTTACCCAATCACTTACTAGTTACAAGTTGCTTATTAGAAAGGTAGAATCTGAACATTTTATGAGCACAAAGATAGTATCAGAATGGGTGTAGTCCCTTACTCTTAGAATCTGTGTAGAGGTTCATTTGTCCTAAAATTTCTTGTTTATTGGAAGGTGGTATGGTGTAGTGCAAGGAGCTTTGAGCATTGGACTTAATTGTTTTATTCATTTCGTATATTTGACAGATACTATAGTTTGTGTACTGTGTGCCAGTCATTGTTTTAGACTCTTGAGATACAAAGATAACAACAACAAAAAAACAGTCGCTTCTCTCAAAGGGTCCTGGTGGTAAGGGAGGAAATAGACACATAGATAATTTTAATGTGGTCTGACAAATGTAATGATAGAGATGCCCAGGGCATTAGGGGAACATAGAAGAAGAATGCTTTTTTGAATTTCAGTTCTTCATATGTAAAATGGAGACAAAAAAGAACCTATTTTACTGGGTTGCTCTGAAGATTAAATTAGATAAAGAGTATAAAACACATAGTAGAGATTTGGCACAAGTAGAAGTATGTATGTGGAACCAGTTATTATTTTACTGCTTTGTAATATATTGTGGCTGTTCAGGGATACTAACTTACTAATGACAGAGAATTGCTCAAAAGTATTTATTTGGAATACCACGGCAGAACTGTAATCCTTGATTTGACTTCTTGCAGTGGTCAGATTCCTTTGGAAATAGTATTTTCTGAATATCTTGCCTGAGAGAACCCCTTGGTTGGAGTTTCAGATAGTCTTTTCTCAGAAATGTTAATAGAAGTTATTCAGCATCAAACAGTTGGTGTAGTCAGTTGGTTTTTAAGTAAACTGTGTTGAGTCCTATGGAAAGAGGGGAAAGATCTAACTAAACAGCTTTCTGTTTAGATAAACTGGATGGGGGAGTGGGAGGGAGTTGGTGACTTGTAGGACGTACTTTTATTTTCACTTGGTTCATTTCTTGAAGTGAGATTTCTTTTGAGGCCAGAAGGTAAGGGCTAACCTTTAAGTGATCAAGATTCAGTGTCCAAGTACCTTGTTTGAGAAATGACTGGGTAGTATTTTAAAAGGAGTAGAGGCAGCTCTTCAGAGACTGAATCCCTGACTACACAGCCCTAATAAAACCTGCCTCGCTTATATGTTTTCCTCTTGAGATTCCTCCATTGTAGTTAATATTTAAATAGAACTTTTAAATGGTGCTGAAAAAAATCTTCCTTTATATAAAAATGTTCAGAAACCTTCTGGGTTGCCTATGAATGTGATTGGAAATGGTATTGTATTCACAATAAGACAATAATAGACTACTCCCTCTTGAATACATTAATAGTTGAAGGTACATTCTGTGCATTTTACAGAGCTGGTGATGAATACAAAGGAGTGTTAGTGCTGGGTGTGAGCACCAGTGACATTCATGTCATATAACATTTCTGTGCTTAGTGAACTTTAGAATGCCAAGTAACTACTCAATTGCCATTAACTTTCAGTAACTCAAAACTACTTGCAAGTTTTAGAGTATATTGATTTTTCTCCCTTCTGTTCAAATGGCTTTGCATGCATAAGACAACTTTTCAGTGTAAGATTTATGAACAGAGGAACCTGGGTTTCTGAGAAGCTAAGTGACTAAGCTTGGAATAAATGACATCCAGAACTTCCAGACACAGTTGGTTCTCCCCACCTTTTAGAGAAGAATAATAGAACCAGATAATCTCCCAATAGTTGGGAGGGTCAGCTTCCAGAAACAAAGTAGAGGGGATGCTTTTTTGCTTTTGCCAAAATATGCTATAATGGAAATACTAAAGTTTTGATGCCACACAAGCCCGGGTTCAAGTCTAGATTGGCCACTTCCTAACTTTGTGATCAGCAAGCAGGTTACTTTATCTTTCAAACAAATCTCAATTTCCTCTTCTGTAATCCTGGAGCTAGTGATACCTCTGCCAGTTGGGTTGTGAGAGACAGGTATGGAAAATCCTTGCCCAGGCCTAGTATAGAATATGAACTCAACCACTGTTAGTTCTTTTTCTTGTTTCTTTTTTCACCCTTTCACAGTATGTCTTTTCAAGTAAAAAGGCAGGTGTGTTGAAAAACAACATTTTCTGGCAATTGTAGAAACTGTTTAACTTGGTATTTAGATGGCCTGTTTCCCTCTGTTGGATCTCATTCACAGGCAGTAGATTTTAAGGGTGGCCTAAATCAAAACAAAACAAAACAAAACAAAACAAAACAAAACAAAACAAAACAAAACAAAACGAAACCCAGTTGCCTCGGAGCTCAAATTATCTACCTGTTGCAGTTTTGGTCCTTGTACCAGAAGAGGGTTTATTTTTTTTCCCATAGTAAGGCATAATAACAGCCCAGGTGTTCCTTGCTCTTAAGTGGAAGCAGTGGCTGGCTATGCAGGACAGTTTCACATTGATTGGTTAGGACATGCTGTCCTTTGAAGCAAGTGTTAGGCAGTAGTGCTGCAGTGCTCACGCATACTGTTGAATTAATCGCTGCAGAGTTCTTGGATCTGACCTGTAAAGGTAAAATAAAACTGCCTCTCAGAGACACTGGCAACTGTAGGAAAAATGGTGATTATAAAACATTGAGAGGAATAAGAGAAAGAAGGTATAAGAATGGCTTTGACAGAATTGTTTTAATGACTTTTATTTGACCATTCTTAAATATTTGGGTCTTAGTTCTATTTCCTCTTTTGATCCAGAAGTTACAGATAAAACAGAAGAGGTGGTATATCTTACTGGTCTAAGGTGAGGCCTAGCTCTTAAATTTTAGTTATGCTCCTTTAGAACTCTCCTTTCCTAACTGCTTATGTCTGAAGTCACTTGCAATGCTCACAGTTCTTTATGACATTGAAAAAGTTTCTTTGAGATGCTGTTGATAAGCATACTGACTTAAGAGCATGAGAGAGAGAATGCCCTCAGATTTTGGAGCCAAATAGTCCTTGATTTGAATTTCAGCTCTGCCTCTTATTTGTTCTCTAACTTTGGGCAAGTTGCTTTACTGTTTTGGACAGTGCTTTCTTCATGTGTAAGAAAGATGATGTTAATACCTTTGTAAGATTGCTATGAGGCTTGAGTATTACATGCAGAGTGCTTAGCATATAGTATGCGGGCACTGAATAAGTATTAACTATATTAGTGTATCTCCCAATCTTCAGACCTGAATTTGGCAAACTGATTGGTATTTTCTTAGAAAGTAAATGAAATATGGGATGGACTCCCTTGCAGTTCTGTGAAGGAAAAGATATTTTAGAAAGTAAAGTTTTTATAGTTGCCATTTGTTATTTTCTTCAGGTTGATAACAGGGAAAATGCTGAGAAGGAAATAGCTATTTCTACTGTCTCATCCAGTACCCAGGTGTCCTGCCCACTATGTGACCAAGACTTTCCACCCACAAAGATTGAGCGACATGCCATGTACTGCAATGGAATAGGGCAAAGTACAGGTAAGACTTACCAGGATTTATCAAACTTTTCTTTGCATGATAGTTTTGTAATCCTCTATAATACAGTACAGGAAAAACTTCCTCAAAGTTAAAGTTGTTGGATTTGTCTTTTTCTCTTTCCCATATCTGTTCTTTATTTCTTTGGCAGGTATGGTCTTTTGTTGCACATACTTAGGAGAAAGGGAGGGGAAAAATCTTTCATCTTGGTATAGGTGGGCCAAAAATCAGTGTGATGCCATGGACCTTCCATTTCATCTTTTATATTCAAATATTGAGATTCCATGGAGCTTGAGGAATTAAGTTCTAGGGTTGCCTGTTTTTTTCAAAATTGAAGTGTAATTTACACAATGTTATAAGAGTTGCCTGTTGTTTTTTTTTTTATTCAAAATAAATCCCTTGTGGGGTTTATTTATGTGTGTAGAAATTCTAACTAAAAACAGAAGCCAAAAAGTATCCCTCATTTCTGTTCATGTGCTATATGTCTCTGCTGTATCACCCTGGAACCATTGGTTACCTCTTGAAGACTACATCAAAAACCTTAGTTTTGGTGCAGTGTGAGATACTGACCAAGAGAATCTGCTTGTTGATCACAGTCCATTACCATCCCCAATCCTGCCTTTCTGTCTAAGCGTGTTGCACTTCTTAGTCCCACTTGATTCCCATAACTTGGAAGTATTTAGTCTGAAATTGTATAATTGTGAAGTATTTTATAAGGTAGGAATTCCAGGAAGGAAAGGCACATGTTATTTAATTTTTCCGATATAACACACTTTTTATTTATTATGTAAGGAAGTACCTAAACTTATAAACTTATAATTAAATAAGTTTGTAGATTTTTCTGATTATAAAGTAGTACATGTTCATTGTAATAATAATTGTTTATACTTATTTGTTAAAACTTTTTTTTAAATGTTTATTCATTTTTGAGAGACAGAGAGAGACAGAGTGTGAACAGGGGAGGGGCAGAGAGAGAGGGAGATACGGAATCCAAAGCAGGCTCCAGGCCCTGAGCTGTCAGTACAGAGCCTGAGGTGGGGCTCGAACTCATGAATAACAAGATCATGACCTGAGCTGAAGTTGGAAGCTTAACCAACTGAGCCACCCAGGTGCCCCATATTTATTAAATACTTAAAATGAGTCACATACTACTTACATAAATGGGACCATGCTATAGTATATATATTATTCTATAACTTGCCTTTTTTTATTTAGCAGTAAATTTAGATCTTTCCATGTACAGATATGCTTTTTATATAGTGGACATCTCACCATCTGTAAAATTTTCTGTTTTGCTTTTTCTACTTACTAGCATAAAATTTCCCCCATGTCACTAAAGTTACATGTGTATATATATGTATATATGTGTATATATATATATATATATTTTTTTTATTTAATTAATTTATTTGTTTACTTATTTACATCCAAGTTAGTTAGCATATAGTGCAATAATGATTTTAGGAGTAGATTCCAGTGATTCATCCCCTATGTATAACACCCAGTGCTCATCCCAACAAGTGTAATCCTTAATGCCCCTTACCCATTTAGCCCATCCCCCCACCCACAACCACTTCAACAACCCTCAGTTTGTTCTCTGTATTTAAGAGTCTCTTATGTTTTGTCCCCCTCCTTGTTTTTATATCATTTTTGCTTCCCTTCCCTTATGTTCATCTCTTTTGTGTCTTAAATTCCACATATGAGTGAAATCATATGATATTTGTCTTCCTCTAATTTTGCTTAGCATAATATCCTCTAGTTCCATCCACATAATTGCAAATGGCAAGATGTCATTCCTTTTGATTGCCAAATAATACTCCATTGTGTGTGTGTGTGTGTGTGTGTGTGTGTGTGTGTGTGTGTGTGTATATGTATATATATATATACACACACATACACCCCTCATCTTTATCCATTCATGTGTTGATGGACATTTGAACTCTTTCCACACTTTGGCTACTGTCGATAGTGCCGCTATAAACATCGAGGTGCATGTGTCCCTTCAAAACAACACAGCTGTATCCCTTGGATAAATACCTAGTACAGTTGCTGGGTCGTAGAGTAGTTCTATTTTTAACTTTTTGAGGAACCTCCATACTGTTTTCCAGAGTGGCTGCACCAGTTTGCATTCCCACCAGCAGTGCAAAAGGGATCTCCTTTCTCCGCACCCTCACCAACATCTCTTGTTGCTTGAGTTGTTAATTTTAGCCATTCTGACTGGTGTGAGGTGGTATGTCATTATGGTTTTGATTTGTATTTCCCTGATGATGAGTGATGTTAAGCATCATTTCATGTGTTGGTTGGCCATCTGGATGTCTTCTTTGGAAAAGTGTCTATTCATGTCTTTTGCCCATTTCTTCACTGGATTATTTGTTTTTTGGGTGTTGAGTATGCTAAATTCTTTATAGATTTTGGATACTAACCCTTTATCTGATATGTCATTTGCAAATATCTTCTCCCATTCTGTCGGTTGCCTTTTAGTTTTGCTGATTGTTTCCTTCGCTGTGCAGAAACTTTTTATTTTGATGAGGTCCCAATAGTTTATTTTTGTTGTGGTTTCCCTTGCCTCCGGAGACATGTTGAGTAAGAAGTTGCTGCAGCCAAGGTCAAAGAGGTTTTTGCCTGCTTTTTCCTCAAGGATTATGATGGCTTCCTGTCTTACATTTAGATCTTTCATCCATTTTGAGTTTATTTTTGTATATGGTATAAGAAAGTGGTCCAGGTTCATTTATCTACATTTTGCTGTCCAGTTTTCCCAACACCCATTTGCTGAAGGGACTGTCTTTATTCCACTGGATATTCTTTCCTGCTTTGTCAAAGATTAGTTGGCCATACATTTGTGGGTCCATTTTTGGGTTCTGTCTTCTGTTCTATTGATCTATGTGTCTGTTTTTGTGCCAGTATCATACTGTCTTGATGATTATAGCTTTGTTATACATCTTGAAGTCCAGGATGGTGATACCTCCAGCTCTGGTTTTCTTTTTCAACATTACTTTGGCTATCCAGGGTCTTTTTTGGTTCCATACACATTTTAGGATTGTTTGTTCTAGCTCTGTGAAGAATGCTGGTGCTATTTTGATAGAGATTGCATTGGGCAGTATTGACATTTTAACAATATTTGTTTTTCCAATCCATGAGCATGGAATATTTTTCCATTTTTTTGTGTCTTCTTCAATTTCTTTCATAACCTTTCTATAGTTTTCAGTGTATAGATTTTTCACCTCTTTGGTTAGGTTTATTCCTAGGTATTTTATGGTTTTGGTGCAATTGTAAATGGGATTGGTTCTTTGATTTCTCTTTCTGTTACTTTATTAGTGGTGTATAGAAATGCAACCAATCTCTGTGCATTGATTTTATATCCTGTGACTTTGCTGAATTCATGGATCAATTCTAGCAGTTTTTTGGTAGAATCTTTTGGGTTTTCCATATAGAGTATCATGTCGTCTGCGAAGAGTGACAATTTAGCTTCCTCCTTGCCAATTTGGATGCCTTTTACTCTTTTATGTTGTCTGATTACTGAGGCTAGGACTTCCAATGCTATGTTGAATAACAGTGGTGAGAGTGGACATCCCTGTTGTGTTCCTGACCTTAGGGAGAAAGCTCTCAGTTTTCCCCCGTTGAGGATGATATTAGCGGTGGGTCTTTCATATATGGCTTTTATGATTGAGATATGATCTTTCTGTCCCTAGAAGGTTTTTATCAAGAAAGGATGCTGTGTTTTGTCAGATGCTTTCTCTGCATCTATTGATAGGATCATGTGGTTCTTGTCCTTTCTTTTATTGATGTGATGTATCCCATTGATTGTTTTGTGCATATTGAACCAGCCCTATATCCCAGGTATAAATCCCACTTGGTCATGGTGAATAATTCTTTTAGTGTATTGTTGGAACCCATTGGCTAGTGTACTTTGTTGAGGATTTTTGTATCCATGTTTGTCAGGGAAACTGGTCTGTAGTTCTCTTTTTTAGTAAGGTCTTTGGGTTTTGGAATCAAGATAATGCTGGCCTTATAGAATGAGTTTGGAAGTTTTCCTTCCATTTCTATTTTTTGGAACAGCTTCAAAAGAATAGGTGTTAACTCTCTTTAAAAGTGTGGTAGAATATATCTGTTAAGTCCATCCAGTCCAGTGTATCCTGCAAAGCCTTTGTTTCCTTGTTGATTTTCTGTTTAGATGATCTGTCCATTGTTGTAAGTGGGGTCTTGAAGTCCCATATTATTTATGGTATTATTATCAATGAGTTTTTCTGTATGTTTGTGATTAATTTATATATTTGGGTGCTCTCACATTTGGGGCATAAATGTTTAGAATTGTTAGATCTTGTTGGATAAACCCCTTAATTATGATATAATGCCCTTCTTCATCTCTTGTTACTGTCTTTATTTTAAAATCTAGATTGTCTGATATAAGTATGGCTGCTCCAGCTTTCTTTTGCAACCATTAGCATGATAGATGGTTCTCCATCCCCTTACTTTCAATCTGAAGGTGTCTTTAGGTGTAAAATGGGTCTCTTGTCAATAGCATATAGATGGATCTTGTTTTCTTATCCATTCTGTTACCCTATGTCTTTTGATTGGAACATTTAGTCAGTTGACATTTAGAGTGAGTACTTAAAGATATGAATTTATTGCCATTGTGTTGCCTGTAGAGTTGGAGTTTCTGGTGGTGTTCTCTGGTCCTTTCTAGTCTTTGTTGCTTGTGGTATTTTTTGTTTTGTTTCATCTTTTCTCCCCTCAGAGAGTCCCCCTTAAAATTTCTGGCAGGGCTGGTTTAGTGGTCATGAACTTCTTAGTTTTTGTTTGTCTGGGAAACTTTTTATCTCTCCCTCTGTTTTGAATGACAGCCTTGCTGGATGAAGAAATCTTGGCTGCATATTTTTCTGATTCAGCACATTGAATATATCCTGCCACTCCTTTCTGGGCTGCCAAGTTTCTGTGGATAGGTCTGCTGTAAACCTGATCTGTCTTCCTTTGTAGGTTAAGGACTTCTTTTCCCTTGCTACTCTTATGATTCTTTCCTTGCCTGAGTATTTTGTGAATTTGACTGTGATAGGCCTTGTTGATGGTCGGTTTTTGTTGAATCGAATGGGAGTTCTCTGTGCTTCCTGGATTTTGATGTCTGTGTCTTTCCCCTGGATTTGAGGTCTGTTTCTTTCCTAAAGAAAACTTTAGGAAAGTTTTCTGCTATGATTTGCTCACAAAAACCTTCTACCCCTTTTTCTCTCTCTTCATCTTCTGGGATCCCTATGATTCTGATGTTATTCTTTTTTAATGAGTCACTGAATTCTCTAATTCTTATATTGTACCCTTTTGCCTTACTCTCCCTCTTTTTTTCTGCTTCATTATTCTCCATAAGTTTGTCCTCTGTATTGCTGATTCGCTGCTCTGCTTCATCCATACTTGCCACCGTGGCAGCTATTTGAGATTGCATCTCAGTTATAGCATTTTTAATTTCATCCTAACTAGATTTTACTTCTTTTATCTCTGCAGAAAGGGATTCTATGCTTTTTTCAACCCCAGCTAGTATTATTATCGTGATTCTAAATTCTGGTTCAGACATCTTGGTTGTACCTGTGTTGATTAAGTTCCTGACTGTCATTTCTTCCTGTTCTTTCTTTTGGGGTGAATTCCTTTGTTTCATCATTTTGGAGGAAGAAAATTAATAAAATAAAAAATAATAAAATAAAAATTAAAAATAACACAAAAAATCTAATAAAAGGATGCCAGACTCTAGGTGTGTTTTGGTCTGGTTGTTGAAAGAAAAAATCTATAAATTTTTAATGCTTATTTATCTTTGAGAGAGAGCGAGCACATGTGAGTGGGGGAGGGACAGAGAGAAGGGGACAGAGAATCTGAAGTAGGCTCTGTGCTGACAGCAGAGATCCCAAAGAGGGGCTCAAACTCGCAGACCATGAAATCATAACCTGAGCTGAAGTCGGATGCTTAACTGACTGAACCACCCAGGTGGCTGTAAAAATATTTTTAATGCTAAATATTCCGTGATCTGAATTGCCTCCATTTACTTAACTGTTATGCATTTAGCATGATTCAGGTCACCATGTTGTTGAGCCTATTATGCATGAAGTTGTTGCTGTATTTTGGGGTTATTTCCCAAGGATGTATATCACTAGCTCGGGTGATAGTAAAAAAAGATGGGCTCTAGAGTCTAGTTATTTTGAGATTGAATCCCATCTTTGTTACTTAGCAGTGTGTGATTCTGTGCTGATTTCCTACCTTCCTTTTATGCAGCTTTCAAATTAACAGTAATGACCTTGTTTATTTTTTTAAAGGTTAAATGAGATATCTTAAGGAAAGTGCATAGTACAATTCCTAGCACATTGAGTAAGAACTTAAAAACAATTTTTTTTTAATGTTTGTTTTTTTTTGAGAGAGAGCACAAGTAGAGGAATGGCAGAGAGAGAGAGAGGGAGACACAGAATCTGAAGCAGGCTTCAGGCTCCAAGGTGCCAGCACAGAGCCCGACACAGGGTCTGAACCCAAAAACTGCAAGATTGTGACCTGAGCCAAAGTCAGATGCTTAGCCAATTGAGCCAACCAGGCACCCCAGTACTTAAGAACTTTTAGTTGGCTGTTACTATTCTTGGTAGAATTACTGGGTTTGAGATTTTGTCATCATTTTTAAGCATCATTATAATAGCATGGTCATCTTTTAAATGTAGTGAAAGTTGAAGACCTACATTTGATCATCATCACCTTTTAGTAGAACACTGAAGGACTAGGGCTTTAGATGCAATTTTAATTTGACAGAGCTCTTCAGTCTGATTTTTTTAGCAGAGAGTTCCAGTGACTGAAAGAACTCTGGGGTTGGACATCTGGTGACCGGAGAAGGAAGAAACGATCTTGCACATCTCACCAAACATGCTTATCCAGCTGGTATTAATTATCTGAGTCAAAAACGTACACAGCATTGAGGTCCAGAGATAAATGAGTTTGAGAGGCTGATTGTACCTTGAGCTGTAGAAAAAATAACTTTCTGGTCCGAGCTGTTAGGTAAAGGGTAGCATAAAGTAGCTCTTGCTGACACCTCCCAGACTGAACTCTGATAGTCTGTGCTTAAACAGCAGGCTTTGGTATTCATTACTGTCCAAAGACATCTTTCAGCTATATGATACTTGCTTTTTAGCTTGTTCTTCCTTACTAGAGTGTAGTGGGGCAATTCACAATTCATCTTACTGTTGAAATGAATTCAGCATTGTTTTTAAGTTTTCTGAACCACAACTTATACCACCAGAACCAGGTTGTTGTCACTGAACTTGTTGAGAAGCTGACACCATCAGATGGGCAAAGGAGACTGAGACTTGCATTGTTGTGCATTCAGGGAAATCCTTTCAGGTTCTCTTTAGTCCACTGGGACAAGTGTCAGTGACCCTGTCGAATGCTGCTCAGTGGGATTTACACTCTGGTCTTGAGCACTCTTTCAGATGTAGATACATGTATGTTTTCTGATAAATTGGAAGTATGTATGTTACTGGCACTGTATGTCTTTTAGCCCTGATCCAACTGTCTCAGATATCCATTTAAAGATGTCTGCTATATCCTGAATAACAGTAACACTTTCTTTTTCAAGGGAAATTTGTTTTAAAAATTAGAGGAGTATAATAAAGAGAAATGTAGAATACTGTAAATATCAACACCAGCTTGTGTATCTACAGTGAGAAATTTGATTCCTTTCTATCCCCTATTTCCTTAACTTCATTTCATTGAAATATTTATGGAACTTGGTTGTTTTTTTTATTTAAAAAGTTTTTTTTAATGTTTATTTTTGACAGGGAGAGAGAGAGACAGACAGAGCATGAACGGGGGAGGGGCAGAAAGAGGGGGAGACACAGAATCCGAAACAGGCTCCAGGCTCTGAGCTGTCAGCACAGAGCCTGACCCGGGGCTTGAACTCACAGACTGAGAGATCATGACCTGAACCGAAGTCGGACGCTCAACTGACTGAGCCATCCTGGCACCCCGGAACTTTTTTTTTTTTTTTAATGGTGCTAGAACTTAACGTGAGTTACTAAAGAAGTTTGAAACATTTATGCCATTAAGGAGCTTGCGGTGTCATTGGGGAGATAAATATTAACCTAAGAAATTAATTACAAGATGACATAAAGTGAATGATGATGTACCTGTATGAGTGATTTTTTTTTTAAGTTTATTTTTGAGAGAGAGAGAGAGCGCGCGCGCAAGTAGGAGAGGGGCAGAGAGAGAGGTGGACAGAGGATATGTAGCAGGCTCTGAGCTAACAGCAGTGAGCCCGTTGCAGGGCTTGACCTCATGAACTGTGAGATCATGACTTGAGCTGAAGTCGGACACTTAATTGAATGAGCCACCCAGGCACCCCTACATGAATGATTCTGACTGTAAGTGCAATAGGAATATGGAGAGCTGCAGTGAATAGGGATGAAATCTCAGAAAGAGGGTTGGTTTAACCTGGGCTAGGAAGGCTAATAGGTTTGGATAAACCCATGGGAAAGTAGGGGACCCTTTATCTTCCTATAGGTTACATAAGAGAAGGAAGCAGGAGAAAGAGGGATGCCTGGGTGGCTCAGTCAGTTAAGCGTCCGACTTCTGCTCAGGTCATGATCTTGTAGTTCATGAGTTTGAGCCCCATATCAGGCTCTGCACTGACAGTGCAGAGCCTGCTTCTGAGCCTGCTTCAGATCCTCTGTCTCCCTCTGTCTCTTTCTTAAAAATAAACAAACATTAAAAAAAAAAAAAAGGAAGCAAGGGAAACAGCCACTAGACAACAGCTTCCACTTAGTCTTCCTAGTAGTGTTAACTTGCTAACCTAAATTACTCTCTCTGACCCTATAAGAGAATTTGCAGCAGGGAGTCCCTACTGGAACTATTCCACTCTTGATTTATTCCTGTGTCTTAAGAACAGAGTTTGGGGATATAGGTGGGATGGAAAAGTAATTAGGGGAATTATGCAAAGCACCTGCTACTGTGCCATGTGCCTGGCATATCATACGTCCTCAATAACTTTGCTGTTTGCTTTTTTTTTTTTTTTTTCACCATCTTGCCTGCCCCTGTTTTCCTTGCCAGAGATAGTGATTGTTTTGGTTCCTCTCAACATTTTATGACTGGAGACAGAGGCCAGGCCCTCAGCCCAGTTTTTGGTAAAAGGGAGCCCCTCTCCTGCCATGGAAGGGAAAGAGTTACTCTTGAAAACACATAATCCAGGCTGGGAGACCATTCGCCCAATGCCTAAGGGGATGGAATAATAGAGAGGACTTATCTCCCAGAGTTAAGTATTCAGCTCTCCCCTTCTTCCTGTTTTCCCCTAAATCTGATCCCAGACATGCTTGGTTTGGCTGTGTAAAAAAAAATAGTAATTAGAGTCATTTACATGAAGTGTCTACCATTTATGCCTAGTTACCGTGCAGCACAATAACAATTATGCATATCATTAAATATGTGTCTGATTAACTTTGCTGTAAGCTTTATTTGATTATAATACTACACTCTGAGTAAGTTGGCTCAGTCTGCTCAGTTTGTTGCTCAATGACATGGCTACTACAGGTTTGGAAAAACTAGAGGGAGTGTTCTTTAAAGGCATTGTTTGAGGGGAGAAGATTTGTTAAATTAATCTAGACTAACAAAGATAGGTTGCTTTTGTATTTGCTTTCTGGCAAATGTGTTTGAGACCATTTTTATTAAAACATTTAGGAAGAATAAAGCTCTCCATTTACTTAGTAAATGTTTACTAAGCGACTGCTATATACCAGATACAGTGAACAGAATATACAAAGTCCCTGTTCTCATGGAGCTTATATTTTAGCAGTGGGATACTGACAGTAAATAAGTAAACATCCAGTATGTTAAGTGGTGATAAGTATTTTGGAGAAAAAGAGGAAGCAGAGGAAGAGGATGGAGAATACTGAGGTCAAGGGGTAGCAATTTAGAATAGGTGGTAGGGAAGGTCCCATCAAGGAGGTGACATCTGAGCAGAGACCTAAAGGAAATGAGGGATTTCAAGGTGGAGAGGAGAGTGTGTTACAGTCAGAAGGAACAGTAAGTATGAAGACTTTTGGTTGTGAACAGGCTTGGTGTGTATGAGAGAATGACAAGCCAGTGTGGCTGGAGTGGAGTTAGTGAGGGAAAGATAAACAGTGAAATTAGAGAGGTAATTGGGGAGGGGACAAGTGGACAGATCACATAGGATTCTTAGGCCATAGTAAGAACTTTGGCTTTTAATTGGAGCAAAGGAGGAGCCTTTGGAGGGATTTGAGCAAAAAAAAAATGAATTAATATTTGAGTAAAGGATCACTTGGTTGCTGTATGTATGGATTGTTGAGGTGGGGGACAAGAGTGGAAGCTGGGAGGATAGCCAAAATTTTATTTTTGGCAATATGATGGAGTGGGAGAAACATGGGCTTTGGAACTAGGCAGATCTGAATTTAAATGTCCACTGTTAATACTTGTCAGCTGGATAATATTTGACAAATGACCTTACCCTTTTGAGGATCAGATGTCTTGTTTATAAAATTAGTCTGACATCATTAGGATTGTCCTGAGAATCAGAGACACTTTACAAAGTACCTAGCACTGTGTTTAGCATGTAATAAGTGTTCAGTAAATAGTAGCTGCTGTTATTGAATATTACTCCTGTCTGTGTAGTCTCTCTGAAGTCTGTTTCTGTGTGCCAATACCTAAAGAATAGTCCATAAGCCAGGTAGAGGGGAAGATGAAAGGCAGGGAAAATTGTAAGGTGGTAAGAATAAGCTAGTAAGAAATAGATGGTGGGAGAGTTAGGGAAGCTGAAGGCATTAACTGTGTACTCTTTGGGCCTGGAGACAGAGGTGTGGCTTAGAGTCAGGATACTGTCAGGAGTGGATTTTCTTTTCATGGATGTCTCCTCGAAAAATAATAGTGAGTAAGTGGGTGAGTGTAGGTGAGATTCCTTGCTATAAACTTGCCTCAGAGCTAACAGAGAAGGACTGAGGCCTAAAATTAGGCTTAACTTGGGTGGCTTAGCAAAAATCTTAAGACCTGAACATCTCTAATGAAGAACTTTTTTTATTTTCTATTAAAAAATTTAAAAATGTTTATTTATTTTGAGAGAGAAAGAGCAGGCATGAGCAAGGGAGGGTTACAGAGAGAGGGAGAGAGAGAATATCCCAAGCAGGCTCTGTGCTGTCAGTACCGAGCCCGATGTGGGGCTCAAACTCAGGAACTGTGAGATCATGACCTGAGCTGAAATCAAGAGTCAGATGCTCAACTGAGTGAGCCACCCATGTGCCCCGAAAAGCTTTTTTTAATTAGATAAAGTTTGACTTTTTCTTTTTTATATACCTGAATTTGCCTACCTGAATGTAATTTGTACCCCATTTACTCTTCACTCTTGTATCAATATGGTTTTTGTGGTACCTAGGAAAAGTAGATTAACTATATTACTATTGACACCTAACTACTGAGGTGTTAACAATTGGGAAATAGCACAGTTTTAGTAGAAATAACATGGATTTTGGAGACAGACTGGCTTGTGGGGAGATCTACAAATCCAAACATACTGAGATATTATAGTACAGTTGGGCAGATAAAGCATGAACATGAATAACTGTAACACAAGGTCAGAATTACTAATGGACTTAAAGTCTGTGGTGTTTCAGAGGAAATGTGATTAGAGATTGAGATGGAAGGGCATTAATGTAAAAGAACAGTAGGCAAGATCACATAAATAGAAAAGTATGAACAGTATACAGGAAAGAGCAAGTGATTCAATGTGGTTGTAGTATGGGCAATATGAAAGGAAATAGTAGGCAATTGTAGAATGACAAATGTAACTTGAATTATGTGGGTTAAAATGGGGTAGAGTTTTTTCTACTTGTAAAAGAATTTTTTTTGTGTGTTTACTTCACACTATGGTATATAGGACTCTTTGGGATGCAAGTGTTGAAAATATAATTCAAGTAACCTTAAGCAAAAAACAAGTTAGTTTGCATGGTAATTGGGAAGTCTGGTGTAGGTTTCAGACAGACCTTGATCTAAGAGCTCAGATGAGATCTCCATCTTTTGACTCTACTTGTCTGTTTTCAATAGGCTTTTCAAGGGCAAACAATGTCTGCCAGCAGCTGTAGACTTTTCACCTTTATTGAAAGGAGTTCTTTCTCCTGAAACCATAGATCAGTCTAGAGAAAGACTTTTGATTAGTCTTTATTTGATTTAAGTGACCATTCCTGGACTAGTCACTGTAACCAAGTAGGAGGGTATGCATCGTTCTTAAGTCAGAACAAGTAACAAAACCCTGTTAGTAACTGTCAGAAAAACCTATAAGTCACAGTAACAGAAAACACCATTAACAATAGGTTTAATATGTAGGGTTTCTTTTTCTCACATAACAAGGATCTAGAGTGAGGCAATGCTCAGTGATGTAATGAAAATTTAGACTTTTCTCTTTTGCTTCTACAGTCCTTGACTTGTGGCTTCCTTTTTTTTATATATAATTTTTTTAATGTTTATTTATTTTTGAGAGAGAGAGAAAGACAGAGTGCAAGCAGGGGAGGGGCAGAGAGACAGGGAGACACAGAATCCAAAGCAGGCTCCAGGCTCTGAGCTTCAGCACAGAGCCCGATGCGGGGCTTGAACCCACAAACCACAAGATCCTGACCTGAGCTGAAGTCAGACGCTTAACCGACTGAGCCACCCAGGCACACTAATTTGTGACTTCTCGATTCATGGTCTCAAGGTGGCTTTTTTATCTTTAGACCTCACATCTGTGTTCCAGGAAGGAGGGGATAAAGGGGCATGGCTATAGATTTTTACTGTTGCAGTCTAACACTCCTATATTATTCTATATAGTCTAATATTCCTATAATCTTGTGGAACTGAGCTTATTCCAAATTGTGGTAGAATTATGCCAGTTATGTATCTGGTATTCATGTCTTTTATGTATGTGTGTTTGCCTTTATGTATAAAATTATACTGTCTTTGAAGTCGTTGATTAATTTGCTTTGTACAGTGATTCACCTTAACAAAAAATTTTGTTTTCTACTGTTTAATGAAGTGTTGCACTAGGTGCTGGGGGTCCTCAAGAGGTAGTAAAGGGATATGATACAGAGCTGACTGGGACCTCAAATTTATATTCAGGGAATTCACACAGTCTAGTGGGGCAAACAGACTTGGGCATAACTATGACACAAATCATTTGAAGAACTAAAATAAAGGCACTAGCCACTCATACAATAGAAGGGGGTTAATTTCTGATTGGTGAGAAAAAGAGCAGATTCTTGTTTAAGGGTTCCCTTAATATTAGGCTTAGGTTTTTTACCATTTTTTTTTCCTTCTATTAAAGATACACGTCCAAAATAGCACAAGCCTTGGGGCACCTGGCTGGCTCAGTTGACAGAGCATGTGACTCTTGATCTTGGGAATGTGAGTTGAAGCCCTATGTTGGGTGTAGAGAAAAATAAAATCTTTTTTTTTTTTTTTTTAAGTTTATTTACTTTGAGAGAGAGGAAGAGAGTATGAGTCGGGGAGGGGCAGAGAGAGAGAGAGGGAGAGAGAGAATCCTAAGCAGGCTTTGTGCCATCAACACAGAGCCTGACGCGGGGCTTGAACTCATAAACTGTGAGAGCATCACATTAGCTGAAACCAAGAACCAGACACTTAACCAACTGAGCCACCCAGGTGTCCCCCAAAATAAAATCTTTTAGTCAAACAAGCAAGTGGGACACCTGGGTAGCTCAGTTAATTGAGCATCCGACTTCTGCTTAGGTCATGATCTCACAGCATGTGAGTTTGAGCCCCATGTTGGGCTCTGTGCTGACAGCTCAGAGTCTGGAGCCTACTTTGGATTCTGTGTCTCCCTCTCTCTCTGCTCACCCCCACTTGCATTCTGTGTGTGTGTGTGTGTCTCTCTCTCTCTCTCAAAAATAATAAACATTTAAAAACAAGCAAGTGGCATGAGTCTTACATAAATTGTCTGAATTTCTGTTTAGAGTTATTTCTTTAAACTAGGATTACTAAAAGTGGAATTACTGAATTATATCTACAGAGTTTTTTTTTTTTTTTTTTTTAACATTTATTTATTTTTGAGACAGAGAGAGACAGAGCATGAACGGGGGAGGGGCAGAGAGAGAGGGAGACACAGAATCGGAAGCAGGCTCCAGGCTCTGAGCCATCAGCCCAGAGCCTGACGCGGGGCTCGAACTCACGGACCGCGAGATCGTGACCTGAGCCGAAGTCGGACGCTCAACTGACTGAGCCACCCAGGCGCCCCATCTACAGAGTTTTAAGATTGCTTTCTAGAAAGGTTTTAGTCATTTAAATTTTCTCCAGTAGAATATGAGACTATTCCTTTTACCACACTATTCCAAATACTGAGGAATATTCGTTTTTCTTTTTCTTTTTTTTTTAATACAGATCATGATGTATATGATACGTAAATAATAGCATTTCACTGTACTTTATTTATATTTCTTCAATTAGTAGTAAAGTTAAATTTTTTTCTTTTTTTAAAATTCTTTAAAATTTAAAATTCTTCTTTGAAGAATTGTTCTCTGAACTTTGCCCAAGTATCTTTTGGGTTCTTAGTATTTTTCTTATCCATTTATAGAAGTTATTTATAAATGATTTGCCTTTTGCTTTGAAGGTGCTTTCCAGGTTTTTTCTACCCACCCATCAGTTTTCACCAGGTTTCCAGATTTATGCAGCCTGAGACACCAACTTCTTGGTGTGAACACTGTCAAAGCTTTTATTTCTTGAAGAAGAGTGCTGATTCTGTAGAAGGATCTAATTCATGTGAATAGAAGTAGCACTGATAGGGGGAAAAGAGTATTGGAATCCATGCAGAATTAAGGGGGGTGGGCATTAAGGAGAAAGGATAAAGACTTTATTGCTATTGATGGTGGCAGGAAGAAGCTAAGAAGTAGAAGGTGGCGGCCTGGAATTGGAGTCAGTAGGAGCCAGATACCCAAAATGGTATACTATTTAAAGTAGATTCCTCTTTGATAACTTGAGTCCAGAACTCTTTGACATTTTCTGAGTGGCCACCATCTTATTTGAATGTCTACTGACATAGCTACTGATGAACTCCTAGACCAGTATCTACCTCTACCCCAGACTTAAAGGTTGCACTGTATGTAACCCTTCTCCTCTTGTATTAAGTATTAATAATGTAGCAGCGGTGTGCCTCTCACTTCCCCTCCCTTCACATCTTGGTTGTCTTCTGACAACTTCTCTTCATCCTTTCTGTGGGACATTGCCTCATATCAGCTCCGCTGTGATGCATTAATAAAGTTGCTGTATGGTTTAGCATGTGAAATGGATGTCTGACTGCAGTCTCTGTCTGCTTGAGTCCTTAGTGCCTTCATTCTTCTCATCTTATTCCTCTTAACATTGGCTTTGTCTTTGCTTCAGTTACCCCTACTCTTTGTGCCTCACTGCTAAAGAGCCAGACCTCAGGATTTCTTTCAGCAGTGTTCTGCCAGATGTGCTTATTCTTTCCTGAAAAATAAAATAGCTCTTATTAACACCTGAGTTAATATCCAAAGCATTATGTGTTGAAGGAATATTATCAGCTAAAACCCACTTTAGAGAAGTTCTCTCACTTCATGATCTAGTCACACTTTTTAACTTGGGCATTTAGAACATTTTAAGAAAGAAGGAAGTTCAGGGAATTAATATTAGATCAGTCATCTCCTTTAAAACTATTTTAGAGCCACAGGCAGGACTTTAGTTACCTCAGAGGATAAATGTTATTGTTATCGTCATTTTATTCATGAGGAAACTGGCTTCAGAGAGGGCAGCATCAGATAGTTAATAAGCAGTAGATCCAGGGCCTAAGCCCAGGTTGGCCTGACTCAAGAGCTAGCATTCTTCATTGCTACAGGTTCATTCTGCCTTCCCATGTATGGAGACAGGAATACACAAAATTTGAGGAGAACATGGAAGCCTCAGTCAGTTTTAGGAGGACAGAGTACTAGAATCCTTCATCCCTGAATGCAAACATGAAATCTGATCTCATCAGAATTGACCTTGTCAGCTTTTAAATTACCTGGGAGAAACAGTTTGATGGATTCAGACTATTTCCTAGTGAACTGAGTTGATATGACATAAGTCACCTCTGTAAAAGCGTGTGTGTAAAATGAAAGGATCAGATGAACTATCAGAATTACTTCTGGTGGTGGCTGTAGAAATTGTCCATTCACAGACTGACTTATTACTAAGGAGTCTAAGGGCATAATATAAAGGAAACACTTGATAGCAAGATAATATTTTTCCATTAAGTAAAAGGATTTAATGTGCCAGGTCTTTACAAATCATACCTAATATGAACCAATAAGAGCTACCGTTTATGAGCACCTGTTATATATCTGGAACTGTGCTTTTTGTATAATAAGCTTTTGAAGCAGATATTATTCCATTTTTATAGAAGAGGAAACTGAGGCTTCACAGGAAAATAATTTTCCCAGTATCACATTCCTAGAAAGTGGCAGGAGCTGGCATATACAAGCAGCTTAAATTAAAAAACTCATATTCCAGGGGGGGGCCTGTGTGGCTCAGTCAATTAAGCTTCCCACTCTTGATTTCAGGTCAGGTCATGAACTCATGGTTTGTGGATTTGAGCCCCGCATCAGGCTCTGTGCTGGCAGTGTAGAGCCTGCTTGGGATTCTCTGACCCTCCCCCCTCCCTCCCCCTGTTTCTCTCTCTCACAATAAATAAATTTTTTTAAAAAGTCAAAAAACCTCATACTCCAAAGAATCATCCAGGAATGTTCAGATTAAAAAAAAAAAACAAAAAAAAAACAAGAACGGGGCACCTGGGTGGCTCAGTTGGTTAAGCATCCGACTCTTGGTTTCAGCTCAGGTCATGAGCTCACGGTTTCATGAGTTAGAGCCCCACATTGGGCTCCAAGCTGACAGTGCAGAGCCTGCTTGGGATTCTCTGCCTCCCACTCTCTCTGCCCCTCCCCCACTTGCTCTGTGTCTCTCAAAATAAATAAACTTTAAAAAAATTTATTAAAAAAAACAAATTTCAGAATACTAAATTTAACATGATAGTCAATATATTGTTTTAAGAATTTATGGTAAAACTGTGTGTTTGTATAATAACAAATTATATAATTTTGACAGTAAAGGCTTCTTGGTGGAGATGGGTGGAGGCAGACTATGGGATCAGGAAGAAGCACACAGATAATCAATTTTGAGAATAGTGTAATGTTTTGTTTTTTTAAAAATTTTTTTAACATTTATTTATTATTGAGAGACAGAGAGACACAGAGCGTTAGCAGGGGAGGGATAGAGAGAGGGGAGACACAGAATCTGAAGCAGGCTCCAGGCTCTGAGCTGTCAGCACAGAGCCTGACGTGGGGCTCGAACTCATGAACTGTGAGATCATGACCTGAGCCGAAGTTGGTCGCCCAACCAACTGAGCCACCCAGGCGCCCCGAGAATAGTGTAGTTTTTAAGTTGGATGATTGGTTTGGATATATATATTTTTTGTACATATTATAAACATTTTAAAGAGCTTGTATGTTTCTGTTACGCTTCTTGTTATTCATTTCACTCCTATAGGAACCTTGATAAAGCAGCTACTAGTAAAATTCAGAGAAGTTCAGTTTTTTCTCTATATGAAACTCATTTAGTATTACCTTAATTTAGGATCTGATGACAAGATGTAACCACTGGATATACTTGTCATTAATAATCCTTGTGTTTTTTTAAATGTTTATTTTTGAGAGAGAGTGTGCACACAAGTGGGGGAGGGGCAGAGAGAGAGGGAGGCAGAGGATCTGAAGCAGTCTCTGTGTTGACAGCAGAGCCCAGTGCAGGGCTTGAACTTGTGAACTGTGAGATCATGACCCGAGCTGAAGTTGGACACTTAACTGACTGAGCCACCCAGGTGCCCCCTCCCATTAATGATTCTTTAGAGAGAAGGCTCTTAGGTTTTTTCCTAGGTTCTTTATATCTATGCTTTCATACCAGTTTTTTCAGAAGACAATGGCCAGTTTAATTTTGATTATTGTCTTGCAAAAGGACTTCGTGTGTTTGTTTTAAATACAAACATATAAAATTCAAACATAAAAATTGAGAGAATAGTAGTACTTTGAACCCCAGGGTATGCCACTTGTTCATCAGCTCATGGTCACTGGTGTTCTATCTATATTCCATCCATAACCTCCTCTCCTCAGATTATTTCAAATCAGATCCCAGATACCATTTCTTTATAATACTAGTTATTCTTGAAAGAGAAGATCTCCTTAAAAGAAAAACTGGGGCACCTGGGTGGCTCATTCGGTTGAGCATCCAGGTTTTGATATCCACTCAGGTCATGATCTCATTGGTGGGATCAAGCCCCAGGTCGGGCTTTGCACTGGTGGCCTGGGAGCCTGCTTGGAATTCTCTCTCTCTGCCCCCCTCCCCTTTCTCAAAATAAATGAATGAATGAATGAATGAATGAATGAATGAATGAAAACGAAAAAAAACAATCTAAGCATTATATTATACCTAAAAAATTAATATCATCAAATATTTGGTGAATTCAAATGTCCCTTAGTCTCCTGATTGTTTGAAATCAGAGTTTAACAAGGTTTACACATTGTAGGGAGTTTTTTTTCTTAAATGTTTATTTTGAGAGAGAGAGAGGGAGGGAGAGAGAGAAGCCCAAGCAGGCCCCACGCTCAGCTCAGAGCCTGACTTGAAGCTTGATCCCACCACTGTGAGATTGCAACCTGAGCCGATATCAACAGTAGGTTGCTTAACTGACTGATCCACCCAGGTGCCCTGTAGAAAGTTTTTGATGCTAATATCTTAGGCTTTCTTAATTTATGGGGAGATTCACATCCCCAAAATGTTCCTTTTTAAGACTTAAACACTCAGGATTTATATTCATAAGCTTAGTATTGTTATTCACAGTAACTGTGTCGCAGCCATTTTTATTCCTTCCACAGCATCTTAACAGTGTTATGCAGGTAGGCCCTCTGAAAATGTACTCTTTATTTTTTATTTAAAAAAAAATTTTTTTTTAACATTTATTTATTTTTGAGACAGAGACAGAGCGTGAACGGGGGAGGGTCAGAGAGAGGGGAGACACAGAATCTGAAACAGGCTCCAGGCTCTGAGCAGTCAGCACAGAGCCCGACGCGGGGCTCGAACCCACATACCGCAAGATCGTGACCTGAGCCGAAGTCAGTCGGCTTAACCGACTGAGCCACCCAGGCGCCCGAAAATGTACTCTTTTAAAGCCAAAGTTGAGAAACTTCTTAAAGGGACAGATAGTAAATATGGCTATGCAGGCCATATGGTCTCTGTCACAACTTCCCAGATCTCTGTCACAGCTACACAACTGTACTATTATAGAATGGAAGAAACCATAGACAATACGTAAATGAATTAGGTGGCTGTGTTCCAGTAAAAGTTTATTTATAAAAATAGGTGGTCAGCCTGTAATTCGCTTATCCTTGTTCTACAGCATTAGTTTTTCAGAATGTGTTCTACAGATCACTAGGTTCTGTGAAGGTGTGTAAAGGGTATGGCGGCCAGGACTAGTATTGGTATAACAGTCTACCTTTACCACCACCTCATCTGGAACTCTGCTTGTGTGGATTTTTATATATTGGGTATCAAATGAGATTTTATTTAAAAACAGGATTCTCTTGTTTAGAATAAAAAAATGTTGAAGTTCATGGGTGTATAACATTTCTAGTCTTTATAGCAGTGACTCCTATTATTGCTTTGTGTGAGGCACCATGCACTTATGTATTTATACTTACCCTTATCCCATCTGATCTTTGCAGCAACCTTAAAATTACATTCTGTCATCACCAAAGAGAAGTAAGTAACTTTGTCAAAATCTCTAAGCTAGTAAATTGGATTGCTTGACTTTTTATTACTGAAGACAGGAGTTCTCTGTATGTCCTGAATACTAGTCATTTGTCAAATATATGTTGTACAGATAATTTCTTGTAGTCTGTGACTGCCTGTTTTCCTAATGGTGTCTTGATGAGCAGAAGTTTTAAGATGAAGTTTAATTTATTATTTTTTTTCCTTTATAGTTGCTATTTTCTGTTTAGGTTTATAATGCATCTTGAATTGATTTTTTTGGAAGGTGTGAGGTAAGGGTTGAGGTTTATTTCTTCCATATGGATATCTAGTTATTCCAGCACCATTTATGGAAAAAAATTCTCTTTCTCAATGGATTACTTTGGTGCCTTTGCAGAAAAATTAAATGACTATAGGGGCGCCTGGTTGGCGCAGTCGGTTGGGCGTCCGACTTCAGCCAGGTCACGATCTCGCGGTCTGTGAGTTCGAGCCCCGCGTCAGGCTCTGGGCTGATGGCTCGGAGCCTGGAGGCTGTTTCCTATTCTGTGTCTCCCTCTCTCTCTGCCCCTCCCCCGTTCATGCTCTGTCTCTCTCTGTCCCAAAAATAAATAAACGTTGAAAAAAAAAAATGACTATATATAGGTCATGGTTCTCTGTTATAGTTCCTTGATCTGTTTGTCTTTATGCCATTGATGTAAATATCTTAATTACAGTAGCTTCCTAGTAAGTCTTGAAATCAGGTAGCAAAAATTCCCTTTGTTCTTTTTTAAGATTGCTGGATATTATAGTCTTGCATTTCTGTATAAATTTTGCAGTCAACTTATAAGTAAATTCTATAGTTTCCAACTTTATCTCTGTTAATATTTTTCTTGAAGTATATTTTATCTGATAGAACAATTAAACATAGTTTTAGCCATTTCAGCTCTTTTATATCAGTGTTTGCCTAGTATATCTTTTTCCATTCATTTACTTTGAACATACTTGTATTTGTATTTATGTATTTATTTTATTTATTTTTACATTTGTTTTAATGTTTATTTTTGAGAGAGCGTGAGCATGAGCGGGGGAGGGGCAGAGGGAGAGGGGGACAAAGGATCTGAAGTGGGCTCTGCGATGACAGCAGAGAGCCCAATGCGGGGCTTGAACCCACAACAGTGAGATGATGACCTGAGCTGAAGTCAGACCCTTAACCAACTGAGCTGCCCAGGCGCCCCTGTATTTTTATTTTTTAAATGAGTCTTCTTGTAGACAGCATACTGTTGGGTCATGCTTTTTATCCATTCTGACAATCTCTATTATTTTTTTTCATTCCCCCCCATCTCTAATATTTAATTGGAAAATTTAGTTAGTTGACATTTAAAATTTAATCATTGATGTGGTTAGATTTAGGTCTACCATTTTATTATTTTGCTGTTGTTTTTTGGTTTATCTCTTTTGTTTTTATCCTGTTTTTTTTTTTTTCTTTCCTATCTTTTGATTATTTGAACATGTTAATAGAATTTTTTTTTAAAGCTATACCTCTTTGTATTTTTAGTGGCTGCTCTGGCTTTTCACAGTCTACTTAGAGTTAATACCACTTAACAAAAAAGTGTAGACATCTTGTAACTGTATAGGTTCATTTACTATTCTTCCTTTTTTTAAATGCTATAGTTGTCAAATGTCACATGTATATATTTATGTATTATAGACCTCATAAAACAATGCCAAAGGTTTTGCTTTAAACAGCCCTGTATATTTAAAAGCAATTAAGAGAAAATAGACTTTTGTATTTATCAGATGTTAATCATTTCCGATATTCTTCTCTTCTTCCTGATTATCTATAGTATATCATCACCTTCAGCCTCAAGAATTGCCTTTAGTATTTCTTATAGTGTAGGTCTAATTGTAACCAACTTACTTTAGCATGTTATTATCTGAATGTCTTGATTTCACCATCATTCTTGAAGGATATTTTTTCTGAATATAGAATTTGGGCTGATAGGTGTTTCCCCCCCCCCCCCCCCCCCCCCCCGCCAGCATTTGTGTTGAAAATTTTTCTTAATGTTTATTTATTTTTGAGACAGAGCATGGGAGGAGCAGAGAGAGAGAGGGAGACACAGAATCTGAAGCAGGCTCCAGGCTCTGAGCTGTCAGCACAGAGCCCAATGTGGGGCTCGAATCCACAAACCTTGAAATCATGACCTGAGCCAAAGTCGGATGCTCAACCGACTGAGCCACCCAGGACTTTTAAAAAAACATTTTATTTATTTATTTGAGAGAGAGAGAGAGTGTGCTCAGGTACATGAGCAGAGGGGAGAGAGAGAATCTTAAGCAGGCTCCATGCTCAGCACAGAGCCTGATGTGGGGCTTGATCTCACAACCTTGGGATCATGACCTGAGCAGAAATTAAGAGTCAGACACTTAACTGACTGAGCCACCCAGGCACCTCTCCCCCAGCACTTTAAAGATTTTATTCCACTTTCTTCTGGCCTCAGTAATCTGTGATCATTCAAGTTGTACCCTTGTAAATTGAAAACATCACATTTGCCTCACCCTCTTTATATGTTAAGTAATCTTGAATTTTATCTTACATATTGTGAATGTTATATTGTGGATATTCTAGAGTCTATTTTATTTCTCAAAGTGTTATTCGTTTCATTAGTTAACTGGGTTGGAATCAAACTGCACATTCTTATTTAGGGAGGCAGTTCAAATCTTAATTTAGTTCTTTTATCCTTAACTGGAGTTTCTATATAGTACATGAGTAGTTCTGGAGTCATAGACCTGGGCAGAGTTTATTCACAGATTGTGGGTCTTCTCTTTTCTGGTTTTTCCTCTCAGAATATTCGTCAGTTTGGATTTGTCTGATGTTTTCTTGCAGTTAGATTCAGGTTTAACATTTGTGGCAAGAATATAACAAAGGGAATGTTGTGTTCTTCTAAATGCATCATGTCTTAGTCAGTTTGGGCTGCTCTAACAAAGTACCACAGATTGGGTAGCTTACAGACAACAGAAATTTATTTCTCACGGTTCTGTAGGCTAGAAGTCTGAGATCAGGGTGCTGGCATGGTTGCATTTTGATGAGAGCCTTATTCTGAGTTGTAGACTGCTGACTTTTTGCTACGTCTCACGTGATGGAAGGAGAGAGCTCTGGTTTCTTCAGGCCCTTAGGATGGCACTAATCCCATTCATGAAGCCTCCACTCTCATGAGCTAATTACCACCCAAGGGCTAGGATTTCAACATAAGAATTATTGGGGGACACAAACATTCAGTCCATAGGATATCACATGAAGGGGCAAATGATTATCAGTTTGTACTATTGGCATTGTTAAATTTGATTTTCTGTCTAAGGTGGTGTCTACCAAATTTCCTTTTGTAAAGGTACCCTTCCCTTTTTTTGTGGTCAGTATGTCATCTATGGGGTAATACTTTGAGGCTATATGAATATCCTGTTCCCAAGTAGGCATTTACCCATGGTTTTAGCATCAGTTGGTGATTCTTGCTTAAATTAATTATTACCACAGCAGTAAGTGGTGATTTTTTTCTTTTCTTCCATTCTTCTACATTGATTAGCTGACATTCTTCTGTAAAGAGAAATTTTCTCTCCTTATCCCTTGTTAGTATTTTTTTTTTAATGTGGAATGAACTCATGGATTCATTGTTTGTTTGTTTAAGATTTTTTATTTTTATTTATTTATTTAAAAAAAAATTTTTTTTTTAACATTTATTTATTTTTGAGACAGAGAGACACAGAGCATGAACAGGGGAGGGTCAGAGAGAGGGAGACACAGAATCTGAAACAGGCTCCAGGCTCTGAGCTGTCAGCACAAAGCCCGATGCGGGGCCCGAACTCACAGCCCTCACGGACCGTGAGATCATGACCTGAGCTGAAGTTGGCCGCCTAACCGACTGAGCCACCCAGGCGCCCCATAAGATTTTTTATTTTTAAGTAATCTCTACACCTGTTGTGGGGCTTGAACTCACACCCCCAAGATCAAGAGTCACATGCTTCTCCGACTGAAGCCAGCCAGGTGCTTCTGATTCATTTTTAAAATTTAATGTGTTGTAATTCATTCTTCCCAGTAATTTTGTTGTTCAAATTGTTCCAAATTTGACCAATGGAAATCCCTTCAGGTTTTCTTCTGTAACCTCTGGGAATGTGCCCATCAATTTTTTGAGCACTGTCTTTTTACTATAAGAGAGTATGGGGTTACCATGACTTTTCCTGTTCACCCCTGGAATTTGCCATTTATCTAAGGGCTCTGCTTCTAATCATTAGGCTGTTTGGCCTTCTGACAATTTTTATTTTTAAGCATTATATATTTATTGTAGAAGGTTTTAGGAAAATTTTATTCAGAAAAAATTCATCCATGACCCAGCCCAATCCAAACCACTGCTATAGCTTGATATGTATCATATATCCTTTTTTTTTTTTTTTTTTTTTTACATAGCTTTTGCCAGCAGGTCTTATGTTAAGCCTATTTTTTATTTTCATTGTTTAACCGTATAATGAATCTCTATGAACCTGTTTTCTAGCTTCAGCAGTTATCAATATATGACAAATCTTTTTTCACTTCTAATACACCTCCTATCCACCCTCCACCAGGTTTTGGGGAAGCAGTTTTCAAGTATAACATATTGTCTATACATACTTTAATATGTATCTCTAAAAGATAAAGGCTATTAAAAAAAAATACAGACACTGGGGACACCTGGGTGGTTCAGTTGGTTGAGTGTCCTACTTTGGCTCAGGTCATGATCTCACAGCTCATGAGTTCGAGCCCCACATCGGGCTCTGTGCTGACAGCTCATAGCCTGGAGCCTACTTTGGATTCTGTGTCTCCGTCTCTCTCTGCCCCTCCCCCGCTGGTTCTCTCTCTCTGTCTCTCTCTCTCTGTCTCTCTCTCTCTGTCTCTCTCTCTCTCAAAACTAAACATTAAGGGGTGCCTCATGGTTCAGTTAGTTAAGCATCTGACTTTGGCTTAGGTCATGATCTTACGGTTCATGGGTTCTAGCCCCATGTCGGGCTCTATGCTGACAGCTTGGAGCCTGGAGGCTTATTTGGATTCTGTGTCTCTCCCTCTTTGTGCCTCCCCACTGCTTGTGCTCTGTGTCTCTCTCAAAAATAAATAAATGTTAAGAAAAATAAACATTAAAATAAATAAATAATATAGACACAGTACCATTATTATATCAGTCAGCATCTCTCTTTCCCTAATTACCTCATAATTTTTTTAAATGGCTTGTTCAAATCAGGATCCAAACAAGTTGCACACATTTACATTTGGTTGATGTCATTCAAATCTCTTTTAATCTCAGTTATCCGCCTATCTCTATTTTCTTGACAGTTTATTTGTTAAAGAGACTGGCTTTTTGTCTTTCAGTATTCCTTTTGTGGATTTTGCTGATTGTGTCCCTGTTCTTTTTTTTTTAATGTTTATTTATTTATAATTTTTTTTAATGTTTGTTCATTTCCTGAGAGAGAGAGGGAGAGAGCGTGAGCGAGTGCAATCAGGGGAGGGGCAGAGAGACAGAGGGAGACACAGGCTCCAGGCTTTGAGCTGTTGGCACAGAGCCCGACACGGGGCTTAACCGACTGAGCAGCCCAGGTGCCCCTAATGTTTGTTTATTTTTGAGAGAGAGAGAGAGAAAGAAAGAGCATGAACAGAGGAGGGGCAGAGAGAGGGAGACAGAGGATCCCAAGCAGGCTCCGTGCTGATAGCATTGAGCCTGACGGCAGGACCCGAACCCACAAACCACGAGATCATGACCTGAGCTGAAGTCAAAACGCCCAACTGACTGAGCCATACAGGCACCCCTTCCTGTTCTATCTTTAACATGTTATTCTGTTCTAGACAATAATTTCTGGAAACTTAATAGTTAGATTTGAGGTTTTATCAGGTTCAGTTTGGGTTTTTTTTTTTTAAAGAGTGCTTTATAAGTGGTACTGTATATTTCATATTGCATCAGTTCGGGAGGCACATACTATCTGATTATCTTACTTTTATGATTCAGTTGATCAGCAGGATCAGCCTAATCCATTCATTAGAAAGCCGCTAGCTTTCAGCTGATGGTCGTTGATGACCATTGCCTGATCTGTTATTTCATCAGGGGTGTCTCCTAATATTTATTTAAACAGTTTTTTTTAAGTTTTAAAGTGGTATATATGCTCACTGAAAAAAAAAATGGCAACATGGAAAAATAATTACTCCCCCTTCCCGCTTTACATTTAATGTTTTGGTATATTTCTTTTCCATCTTTTTTTTTTTTTTTAATTCCTGCATAGTATTTCATCTTGTGTTTGAACATTAGGTTGTTTAAATTTTTAATTGTTATAAATAATGCTTTGATAAGATATCTTTGTCTTATGATCTTGTTTAAAATCAGATGATTTCTTCAGAATAGATTGCCAAGGTATAATTCATGGGTCAGTAGATATGAATTATTTTACAATCCTAGATATATATTGTCAAATTGCTTAAATAAAAATTCTAGCTGTTAAAGAAAAAATTGAACTATAAATATTATACTCAAGTGCTAGTAGGAACTAGACAAGTGACTGTTTTTCTAAGACCTCTAAGTTATTCAGTACCTCATAGATTGAGAAATTTTGCTCATAAAAATATAGTGGTGGTAGACCCTTTATTTCTGTATCTTAAGTAGGATTGTGTGGCTTATGGATTTTTCTCAGTATTTACTCTTGCCTTTAGCTTCAGGGTGGGGGGTCACTGCTAAGAATATTTTTATATGAGTACTTTTGTCTTTATATGGATAGGTATTATGCAAGCCATGCTGACACTTCAGATGCAGGGGATAACTATAGCAGTATTGAAGGTTAGGGTCAATAGCTCAACATTAAGTGTACTTCTTGAAAGCAAGCTTGTCTCTAAACTGGAAAGGAAATTGCTACAACTTGAATAGGGACAGGGGGCCTCTGTGGCTTCTCTGAAGCAAAGAAGACAGTTTGGTATTGTGGTATTGGCTTTGGAGTCTAACAGACTTGGAATCATATCCAAGACCAGGTATTTACAGAATTGAGGTCTCTGATCTTTATTTTGCTCATCTGTAAATAGGACTCAGTGATGCCTGCCTGTTTTAGGTTTTTTTATACTTAGGAAGTGTCAATGTAATCATTAGGGTTTTTGAGTTAGATGCTATCTGTAGTAGAATAAAATTATCAAGTCTAGAACCTGAGAAGACGGGGCGCCTGGGTGGCTCAGTCGGTTAAGCAGCTGACTTCAGCTCAGGTCATGATCTCGCAGTCCATGGGTTTGAGCCCCACGTCGGGCTCTGTGCTGACAGCTCAGAGCCTGGAGCCTGCTTCAGATTCTGTGTCTCCCTCTCTCTGACCCTCCCCTGTTCATGCTCTGTCTCTCCCTGTCTCAAAAATAAATAAACTTTAAAAAAAAAAAAAAAAGAACCTGAGAAGACAACAAGAATTTATTTATTGATTGGACTGAGGTAGATAGGGCTTTTCTGCTTCAAGTGTTATTTTGGGTCAGGCCTAAGAGACCTTTTCATCTAAGTTATAAAGATATTCAGTTGTTCTTAAAGCCAAGAAAATACTCTGGCAAACTTGTGAATAAGAAACTATCTTGCCAAATGAATTCATTAAATATATGTTTATATTGAGTGTCAATTTTATGCCAGGAATGTGGAATGCTGAAGTGATTAAGAGACAATCTGTTGGGGGAGACAGGTAGGTAAAGCAGTAATTAGAGTGTTGTGTGAGAAGTGCTATGATAGATACGCACATAGAGTCCTGTTTGAGTGTAGAGATTGGGGCCTTCTTGGGTCAGGGAAGGCTTCCTGGGTACTGCCACTGGTAATACTGGGCCTGAGTTATTCTTAGAGCAGTATGGAAGATAGATTGGAGAGACTGAGGCTAGAAACAGGGAGACCAGTAGTAAAGGAGAGTCAGTGGAAGTGGACAGATTTGAGAATCTTTTCGTGAGGGAATCAATCAAGCTTTTTTGTGACCAGGGATCAGGATGAGAGAAGGCAACTTTGATTTAGGTTTCTGGCTAAGCCCACTGTAGGATGCTCAACTTAGAGAGCCCCCTGAGTAATTCAGAAGTATTGTTTATACTATATTATTTATGTTCCTTTACTGACAACCCCAGTTAATAATTTATATAGCACCTATTATAACCAGGTACTGTTATACAAGCTGAGAATATACCACTGAACAGAAAAGAAGTCTGTGTGCTCATGAAGCTTACATTCTCATGGAGAAAACAGATAATAAGTAAGGCTTAAGAAAAATGAAGCAAAAACCAGGGTATAGAGAATGCCCAGGACAGGGAAGGTGGTAGGAGGCCATGGGGAGCTCTTAAATGAAAAGATCAAGGAAGACTTCTTGAGGTGATTTTTGAATAGAGTCATTCTAGGTAAAGGGAATAACTATAAATGCCCTAAAACAAGAGTGTGCTTGGCATGTTTCTACAGCATCAGGGAAGCCACAATGAGTGTAGTGGGATGAACAACAGGGGAAAAGAGAGGAAAGATCAGATCAGTGACCAGATCATCTGGGGTTTTGTACTTCATTCTAAATATGATGAAATGCCATGGGACAGTTGAGAGCAAGGGAGTGATATAATCCAACTCTGGCTACTGTGTGAAATATAGTCTGTAAAGGGCCAGGGGCAAAAGTAGATGTGAACAGACTAAGGAGGAGGCTTTTGCAGTATTCCAGGCAGAGTCTAATGTGATAGTAGATGATAGTGATAGTTGTAAGGTAAAGAAGTTGCCAAATTTGGGATGTATATTGAAGGTTGATCCTACAGTATTTGTTGGAATCTGAGGGAAGGAGAAAATTCAGGTGACACCAAGTTTTGTCCTAAGCAGCTGGGTTAATGACTCCATTTTTTGAGTTCGGGAAATACAAGGGATCCAGAATAGCCAAAACAGCCCTGAAAAAGAACAAAGTTGAGGGTCCATACTTCCTAATTATATAACTTACCAATTGAGACCGTATGGCACTGGCATAAGGAGATTAGATAGATAGATAGATAGATAGATAGATAGATTGATTAGATAGATAGATTAGATAGATAGATTAGATAGAAAGAAAGAAAGAAAGAAAGAAAGAAAGAAAGAAAGAAAGAAAGAAAGAATAGAATTGAGAGTCCAGAATTAAAACCATACATTTATAGCTAACCAGGTTTTGACAAGGCTGTCAGGATAGTTCAATAGGGGGAAAATAGTCTATTCAACAAATGGTACTAAGACAACTTAATATCCATATGCAGAAGAAAAAGTTTGACCCCTACTTCACACTGTATACAAAAAAATATATCAAAGATCTAAATGTAAGTACTAAAACTCTTAGGGGTAAATCTTATGACCTTAGATTTGGCAGTGGATTCTTAGATCTGACACCAAAAGTATAAGCAATACAAGACAAAACTAGATAAATTAGATTACATCAAAATTTAAAACTGTTGTGTATCAGACTATTTTAAGTGGCCTAATATACTGGTAAATAACAGTTGCTATAGGGGGCAAACGACAGAAAAAAATTTTGAGGAAATGATGGCTGAGAAAATTCCAAAGTTGATGACAACTATAAATTTGTAGATCCAATAAGTTCTATGAAGCACAGGAAGAAGAAATATCATCATAAACTTTAAAAAGCACATCATAATTGGTGTGTCTGGGTGTCTCAGTCAGTTGAGTGTCGGATTCTTGATTTTGGCTCAGGTCATGAGCCCAGGTTGTGGAATCAAGCCCTGCATCGGGCTCCATGCTAAGTGTGGAGCCTGCTTGGGATATTCTCTCTCAATCAATCTCTCTCTCTCTCCCTCTCTCTCCCTCTCCCTCTCTCTCTCTCTCCCTCTCTCTCTCTCTCCCTCTCTCTCTCTCTCTGTCCCTCTCCTCCATTTGTGCACTCTCTCACCCTCAAAAAAAAAAAAAAATAACACATCATAATCAAATTGCTTAAAACTAGAGATAAAGAAGAAGTGGGGCGGGTTGGGGCGGGGGGGTTGGTGCCTGGCTGGCTGAGTCAGTAGAACATGCAGCTCTTGATCTCAAGGTCATGAGTTCTAGCCCCACGTTGGGCATAGAGTTTACTTAAAACAAACAAACAAACAAAACCCAGAGATAAAGAAAAAAACCTTATAACCTTCCAGAGAAAAAAGATATGTTACATGCAGATAGAAAACATAAGAATTAATCAGATTTCTTGTTGGGAACAACACAATCAAGAAGACATTGGGGCAAAATCTTTCAAAATACTGAAAGAAAAAGATTAATAGCTATGTACCAGTGTAAATGTTTTAGTTCTGACAAATGTACCATGGTTACATAAGGTGTTAACATTAGGAGAAAGTAAGCGAACGTTATAAAGAAATCTCTGCACTATCTTTCCAACACTTTACAAATCTAAATTATTCCAAACTAAAAATGTTATTAAAAATTTAAAAGATGAAATAGAGACTTTTCAGATATACTAACACTGAAGGAATTCATCACCAGAGACCTACTCATAAGATAAAGTCCTTGAGGCAGCAGGAACACTGCAATGGACTAGATTGTGTCATCACCCCTCATGGGACTGAGGAGCTGAATTTCAAATTATGTTTAATTCTAATTAAGATTTAAATTTAAATAGCCACATGTCTCAGAAATGTAGATAATTCTAATGATGCCTTTTTGTTGGGACTAGTCTTTTGGGAGAGGCTGACAATATTGAGATAGGCAACATGCAGGTATAACAAGCCTTCCCTTCTTGTACCTTCCACTGAGGAAGTGCTGGGTTGGAGGATGGCTGGTCTTAGCAGGACCATACACAGTTCTGTGGCCTTCCATTTTTTTCTGCTGAGATGGTTTTGAGTTTGAAGGAGACATACTGACTAGACTGTTATTCTGCCAAGTCTCTCTTTGTATGTATAATTTCCACTCTCCTCAAGGGACCATCTTCATTATTTACAGTTTCAGGCCAAATGTTTTTATTGTTGATTGCGTGTCTTTTGTGCATTGTGGAAACAAATGTTTATATGATATTGATAATTGTTCTTTAATACTTTAATTATTTACTTTACCATTTTGTTTGTATAAATTAGTATGAGAACTAAAGATTAAGACTTAAATTATAGATAAGCTGGGTCGTGGGGGTGGCTCAGTTGGTTAAGCGTCTGACTTCAGCTCAGGTCATGATCTCACAGTTTGTGGGTTCAAGCCCTGCGTCGGGCTCTGTGCTGACAGTTTGGAGTCTGGAGTCTGCTTCAGGTTCTGTGTCTCCCTCTCTCTCTGCCCCTCCCCCGTTCACATTCTGTCTCTCTCTCAAAAAATAAATAAACATTAAAAGACAATTAGAAAAAATAATAGATAAGCTATTTGGCACTTATTCTAAGGGTAGTCTTAAATCTTTGGATAAAGCTAAGAAATCTGGAAGGATAATGGAATCATATAATAATAGCAACAAATGTTTGCTGAGGGCTTTCTGTGGGCTGGACACTCAACAATTTATTTGGATTAAATTAAATCCAAATTATTTGGGTTATCTGATATGATCTTTACCAAAACCTCAGAGGATAGGTGCTATTATCTCTTTTTGTAGGTAAGTCTACTGATACTCAGGTTAAGTAACTTGCCATAGACAACACAGCTGGTAGAATCCCAACTTGGACAACTCTAAAGTCAATGCACTTTATTCTGCTGGGTGTTACAGCTTCTTTTGTATATTAACAGTGCCAAGCCAAGTCCCAAGCACAGCTCCTTAGGATGTTTTCCATTCAGTTCTGTAAAGGCCTGAGTTAATGGTCATAGGTTTATAAGTGGCTCTGTCAGGTCTCAGTGATATCCCTTCTTTCTGTTTTGCTTACCTGGCCCTGGTAGTTGCTTTCCTGGTAGTTATCTGTCCTCAGATTCCATTGTTCCCTTTTGAAATCTTTGACCGTTGTCACCAGTAGTTAGGTTTTTGGACTTAAGTTTAATACTGAAATTTCTTCCTATAGCTATTTGAAATGGCTGTCTTGGCCCTCAGAAACCAAAGTAGGAGGCTCTTTTAGAGCAACATATTCCTTCATGCTCCTTTGTAAGGGCTATAGGTTTCTAAGACAAAATATAGCTGCAGAGTCAGTCCAGTTTACTCTGATCATAACATTTAATAATAAAATTAGCATATGGTTTACAGCTGTCTGCCTAGTCTCTCCCCTCAAATTCTTTTCCACTCATTTACCACTTACAACTTTTTATCTTCCCTTCCGTTCCCTCTTATTTTTCAGGAAAGGCAGCCTACTCTTGTAGAACAACATATGCATCTTTATTTATTTAATTTTCTAAGATTTTATTTTTAAGTAATCTCTACACCCAGCATGGGGCTCGAAACTACAACCCTGAGATCAAGAGTCAAACACTCCACTGACTGAGCTAGCCAGAAACCCCAACATAAGCTTCTTTAAGGTTAGACTTGTATTGCGTTCCTGGTGCCATGTTTCTTTTGTTGTTGTTTTAGCTTTGTGATATTGATCAAGTTATTTAATATTTCATCATCTGTAAAAATACAGGTAATCATATATGCCTTGCAGGATTATTGTAAAGAATTAGAGATGATGTTTATAAAGTCCCTGGCACAGAGAAGGTCCTCATAAAACAAGAACTTTTTTGAATCCATTGCTATGATTTAATTTGGCAAATATTTATTAGCACCTAATCAATGTTGGACTCTACTGAGGATTCTGAAGAAACAACAAAACCTAGAATCTCTAAATTCAGAAAGTTATATAGTGTAGGAGACTTGACATATAAACAAATAACAACAGAAAGGCACTAAGTACAATAGAGGTATATATAAAGTGCTAGAAGCAATTAATTATTTTTCCAGCTTTGCCTGTGGAGTGCTTTCCAAGTATTTCTTTTGGAAAAATACTTGGTAGTCAAGATGGGGGACAAATAGAAAGAGAGAAAAAAACAACAACCCTTAAAGGTTTCTGTAATCTGTGAGGTGCCAACCTTTTGAGAATTGATTTCAGCAAGACACTTGATAAAATCTCTCATGAAGTCCTTGTACATAAGATGGAGAAATGTGGGATGGCTGATAGAATAGGATTTGAAGATGGTTATACAACTGTGTCTGGGATGTTTTCTCCTACAGTACTTTCTTTTTACTTATAAAATCTCTGGGTTGGAAGGAACCTTAGAAATAGATATATAGTATACTCTAACTTGTACCTAACACCTCTCTACCATCTCTTTTCTCTTCCCTTTTAATTTTTAATTCAACAGTACAGAAAAGTATATAGTACAAAATATGCCTCTCTCTCCAATTCCATTCCCCAAATGTCCCTGACATCCTCCCCAGAGACAAACGCTATTAATAGTTGCTTGTGTATATGATCTTCTTTTATTATGCGTATCTTTTTACACCTTGTATCGTTATTATTTGAGTGTATATGCTGTCTCCCTTAGTAAGTTGTAAGCTCCTTAAGAGCAAGGACCCTACCGCATGATTTCCTATATCTCTCCAAAAGTACTTGTACATTGAAGGTTCTCAATAAATATCTGCTTGATTAAGTATTTAAATGAAATTTGGACCAGGGAGAAGACAGGCTTCTTTAGTAAAATGCCACAGTTTTCTGTCCTTGGCCATATCATTTATAACTTGGATGAAGATGTAGAAAGCATGGTTGTCATGCTTGTCATGCAGATGACACAAAGATGGAAAAGAGAGCTGATAACATCAGATGACAGAATTAAGACTGCAGATGATCCCAACAGACTAAAATGTTCAGCTGGAAAAAAAAAAAAAAAAAAACCCAGGGATAAATATAAAGTCCTGTGTTTAAGGGGGGGAAATAACCAATAGCTTAGTTGTTTTATACCCAATACCCAAGTATAGAATTAGAAGACTTGTCTTGATGATAATTTATTTGAAGATGATTTGGGAGGGTAGGGGATGGATCTTAGTTGCCTTTAAGCTCACTTTACGCTTAATTTAAGATTGTCAATAAAGCAAATACAGCTTTGGCTGAATTAGTGGAATATGAGTCTAAGTGGGTTAGTTTGTGGTTCTTGTGTTCTCTCTACTAGTCAGACTGCTTATTGAGTATTAGGTCCATTTTGGGGTGCCACACATTTAAAGAGAGCCTGACAAATTGAGGTGTATATAAAGGAGGTTAACTAGGAACATAAAACTTGGGTATAAGAATCAGACTGGTATAGATCTCTCCTGGGTTCTGTCACTTAGCAATTGTGATAGCTTGGCAAAGTCATTTCCTCTGAGTTTGTTTCCATACCTTTAAAGTAGGGCAGAATAATAATACCAATCTGGAGGATTATTATAAGGATTAGAGCTAACCAATGCAATCAAAATTTTCTGCGGTCATTAGAAATTAGATTAATGACTAAGTATAGTCCCTGCTTTGAAGGAGGTTACATTTCAGTGGAGCAGACAACTGAGTAAATCCAAGATTGTAATGTAGCTTGTTAAGTTTTCAGAGAATTGACTTACATAAAAGGGGGTAGACTTATTCATAGAGCCCCCAGTAAATACAAATTGAGTCGGATTGTTGTGTAGCAGTAGAATGAGTTTCCCTAGGAGAAAGTGAATTCCCCTCAGGGAATGGATATAATCAAGTTGAGACTAGGTGATTATTTGTTGGGGATGCTTGCAAGGCATTTTTTATGAGTAGAAGGTTGGACTAGAAGGGTTGGCAGACTCTGGCCACCAGGGGCCAAATGTAGCCAGACATCTGTTTTTGTAGATACAGTTTTACTGGAGCATACCACACCCAGTTATTTATGGGTTGTTGATGGCTGCCTTTCTGCACCGTGCAGAGTTGAGTAGTGTGACAGAGACCATATGGCCTGCCAAGCCTAAAGTATTTACTGTTTGGCCTTTTAAAGAAGAAGTTTGTTGACTCCTGGACTAGATCAACGCTTCACAACCTAAATTATTTTGTGAACTGCTAACCTTCCTAAATTCTCTGACATGGGGATTTCAAGTCAAGAGGGAGGAAGGCAAAATTTGAAGTTAGATGGTTATAGTTTTTCTTGTTGGCAAGGAATGAAGACTGCAAAATAGTTGATTAACCTCTAAGACCTTTTAAGAGACTGTGATTTTATAAACAGATGCTTTGGGTGTGAGACAAAGTATTATTTATATGCCACCTGGGCTAAAGCTATCTGTACCCACTAGAACTGGGAAGTGGTCCTAGTGTAGTGGGAAAAACTGGTTGTGTTCACCATTGTGAGTTTGTTTCCTCACTTGTAATTGGAACACTTTCTAAACTAAGGATTGGAACTAATGTGTGTACTCAGATAGATGTAGCTATCATTACTATATTCCATAGACTACCTGATTGGAGTGTATGTCACACCAGATAGAATTTTGGTTGGTAAAGTATAAATCCCTCCCTTGAGTGCTGCTAGTTGGGGTACTACACAAAACCCTTTCCTTGTGTTGACTAGATTTTTATTTATTATTATTATTAATTTATTAATTAATTAATTTATTTTAGAGACAGAGAGAGAGAGAGTGCCCATGTGCAGGTAGGGGAGGGGCGGGGGGGGGGGGGGAGAGAGAGAGAGAGAGAGAGAGAGAGAGAGAGAGAGAGAGAGAGAGAGAGAGAGAGAGAATGAATCTTAAGCAGGCTCCACACCCAGCATACAGCCCTGCCGCAGGACTCTATCTCATGACGCTGAGATCACGACTTGAGCTGAAATCAAGAGTTGGATGCTTAGCCGATTGAGCTACCCAGGCATCCCTGGACTAGATCTTTAGATCTCATGGCAAATAGGGGATAAATCGATCTTATTAGCAAATATAGGAATATCTTGTGGCTGGCAGCTTCAATTCATACATTACAGGTGTTACTCTCTTTGCTAGAAAAGGCAGAGATTTTGCAGACACAGTGCACTTCTCCCAGTGGAATATGATTTTAAACTTCTTCCCATACATTTTGTCTTTTATATTCAGAATCTACTTCCAACTAACAGTTTTCTTTCTTTCTTTTTCTTTCTTTCTTCCTTTCTTTCTCTGTCTCTCTCTACCCCTCCCTGCCCCTCCCCTCCTTTTTTTGTTGAAAGTGTTGACTCGGAGACAAAAAGAGGCCAACAGCAAGAGCAAGAGTGACAGTGAGACAACTGCCCAAACTTCCCTAGACATTGACAAGTAAGTGACTATGTCGTGTTCTCAGAGCTCTTGTTTAACATACCATTGCTTGGACTGAATAAAGAGACCTATTCCTCTCTACCCTGGGTTTCTTTGGCTTTCCAGTCACTTCATTGCTTTGATATCTGAATCTATTTTTCTTATTCCCAATTTATGTTAATGCAGGTGGCCTCTATCTTTTTGAATTACCCTTAAAAAATTCTACCACCCATTCCATTTCCACATTCTATTTTCTTTAAATTTGCATTTTGGTGTTTGGTACTTTTGGGAGCAGTGAGCTATTTTGCAATGTAATGGTACAGAAGTTCAGTTGCAAAAGGTTGGGCAATATAAGTGACTTCTTTGGGTTATAGGTTGCAGCTTGACTAAGAAAGTATATTCCAAAGGGTGGTCGGGTAGAAGTGATGCCCCCTAAAAGGAAAGACATTACCAACAATACATTAAAGCAGTCAGTCATTAGGCAGAAATGTTTAATCTTTGAAATACAGATCTTAGACCCTAAATTTCAAGGCTGTCTTCCCTAATCCAGTTGAGTGGAGCTGATCACTTGCTCCTTTTGGAATCCTAACATGTGGACATTCCTCTATGACTGTATTGCATCCCATCCCACTATATTGCAGTATTTTTTTTTCTTTTTTTTCATTTCTGTCTCCTTGGGTAGACTGTGAATTTTGAAGGCAGATCCTTGTCTTCATTCATGTTTATATCCTCAGCATCTAATAAAATGTGTCTGAGACAGCAAAAACAATAATAGCTCTTTGTTGAACACCTAATATTATGTACCAGCCACTGGGCTAAGTGTTTGATGTACTTTGTAACTCTCACAATAGCTGATAAGATAGTTATTCTTTCTTTCTTTTTTTTTTTAAATAGATAAGGAAATTGAAGGGAAATTATAAGTAACTGGTTAAAGATCATGTAGTGAAAACTGGCAAATCCTGACTCCGAAACTTAAGCTCCTTCCACAGTGCTGCTATCTCATGTAGTAGGGGATGACTGTATGATTTTTGCATTAATTCATAAATTTTAAAAGGTACACTGGTCTAGATTTTCTCATAAGGCAGAGTTTTATTTATATTCTTCCAGATGATTGAGTATATGAGATAATTTTTTCTCCTATTTTTAAAGACCTCCAGAGAAGGTTTTCTGTAGAACTAATCCAGATTTCTCTTGCTGTATAGTAACTGAATAGTTATGACCAGAAAGAGAAGTCTAAAATAGCAGCCTTTGGAAAGTTTTCTTTAGCTTCTTAAAATGAAGATGATCTTAAGAGTCTAGAAGATCTGGTTTCTGACATTTATTAGCTATAGAACCTTGGGGAGAATAGTACTTTCTTAGTAGGGCCAAAGAATTAATTGAGAAGTTGTGTTTAAAGGGCTTGGTACCAGTTCCTACCACAGAGAAAATACTTAATAAGTGCTTATTTTCTTCCTTTGTCCCCAATGAATCTTACTTCAAGGACACAGTTTCCTCTCTTTCTACAGATTCTACTATTATAAAAGATAAAAATAACTATGTAGGTGAAGTTACTCAAAAGTCTCTGGCAGAACCACATGGTTTTGGTAACTTCCTAGTTGATGTTGCAGGTTGTAAAATTAAGGAAGTCAGCATACAGAGTCAGACAAGTTCATCCACCCTGGTAAAAAATGTCATCTTGATTTAATTCTCATGGTTGTCTAAATTTTAACTTCCCTTTGAAAAAACTATTACACTTAATTTCAGAAGAGTTTGACAGAATATTTTATGTCTGAAGAGCAATCAGCATTGTTTGAGATAGTTAGAAGAGCTGATTTCATTACCATCCCACTGCTGCAACAGCAGGGTACAGAGAAACAGCCGGGGAAAACCGCTAATCACTCAGTCCTTTTGATTGGCATCAGGTTAGTTTTATTGGCCATCCTGCTGAGTGAATCTGCATTGGTTGACATGTCTCCTCCACCGAATAACGTAAAAACACAATTGAGACAGAGTAACATAAAAACACAATTTGAGACATATCCAGGAGCCCAGAGGCAAAAGCAAATCTTAAAACTGCTCTTTCCCCCTTCCTTCTGATTGGCTAGGAATGAGAAGTGTTATCTCTGTAAATCCCTGGTCCCATTCAGAGAGTATCAGAGTCACGTAGAGTCCTGTCTCCAGCTTGCAAGGGGTGACCAAGGAGATGGGCCTGAAGAGAGTGGGAGGATATGCTCAGCTATGGAGGAGAAGTGGCGGCAGCGGCTGAGGAACCCAAAGGTATGTATGGAATGTTTTAGGAAGCTCTCCAAAGTTCTGTTCTATGCTTTTTTCTTCTTCCTTCTTTTTTGCTTATCTAGAAACAAGATTGCATTTTAAAATTATATTTTCTTTCAATTAAAAAGCATATATGCTCCTTGTAGGAAATATAGGCAGTTCAAAAAAATATGAAGAATCAGGAGAAATTAAGAAATTATTACCCATAATTTAGCTACTCAGAGATAATAACTTTTAGTATTTTGGCCAATTTTTTCAGTCTTTTTTTTAATGCATATTTCATGTAAGTGAGACCACACTATATATGCACATATATATGTGTGTATGTGTGTGTGTGTGTCTACATAACATTGTAGCATAAACACCTTCCTGGGTTTATTTTCAAACTTTTTTTTAAATTACTCTTAATACTTACATCACACAGAAGTCACATAACCATTCTCATATTATTGGGCATTTAGGTTCTTCCCAATTCTTTTGTATTACAAGATTGTATTTAAAACCTTAATCTGTGTACCACTTACTGTTTCCTAGAATAGATTTCCTGAAGTGGAACTCCTAGGGGAATGGATATAAACATTTTAAAATCTGTTGAAACATATCACCAAATTCTTCTCTTGAAAGGATATCCAGTCATATCCCCACTGCCAGGAGCATATGTGAGATCAACTCTGTTTAACACCTTGTGAGCCTGGTCTTAGGAAGCTGTGAGGTCTGGCCACTAGTTACTGGGAAGATGAATGTGCTTTCTGGGCTTTGCAATTAGATCAGCAAGAGCAAGTCTTGGCTTAGAGATCAAAGATAAAGCAGCAGCTCCATATTCTATGTTTACTAACTTAGCAGTCACTGCACACTAAGGTGAAGAGCCATTATCTATCATGACAAAAGAAAGGGACTCTCCTATATCAATGGGGTGATTTTGAGGTAGTGATTTGGAGTTGGGGATTATAGGTAAATGCTTATATTGTAGAGCCTGTTTATTCTTCTGGCATCACTATCTCTAGAAGCTACCGTGAAACTATTATTTTCTATTTTAAATCTCTCTAAATCTATCATGGTCAAAGGCTACTGTTATTTAATATGATCTTGGTGGAATAATTTGCTTTGACTCTGGTATCCATTCTTGGATAATATTCTTGGCATAAAGATGTATTCTGTTCATCATCACAGTTTGTGTTTTTACTTGTGTACCCTGTTTATTAGAAAGCAAAAGACTTTCCTAGAGCTGTGTCCCACATTCCTTCTCTCCTGGAGACAAGTGTGATCTGGGCTAAGGAGGTTGTATTTTAGACTCTCTGCCATGAGATAACTCTTTCATCTGTTTTTCTCTGTCACAGGAAAAAAAACGCAGTGAAGGCCGACTCCTCAGTCTCTTGGAACAGTCTGAGCAGAAGACTGCAGGTGAAGACTTCAGGACCAATTTTCTGGGCTTCTGTCAAAGGCCCAGTAAAAATAGCCACTGAGAACTCATTATTTGTTGGAGTTATGTGGGTATACATTTGACCCAATCAGCCAGCCTTTTAGACTCTAAGTTGTATCTCCCTAAAGAAGATGAGGACACACCCTGTCTTGTTCATCATGTGTTTCATTTCAGGCTTTATAAAGCCTGTTGAGTGGGAAAAAAAAAATCCAAATCATAGAGGAATGACACAGCCCTAAATACCTTCTAAAGGAACAATCTTGGAAAACCAGACACGTAGACATTTCTTCCTCCTTCTAATGTTTTGTGCATTATTTATGTGTCACTTTTAGTTTTGTGTCCCAACCTATGCTCCTGAGGGATTATAGGAAGTAACTCTCTCTTTGTGCCTAGTATTTATGGAGCAGTAGAGTGGATTGGTTAAGAGCATTGCATAAAGTTAGTAATACCAACTTCATAGATTGTAAGGATTATATCTAGTAAAGCTCCAAACAAATTCTCTGGCATAAGTAGGCTCTTGGTAAATGTTAGCTGCTATTATTACTATTGTTATTTGTTGCTATTGTTAAAATTCACTAGATGTAGATGGAAGAGGAGCTTTTGCTTAAGCCTGGGGAAATTTGCCTACCTTCTAGTTCTGGTAGTTCATTCTCACAAATAAATCTGTTTTGCCTCGTGATGACTATAAAAAGGCAGCCTCTCCAAGCCCTACGGCCTGCTGCCTCTAGATCAGCATGTTCTGAATCTCTGCAGGTGGCAGAGTTCCCTTGGCAACTCCTTGTACCTCAAGTCCAGATTTGAAGTAGATTATTCAGAGGTTGTTCATTCAAAAGTGTTCACCTCGATGCTTCTGCAGCTGAGTCTATTGGATGCTAATACTAACATTCCATTGGTCTGAGGATTGGGGATCTGAACTACCTGGATAAGACTGATGAAAAGCAGTGCCCAGAAAATAGGAAGCACATGAGCAGTGAGAAGTAGTATGATTACAACACTTTTAACAGCATTACTACTTTTTCTCTCTTATTACAGATGCAGAAATAAAGACCAAGTCTAAAGAAACAGGAGGCCTCAGGTGAATTGGGGTATACATTGAAATATGACTGTGAGCAGTTCTAAAAAAGTGTAGGCCTGGTCCTGGGTTCCGTGGATAATGTGATATTCAAACTATTGAAGGTAGAAATCACCATGGAACTGTGTGACCTCTCTCTGTGATCCCTCCCCCAACCCCCAATATATCTTGGCTAAGAATTGGATGGCTAGTTCAATTTCATGGCATAAAAACAGGCAGAGCAAGAGCTATGACTTATTCTTCCCTCCCAACCATAGTCTTCTGACTTAGGTTTCAAGAAGTTTGGGAATTTGGTAAAAAAAAAAAAATTTTTAAAAATGGGAATTTGGGTCTGAATTCTCATTCTCTTACTATCTGTGTGGCTTTGGGTTTATAATTTATCCAGTGTCCTCATCTGCAAAAAGGGAATGATAGTACTTATCTGGTTGGATTATTACAAAGATTATATGAACTGATAATGTATGTAAAAGCCCCTGGTACAATGCATGATACATACTTAGTGCTTATTAGTAGGTATATATTGAATTCTGAATTTTTTCCCCTCCTCTCTAGGGTGCCCTCGCTAGGGATGGAAGAGGCAGGCTGCAGCAGAGAGATGCAGAGTTCCCCTGCACATCTTGACTTAAACGAATCTCCCGTCAAGTCTTTTGTTTCCGTTTCAGAAGCCACAGATTGCTTAGTGGACTTTAAAAAGCAACTTACTGTCCGGCCAGGTAGCCGGACACGGGCCAAAGCAGGCAAAGGAAGAAGGAGAAAACTCTGAATTTCTAGGGTCCAGAGTTCACAAAACCATTAGCGATAGGGGTGGGCCATGGTCATTAAGCCTTAGTGGCCCCTATTTCATTGTTGAGCAAGTTTTGGCCCTACAGGTTTCACCACCAGCACCCACTCAGCATTCTTGTTTTGATGTTTTCTATAAGCTATACAGACATTGTGTATAGTATTCTGTTTTATAACAATCTGGATTCACTTATAGTTAAAAGAAAATTTAAATATATTTATCTATGTTTGTATGAAATCTTATTTCAATAAGATGGAGATTTTACTTTTTTTTCTCTGTGTTACTGGATTTGGGTTGGGAATATTTAAATGTGGAGCTAGTTCTGAGACTCCTAAATTACATGTTTCCAAATTAATTCCATTACTGGTCTTTGACATACTGCCGATATTCACTGAATGTGTAGTGTGCAATTCTAAGCATTGTGTGGTTACTTCCTTGACCTTTTCTGACATCATTGTGGAAGGTGCCAAGGCATCAGATCCTACCTCTTATTTTGCTGTCCCTACCATTCGGTGACCTACCACTTCATCTTGCTGCCTCACCTAGTTAAGAATTCTCAGCCAGAGCATAGGACCTTTGAGGGATATCTCCTGCCATTCTTACCAGGAATTTGTAATTGAATGCTCTGTTAGTAGTTCCTATGCAAAATTATTTTTCTTCCTAGATTAACCAGTGGGGATGCCAGGGATATCTGTTAAAACAGATTGGTTCTCTTGCTGTCAAAGGTCATAGCAGCAATAGGAAATAACTTCTATTTCAGTGTATTAGTAGAGCAGTGCGCATTTTTTACCACATTGCCCAGGAGCTTTCGGTGCAGAACAGAGATGTGGTCTGTCTTCAGTGTACTTGCAGACTCCAAAGATAAGAGGATGTCAAATGGCAGAAGCAACTACCTGTGGGAGATGACCAAACAAGGATGTTAAGAAAGCTAGCTTTGGCCCAACCTGATTGGGAGATGTAATAAAAGACTGTGGGAGGTGGCTGCTGTCCAGGAATGGGCCCTGGGACAGGATAAATAGGGACACCACTCAGACTTCTCCTAACTTCTGATTTATCAAGTTCAAAGTTACCTTTTCCTTGGTTTTAAAAAAGATGAAAATGAAGGGTGTGTTAGACTGGAGATTCAGAGATAGCTAGGATGGAAGGCACAGCAAAGGCCTTTAAGGCATTGTTTCCTGCCTGAGCCTTTGCACACAAGCTCTTTGAGTTAAAAGAAGGCAGCATGGTATGCACACTATTTATTCCATGTTTTGGTGTTGGGTGGCACGGACATTGTGGCCAGCATCACGTAAGGTAATAGGTGTTGTTTTTTGAGGAACTATTGTGGCTTAGGCAATGTATGTACTTTCATTTAATCCTCACAGCAACTCTATGAGGTAGGTATTACCCTCCCTAATTTTCAGATAAGGAAACAAAGGCTCAGAGAAATAAATAAAAGCCACTTTTTGTCCTTGGCAGTGAGACCACAGTGCCCCTCATCTTCAGTCCTAAAGAAAATGCTGTATTTTTACTCTAGTATTGATTATTTTCTTGTTTTCCTTCTAACAAAAAGTAGTTTATTATGTCCCATCAACTTAATCCTCACTAGTCTCATTTACTGGCAATTTATTGGAGGGTAGAGCATTATAAGTGGGATAATATGTTTCTCTCTCTTCCTGAAGAGAAGAGAAAAGGCTGATTCTAGAAAGTGAATTTTTTAGCTTAAAATTGAGCAGTTTCCCCAGAACATGGGTCAGTGGCAAATTGTTGGAGGTGAGTATGGGTCAGTAGGACCAGGACCAATAGGCTTACTTGCTAGTCAGAGGAAAACAGCCATCAGCCATCTCCCCAGTGCCCTTCATGACCTTACTCCTTACCCCCTCCCTACACTCTACCATCCCTATCTTTGGTAAAGTCTGCTCATTTATTTTATTCCCCCTGTGCCCATGGTCCCATGAGAGAGGCATTAGTGAGACAATGAAGAGATAAAAAGTCAGTGGAAAGAGTATCACATCAGTCTGAGTCTGAACCCCTTTCTCTGATACGTGTTAATCCCTCTGAGACCCAGTTTCCTTGTCCATAAAATGGGGAAATCATACTTAACAGTGTTCTAAGGAGTAAGATAATGTATATAAAGGCACAGTATCTGTCGCATAGAAGATGAGAAGTAAATGGCAGCAGTTATTAATGTGATGCTGGTTTTGTATGTCATAAGTAGTGTTAGGGTGAGAAGTAAAAGAAGCTAGAGGTGGGGTGCAGATGCGAAAGGAGTCAGTTATTTTAGGAGTGAGCCCTTGACTGTCTTAGCTTCAACAACCACCAGGCTTTCACAACAGGCTTGGGTCCCTGGGCATTTAGAGCTCACCCAGGACCCATGGGTTTTTCTTTTTTCTTTTTTTTCTTCTCCTGAAAGGTGGGAAGCAGATGTTCTGCTGGTGTTGCCAATTCTTGGAGAGCTGGAAAGCTCCATGAACTTCATAAGCTATTACCATAAATTGGGAAAGAGAACTACTCCATGTTAGGCATTGTGGTTGTGTAATTTCATTTCATCCCTTACAACAGCCTTTCATCCTCTAGCAGAGGCTGTGCCTTGCCCATTTCCCCTGGGCACTCAACATTCTATTACATACCCACAGTAACCTATTGCAAGAATTTGCAACTCTCTGCATTAGCATTTCTCTAGCTTTGTATTGGCACAGGCTAGGATGCCAGGACTTAGGCCCCTGAGGCAGTCCTCAACCGGTGAAAGGTGGAAGCTGGGGGATAAATACTTGAGCTTCCTTACCTGTTAGGTGGGTGCATTCTCCACCAGAGTTCTCACAGAGTTCCTCTGTGGGACTGAGCCTCACGAGCTGCCAGCAGCAACTTAGTTATGTACATTCAATTGCTTTTCTTTTCCTTCCTACCTCACTTCCAGTTCCCCTACCAGCACTTCCTGGATCAGGGCTGGGACTAGAGTGAGGGGCCCTTGCTTTGGGTTCATGTAAGGACAGAGTTGGCACTTACATGAAGGTAAGAGGGCGTCTTTACCTTTTGTAGCTAGGCACACCTCACATGGATCACCCTCATTCTAGCCCTGGCCTGGATCACTTCCCAGTTAAGATATTTGCACTCAAATTAGGTCTGCCTCTGGGGAAACCCAACCTGAGGCAAATCCTATGGAAAAATTAGTCTCCACGTTTTATGCATGGAAAATTCAGGCTCAGAGAAATGAAGAGATTTGCCTAAAATCATACAGCTAAATGGGATGGGATTCTAACCCATCTGCCTGACACTAGAGCTAATGCTCTGTGTACTTCACCACCTCCTACCTCCCACTTGAGTCCCAAAACTCAATGGAAGTTTTAAGTTTGGATGGGCTCATTCTCACCTGTGAGGCAGCTTTGGCCCTAAGTTGATTTAGAAATTGGACTGAGGAGAAGTCAGATACTAAGTGGAGGGTATACCAGTGGGAAGATAGAAGAATATATAAGCCCAGAGTGGAAAGGCTGCTGAAGCTATACGCACCAGGAAAGCAGGAAGAGGTTATTTCGAAACTCTCAGTTTCAAAAGCCCTGTACTACTGAAGTTGTAGCTCTTCAATTTAACACAAATTAACTGATACCTATTACATGTCAGGTCTAGAACCTGGGCCATGGGATTCCAAAGATGAATAAGGAACATTTTCTTGGGAGTCCGTGGGGAAAGACAAACATTATTTTAATAGACTGTTGTCAATGCAATGATATAAGCCAATCCAAGACCCTCAGATCAATAGACCACACTCAGCTGGGGTCAGGGCCAAGAGGAACTTCTCAGGAAAGGCTCCACAGCATTGGTGATGACTCAAATATAATTTTTTTAATGTTTATTTACTTTGAGAGAGACAGCAGGGGAGCTGCAGAGGGGGAGAGAAAGAGAACTCCAAGCATGATCCATGAGTCTGGGATCATGACCTGAGCCGAAATTAAGAGACGCTTAACTGACTGAGCTACCCAGGCACCCATGAAGTATAAAGGGTAGGAAAAATTTGGTGACAAGGCTAGAGAGGGCAAAGGGGGAGGTTATTCCAGATAGACCAGCATGAACAAAGACTTAACAGCAAGAAGCAGCTTGATGGGGGTAGGAAGTCTGGAAGGCACACCTGGAGTAAAGGGTGTGGAAGGAATGGTGGGGAACTTACTGAGCCTGTGTGCCTGGCTGCTGGGCACTGTTAGCTGTGAGAAACAAGACTATGAACAGCTCCGAGTAGGGAGAGCCTAGCTCCTAGCCCAGCCCTGGCTGTAGCCCACCTTTCAATGACCTGACCACCAATTCCCATCCCTCAGTTCCTCCTGGACAGCTGGAGATTGGTACTAAGGGTGCTATGAGAGAGTCTTGTCAGGATTTGTCCTTCTTGTTGGTCAGTGGTCATCTGGCGTCCAAAGAGAACTGCTGGCTACTACTATGCCTCTGCTATAGCCAGGACTGTCACAGCTGCTCACAGACCTCAAGCCCGAGCAACCTCCACCCTCTATAGGCCCTGACACAGAACTTCCCCAACACTCTGCCTATGGTATCGGGGAGATAGACACAGGACTTCCAGAAACATGGATGAAGAGTTTTGGCATTACTTGTTAGGAACATATCCTCACCCTGGCCCAGAAGACTGTGGACTCTGGCTGTCAGCATGAATCACATCCAGTTCCATATTCTCTTCCAACTAAACTAAGCTGAGAGAGACTAGAGCCCTAGGCTAGGCAGGATGTTATGCTGTGGGTGATGGCCACTCTGTCCTCCTGACCCCACCCCCAGTTTCCCTGCTTTTCAGAGCCCATGTGTCTGATTGGCACTAATCTAGCCAAAGCTAATACAAGAGCCATCATCCCTGGTCTCCACCCTGGTGTCACATGGGGGCCATGTTCTACTGTAGATAATGGTAGGGTTACTGCTGTTGAGGTAGAGCAGAGTTTTAAAATTTCTGCTTACCAATTTCTCAGAAATGAAAATTGGTGCAGTATGTCTGGTCTCCTGTCTTGGTGGGCGTCTTAGCCTGTTCAGACTTCTATAACAAAATCCCACAGATTGGTATATAAACAACAGAAATTTATTAGTCTGTATACTGAACTCTCAGATCAAGCATGATTGAGTGAGGGCCCTTTTCTAGGTTGCAGACTGCCAACTTCTCATATCCTCTCATGACAGAAGGGGCAAAGATGCTCTCTAGGGCCTCTTTTATGAGGGCACTGATCCCATTAGGGCTCTGCCCTTATGACTAATCTTCCAAAGGCCCCATCTCATATCTTCACCTTGGGCATTAGGTTTGCAACATAAGAATTTGGGGGGGATACAGATATTCAGACCATAGGAGTGGTCATAGTGATACCCCAAGGTTCTATGTATTCAAGAAGACCAATTTGGGCAAAAACAGCTTTGTGGCCAACAGCTGTACTGCAGCCTGAGATTCCCATTTCCTTTCTGGTAGAGAAGACCCAAGGTATAAGCCTACTTTCTCCCCACCCACCCCTTGGCCTACCAATTCAAGGATAGACTCTACAGTCTGGCTGCCACCTTTCCCATTATATATCCCCACCTACACATATCTTCTTTAGGTCTTTGGAGCTGCATCCCATTCCATGAAGGTGCCTTGTGCTCCGTGATTTTGTACATGATCTTCTCTTTGTCAAGGATCACCTCTGCCAGCATACTGCTATTCGTCCTTCAAGGCTTAGCTTTCTCAAATTGCCCTGCCCACTCTAGAACAGAGTTAGTCTCTTCCTCTTGTGTTCCCACATTGCCTCTTGCACATTAGTACTTCAGCATTTTACTGTTGATTTATTTATTTTGAGAGAGAGTGTGTGTGTGAGTTGGGGAGAGGCAGAGAGAGGGAAAGAAAGAATCCTATGCAGGCTCCATGCTGCCAGTGCAGAGCCCAATGGAGGGCTGGATCCCACGAGTCTGGAGATCACAACTGAGGCTGAAATCAAGAGTTGACACTTAACTGACTGAGCCACCCATCTGCCCCAGTACTACATTTTGGAAAATTGTCTATTGTATTGTACATTTCTCATGCTAGGCTCTTCCATCTTTCCAGGGGTAAGCCATCAACTCAAAACTCAGACTCTGAGTGTTTGTAAAGTGGACGGAGCTCCCAGCATTACAGAGGGGATGTCCCAGGGTCCTTGACCTAGTTCAGGGCTCCAGTTTCCTGCTTCATCTTGCTTAAGTTTGCACCATAGCCCTGCCTGTGCTGGGCTTCTCTTAAGGCAGACTCAGAAGGAAGTGCACCTTCCTGAATTAACTGATGTTCAGTTAGTGGTGGCCAAGGAAGAGGGTGGGACATTACAACTCAGGTGACTTGTGAGTTTCATTTCACAGTTCAGTGGGATGCCTCACATTGAGAGAGAAGAGCTGACGCCCGAGGAAAGTGACCAACTGCTTCTCCCAGGTAAGAGCCTCTTCTAATTCCTGCTTGCTTCAGCCCCAGTCCCTTGCCCTCATCTCTCCAGCTTGGCCCATGCTAGGGGAGTGGAGGCTGGAACAACTAAGCCAGATGTCCTCAGTGGTAGCTCCCATCCTTGGCAGGGATCCGTGGATACTTTTCAGAAGGAAGTCTCACTTCATGTAGCTGATTCAGCTGAGTTAAGCTAAGAGGCCAACAGTTACTCAAACATGTGCAGACCCTGGCTGGGTTCTGGGAATCTAGGGATGTGGAAGAAATGTCCCTCCCCACTGGGCTCAGCTGGAAGAGGCAAACAGGGATACATTTACTGGGAGTGTAAACACTGAGATTTATTGAGGGGAATCTTCACAGTCTTTGGCATGTAGAAATATGGAATAGATATCAAATAGAAGAGTGAATGAGTAAGAGAGTGAATATATGATTGAATTAGCTGGGAGTGAGTGAATGAATGTTTGAGTTAGCTGAGCCTCAAAAGGAGAGTGAAAGCTCACCCCGTGTGTAACTCTTGGCCCTTTACTAAGATTATAATTGCCTTAGTTATCCCATTTTATTCTTGAAACAAACTTGTAACATACGTGGAGTTAACATTCCCATTTGACAGATTTTGGAAATTAGGCATATGTTACTTTGAGGAAATTTGTTAGAAACTCATTTCTTAGTTCTCCAAATAAGGACCCCACCCCCAACCCCCAAATTTTTCAAAGCTGTATTAGCACCTACCTATGCCAAATTTTGTGCTGGGCTGAAGATGTAAATGACTCAGACACAGTACTTCCAGAGGCAAGGAATGCCGTGAATGAAGGCTGGACAGCAAGAGACAGGGTGAAACTTGTAGTAAGTGTGGCTGGACTATGAGTGGGAGTAGCAAGAGAGGAAGCTTGGGGCCTGCAATGCTGTGATAAAGAGTTTTAGACTTTTTTTTTTTTTTCCTGCAGTGGGAACATCACAATGTAAAGGTTTACCTCCTTAAGGGAGATAGGGCTGGGAAATGGCATTTTTGCATAGTCTGGTGATATGTTGGTAGTTGGTAGGGCAGGGAGATATACAAATTGGAGCAGAAGTATCAGTTAGTAGTTGTTGGAATAATCAGATGGGAATAGGGTCTGAGGCAATGGCAGTGGGAACCAGGAGGAGGGGATACATGGGAGAACTCTTTCCATTTTTAGCTCTTTCAGCATAAGACCTGATTGCATAGAGGAAGTGAGGGTCAAGGATGTAAACAGGCACCTGAATAGCTGTGAGAGTGAGCAACCTTAATGCCTCCAGCCAATGTGGAAGACAGGAAGAGTTTCATAAGGAAAAGTGAAGGAGAAAATGAATGTGTCTTTGACTATTGAATTTGATGAGCCTCTCTATCATCTGGACAGTAATGTCTAACAGACCATTAGAATTTGGGATTTGGTTCAGGACAGGGGTAGATTTAGGAGCCCTTGCAAATAGGCCTCAATCAAACCTTGCAGATGATACAAAGGGAGTGTGGGGAAGAGGGCTATGGCCAGAAACTAGGAGAGGGGGGTGTTGTTTAAGGGGAGAGGAGAGAAGAAGTTATGAAGACTATGAGAGACTCAGGAAGGAGGCCCAGGAAAGACTGGCTGTCAAAGCCAAGGGACAAGAGAATTTTACCGTGAAAAGAATGCTCATGGCTTTGCATGACTGAGAGAGGACAGTAAGGGTGGGGACTGAGGAAAAGGTTGGGATTGGGCAGTCAGGAGATCCTAGGTGATCAGTAGGAGGGCAAATTCATGGGCATCATGGGGGTGGAAGATGGGGAGGGGTTGCAGGGATGGAAAAGTATCTTTCCTGAAGTTTTGCTGTTATAAGGAGAGAAGTAGAGTAATTCAGTGGACAGATGCCTTCTGCTCATCTTGGGGCCTCCACTGCATTTTCCCTTTTTCTTAACCCTGAAAGGCACCTGAATCCCCAAAAGCTCCCTTGGGAACTTCTTGGAACACCAGTACCACCTCTAGCTTGAATTAGCAAAGTACCAGACATCTCTACAGTCCTTTACAGTGTGCAAAGGGATTTCAGATTCATTAACTCCTTTAATCCTCACAAGAACTGAATTTTTGTCCTGTCATAGAAGAGGAGATTGAGGCTCATAGAGTTTCAATTCAGATTCATCTAAATAAATCTGAAGGCACACCCTGAGCAAGGTTCTTTTGTTCTCATTATTTCATTTGCGCCACATAGCCCTTTGACATATATTGGTCCCCATTTGGCAGATGAAGAAAATTAGGCCTCCAGATTAGACACCTGGTGATGCTGCTTTGTGAAGAGCTGGGTCCTCGACTTTGAGCACAGGGCTGTTTCCATTCTGCATCACTATACTTCTAAAACCCACCCATGAACTGATGTTTGTGTTATACATTAAATTTCCTGAAGGAAAAAAAAAATCCCAAAACTAACTTTATTTATTTATTTTAATGTGTACTTATTTTTGAGAGAGACAGAGTGTGATTGGGAGAGGGGCAGAGAGAGGGAGACACAGAATCCAAAGCAGACTCCAGGCTCCAAGCTGTCACCACAGAGCCCAATGCAGCACTTGAACTCACAAACCGTTAGATCATGACCTGAGCTAAAGTCAGATGCTTAACTGATTGAGCCACCCAGGCGCCCCTCAAAGCATTTTCTAAGTCTTACTCCATTTAATTCTTACAACAACCTTGTAAAGGTAGATGGTAGATATTTCCTCCCATTTTACAGATGAAAAAACTGAAATTCAAAGAAGTCAGAAATGACCTGCCCGAAGTTGTGCCACTAGTGGAACTCCTTTCTAAAGCGCGAACCCATCCCTGTTTAGATCTCCCTTCAAGATGAAGTTTGCTGGGCGCCTGGGTGGCTTAGTCAGTTAAGTGTCCAACTCTTGATTTGGGCTCAGGTCATGACCTCACGGTTCGTGAGACTGAGCTCCACATTGGGCTCTGAGCTGACAGTGCGGAGCCTGCTTGGGATTCTCTCTCTCTCCCTCTCTCTGCCCCTCCTCCACTCACCCTCTCTTTCTCTTTCTCAAAATAAACTTAAAAAAAAAAAAAAGATGAAATCTGCATGCCTTAGCTAGGCATAAAGGCCATTCTTAGTCCAGCCTGCCTGCTTCTCCAGCAAGTCTTTGGCCCCTCCTTACCTCACACCCTTTGTTCCAAACCTCTGGAACATCCCTGAAATCCCAAGCACAGTAGCAGGTCCATGTCTGTTACTGCCCATGTCAACTGTATTATGATTGTTGGTAAGGCTCTGAAATCCCTGAGGCCAAGGGCTACATCTCCTTTGTACCCCAACATTTGGCACAGTAGCCATCAGGAATTGTAAATGTAAATAAATGACAGAATGAATAAATGGCATTGGGATTAGAAATCAGTCTTCCTAATGCTCTGTTAATATACATGCTTCTGGAAAATGAAGGCCTTCTGGTTGATTACCAAAGGATCCGTTGATGGTCAGAGGTTATGAGCTCTGCACACAGCTTTCTTCCCAGACCCCTTAAGAAGGAAGAAAGTTAAGGGCCATGGCCTCTGAGGGTTTGCAGAGTGTGTGGTTCATGAGGGCTGTCCTTTTCCTTCTATAGGTGGCCACCCCCCATTGTGGAAACACATGGACTCCATTGGGGCAGTAGGGTTGCAGCAAAGGGAAGGATTTCCTAGCTGCTCCCAGAAGGGCTTGCCTTGCCCCTCAGACAGCTCTGAGCTGGTAAGTGCAGCACTGGGTTTCTGTCTCATGGCTATTCAAGGCTGTCAAGGGCAGGATCAGCTGAATATGCAGTGGGGCCATGGGCTCACAGCCATGCAGCCCTTTCTAGTTAACCAAGCCTTTCAGATCTGATCTGGTAACTACCTCTTCTGTGGCTCCACACAACAGCAAGGTGGGGATTATCTTTTCATCTTACAGCTGAGGAAGAGGGGACTTAGAGAGGTGAAGTGATTTGAGTTTTAGTTGAGCTAAACAGGAGCTTCAGCTGAGGTGTTTCAGTTCCAAAGGCATTGCTTTTGCCACCTTGCTACATAGACGCTGTCCCTGCCCTGATGGGTTGGCATAGTCTAGAAAGGACCATCTTGGGGTTTTCTGGTAGAGAGTTGCATTCTTAAGGCACATCCTTCTCCTATTTCTTTAGTTACTCCTGCATGTCTCCCTCCCTTCAACATGGCCACTGCAATCAGGCACACAGAGATGATTGCAGGGCTGAACTCAACGTAGAGGTTATTCTGCAGCACAGTCCATAAGCCTCAGGTTAGCTCAGACTGAGTTTCTCTTTTCTGTCATCTGTTTTTTTTTTTAAGTTTATTTATTTTGAGAGAGACAGAGACAGAGAGAGCAAGTGGGGGAGGGGCAGCGAGAGGGGTGTAGAGAGAATTGCAAGCAGAGCTGGACTCGGAGCTCAAACTCACAAACCATAGATCATTACCCAAGCTGAAACCAAGAGTTAGACACTTAACTAACCAAGCCACTCAGGCACCCTTCTTTTCTGTCATCTTGACCAAGATTTAGAAACCCTTGCATATCACACCATCAAGCAGGAAACACTTGTGTAAGTCATTTCATATCTGTTAGTCTTGTTTCCTCATCAGTAAAATGGAGGAAAATAAAGTCTAATCCTCCCACCCCCTTGGAGGATTAAGTGAACTAATGGAGATAAAGGACCTGCACAGAGGAGGCATCCATGAAAGGGTTCTTGAGTTGTTCCCTGCAGTTTCTTTAGTTTTCTAGGTTATTCTGACATCTGCTGGACTTGGCTTGTTGCCTAAACTGTGAGGGCATCACCCCTCACTGCATTTCATGCTCCCACATCACCTTTGTCCAGTCTCTGCTCCAGACCATGCTATCAACGTTTCCCTAGTACACAACTCATGGTTGGGCCACAGAAGTGAGCAATGACATGGCCCCTGGCATGGGGGACTCAGGCCTTCTGAGTATTATTATTCTCTTGGCCATATTCCAGGGCCACACAGCCAGGAAGTGGCAGAACAAGGACTCAGATGTAAGTTTTCTCATCCTTTGGAGTTTCTTTGCTGCAACCTTCATCAGCTTTGAGTTCTTTTGAGGTGAAATTGCTAGTTTTTATAAGGTTTCACATTCATATGGAAACCCCTCTTCGGTCAGTTCTGGGCTCAAATCCCACTCTGTCCCTTAATAGCTGCTTGGGTTATGCAGATGACTATCCCTCTCTGAGCTTCAGTTTCATCATTTGTAACACATGAACAACCCCTCCTAGTGTACATGGCTGCTAGAAGCATCCCCTATAATGTAAACACGGAACTGAACATCTGGCACTCCAGGTAGGATCATTTGCCTCCTTAGGAATCTGTTTTCCATTCTCTTCTTAAGCAGAGGTGGGAGCAACTCGCCTGCATCTCCCTCACTGAACATCCTTTCCTCCTTGGCTCTCCCTGCCTCCTTATTCATATGCCTGGTGGTTACTTTGCAGATATGGGTCCAGCGTGGGGCACTGGAATGGAATTCCTGTGGGACAGGTGGTGAGGACCTGGGAAAGGCTCAGGCCAGGAGACTAGAAAATAGAGTCACAGGTTGGGACTCTCCAGCAAACCTAGGAGGGCTGCTGGTGTCTCTTTGAAGGACAGGCCAGAGAGTCATCTGGGGTAGGTTTCCACATACAGATGAGGTACTGGGGTCCTCTTAAACTCCCCCACAGTAGCCTGATGGAGAAGAACCTGGGGTATCCTATTCTCTGCTTTTTGCCTGCCTATCCCTCCCATCACTTTGATTCATCCCTAGTCCAGCCTTCCCCCCAATTCATCCCCTCACTCTGAAGAAAATCCCTTTATCCTCTTCTCCAGATCTTCAAATGGCTTGTTCCCTTCCTTCATTTAGGTCACCTCCTCAGGGAGAACTTCCCAGACCAATATCCAAAAATACCTCTTCCTCCCCTGGTCACTCTCAAACTTCTATTCCTGCCTTTAAAAAAAAAAATCTACCATTTCTACCAGAATATATGTTTATTTGCTTATTTTCTGCATCTATGCTGAAATCTGAGCTTCACAAGAACAGAACTCAGCTGGTTATGCAACATATAGTGCTTAGAATAGTGTTGGGCATGTAGTAGGGGCTCTATCGATGTCTGTGGGAAGGATGGCTGACTGATGGCTGATGACTGATGGCCAATTGTCCTCCATTGTGTAGCCTCCAAATTTTCCTGGGCCGGGCTTACTTAGGTTCCAGAGTCAAATGGATTAAGAACCTGAACTTGAGATTCATTCACACATTTTGTTCATTTGCTCATTCAATGATAATTCACTGAGCAGCTCACCTCTGGGTACTGGGGAGCCAGAGTGAGTCAGGGGTATGACAGGAGAGAGGTCTCACTAAACCCTGAATTCAAAGAAGAGGAAGGGGCAGGGGACACAGGGATCTGAGAAGGAGCTACCAGAGAATGGAGCAGGAGGAGGAAGTGTGTGGGTCTCCCCTCTAAGAAGGAACCTTCTAAGAATGCAGGAATGTAGTGTAAGCTGCAGGCTATAAAAGAGAGCCAAGGGATGTGAAGAGGTGAGGAGTGGGGCTGAGCAGGTGTTGGGGAGACCAGCAAGGCTCAGAAAGAGCTCAGGAAGGGCTCTAGTCAGCTTCTGGGAAAGTCAAGGGAGGTGCTGGTCTGTACTGGCAAGAAGAGGAGGTGTGAGCCAGGCAGGACAGTCCTGATTGGAGTGAGAGAGCTTGGCTAGGTTAACAGGGCTCTTGCCCAGATGTTAGCCTGTTTCTCCCCAGGTGCTGGAATGCCTACAGCAATTCAAGGTAACACAGACACAGCTGCAGCAGATCCAAACCAGCCTCCTGGGCTCCATGGAGCAGGCACTAGGGGGGCAGGCCAGCTCTGCTTCCGCTGTCCGGATGCTGCCCACATATGTGGGGTCCACCCCACATGGCACTGGTGGGTGACATAGATTAAGATGGGTGGGCAGGCCTGGGGAGAGTGTTCTGATCTGGGGAAGGGAGAAGTTCCTTATCCCTCTTCCCATTAAGGTTCCCAACTCTAAGCTCTCTTAATGAGACTTTACAGTCCTTGGGGATGTTTCTGGGAGGTAGAGGGCTTGTCTTGCCAGCTCATGCCTTTCTGTGACCTTTCTGCCCCAGAGCAAGGAGATTTTTTGGTGCTGGAGCTGGGGGCCACAGGGGCCTCACTGCGTGTTCTGTGGGTGACCCTGATGGGCACTGAAGGACACAGGATGGAGCCCCGGAGCCAGGAGTTTGTGATCCCCCCAGAAGTGATGCTGGGACCTGGTCAGCAGGTGAGAGGTCACTGCCCAGTCTCTGGGGCTTGGCTGGGTAGCCAGGGCTCTGGTGGGCAGATTTGAGCCCCCAACCTGTTCCACAGCTCTTTGACTTTGCTGCCCACTGCCTGTCTGAGTTCCTGGATGCATTCCCTGTGAGCACTCAGGATCTGCAGCTTGGGTTCAGCTTCTCCTTCCCTTGTCACCAGACAGGACTGGACAGGGTGAGGCAGAGTGGGCATGGGAACATTGGGTGGAGGAACCACAACCCTATGAAGGTTGCTGGGGAGTAACCCAGCTTTCCTGCCCCCAGAGCACCCTCATTTCCTGGACCAAAGGTTTTAGGTGCAGTGGTGTGGAAGGCCACGACGTGGTCCAGTTACTACGAGATGCCATCAAGAGGCAGGGGGTGAGTAGAGGCAAGGGCAATGGGAGGGCAGCTTGTGTGGCCTGGGCCTGGGCCCAGCACACATAGGCTGTGCCTGTGCTCCTGGGAAGGCCTGCTTTCCTTTTCTGTTTACATCCTTTATCCAGTTTAACTCTGGGGTGAATGTTGCTACCATTCCCATTTTATAGGTAAGGAGGCTGAGGCTAGGAAAGGTCAAAAAATTTTCAGGACTGTAGGAGAAAACAAGGATGAAAGGACTTGACCCTGTCCTCAAGGACTTCACAGTCTAGTGGGAAAGCATTTTGACAAAAGATTGTCCCTGTCAAGGAGGTGGTTCCAATGACTCTGGTAGCACTGGGAAAGGTACACCAGGACCTGGGCAGGGATTTGAAGGAGGAATTCTCCAGGTGTATAAGCTAGGCCTGGGGTGGAAGGTCTGGTTTCAGAGAAGAGAATATGCAAAAGCCTGGATGCCTGAGAAAGGTGGATCTGAATTCATGTGACTAAATACAGTGGTGCTAGTGGATGGTAGTCAGGGCTGGGAGGAGCAGGCTTGGGAAGCCAGGCCAAGATGAGGATGAGCAAGCCAGGTGCCAACAGTGCAGTTTTCCAGATGCCATGCTTGCTCACCCTCATCTTGGTCCTGTGGGGAGCGCTGGTGTTCTGGGGGTGATGGCTGAGGTTGGAGCCTTTGAGAGTCCCAGAACCCGAGCTGGGGGTGGAAGAGCCAAGGGGAAGTGTGGAATGGGAGGAAAATCCTCTAGGTGGGATGGCCTAGAATATATGTGTGGGCATGAGCACACATATTTCATGGACTCTGAGAACCTCCATCAAAGCCAGGACCCCTCCGTCAAACCAAGGCCCTAGGCTTGCCTATCCCCCCGGTTCCCCACTACCTACATAGGTAGAACCCTGACCTCTGCCCTCTCCATTGTCCAGGCCTACAGCATCGATGTGGTTGCCGTGGTGAATGACACAGTGGGCACCATGATGGGCTGCGAGCCAGGGGTTGGGCCTTGTGAGGTCGGGCTTGTTGTAGGTGAGCGGTGGGCCATTTGTGATGATGGGTAGAGGGCACAGCTACCTGATGGGGAGGTCCTGATGGAGTCATCCCTGCCAGACACTGGCACCAATGCATGTTACATGGAGGAGGCAAGGCATGTGGCGGTGCTGGATGAGGACCGGGGCCGTGTCTGCGTCAGCGTTGAGTGGGGCTCCTTCGGCGATGATGAAGCCTTGGGACCAGTGCTGACCACATTTGACCATGCCTTGGACCAAGAGTCCCTGAATCCTGGTGCCCAGAGGTGGCCTGATCTTCTGCTCTAGAGCTTATCATTCTTCTGCTCCCTTCCTCACTGCTATCCCTGAACTCAGGACCCTCCCTCTTGCTTGCTCATAGGGTTTCCAGGTTGCAACCTGGGGGGCCCTGGCCAGGCTCAAAGAATTAAGGGCTTAAGATTCTAGAACCCAGAGTTTTCAACACTTAGCCCTCCCTTATTCCTGACAGGTGTTCCCTGCCCTCTTTTGGGTCCTGCCACCCTCCAGGAGCCCCTCTGAACCCAACTTAAGCCAGAGGGGGCAGCAAAATCTGGATAAACACCCACCTATCTCCTGGAAGGCCATTTGCTTCTAGAACCTCCAGCCCGGGGACCCTAAAGAAAATGATCCTTCTTTTGGGGCTCTTAGAGGTGGGGTCAGGTGGGCTGAGGGCTTAAGAAAGGCTCTGTCCAGCCATACTTCCTACCTATAGGTTTGAGAAGATGATTGGGGGCTTGTACCTGGGTGAACTGGTGAGGCTTGTGTTGGCTCACCTGGCCCAGCAAGGAGCCCTCTTTGGCGGCTGCACCTCCCCTGCCCTGCTGAGCCGAGGCAGCATTCTCCTAGAGCATGTGACTGAGATGGAGGAGTAAGTAGGGAAAGCGAGTGGGCCTAGACAAGGGGCTTCTTGGCTTGGGAGAGGGAAGGATGCTCTGTCCCCCAGGTAGCTCTGGGGCTGGGGGTGGGTAGGGAGCTTCCAGGCTATTGAGTCCCAGTACGCTGTGTCCCTCTAGCCCCTTGGCCGGGGCAGCCCGTGTGCATGCTATCCTGCAGGACTTGGGCCTGAGCGTGGGAACCTCGGATGCTGAGCTTGTGCGGTACGTGTGCACAGCCGTGTTTACTCGGGCTGCCCGACTCTGTGGTGCTGCCCTGGCTGCTGTTCTCTCCCGCCTCCAACACAGCCGGGAGCAGCAGATGCTTCAGATCGCTGTGGCCACCGGAGGCCGAGTGTTTGAGCAACATCCCAGGTATGGGAAAAACACACAATCCTGTGTGAGCAGGTAGCAAGAACATGTGTGTGTTTTCCATAGAGACCCAGAGGGCACTCTGTGGTAGCATGGGTGCCAGGCAGTGGGTACAAGTGGCACTCAAGCAGAGTGAGGTCAGATGGGGACTAAGGGAAGCCAGAGGAAGTCACGGGAGAGAAAAGATGCTTCTCTTTGGGTGTGCAAGGGAGGGGTCTCTGGGAGCACTGGAGACACTGGGCATATGGTTGGTTCACAGATGGATTTAGAATTGAAGGGATCTGGAGTAATGGGGCTCAGGGCTTCAGCAAGCCCTGGGGTTCAGGTTCAGGTGCCAAGCCAGGTATGCTTGCTATGTGTCTGTGTAGTTTCCTCAGCATCCTGCAGGAGACCGTGATGCTCCTGGTCCCTGAATGTGACGTCTCCTTCATTCCCTCTGTGGACGGGGGCGGCCGGGGCGTGGCAATGGTGACTGCTGTGGCTGCCCGCCTGGCTGCTCACCGACGCCTGCTGGAAGAGACCCTGGCACCATTCCGGTTGAACCGTGAACAGCTGGCAGCAGTGCAGGCACAGATGCAGGAGGCCATGGCCAAGGGGCTCCGAGGGGAGGCCTCATCCCTCCGAATGCTGCCCACTTATGTACGGGCCACGCCTGATGGCAGTGGTGAGGACCTGGCCTAAGTGTGGGGCTGGGTTATGGGTTCCTGGAAGTCATAGCATGTGCTGAAGTCGAGCCACCAGCTTTGTCCTGGCACTGAGGGTCTCTGTCCCACAGAGCGTGGGGACTTCCTGGCCCTGGACCTTGGGGGCACCAACTTCCGGGTCCTCCTGGTACGTGTAACTGCAGGAGGTGTGCAGATCACCAGCCAGGTCTACTCCATCCCAGAGTGTGTGGCCCAGGGCTCTGGACAGCAGGTACTCACAGCTTGGACCTGATGTCAAGAATGGGGAAGAGCCAGGATGGGACCACCCTCTGACTTGCCCCGTATCTCAGCTCTTCGACCACATTGTGGACTGCATTGTGGACTTCCAGCAGAAGCAAGGCCTGAGTGGGCAGAGCCTCCCCCTGGGTTTCACCTTCTCCTTCCCATGCAGGCAGCTTGGCCTGGATCAGGTGAGGGAGGGAGGGCCAGGAGAAACCATCCCCAAGGGCTTTCCACCCTCATCCCCTTCATGAAATGGGCAGGAGGCCTGGGAGAGGGCTTCAGGTGTCCTGGGCTGGAGCTAGGGGTGGGCAGAAGCACTGCTGTGCTGGGCCAGCACTTAGTCCCAGTTTCCCTGGATATGGTGCGTGCAGGTGGAGGAGGTGTGGCCTAGAATCTAGTGAAGTGGCCTGGAATCTAGGGCTATAAAGAGGCCTGAGGTGGAAAAGATCATGGATACCCCTGGGGGCTGCCAATGGGCAGGAAAGTGGAGCCAGGTTAGGTCTGGGCGCTCGGGAGCAGTGTAGGCCCAGATCAGGGCTGATGAGGGGACACACTGACTGTCTCCCCCACAGCCCTGGTGTACTGATCTAGGGGACCTGCAGGGAAGAGCATTTGTTCCTGTATTTCAAGCGGCTGTGTTGTCCAGTTTCTTTGCATGTCTTCCCTTCCTGGCCTTGCTGTGCCCTGGCTTGGTGTTGGGTGCCTGACTGGAATGGCAGAGCAGCATAGAACTAGACACAGCACCCACTAAGCATCCACCTCTGCATGTCCTTCAACAAGAATGCTGGACTTCTCAGTGCATACATCTGAGGCCTGTCATGCAGACAGCTCCTCCCAGACCTCTGGTCCAAGTTCCCAGGAGTCTCCTCCTCAACAACCCCAACTTCTGCCAGAAAGCCTCCTGTGATGAGGAGCTTGCTGCCCCTAAAGTTGCCCACCACATTCTTCCACGCCTGTGCTCACTGAAAAAGCTCTGCTTTCTCTTCTCCACCCAGCCTTTGTGCAGGTTTCACCTCTGCTCCAGCTCTGACCTCTCTCAGACACCTGCCTCTGTATTTTGCTTTCTTTCACACAGTGGCCCTTTGGAATTGAGCATTCAGCACTGTCTGTCTGCTGGTCTCCTCCACTCTAGGCTAAGCACCCTTGCACCGTTTGATTATTCCTTGTAAGGTGTGAGAAGAAGATGGGACTCAGGATGCAAAATCAGGCATGCAAAAACAAACAAGGTCCTATTCATTTTCTAGAACTGAACTTAATTTCTGTGTTGAGCCCACATTCTTTTGAGGAGTGATAACTTAATGATAATTTGGGGACCTCCTTCCCCAGGTAGGGGTCGCTCCCAACTGCACAGCATCCTTTGTTGTGTACATGCAGATACTCGGGGAAGTCAGGAGATGCCCAGGCCCCAGCTATGTGGACTCTCTGCCACTTCCTGTCTTGGTTCTTGACACCTTCCTTGACAACTCACCTTCCCCTCCAAGGGGAAGGAGGACAGAGACCTCCTCTGCTGTCAGATCACTCCAATCTCTACTGTCTCCTCCCTTCCCACACAGGGGAATGGCCCAGGAAGAGGCATAGGACACCTTTCTCAGGAAACTCCAAAACTTCAGTCCCTCACACCCAGCACCCCTTCCCCAGACCAGGGGTCTTTCTCTTGTCTGGGAGCAGGGAAGTTTTGCTGCTACTAATGATCTGTCTCCCCCACACTAACCCTCCTCTTCATTTGCCCTCTCACTCTCTGGTTTCTGGTTTCAATACAATGAGCATAGAACAATCTGGCTGTGGTTATATAGGAAAAAGGATAAAAGGAAATATTGTTGGGGGAAATGTCGGTTAATAGTTCTAAAATCTCCTGCCCCAAAGATTTTCATAGCTGCTCTGCATGCTCATACTTTGGGCAGAGCTGCCATTTTCTAATAGCAGTAGGCTAACTCCTCCTGCCCCCACCCTCAAGAGGAAGCACACTTAGAAATGAATAGTTCTATGCTGCCAAGCCCATCACTAAGTTCACAATTTAAGGCCAATTTCTCACAATAAAGGCCTATCTGTCTTGTCTCCCCCCATTCTGCCCAGGTGTCTGGATTCTGGCTTTTCCATTTGTCCTGCACTCATATCTGGAACACACAAGTGTATCTGCTATGGACACGGCTCTATCCCTAATTCCTCAATTTCCTTCCTCTCAAGTGACTCTTGCTAGTTCTTTCTGAAAGAGCAGAATTTTCTGTCATTTGGACCCCTGAGCCTTCTGTGTCCTCCCCCTTCTCATACATAGCACTCATTTTATCAGCTCGGTTCATTCCTAACCCAATTATGAAGGGCCGTTCCTTCTGGGCAGCCGTCTTAAAACATCCAGACTCTCAGACCATCTGAGCATTCTGGCACTAATAATAGAAGACATAGGTCAGATGGTTATTAATAGCTTTCTTTACACAGGAAGGCCCCTGGAGAGTTAGGAGGGGCAGAGGGCAAGGCCTTCAACCATGTGGCAGAGTGGGTATGGGATCCTGTTTGGGGAGAGGGGAAATCGTATGCTTCTGATGGGATGCAGGCTTTGGGGAGGGTGAGTGAGATTCCAAGGGGCCTTTACCTTCCTGCCCCACCTTGGTCCCACCCTAGGGCATCCTCCTAAACTGGACAAAGGGTTTCAATGCATCAGACTGTGAGGGCCAAGATGTTGTGTGTCTGCTGCGGGAAGCCATTGGGCGAAAACAGGTGAGGAGTCTGCCTCTAGGGATGCTTGGGGCTGTGGCAGGCCTTGAAGGGAGCAAAGGGTCCCTTGCTTCCTGACCCAGGGGGGTGGAGTGGGTGGCTCTCTGCAGTAGAGACCTTTGGGTCCAGCGCTGGTTGCTGTGACGACCACGTTGCCCAGCAACTAGCAGCATCCTTTTGTGTGCAGGCAGTGAAGCTGAATGTGGTTGCCATTGTCAATGACACGGTGGGGACCATGATGTCCTGTGGCTATGAGGATCCCCGTTGTGAGGTCGGCCTCATCGTTGGTGAGGAGGGCCCTGCTTTTTTGTGCTCCTACTGCCTGGTGTTAATTCATTGCTTCCTGTTGATTCCTCAGGTTGGACACTCCCCTGGTCTTGGGGATGTGGCATCTTTCCTGCCTGACCCAACTAGGCCCTGCAACACTCATTTGGACTGGGTGTCTAAACTTTGGTTGTTTAGCCCAGCTCAGCTACTGACTCACAGTCATTTAAGCTCTCTGAGCCTCAGTTTGCCCTTCAGTTAAATGACTCTGAGCTTTAGAGTCATACAGATTTGGGTGGAAATACTAGCTCTGCCACTTCTATCTGTACGACCTTGACCAAATCACCAGAGACTCAGTTTCCTTCTCTCTAAGATGGAGACAATAATGCCTGTCTCAAGGGTCATGAGAATGAAACAAGAGGCAACAAAGTGTGGGACAATGCTTAGCTCATGGTACATATACAGTGCTTGGAACTGAGTAGAGGCTGTGGGTGGAGGACACAGAATGAGCTGTGGGGGGTCCTTCAGGTAGTCCAAGATCCTAAGTCTTTATTAAGCATTTCTCCTCTAGCCAGATAGGGCCTGGATGAAAGGTCAGGAAACCACATAAAGACAGGGGAAATACCTGTCTTCTCAAAACTGACCATAGGGTGCCTGGCTGGCTGTCAGAGGAGCATGTCACTCTTGATCTCAGGATCGTGAGTTAAAGTCCCATGTGGGGTGTAGAGATTACTTAAATGAAAAAAAAAAAAAGAACAAACTTTAAAACAAACAAACAACTGACCATTTAGTGGGAATTGAGCCCAGAACAGCATGTGGCAGTCAGAGAGCTTAATCGGACTCTACACATCAGGGTGACAAGGCCAAGATCAGAAAGGAAGTGATCCCAAAATGAATGGGACTTGAAGAGAGAGGGTTGTCTAGGCAGTGGAGGAGGGCTCCCACAGCTCTTTGGGTAGTCTCCCAGAGAAGGAGGTATGTAGTAGCCTCCTTTAAACTGGGGGCTTCTTGAAAATAGAACCTAGCATGGAGAGATGCTCAGGAGAGGTGTGCCCAGATTGCTATGTGAATAAACAACTAGTGAGAGGAATTCCAGGTGGGGCTGACAAAGAGACCACCTGCCTAGAGCTGACCATGTATTGGGGGAGAGGGAGGGGATGTCTTTACCCAGAGTATGCCTTCTGCCTAGAATGCCTTTCCTTTCTGTGCTTCTTGGCTTTAAGGTAAAATCCAAACGTCATTTCCTCTCTGTAGCTTTTCCTGACCCTCTAGGCAGGAAGACTCAGCGGTGCTTAAGGCTCCCATGATGCTCTTATTTGCACTTCTATCTGGGTACATACAGGCACTATCAGAGTTAGCTGCTTACTGCCCAACTTTGGCCACTGTAGGGCTCCTCATGTCTTGATTCCTATGTCCCTGGTTCCCAGCCAGAACCTGCTGGTTTGACTAAAGATGTGGAAAGCCAGTGTAGGGAGATTGGGCCTCTCAGTTGCAGGCAGCAGGGGTTGGGAGGCTCCCTCACGTATCTCCCAGGGGTGGTCTGGGGTAGCATGGAAGATACAGTGATGGTGGTGCTTGTAAGGAAAGTAGTGGAGGCCCAGAGGCCTTGATGCCCCAGGGTCTTCAGAAGGAATGTCAGGAAGGAAGGCATATCAGGATCTGGCACAGGTTGTGAGTGTGGGGAAATGGAGAGGTAAGACATGAACCCAAATTTTGCCATCTCAGTCTGGGAAGGGTTCAGAGGAGTCTTATCCATGTCAGTAAATGGCTTCCACCCTGTCTGGCCTCTCTGCAGGAACTGGCACTAATGCCTGCTACATGGAGGAACTTCGGAATGTGGCAAGTGTGGCTGGGGATTCAGGCCACATGTGCATCAATATGGAGTGGGGAGCCTTTGGGGATGATGGCTCTCTGGGCTTGCTCAGAACCTGCTTTGATGCAAATGTGGACCAAGCATCCATCAACCCTGGCAAGCAGAGGTATGGGCTGGGTTGGAAAGAGGTGGCTGGTGGTGGCTGGCACTGGTTATGGTAGCAGGTGGGGTCTCCTGACCTTTGTGCAACTATGCTTTCTTGCAGTTTTGAGAAGATGATCAGTGGCATGTACCTTGGGGAGATCGTCCGCCACATTCTCTTGCATTTGACCAGCCTTGGAGTTCTCTTCCGGGGCCAGCAGACCCAGCGCCTTCAGACCAGGGACATCTTCAAGACCAAGTTTCTCTCTGAGATTGAAAGGTACCTGAGGCCTGCATTGCTCCTTCCACCTCCCAAAGGAATCTATCCACTTTGGGTAAAATTTTGGTTGGTGGGAGGTCCATTCCAGAGGATGGAGATGTCATGAGGTGGGAAAGCTAATGCAGGACTCTGGCTCTCTGTGCTTTCTTCCTTTGTTTCCTCAGTGACAGCCTGGCTCTGAGGCAGGTCCGAGCCATCCTGGAGGATCTGGGACTGCCCCTGACCTCAGATGATGCCCTGATGGTTCTGGAGGTGTGCCAGGCTGTGTCTCAGCGGGCTGCCCAGCTCTGTGGGGCGGGTGTGGCTGCTGTGGTGGAGAAGATCCGTGAGAACCGGGGCCTAGAAGAGTTGACTGTATCCGTGGGGGTGGATGGGACCCTCTACAAGCTGCACCCCCAGTGAGTCTGGGTGCTGGGCTGAGCAGGGAGGCATGGCTGGCTGGGGTCTGGCTGGCCTGGTCTTACCTCAGCCCCTCTCCTTCACAGCTTCTCCGGCCTGGTGGCGGCCACAGTCAGGGAGCTAGCCCCTCGCTGTGCGGTCACCTTCCTGCAGTCAGAAGATGGGTCTGGCAAAGGTGCAGCCCTGGTCACTGCGGTTGCCTGTCGCCTTGCCCAGATGGACCATGTTTGAAGAAGTCTCCAGGAACTACCCTTGCTGGACCAGGGCCCAGGTCCTACCTGTCCCCAGCTACCCAGGACTCCCAGAATAGCCCAAATGTGGCCATTCTGTGGCCACTAGCCTTGACCTCTGGCTTTCTCAGAGAGAAGTAGCACTTGGGTTAGCAATATATATATATAATTTATTTACATTCACGTCCGCTAAAATCCCTACGCACCCCGGCGGCCGGGCAAGGCTGTGTACATAAGGCCAAGTGTAAGTGCACGAATGCACTTAAGACAGAGTCAGGGCACGAGCTTCACACAACAGACCCCGCATGGGGGAACCGGCCAGCCCCAGGAGTGGGCACGCCACGGCACGCACACTTGCCATTGTCCAGCCCGGGACTCCCATTGCATATTCACATGCCCTGTTGGGCAGGGCTCCTCCAGGCTGGGGGTAGAGGGAGGATCAGGGAGGAGCCATTGGGTGTCCCTGGGTGGGTGGGAGAAGGGCAGCATGTGAGAGGCAGATGTGGACTGATACTGGGTGTGAGAGACGTGAGTGGCCTCCAGGTGTACAGCATGAGATGAGCGTGTGTGTGTGTGTGTGTGTGTGTGTGTGAGAGGGGGAGTATGTGAGATGAGAACACGAGACATGCATGGGCACATGCCCGTGCGGTGGTTGTGTGCCTGAACCCAGGGGCCGCCCCTTGTCCAGCTGTGGCCCTCAATCTAACAGGCTTGAAGCCAGGCCCCTCAGATGTGCCCCTACCTGGCAGGCACAGAAATGTTTGCATAAGGTCCAGCTCAGGCAGGAGCTCTGGGGGCCATGTCCCGAGCCCAGCGTGTGCGCGCATGCCCGTGTGTATGCGGCCTCCTGGCCAGGGGCAGGAGGAGAGGTAGCATCACACGCACATACACACACACAGATGGGCTGGGCCTGGCTTGGGCTCTAGGCACTGTCCACCCTGGGTGGGCCCCAGAGGCCAGGGCATGGTCAGAGCAGGTGGCAGTGCCAGCCTGGCCAGGCAGGCCTTGGAGGGGCAGAAGTGTAGGCAGGGTCTGAAGGGCCAGTGTTAAGGGACAGTGTCTGCCAGGAGGGGGCCTGTCCACACAGCTCCCCCTGAGCATGGGGGAAGGGCCCCGTCTGGCATCTGTCCGTCCCTGGTGGGTGCCAAAGCTGGTGAGAGTGTAGGCGTTGTAGGCCTGGCTGGCCTCAGCACTCCGCCTCTGACACCGTGAAGAGGCCAGCGTCTGGCTGGCCCAGTCCGGCTACTGCTGCAGCCAGCTGGCTGAGGTTGCCGTTGGGGAAGTGCCGCGCCTCCCACAGGTTGAGGATCATGGCTGTGGGGCTGGGCTTGGAGGCAAAGAAGCTGAGATGGCTGTGGAGGGGGTGGGGAGGGGGAACAGGAGCCAGTCAGCGCCCTGCCTTAGCCCAGGCTGTACCCTCCTGTCCCTCAGCCCACCCAAGGGCAGGACCTCCCCTTGACCAAGTGCACCGACCACCCTGGGTGCTGGTGGATGGGGTGCAAGGCCCACAGAGCTTCCTGTCCACCCCACCCATCCTACCCCACCAGGATGGACTGCAGGTGGCCTTTGTAGCCCCTCCTTGCCCATCTCCCACCCACCTGTCCAGGTGGAGTTTCTGTGCCAGAGTCCGCCAGTCGGCACCACGGCTACAGGGTGGGTCAAGGCTGGTAATGATCTTCTGCCGAATGAGGAAGGGGATCTTGAAGGCACTGGGGCCCACTAGGGCTGGGACCCCCCCTTCACTCTCCAGAGCCAGCAGCTCAGCAAATCTCGTGTCCTAGGGGAAGGAGGGGTGGAGGTGCCTCTTAGAACTTTCATGGCCCAGGCCCACTGCCACCTCCAGCTGGAGGAGTATCCAGACCACCTCAGAGCATAGGGGCAACATGGGCAGTTTCCTGGGCACCCCTGGTGTGCCAGGGCCCTGCTCACACCAGAGTTTAGAGGGTCCCAAGCCTCAGAGGTACGGTGACCTATCCAAAGTCACACAGCCAGTAAGCAGGAGAGCTGTCTAGCCTCATTCTCCTCCTCTCTCCCCATCACTCCTCCCCAGGTCACCTCTACTGACCACTCAGAACTCACTGAACTCTTCTCACTGCCTTTGTCCTCCACACTCAGTTCCCACTGCCCCTTTTCACTCATTGCTGCCTATCTCTTACTCATCCTTCAAGGCACTGTACAAAGTTCCTCCTCCTGGAAGCCCCAGGACCCCCAGGTGGCTCTGTCTGTCCCTCCTGCTGCTCCCACATCTTCTTCCATCTCTACCCCATGTCAGATTGTGATTGCATCTGTCTGCATCTGTCCGTTTGCATCTGCACCTCTCTCCCTGGAGACTTGGAGGAAGCTGCTAAGCAGTTTCTAGGAGGAGGTGGGCTTGGTGGCAGGGTAGGCCCAGTGAGAAGGGGGGTGGGGGTGCGGGCACATTTCAGCAGTGCTCATGCCCCCTTCTGCCCACCTTGGTGATGTTGAAGTTGATACTGAAGCTCTGCCCATCGCCTTCCACCTGCCACACCCACACCTTGCAGGCCAGGTCACTGGTGCTGGGGCTGACGCGCTCCAAGGTGAAGGTGCAGTGCAGGTACTGCTGCGTGCCATTCCAGATGTGATAGAAGGGGATCTCCTGAGGAGACAGGCTGCGTCAGGCGTGCCCGGCATCGGGTGTGCCCACTCCAGGCACCCTGAGCGCCCTCACCTGGTAGCTGACCAGGAGCTTGCTCTTCCACAGGGAGCTGGGCACATCGTGGATGGACAAGCGCAGGTTGTGGTAACTGTCCTTGAAGTGAAGGACTCGAGGTTCCTGGATCAGCTGTCCTCCCAGCTGCTTCTCCAGCTGTACCACCTCCTGCGGCGAGCCCCAGGTTGTCAGCTGAGCCTGGGGCCCGGAGCACCCTCCCCACTGCCACCCCTCCCTGAGGACCTCCCCGTGGCAGGGTGGGGGCACGCAGTACCTTGAGTGCGTCGTGGGTATCATGTAGGCAGTAGACTCGGATGTTGTATTCAAGGGAGGTGCAGGCCACGGGGGCAAACAGGAGCAGCTTGAGGCGCTTGGTCGCGGCCACGCTGAGGGCCTCTCCCACCAGGGCAAAGCGGCCCAGCTGCTCAGTGAAGACATAGCAGGCGCCGGCCTCCAGCTGGCAGTAGTAGAGGTGGGAGGGTGCCTCCTCACCCAGGTGCAGCACATCCTGCAGGCAGGGCCCGATGGGTCAGCTCATGGCCAACTACAACTCTGAGGAGCAGCCAGACTGGGGAGAGGGTGGCTCGAGGGCCAGATAGGAAGCCCAGGCTCCACGCTGAGCCCCGTGCTCAGGTGGGTGGGCTCAGGGCCGTTCCTGCTCACCTCCCAGCTGCCCTCACAGGACTGCTTTTTGAGGCGCAGGCTCCAGCTCTCCGGGCAGGGCTCCCCACAGTGGTCCATGGCGAGGATGACGGGCCGGGTGAGCAGGACTCCAGGGGGCCCGCAGCTAACGATGGGACTCAGCAGGGTCTGGCAGCCAGCTAGGGGCAACCTCAAGTGGGGAAATATGGGTGCGGAGGGAAAAGCATCAGTGGGCTGTCTTGGGCGTTGGCTGGGGCAGGGTAGTGGCATCCCAGGTTGGTGGCCCCAGAGCTGGGTGGAGCTTATATGGGCAGTTCTTCCTTGCCCTCCCTATGGCTATGCCAGACCAAGTCTGACAGTGGGTGGGCAAGGGGCGTCATGGTAACTGAAGGCAGAGGGCAGAACCCGCCCAGCCCCAGCAGCAGGGCCCGCGCCCACACCTCACATCCTCCGGCTTGTGCAGCGTGAGGTAGATCTCGTAGATCTTTCCTCGGGGTATGGCATCTGGGGGGATGAGGAGGCTGATCCCTGTGACAAAGTGGGAGGAGGGCTGGGGTTTACCAGGGCTGCAAAGACACCAAACACCCCACTCTGCCAGCCTCTACCAGAGCCTCCCTTTGAGAACTGACCGGTGTCAGCCTGGCCTAGGGGACAGAGGTGCCACAGGCACTGCCAGGCTGTCCAACTACCCACATAGGCATGAAACTGAGTCCTAGTGGCCCCAAGAGAGGCTGAGAGAACTCAGGTGGGACAAGCATGCTTAGTTAGCCTGGGCACAGAAAACTGTGGAACAAAATGTGTCAGGTATGATATACCTACCTGACCCATCACCCAAAAGGCACTGGGTGGGACCAGGGCACTCCCTGCTTAAAACCTTCCCTGGCTCCAGTATAAGGTCCAGCTCCCTGACCTGGCATTTAAGACCCTTCACCTATGACCCCAGTTGCCTTTCCAGCAGCTTCTTCAGCACAGCCTGTGCCATATACTTGGCCATTCTGGAGCCACTTTCCTGAGCACTCCTCTGCCTAGATGCCCTGCCCTCCTGCTCTGCTCAAGCTTTCCTCCTCTCCATCGGCCCTGGCCATCTTTGGGGATAGCCATTCTCTGCCACCATGACTTTGCTCCTCATTTGGCAGTGGCCCCTGCAGATGGGGCTGGGGCCTTTAACAACTTGGTCCTTAGGTAGCCTTCCCTGGTTTGGGAGCCTTTGCACACACATCCTTCTGTCTGGCTGATTCACTTCCATAGCAGGGTCTTGCTGGGCAGCATCAAAAGTGCCTGCTCAGTGAGGAGTGGTTCCAGGGGAGGCACAATGGGACAGGAGCTGCAGAGTTCCTCTGGGGGATGGCAAAGGGTGGTCCTACTTCACCTTCCTGTTCTTTTAGGGCAGGGAGTCCCTACATCAGAAGGGGCTTCAGAGGCTAGTGACCAGGGAAGAGAAGGAATTCTACGACTTTATCCCACCAAGTCCAAAAGCTTACATTTATGCTCCGAGTGGGTAACTCTGAGATGGGCTACTTGGAATATCACTACTTCCCAGAAACTGAAGCCCAGGAGATGGCATATTTACAGCTACTGCTCCCTTCATCAGCTCTGTGCTGCCTCCTGCTACTGGCTGCCAGTGTTGGTGGCAGTTCCAGAGATCCACATATGAATGGTCTCTGTGGCAGAGGTATACACACTTGCACACTCATTCAATGAATGCTAATGTTGAGTACTTGAGGCAGTGAGGGAAAACCACGGGCCCTGCTCTCATGAGGCGTCAGCCCCGTGGGTAGAAACACAAGTGGATGGTGGTTAAGGGTGCTAGGGGAGAGCAGGGAGGAGCAGCAGCCCCCCTGCCCCAGGGGAAATGAAAGGCTGATGGTCACTGAGTGCCCCCTGTGCCTATCCTTTCTAAGAGCTTGACATGGACCATCTCACCTCATCATCCTAGCAGCCCCGTGAGGAGGACATGAGGCACAGAGAGGGAGAGCTGCCAGGCCAAGACCTGAATGAGAAGTAGCAGATGAGTCAGTGAATGGGGGCAGAGGGATCTGTGTGTGCAAAGGGCAGCATGGTGTGCTTGGAGTTCTGAGAGCCCACCATGACTGCCACGTGCAGGAAAAGAGTGCATAGGAGGGTAGGGGCCACTGTAGCTGGCTGGCAGGGGACAGGACACTGTGGCTGTGTCATGTGGGCTTTGTGGGGGGCACTGTGAAGCCCCCAAAGCAGTTGGAGAAGGGGAGGGACATGATTAAGTCTGGTGTCATTGGGTGAATGCTTGAGGTAGGTGTGGTGGCCTGAGCCCGAAAAGGCAGTAGGGAGGAGAGCCAGGAGGACGCAGAAACATTTGAGGAGGAAGAATGATGGAATTGGTGTGTGACTGACTAAGGCTGTTGTGGAGGTGAGGGGGGACAAGTGAAAAAGACCAGGAAGTCACGGTGACCTCCAGTTTCTGGCTTGAGCCACTTGACTTTGCTGTCCCTGAGGTGGGGAAAGCCAGGAAGCAGGAAGTTCTGGGGGAGGGTGGGAGACAGTGCTGTTTTAGGCATCAGGAATCTGAGGTGCTGTGAGACATCCAGATGGAGCTGCCCAGGAGGCAGCTGGGTGTATGATTCTGTCGCCCAGGAGAAATGTGGCTGGGGCTGGAGGAGTGGGAGTGATCTGCACAGACATGGCGATTAAAGCCATGGAGTAGGCGCAACTGCTCGGTGAGAGGGTGCCAGGAGAGAGCTCTCAGGAACACCTACATTCAGGGAACAGGCACCAGGAGCAGCTGGAGAGGCGCAAGAAAATCAGGGGCATGTGGGGTCATCTCAGCTGAGGGGACAGAAAATTTCAAGGTGGGAACATCAGAGGCTGCTGTGCTTCCTCAAAAGGTCTTCAGTAGAGATTACTGAAAATCTTTAAAAAAGGATGACTATGGAAGGGGTCTGTGGATTCTCTATCAAGAGGGGTTTCCGCGAGGTGGTGGGTGGGGGATGCCATGTTCAGGTGTTTGTGGTCTGCCATCTCTCCACTAGTTTGCCAGCTCCTTGGGGCTGGCACCTGTCCTACCTCTGGGCCCAGGGTCCAACGTAGAGTCCAGCACACACAGGCTGGCTGACTGTGGAAATGAATGGACAGAAGTCCTGTCCCTTAGGTAACAGAAGGGAGACACTCAGGCCATGGCCTCAGTGTCGGCCCTACTGCCAGCCACGACTGGATCCTCTCCAAAACTCTATCCCCTTTCCTTGCTGGCCTAGCTCAGCACTTGGGATGAGGCTGAGCAGCACAGGAAGAACATCAGAGCTGTCCCATCCTCCTCCAGGAGAGACACAAAGGCTAGTCTTGCCTTTTAGAGTTCCCCGGGGCACTCTGGGGTCTTTCCCACCTGTATTAGGGATCATCAGCCGTCCCCCGAGGAAGTTGAAGGTCCCGTAGGTCATGTTGCTGGTGCCGCGGGGCAGGGAGCGGAAGTAGTTCTGGGTAGAGAGGCGGGAGACGAAGTCCTCGGCCTCAGAGGTGGGTGAGCTGTGGTGCAGCGTGTGGCGCCCACCACCCAGTGGGCTGAGCAGGTGCCCATTGGCGAGCTGGAACTTGGGGCTTGGCCCGTCCTGCCGGGGACACAGACTGCCCTGGCAGGTGGTGGTGGTGGTGCTGAGGTCTGGCTGGATGGTGAGCAGGTGGGGATTGTCTGCAACGGTAAAGACAGACTCAGTGAGTGGCACTGAGGTGATCTCTTGGGCAGCTCTTGGTGTGGGGGCCTGGCAGGAGTAGGGGTGAGGGGCACCCCACCTGCTTTGCTGGGCTTGATGCTGACAGGCTGGAAGCCTGAGGTGAGTATGGACGAGTCAGCCACATCTGAGTCTAGCCCTTCCTTCTTGCGGCAATAAACAAGGATGAGGACGAGCAGCAGCAGGAGGAGGCACACAGCCACAGCAATTAGGCCCACGTAGAGGGCCACGTCCTCGGGCCCGGAAGCAGCTGCGGGAAAGAGCGTGGCCTTGGGAGGGGCAGGGTGCAGGAGGCCGGGAAGGAGAGGTCAGTGGTCTACACCCCAGGAGGATGAGGCGCTCACTCCTTGGGCATCAGCACTAGCAGGGCTGGGGATACGGGTGGCAGGGAGCATGGAGGCAGCATGTGTGCATCTCAGTCCTGCATCTGCCTGCCACCACCATGCTCTGTCACTCTGGGCAAATCACATCTCTCACTGCTCCATTCGGTCTGAGGTTGCTGCTACTGAAGGATGGAGGAGGGGAAAAGATACTTCCCTGGACAGCCCCAATGGGCCGCTGGGCTGAACGGAAGCTCCTGGGATCCCCGAAGTAGGGGATCTGCTTCTTGGGGGGGGGGGTGCAGTCTGCCAATCTGGTTCCTAGCCATGTCCCTGGGCCAGAAGCAGTGGTGCTGGGGCTCTTCTTCTTGTCTGCCTCCCCAGGCCTGAGGCAGGGCTGGGGAGGGGGTGATTGACTGCCTGGAGGAAGCTTATATTGATTTTAGAAGGGCTTTGCATAATAGAAGAAATGTCCATCAGAAAGGAATTGACACAGATAATTAGGTTTTTAATTGAAAGAATGGGGGAGGGTGTGTTCTAGAGAAAAAAATCCAACAGAGATCTTTAATTGTTAGTTATGGCCTTGTAATTAACAGGCCTCACAAGCCTGGTGTCCCCAAAGGACTTCTGTGTGCACTTGGGGAACCATGTGGAGGTGAAGCTGCAGGAGAGGAGGGGGATCCAGGGGCATGGTGTACATGGTAAAGGTTCACACGTATGCATGTTTCATGAGAAGTGAGAGAGGTATTAGGGTGTGTTAGGGATGGGGAGTTCCCGAGGGTCCTAAACTTTGGAGAAGGGGATACAGCCTGTGGCAGGGGGGCTGATCAGGGCCAATCCTGGCAAACTCAAGAGGACTCCTGGGGCAGAGAGGACTCACTGTGCACGCAGAGGTCACTGGTACAATTTCGGGTGTCCAGGTCAGCGCCCCGGCACTCCTCGCCTCCATTGCGGGGAGCTGGGTCAGAACACTCACGACTCCGCCAGTGGGTGCAGTCGAGCCCACAGGCTGACCACTTGCTCCATGGGCTCCAGCTGCCATCGACTAGATGAGAGACAGACACGAACACAGAGGAGATGGTGCAGTTAGCCTGGGCAGCCAGCCTGGGCAGTTTGCCAGTGCGGCCCTGCTGGGCATCCAGACCTAGGTGCGATGCTGTGGTAAGGAGCACACCCTCTGATGTCCAGCTGGCCTGGATGACGCATGCTAATGACAGGAGGCACGATGATGCCGGGCCTGCTTTGCTCTATCCACACTATGGGGCCGTCCTGGCCCTGGGGCAGCAAGGGTACTTGGTCCCACGATGACCCTCTGATTCCAGGCATAGGTGGTTCTGTAGCCTCAGGCGGTGCCCTGCCCCTGCCCCACACTGTCTGTACCTGTCCTGATCGTACCTCAGCCTCTGTGACTCAGCCCCTCTGCCAAGGCCTAGCCTGGACACAGACCAAGCCCTGCTTCCGATCACACTAAACCCCATCCCAGCCTTGGACTGAGCCTGGCCTTGTGTGTGGGCGGGTGGGATGGAGCCATGGGGGGCAGGCTGGTGGGCACAATGGAGCCAGGGCACGGAGATGGCGTGGTGAGGAGCGATGCGGGAGGTGGCGGCCGCTGGTACCTGGGCACAGGGTGGCGCAGGCTGTTTTCTGGACATTCTGCCCCTCACAGAAGGCACCCCCGTTGAGAGGCGCCGGGTTGGTGCAGCTCCGGCTCCGTTTCTGCCAGCCGCGCCCACAGCTGGCGCTGCAGACGGACCACTCGGTCCACGTCGACCACCCACCGTTCACTGGCCGGACAGAGAAGGACTGGGGTCAGGGAGCGGGGGGGGGCTTCCTCAGACACGCTGGCCCAGGGGCCAGGGCAGGAGGGCAGAGGGGCTGTGAGCTGGAAATGGGCGGACTGTGGCTGTGCTGGTGAAGAAGCCCTGGAGGGGAGCCCATGCTTGTGCTCACCGGCCCCCAGAGCCTGGCAGTATCCTCTCCACAGCCCCTTCTCCCAGCAGGTTCTGCAAGCACTCAGGGCGGCCAGCCCTGGCCCAGTCTTTCATGCAGGCAACTCCTGCACCCGCCCCTTCTGCCTGCTCCTAGGGTGCCTGGAACATTCTACTTCCCATACCTGGGACACAGGAGCATGGGCTGTAGTCTGTCACCTTTTCTAGACTCCCATCCTGTGCCCTCATCTCCATCTGCACGATGTCCCTGGCCCACAGGTAAGCCAAGGGATGGTCCAGCCACAGAGGACTACCACCTGTCCCACACCTCTGCCCAGGCATGCCCCTCGGCTCCCAGACAGCCACAGCAAGCCCTCTCCCTGTCCTTCCCAGTGAGGCCTTGGCCTGGTCCACTGGGCCCTGGCTCCATGGGGAGCCACCAACATGTCATCACCCCATATCCCTATGCCCGGGAGCCCCTCTGCCCCACCAGCGCTGGGGCCCACCGTAGACGATGACAGCAGCCGAGGCGCTGCGGCGACGCGCTACGATGTTCTTGGCCACGCAGGTGTAGTTGGCCGTGTCGGCCAGGCGGGCCTGTCGCACCACCAGGCTGTGCTCCCTTGTGATGTACACATTGGGGTCCAGGGACGGGTCCACCAGGTCCTCGTTCCGGAGCCACTCCACCTGGGGGAGGGAGCCACGCCACTGCACTGCCCGCCCATGCTGGCCCTACCTGGAGCGAGAGCAACCCCTGGGGGCGTCAGGGCAGGCAGGACCTGAGACCTGGGAGCCCTACCCACCTGCGGAGCGGGCACCAGAGCCCCTCTCACCTCAGCCGGGGGGATGCCCTCTGGTGGGCGGCAGGGTAGCACGATGCCCTGCTCCAGGGACACCTCCTTGGCCAGCGGCTCCTGCTCAAAGTTCTTGCGCAAATCTGGGAGAAGAACAAGAGTGTCCTCCAGCCTGAGTGCCTCATGACAGCTTCGCCTGGCTGGCCCTGTACCCTGGTCCCGCAGGGGCTGTGGCACGTGGCAGGAGAAAGTGCCGAGTGACCAGGGGGAACATGGGGGTGGCTGGGCCGTGTGCAGAGGCAATTTCTCCACCCATCAAGGCAGGCCCTGAGGTTTTTCTGACCAGACTCTTCCCCCTAGTGATACCCTCTGGCCACCCCTGACCAAGGGCTAGGCTCTGGACTCACAGGCAATGCGGATGTAGGCCTTCTGACTCTTGGTGGTGCCCGAGGAGCTCCACGCCACACACTGGCACCAGTACTCCTCCAGCCCAAACACCTTTTCCACCTGCTGCCTCGAGACATTGATGCGGACCTCCATGGCGGGCAGCCCTGGGGGGCAGGAGAGGTGGGTAGCCAGGGTCCTAGTCATGCCAAGTCTCACACGGTTCTTGCTGTCCAGATGTGTGGGGTCCCTACACCACCATGGCCACTCTGCTCAGAAGGAGCAGCCTGGAGGGAACTCTGGGGGAGCCCCAGGGGGTACTCTATTTATATCTCCTGAAAGCCAGGAGCCAGTCCTTAGCTCCTCCATTCATTATACTTTTTTACCCCAGGCCTGTCTCCCTGGAGTCACAGAAATGTCTCTAAATGGGCTTCCTGTTGTTTCAGAGACAACAGCACAGAGGAGCTTTGGGCTACAGGGGCTGGCCTTCAAGGACCCAAGGCAGAAAGGGTGAGGTAGATAGGAGAGCCCTGGGGCTTTTGTGTATTAAAAAAAAAAAAAAAAAAAAAAAAAAAAAAGGTGAAGAAGGATCTGGTTCACCTCCCTGGGGTTAGCAGGTAGATCCTGACATGTGATAATATAGTAACAGCTATTAACAATATAATTACAGCGATTATGTAGTATGATAATAGACCCCTGGGGCTTAGCCAGGGTTTCCCACATGCTAGCTTATTTTCTTCAATCTACTCCCTTGGTCGGCATTGCTCCCACTCCATGGATAAGGAAACAGAGGCTTAGAGAGGCAGTGACTTGCCCATCTCAAGAGAGAAACGCTGGTGAGGGTGAGGGGGCAGTCTGCAAAGGTGAAGCTGGCTAGTGATGAGTATCTGGGACCCTCTCTGCCCCAACTGGGCTGGGCTGAAGAGACCCCTCTCAAAGACAGACTCAGCCCCCCTGTCCTCTGCCACACCTGGGCGCCCCGGGGGGGGGCCCAGATCCTCTGAGGACCCAGAAGGGATGGAATGCCTGCCGTCCTTTGGGCCCCTGGCCCTTGGCCAAAACCAGTGTCCCCAGGAGTGAAAAAAGACTGTTTCCAATTTCTCCTCCTCCTGACCCCAATTTCCCTCGGGTCATTGGCTTATCAGAAAGAGGGAGAGAGGCCGGGCAACCAACGTGTTTCCATTGTTAACAGAGAAATTCAATTAGGGCTGCATTGCAGGGAGAGCAGCAGCCCAGCTGAGCAGACAGGCCGGGAGGCTGTTTTCCCCCTTAATTTCTCTAACATGTCTTTCTCTGACCTCTGCCCACACCCCTCCTCATGAGTCTCTCCAGCTCCCACACTGGGCCCCAGATTTTTCTCACTTGCCCCTGCCCCTAGCAAGTTCTCACAGGAGACTTCTGGCCAAGGTCATCATGGCTGAGCTCCCTCTGTTCTGGGCACTGCCTGGCACCCCTTCTCTCTAAGGCGAAGGATGTGCGCATTCTCTGGGGGTAGGGTGAGGCTGAGAACTGGGGGTCCCTCATAGGGTGTATGTATAGTAGAAGGACCCTGGGCTCCAGCTACCTGTCAAACATACTGGAGTCTTGGGGCATCTGAGAAGGAGCTGTGCATACACTTGGGGGTGGAGACAGGGCCCTCCTGCTCTAAGCTTCGGGGGTTAATGGTGAGAGACTTCCAGAACATTCTGAACTGGGTACATTTCCTGAGTGGACAGGTCTATGGATGGATGGACTGTTCCATCCCCCATGGTGGTGGTGGGAGCTCAGGAAACTCAGTCTGGGGAGAACGGCACTAAATTTAAGCACTCCTATTTCTTTCTCCCCATCTCCTCCCCTCTCTGTCCTGCCACTGCCACCCCCTCATCTCCTTCCTGCTGCCATGAAGGAGGGCCAAGTTTGTCCACGATGTCCCAGATCCAGGCAGTGGCCTCAAGCACCACATGCTCCAGGAAGCTGGTGGACCTAGGGGGAGATCCAGACCCAGACCCTGTCCTGCTGGTCCTGGATGTGAAGACAGTGCCTTCCTCCCTGCAGGTCACCAAGCAGATGCCAGGAGAGAAAGGATGCATGGTCCCTGCTGGCCCCAGAGTGTGTGGGGTGTGAGTGGGTGTGTGAATGCTGTGGGCACATGGGGAGGCCCCAGTGTGGGTGTGCTGAGTATTTTTGGGAGGTGGAGGGTTAGCAGGGTGGGGTTGGGGCTCTGAGGCCAAGTTTGGGCTTAGGTTCTCATGTTCTCGCCAATCTGCTTCTAATAACCAGCTTGTTTAACGCACAATGCTTGGCTTCACAGATCTGGGGCTTTTATAGCATCAGCAGGTTTGGGTTTGAGGGTTTTCAGGCTTGGTCTCTCCTCCTGGCTTTCTGGATGGGAACTGGGGACAAGTCAGGGGAAGACAGGGGTGCTGTCTCCTGAGGTGTCCACCCAGCTACCCACACAGGAATGGGTGGGGCTAAGGATCTGTGCTGACCTATGACTCTACCATACCTGCCTGACCACAGAACATTCCCGGGGCAGGGTCTTTGGTCTCAGTGTCTGCATGACACCACTGCCCACTGCAGTGACATCTGTTTGTGAGCTTATCTCTTCTCAAAGCACTCAATCACTTTGGGTTGAAAAATCAACAAGATCAATACAAATTTGGATATGTTGGCCATGGGAGGCTTGAGTATGGATGCTCAGGGCAGGAGAGGGCCCCAGTGATTATGGGCGAATATGTCCCCATGAGCTCTGCTCTCTGCCTGGTTTGAAGGGAGCAAGACCAGAGCAGACTCCTGGGGACTCTGGGGTGGAGGCTCTTGGCATGTGTGACCCAGCCTATGACTGCTATGCAGGCATTAACCTGGGTCTCAGCCAAGCCATGGATTCCAGAATTCCTGATGGTAGGAGACAAGGAGGGGTGTGTGGGGACACCTGGAAGAAGAGGCTGGGAGCAGCAGGAGGCTGGCCTAGAGCCTTCTAAGGAGTTCTAGACAGGCCCTGAACGATGCAGGAAGGCAGGTCTCCGACTGTAGCTTCCTCCTCCTCCTCACCTGTCCTTTCTCTGGGGGATCTGCCACAGCAGTGGGAGGACTCAAAATGGTGCTGGGCCCTGGGTGTGGAGTAGGGAGAGAGGAAAGGCCTGGAGCCGGGCTCATACAGGGTGCATGAGATCTCATGGCTTTCCCCACCAACCTACCAGCCCCCCTACCCCATTTTTACAGATGAGGAAACTGAGGCCCAGTGAGGGGAGGCAGACACTGCCACCAGGTCCTAAAGCTGCAGGGCCAGGGAGGTTTCTGGTACCTCTGCTGGGGTCTGAAGGTGGGGGATCATCTTGGGGGCTAACCTAGGCCTGGCACAGTGCAGGTCCTCAGTTAACCTCTGAGGACTGCAAGAAAAACAGCTGCAGGCAGCAGCTGTGTGGAGGCCAGGGCACTGCAGAGCTCAAGGGCCTGGGCAGGAATCATTGACTGGGGAGCTGATGCTTGGTGGGAAGGAGACCAGCCCCTGCTGAGTCTTGTAGGGGAAAGTTGGGTGTGGCTTCTAGGGACCAGAATGCTTGGTTGGAGCCCTTTTGGGGCCCTGGATGAGTCAGAGCCATCTGTAACATGACAGGTTGGTTCTGAGGACTAAATCACCCTCTGCCAAAACTCAGGGCTCATTTGCTCACATCCCCATTATTGTGAGAGCTTCCAAGTTCTCCTAGGCAGGGCCCCTTCCTTTAGTCTCCCTCTTCCCAGCACCAACTTTCCACAGAGTTCTAGTGCGGTCACAACCCTATGTTCTGCTGCCTGCCCCCCAGGCCCACTCTTTCTGCCCATACCGGGGTCTCCGCAGGCCAGCTACCATTCCTGCATTTGCACCTTCTGGTCCTTTGACCTCGGAAATGCTTGTTCCAGGAGGTTTTAAGATTCATGCTTAGAAAGTATCCTCTGGAATCTTCTCTGGAATACCCAGACCCTCCTGCCTGGTGGCATGGACCACCCCTCTAGGTCTGGGGTCTCTTGCCTGCCTTGACATCTGTGTGAGTTGTCCTGGGCATGGCCTGCCTGTCTTCATCTGCACTGCTGCTCTGGCCTCACTCTGGTGGCTGTACCCCCGCAGGATGTGTGCTATGTCTCGGGACTCAACCTGAGGGGCTCCTCATGTGTGGGGGCTTCACAAAGTGCCAAGGTGAAGGAAGAGGAAATGGACTTATTTGGGGTCTAAACAGTGAGGAGGAGGAGAGGCTATAGTCAGCTCCACTAGGCCTGCTCTTGGAGAGTGCTGGACCCCAAACAAAGGCTCTCTGCCCAATCCCCACTGGCTGCCTGCTGCCTAAGGCAGGGAATGGGGTGTCCCACAGAAAGGGCACTTCTTGAGTCTGCCCTCTGTCTCTGGAACCCCTCCCTCCATGTCTCAGCTCAGTCTCACTGGTTCCCTCTCCTTAGCGTCTCTGCATCTGCCCCTTCCATCAGCACCCCCACCCCCATGGGCCCCAAGTGTCACTCATAGCTCTGGCCACCTCACTTGGCATTCTGAAATCCCACAGGACTGTGACCTCACTCCAGAGCCCGAGATGTGAGTCTCCCAGATGGTACCACTGTTACCTATGCACCCTCCCTCCTGACCCTGACCAGTATGCCCACCTCTCTGACCCAAAGCCTTTGCTCCTGCTGAGCCCCTTTCCTGGAATGCTGTTCCCCTGTTCTTTCCCTGACCAGCTCTCATAACCCTTTTGTTTCCATGTCACCTCCCCTGAGAACCCTCAGTCATGCTTTCCTCTTGCTGCCATAGCCCCCAGAACTCACTGAGAGGTCCCCATGCTGCCCACCTCTCTGCAGGGGCTGGGGCTCTCTGTAGGTGGTGGCTGTGTCCCCAGCATGAAAGTGGGGGCTCAGGGAATGTGTGAAGAATGAATGGGGGCACAGAGATCAGAGTGTCACGTCCTCATTATCTGGGACCTACTCCCTCCAAACTCTCTTTGCTGGCACTTCTCGCCAGGCTGCCCGTGGCCCAGACCAGGCTCAGATGCAGTGGTGGGCATTTGCCTCTCCAACCATAGCCTCCTGGGGCATTTGTAGGGGGCTTTCCTTTTACTCACTAACCCACTTCCCAGGTGGTGAGTTCTGGTGAGGGTGGGGTCTCCTGGAGAAGGCCTCGATGTATATATAGGGGGTGTGAGGTATGGGAATCCTGCCTCTTCTGGGGGCTTGGGGTGGTGGCCAGAGTTGGTTATATCCTGTCCTCCTGCTCACAGGTGTGCAGCCAGGGGTAACTGCAAGCCCCATTCTGGGCCTCCATTTTTTCCCAGGCTGAGACTCGCTTCCCCGTTAACTGGCCCTGCCTGGCCCCCCAGCCTGGCCTCACCACTGCTGTCGTCCGTGCTGCGCTCTATCACATGGTCCACCTGGCGTACCCACTCCCCGTTGCACTTGAAGAAGATCTGTGTGGCAGGCATGGCCTTGCACACCAGCAGCACCGGCTTGTTCTTGACGATGTATACATCCTCAGGCTCCACCAGGAAGTGAGGAAGCAGGTCTGGGTTGGCGCCGGGTACTGGGTTGGCCACCGTGGCACTCTGTTGGGCACCTGCAGCAGGGGCAAAGAGGGAAGGTGAGCCGGGCCAGCCTTTCAGGGCCCTTGGGGGCTACGTGCCCATATAGGTGCTGAGGCTGGGCCATGGGAAGGCAGCGGGTGTGGCTGATGGGAGGAGAGTGAGGCCAGGCTGCCACTTCCAGCCCAGCAATCTGGGCTGCCGAATGCTCCCCTGAGCCTCAGCGTCCCCTCTGTAAAATGGGGGAAGCCCACCCACTTCTGAAGACTATAGAGAGATGAAATGAGACAAGGGCAGAAGTCCCAGCCCTTAGGATGCCCTCCACACAGAGCAGCAGTTAGGGCTCATTATTACTCTGGTAGAAGTTCAGGGATCTGGTGAGGCAGCCCACCACCCTCGGAGGTCCAGAGAAAGCCAGAGGGATGGAGAGGACCCTGGCAGAGCAGGTGGGCAGCCCAGGGTGGGGGAGGGCAGGGTCCCTTCCTCTCTGCCCCGGCTGCCTCCAGGGCCACTTCTGGGCTCATCTCCATTCTGGTAAGTAGGAGGCGCTCAGAAAATAGCATGTGAATGAAGGAGGGGAGGGGGCAGCTATGAGGGGAGACATGGTGAGGGGGCTGGTGCTGGTGCTGGTGGCAGTGCGACAGGAGAGGCCCCAGGGTGGGGGGAGAGCCTGGACTGCTGGCTGGGCCCAGGCAGGGTGGGAGCCAGGAGAGTGTGTCTGGGAGCCTGAGGGACCTAGGCCATGTCCCACCCCTTCAAGGAGACCTGAATCTGGGCTTCCTTCTAATTTTAACTGAAAACCACAACCATCCCACAAGTCATTTGTTGCTAATTACACAGGTAATTGGCTCTGAGGCTTTGGTGGAGGTAACCTCCCCACCCCTCCCCCTGCCCTCTGCCAGGCAGTCTGACAGTCTGTTGGGCCAGCAGGACCCTGGGAGGGTGGAGAAGGGTGAATTGGGAGGCAGTGGGAGGATGGAGTGGGGGCGCCCTCCGCCTCCAGCCAGGTGCCCGCCAAATAGGCCCTCAACAGCCTGGTTTCCCTCAGGGGCTACTATGATTTCCCCCACAAGCCACCCTGACAACCAACAGTGGCCTCTGGCCATAAAGAAGGAAGAACATGGGCTTCAGAGACCAGCTCTGCTCCTTGCTAGAGGTGACCTTGGGTGAGATAGCCGTTTTGTCATCTGTGACACTGAGGTCCTGTCTGCCCCTCGGGAGAGTCTGGAAGGGCCTCATGTGGTCTACCTCTTGAGTTCTCTACTGTCCAGTCTACCCTTTTGGAGAGCACTCCAAAACCCACAAAGGGCTTCTAACACAAGGAGGCCTGGCTCCTTGGGCCTTGATCCTTCTCTGCCCAGAGGGCATCCAGTGCCCTTTCTCTGCTGTTTAGCACAAGGTCCCTCTCTTTCCAAGGTGGGAGTCGGCCCTCCACCCCAAGATTGATTTTGGGGAGGGGATCCGCGCCTGGTCCTGTAGGTGTCCTGGGCCAGCTCAGGTGAGCTGGGAATGGGAATGCCCATTGAGAGGCTGAAGCCTGGTGTGACTTCTTCAGGCATGCCAGCCCACTCTCAGCCTGTCTCCCTGCCTGCCAGATGGGTCACGCCATTCCTAGGCTGTTGTGAGAATGAAATGAGAAAAGGCACTCATAGCAATGTCTTCGTGGTTGAGGGCTGATGAGGAAACTGAGGCACAGAGCCACAGATGCCTTGCCCTCAGGATGGGGGAGGGCATTGCTGGCTCAGCAAGACAGCATCTGCCGCAGGGCCATCATCTGCCACCTCCCCCTCAAGACCATGGCCTCTCCTCAGCTTATCTCTTCCTGTTGTGAACTCTTTTTGGAAGCCGCCCTTGCACTTCCCTGTACAAGCTCCAAGATGAAGGCCGACCTGCCTCGGAACCACATTTGCAGCGAGGAAAACAAAGCTCACCTTTCCCCATCTTGCCCCATCCTGCAACACCTCCTCGGGGCTCTGCCAGTGCCCTCTGGAGGTCTATTTGAGGTTGAGGAACGTGGGGGGGTGGAGGGGAGGAGCCATCTAGACATCTTACAGATGGGGAATCTGGGGTCCCAGGGGAAAGTCACTCACTTCAGACCCCCAGGCTCGGGCCCTGGATTCACAAAATGTCCAGTGGCCACCTCATGACTCTTCTGTTGTTACACTTGCTCTTCACTATTACCCAGCCAAGGGCAGGACTGAGTCAGGCTCAGGCCTCCTAAGATTAGGACTCTGAAGGAGAGCATGGGCTCCTGAGTATGGGCCTGAATGGGGAGCTGGTAGGCCCAGTGACGTCTCTAGACACAGTATCTCCACAGACCCAGGGCTGCACAGAGGATGGCCAAGCTTGACCTCTGAGTGGGGCCCACAGGGGGCTGGTCCAGCAGGGAATGGGAGCCCCCAGTGGCAGGCTCAGGGCTTCCCTGTGCATCACCTCCCAGCGGCTCAAAGCAATGGTCTGCAATGGCCCGTGCCTGCCTACTGGCTCGGGTCTGGGTGGGCAGGGGTCCCGGCCAGGGATATGGGCAGTGAGTGGCCCTCAAGCCTCCCTATTGATTGCGGCACCAAGCACTGCTCACGTCAGCTGCCCGCTGAACCCAGCACAATCCCTCATGTCTGCATTTAACTGCTAATGAAAAATAAATGTACTGTGACCAATAAGGGACATAGCTCACTTCTCCAGGGCCTCCGTCACGCCACGCTGGTGCGGCCTCCCCTCCTCACCCTGAGGGGAGGCATTTACTAGATGGACCCAGGGGGCACCCTCCAGGCTGCAGCTATGCCCTCTATCAAGGACACTCTTAAAGCCATAGGTTGGGGTAAATTCAGGCCCCATTGGATGTCCTCTTGGAGCTACTAGATGTTTCCTAGGTGGCCAGAGCTGGCCTCCCCTCCTCTGGCCCTGAAGCTCACCATGTGCCCTCCACCCTGTGGTCAGCACCTGTGATCTACCTGACCCCTCACTGTCCCAGTTAGGCCTCTTGCCTGAACTAAGGCAGCGCATGAGCCTTGGGTCCCTCCCGCTCCATGTCACAGGCCACTAGAGTAAGCAACTTTCTCCTTCACCTGAATCCTGTACTTGTCTAAGAAAAATAACATCAAGCAGTGCACGCTCAGGCCCAAATGATCTATGACCTTTTCCACAGGGCACAAGCTCTCTAGTTTGCCCCAGTCCCCCCCACTCCCTATTGCTCTAGCCCAGGCCTGCCTCTTCTAGTTTCTATTGTGTGCCTGGCTCCCACAGCTGTTTCAGGATGAGGCCAAATGCTTTTGGTTGACATCCCTGAGTCTTCTGGCACAGACAACTCACCAGCCTTCCTGTGCAGAGACACCTATTGATCCCTCCTAGGCACCTCCCTCACCACCTCCAGGTCTCGGCCCATAGTCTTCTCTGTCTCAAACACCCCTCCTCCCTCCTTTGCCAGCACTTTCCTACCTTCTCCTCAGGGCCCAGCTCCGTTGTCGCTTCCTCTGGAAAGAGGGGTTCCCACCTCACTCTCCCAGGAAACCACAATATCATTTTGCCCTCTCTGCATCTATGGCCTGTCCTCACTGGTACTGTAACTCTTACCGCAAGAGAAACATGTGGGTGGCTAAGGCCTTTGTCTTTAGCCAGCCTATCCATCCCTGATCCCTGCCTCTCAGCTCAAGGCGCCTAGTGCAGGCATTAGCAACTAGGGACTCAGAGTGGGTGCCTTTGGCTGCTTCCTTTGGGGCTGTTGAAGCAATAAGCATGGATGAATGGCTCTGCCAGGATGGACACACAGGGGCTGCAGGAGGGCTGGCAGGTGCACGTCCCACTGACTATATGGCCCTGGCATACCCTGAACCCAAACCTTCAATTCTGCAGAGGCTCTGTTTACCGTGCCCCAGCCAAGGACCTCTTACTTGCAGAGGACATGACCCAGCTGCCCTACTGGAATCCAGTTAGAAAACCTCTTTCAGGGGTGCCTGGGTGGCTCAGTTAAGTGGCTGACTCTTGATTTTGGCCCATGTCATGATCTCATGATCTGTGAGACTGAGCCCCTCGTTGGGCTCAGTGTGGAGTGTGGAGCCTGTGTGGGTGTTTTCTCTCTCCCTCTCTCTCTGCCCCTCCCCCACTCATTCTCTTTCCCTCCCTCTCTCTCAAAATAAATGAATAAACTTAAAAAAAAAAAAACCATTCACTGGGAACGCAAGCTGGTGCAGCCACTCTGGAAAACAGTACGGAGGTTCCTCAAAAAACTAAAAATAGAACTACCCTACGACCCAGCCATTGCACTACTAGGTATTTATCCACGGGATACAGGTATGCTGTTTCGAAGGGACACATGCACCCCCATGTTTATAGCAGCACTATCAACAACAGCCAAAGTATGGAAAGAGCCCAAATGTCCCTTGATGGATGAATGGATAAAGATGTGGCGCATATATATATATATATATATATATATATATACACACAGTGGAGTATTACTCGGCAATCAAAAAGAATGAAATCTTGCCATTTGCAACTACGTGGATGGAACTGGAGGGTATTATGCTAAGGGAAATTAGAGAAAGACAAAAATCATATGACTTCACTCATATGAGGACTTTTAAGAGACAAGACAGATGAACATAAGGGAAGGGAAACAAAAGTAAGACAAAAACAGGGAGGGGGACAAAACAGAAGAGACTCATAAATATGGAGAACTAACTGAGGGTTACTGGAGGGGTCGTGGGAGGGGGGACGGGCTAAATGGGTAAGGGGCATTAAGGAGTCTACTCCTGAAATCATTGTTTCACTATATGCTAATTAGTTTGGATGTAAAGTTTTAAAAATAAAAAATAAAAATAAAAAAATTACCATAAAAAAAACCTCTTTCACTTACTGGCAGATCCCCAATGGGCTCTGTGTGCAAGGGAATGATGAGATCTTCCTGCATGAACAGGTGGAGGGAGGCAGGAGTGGCAGTGGGGAGATGGATGAGGACGCGTCCAATAGAGTGCACCATGGTAGACCTGCCTCACGAGGTGCATCTGGGAACTCCCACCCAGTCTTCAAGTTTCAGCAAATGTGCCATTTCCGCTGGGACACCTTTCTAGATCCATACTCTTTGTCACTTGCCCAAGTGCCCACCCTGTCCCCTGAGCCTCCCTCCAGAGTACATTCAGGATGGTTGGCACGCCATGTATTTGCTTGGAGCAGGAGCCCAGCATACTGATGGAGTATTTGTTGAGTGACTGCATGACTACCCCTTCTTCCCCCTTGAATTTCAGAAGACCTGCCAAGGGTGGCCACTTCACTCTTGTCCTGCAGGGAGACCCAGATATTGTGCAGAGTGGCCCACAGGCAGAGGTGTGGGCAGGGAGAGGGCTCCTGCACGGCCACACACCAACTTGCTGCTACTCAGAGTCTGAGCCCCCCTTTCTCACTTGCAGTCTGGGATGATAAGACCTGCCCGTGTAACTCTGAGGCCCAGGGTGGGTGTGAAAGTGCTTTCAAATGTTTTATTTTTAAAAGCACCATGAAAATATGAGGTGTGATTAATCAAGCTATTAATGAACTGGATTTTCTGAGCAAAGGCTCAGTCCCTGGGGAGGGGGGAGGCGGGGAGGGGGCAGGGTGTCACCTGGCCTCATTCAGCTGGGAGATGGGAGCAGTACGTCCCAAACGCAGCCTTGCCCCTGCTGCCACCTGCTCCTTTCATCCTCGCAAGCTTTCCCTGACAGTCCTGGTGGTCAGACCCACAAGCCCCTGCTTTGTCTACTCTGAGAAATGTTCTGGATTTGATATGGGGTAGAGGAAGGAGCTGGGGCCTGGCAGCTTTCCCTTTCTCCAGGCTGAAATTTTCCTGGCAATTCACCCAGCATTGAGCCCCCTGACGCCTGGGCCCCAGGCGCTTCTGTTCTCAGAATGCCTTGCCTGGAGATTTGCATTTGGTAGGTCCCCCTGGGGCTTGGGTGTTCCCATTCTATAGGCCCAGGTGGAGAGAAGAGTGCCACAGGCTAATGCACCACGCCCTTCACCTGGCACTGGAGGCCCTGTTGGCCCAGGGCCTGAGCTGCCCACTTGGCCTTGCCTCTAGGGCCTCCCTCCAAGTGTGCTCCGTGGGATGGCATCTTGACTGTTTGTAGTCCCTCAAGGGCTTGTGCACATTGTGTTCCAGGCTCTGCCTCCCTCCCCTTCTGGCTAAGAGTACCTGGTTTTCTGTAGAGGATGCTCCCCCCACCCCACTCAGGCCATGTGTTCATTCAGTCCAGGTAGGCTGAGCCCTTATCTGGCCCCAGAAATAGGCATACGATGCTGCCTGGTTCGCAGATGGGCAGATCACCCCACCTGAACAGATGGGACTCTGGGATTTGGATTAGACTGCTAGAAAGAGAACCTCTCTTTCTTCTGGGCCAGTCCTGAAGGCTTTGTAGGTCTATGTGCCCAGGTGACTTCTACTCGTCCTTCAAGGCCTGTTCAAGTAACCTCCTCCCTTGGGAAGCTTTCTCTGACACTCACACAGAGTGGGCCACACTTCCTCTGACCTCCCACAGTTCAGCTGAACTTGCCCACCATCTTAAACCTCATATTGTCACCATTTGTGAGTCTGTCTCTCCAATGTCAGCACCTTCAGGGCAGGGACTGAATGGTGACATCCTTTGCACATCCCCCCCGAGCCGGCCAGGATCTGACACATAGCAAGTGCCCAGCAGGTGTTTGTTGAATGTGTGGTGAACATCATTCCCTTGAACGGGACCAGAGCCCAGAAAGGAGGGCTGAAAGTGGAGGACACACACTCAAATCTGATGGGAAGCCAGCTCTGCTTGCCCTCCAGTCAATCAATCAATCAATCAATCAACCAAAGAAATGAATGGAAAGGGAACTTGATTTCAGAAGCATGAGTGCTGGACCCCAGGGAGGTAGAGAACATGGGCAGCACCCAGGGAAGGCAGGGAGCCAGGGGCCAGGGCCACAGCGGTGGGGCACTGAGGGGTGCATACGTGCAGGGGAATGGGGATTTTTGCTCTCCTGCCCATTTGTACCTTCGCAGCCTGAGATTGCTTCGTGAGTTATTATTTTTTAAACATAGGCAATTCTATGATGAGGGAGCTTCACCAGGAGGCTCTGATAAGCAGGGACAAACTGTACTTGCTGTCAGAGATGCAGAGACAGCTGCAGGAGGTAGGGGGAATGGAGCAATGGTGGGCCAGAGGCCCCGAGATGACAGATCTGGGAGCCACACAAAGAGCCCTGTGGTTCCAGGCAGCAACTCGGACACACGGACCTGCCTGGAGATGATAATGGGGTGCCACAGGGTGAAAGCAAGCTGAGGTATGTGCCCCAGAATTCTTCCAAATCCAACATGTAAAAAACCTCTGTGCTGCCTGTCAGCTGCTTTGGGGGCTCATTTGACTGCTGCAGACCTCCCTGCTGCTGTTTCTTAAGCCTCAGTTTCCTCATTTGGGCCACATCATGCTGACCCTGCACCAGGTTGAGATGGGTTAGTACCACCCTGCCTGGGGTCTTGAGGTGCCCACCCATGCCCCTCTTTTTTCCCTTTTCTGCCCCTTGGCCCATCCCTCAATCATCTGTCCCCCTGGCTGCTGCTTCTCGCACCCAATAGCAAGGACTTCCTGGAGGGCAGAGACAGGTCTGGGGCCAGGCTCTTTTGCCCCAGTGCGTGCGTGGCCAGTGAACGGGGGAGGACACAGCGGCAGTCTCTCCGGTCTAGGAGTGTGCATGAGGTGGAAGTAGCAGGGTGGGGGGCTGTTACCCCAACCCACACTCACACGCTTGCGCGGCACTCCAGTTTCCATGGCAATGGATGCGTGAAGGTGCCACAGAAGCAGCAGCCACCTCCCCAAGATTGGAGGAAAGTCACCCTCTTCCCCAACGGGCTCCAGGGGCCTGGTCACAAGGACAGACACTGGCGCCACAAGGAGGACATGCAGACGGGCTGAACTGCAAAGAACAAAGCAGGTAGGAGTGGGGGACGGTTGCCACTTCACCAGTTCAGAGGACACTCATGCCTAGTGTGGCCAGGCCACGCTGTCCATGGCTGCCGCACACCAGGCTTGTCATCTGGTGGCTGTACTCAGGTGCTTGCTGCTGGCCCCTCATTTTACAGACAGGGAATGCGAACTCAGGACTTATGTAAAGTCATCCAGCGACAAAGGGCTGTGTGGGTTCTCGACAACTCCCAGCCCAGGCCGGGCACAGGGCAGGGGCTCTGGGCATTTACTGGACCAGGGTCTGGCCCTGTCCACCTCACATCCTCTACTCACTCTGTGACCATGCTGACCCTCTCTGTTTCTCAAACCCTCCAAGCTTATCTCACCACAGGGCCTTTGCACTTGCTCTTTCTTCCACCTGCAACACACTGCCCCTTGCTCTTCTACAGCTGCCCCCTTGAATCCCTCAGGTCTCAGCTCCAGTGTTACCTCCTTCAAGTTCCTGTTTCTGAAGCAGCCCCTCTGAGCCTCCTATCTCTTTCCCAGTCTACTTCTCTCACAGTGCTCACTGTTATCTGAAGTCATCCTGTTTGTAAACTTGCCTGCTGGTTATTGTTCATGTCCCCTTCCCCGAAATGTTTCATGAGAGCAGGGACCACACTTGTCAGGTTCTCTGCTGTAGTACCAGAACCCAGCCCAGGGCCCAGTACATAGTAGGTGCTTGATAAACATGTGCTGAATTCAGGAACAAACAAACTCAGGTCTTCCAACTCTATCCAGTGCCCACACTTAGTGTCACACTGCTGCCATCACTAAGGTCCCCCAGACACACCCAGGAAGGGGACTTAGAAACTACTGGGATGCCAAGGGAGGGAGTGCTGTGATGGGGGGGACAGGCTCCCAGGGGCCTCTTCCTAGTGCCCTTTCCTGCCACAGGGCCTTGCTTCGGGCCAGAGAAATAGTTAATAAAGCTGAGGCCTAAATAAGCATTTGATTAACAAACGATAAAATAGCTATTGTGTCCCTGAATTAAGCTGTAATTGTGGCTGATAATTGGCTGGTTAGAATTTAATAAGCTGCAATTAAATAGAATGGAATCCAGGGTAATTATGTGGTCGCACAGCCCAGAGAGAACTAGGGAAGGAAGGCTTTCTCTTACTATGGAATCTTCTGGTGGTGGAGTGTGTGTTGCTGTGGGAGTGTTTCTGGTTGGGGTGGTGGGTGTGTATGTGTGTGGTTTTGTGTGTGTGTGTGTGTGTGTGTGTGTGTGTGTGTGTGTGTGTCTGTGGCAGGCCTCCTCCACCTTTCACTTGGCAGGGGTGGGTGGTGGGCGCAGGCCCAGCCTCCTCACCACTGCTCAGCAGGAGGTCAGCATACAAGCTCTGAGCCCTACCAGGGCCTACGGCGGCCCTAGCTGGAAGAGATATAACAGGATCCCTGGCATAACGGGATCTCTGGGAGGGAGTCCAGGAGGGGTCTGGGCAGGCAGGCAGGATGGGGGTTTAGCTGTTTTCTCAATGAGGAAACTGGGGCTCAGAGAGGGGAAGGACTGGCTCAAGGTCACTCAGCTATCAGTGGCCAGGCTGGGTCAGATTCTCACATTGCCCATGGATCCAGGATAACTCTGGCCAGCAGGCTGAAGGATGCCCCCCCCTTTCCCCTCCCTCCCCGGCCCCAGCTAGCTCCTGAGTCACCATTCTCCATTTCCATCCATGCCCTTCTCCAGGTAACCATCCAGGCTCAGTTAAGAATTGTGCAATTATTCCACACTGAAAACAAGGAGCCCCACCCACTCCCATTCCCCTCTCCCTTGGTCTTCCTGCCACCAGCCAGCCCACCTGCCAGAGGCCCTGGTGGCTGCAGAGCTCCCCAGTCGCTCAGCCCCGCATGCCCAGTCCCACCCCCAGCCCAGGTGAGGCCCCCAGCAAGTCTGAGGAAATGATGAATGGCATCAGCGATGTGCCGTTTATGACCCCATCAGCATTTTTACAATGTTGCTGGCAATTAATTTAATTAAAGACCCTGTCCCAGATATGGTGGCATTTCATATCTCACTGGTTTAATGCCAGCCTGGCCAGAGTGGGGGCCAGGGGTGGTGCAGGAGCAGCCAATAGCTCCCTAGCCTGGCTCTGCATAGTGTGCACCGGACAGGGCAGGGCAATTTCAGCCCCTGGACAGAGCTCAGAGACCAGAGGATGGCCGCACAGAGAAGTGCCCTTGGCCAGTGGGAGATACTACCCACAACCACAGCCAACAAATGCCCACCCACACACATGTGCACGTGCGCGCACACACTCACTCACACATGCACATACATAGTCTTAGCACAACATGGCTTTTCTTATCTAATCCTCATGATAATTCTAGGAGGCAAAGAACTATTAACTATTTTTATTTATTTATTTACTTATTTTTAAGTAGGCTTCACACCCAGCATGGAGCCCAACACAGGGCTTGAACTCACAACTCTGAGATCGAGACTTGAGCTGAGATCAAGAGTTGGATCCTCAACCAACTGAGCCACCCAGGCGCCCTGGCAAAGAACTATTTTAAATCTCCAACTTCCAGGCAATGAAACCAAGGCAAAGAGAGGTGAAGTCAGTAGTGAGTGATGGGTTCCTACCCAGGCCAGATGGCTGTAGCACCCTAAGCTCTTAATCAGGATATGTGCATTCACCAAATATGTGCCGGGCGCAATGCACCAGGCACCGTGTTAGGCACAGGCCACACAGTAGTGCCCAAGACAGACTCGAGTCCTTGACCCAAGGAGTGGCCAGTGGCCACAGCCCCACCTAGGAAGTCCTAGGCACACAGTGTTCCAGAATCATATTGGCTGTGCCTCGTGCTCTGGCATTCATGGGTGCACACACACTGAGCCTTGTACACACACACGTATAACAGTACTGCCTATCGTCCTTCGGGCTAAATCTGGCTGCGGTGGCCAATGCCGTCACCAGGATGAAAACCCTGTGGCCACAGGTCATCAGCCATCCTGTGATCCCATTCTTAGCAGCTGAGTCCATCTGGACTTCTCTTCATAAAGGACCCACAGGAAAATCCAGTCCAGATCCAGCTGCTCCCAGCAGCAGTGGTATCTGAGCCTCCAACCCAGCTCCTCCTCTGCTCCCCATCCATGTGGCTTGCCCACCTGTGCTGTGCCCTCTCTTGGGGCTTCTGCTCCCATGGCTTCCCACCAGCCTCCTGACCATGGCTCCCTAGCTAGGCTCCCTAGCCCCGCTCACTGCTGGCAGCTTTCCCTGCGTCTGGATGTCTCCCAGAACCTCACACCAGGCATGTCCCAAGTCAGGCTCAGGGGCTCCTCCAAACCTTCTGCCCTTAAGCATTGCTCTTAGTCAGCAGCGCTACACCCCCAAGGAACTTCGGTAGGAGTCTTAGAGCCACCAGGCCCTCTTGCTCCCTGACCTCTTCTAGCCCCCTGAGTGCCACCCCAGGCTTTCTTCCACCCACTCCTTCCTCTCTCCATTTATGGCTACCCAACTCCTCAGGCCCCCACCCCCTGAGGGTGCCCCAAACTTGCCTTCCCATGACCACCTCCTGGCTTCGGTGCCCTCCTCAACTACACCACACAGTGCTATTTCTAGAAAGAAAATCTGATCCCACACTTCAACCCCTTGAAATAGTTCCCACTGACCACAGGGTAAAGGTCATAACCCCACCCCACCCAATGCAGCAGCCTCATCCTGGGCACCAACCCACACCCTGCAGCCAGCTCAGTGAGTCCACAATCCCCTCTCACTGCACACTTGGACCCTTGCCCTCACTCCGACATCCCCCTGCACCCGCAGGGCACCCCACTCACTCGCAATGCTCACCAGCCCTGTCAATTCATAATTCGAAGGTATCACCTTCTCTTGACACCCCCCACCCCCCAGCTCCTCTCTGCAGTGGAGATGCATGGCTTGCTCCTCTGGCTTCCTGGCTGGGAGAGCATTATCGACTGACACAGGCTGCTTGTGCAGCGGCTGCTTCTTCCATCGGACGGTGCGCCCTTAAGTACGTGCACAGATGTGAGCCACCTCTTCTCAGCAGTGTCCACCTCAGGGACTGGCAAGCTGGGGGTCAGTAACTGGGTTGAGGTGAAGCATCCCCCTTACTGACTTCAAGCTCTGGGCTGGGAACCATGTCATTTATATCCCTGCCAGTGACCGGCCCAATGCACATACTTGCTGAGAGCAGGGCACAGAGACCTCAGTTGGGCATCAAAAGACTGGGTCTCCAGTCCTCAACAAGGGTATGAAGTCCTGGGCAGGTCACTGCCCCTCTGAGCCTTGGAAGGGTCACGGGTGGCAAACTCAGGTGTCTTCAGGGGCCGGGTGGGAGCCAGAAGTGAACAGTAAAGATGCCTGTCCAAGGGGTCAGTGCAACCCAGCCAGCTGCTACTACACTTTCTTTGAAGAGAAGCTGGGAATCCATTTTTATGTGAAATTTCCTGTTTTAAAATGTTGACAACTAATTTAAACATTTAAACACCTTGTGGGCCAAGCAAGTTGGCCGGCCAAAGATAGACTGGATGATGTCCAAGGTCTCCTCCAACTTTACAGATCTAAGAACCGGGGTCACAGCAGGGTGAGGCCCCCCCAGTCACTGCTCTGCCCCTCTGGTATCCTGCTCCTCCCTGACTCTTCCCACCCTTGCCGGCACCCCACCATCCTGCCTCCTCTCCAGGATCTCTCCTCATCATGGCCTCCCGAAGGAAGTCCCCCCAAGTTCTGGGCAGCAAGAGTCATCTGTATAGCACCCCAGGTGGCTGGGATTTAATTGTGGGCACAAGCATCCTCCCTTGCTTGAAGCCTGCAGGCACTGCCCCTTTCCTAGAGGCTGAGGGTTGCAGAAAGGGCGGAGAGATGCTCTCTGCTTGGGAAAGCAGAGGGGGTCAGGAGGGGCCAACAGCAGGTTAGGGGCTGCCCTGCCTTGCTTGCCTTGGGTCTGGTCCTCAGATCCTGACCCCCGGAGAGCCAGAGAAGGCTGCTGAAGACAGAGACACAGGTAGAACTGGGGCAGGCATCCACAGAGGAAACCCCCTGCGATGACCCCTCCCAATTCTGGGTGGGTAGGAGCCCAGCCTGGCTGTGAACTTCCAGCTGGGAAGAGGGTGTCTGGCTGCGCCCATCATACCCCTGACGAGACAGTAATGAGCCCTCACCCCATTTTAATTACCCGCTGTCCAAATAATTACCAGCTTGTTTATTTTACTTAATGGCAGCCGTACTTTTTTCTCCTAATATTGATTTCATGTTTTCCTGGTTTGTTCATTATCTTTCCTGCCCCTTTAATGGGCTATGAGGTCTTTCGGGGGAGGAGAGGCGAGGACTAGAGGAAGATAGGGGAGAGGGTATGAGTGAACATGGAGGAAGGAGAGACTGGTGGCCTGGGCCTTGCTGTGCAGCCTGAGGCAAGCCACTGCTCTCTCTGGGCCCCGCGTCCCCAAACCCCAGATCCCTGCACACTCTCTCATCCTCGATGCAATCAGGGTGGAGCATTTAAAAATGAAAGATAGGAAGGGAAGGGCAGCAGGGGAGAGAGAAGCTGGCCTACTCTTTCCCCTAAAAGGATAGGAAGACTCAGACAAGTGTGAGGGTAGGAGGGATATGGGGGAGGGTTGGGAGTGGGTGGAGCTACACTAATGCCAGAATGAGGTGGGAAGGGTGTGCTCCTGGAAACCAGCCTGGAGGAGGCTACAGGTCAGTGGGGGTGTGTGGAGGGACTGGTGGGCAGCCTCCTCATCCTCAAGTCCTCCAGGTCTCGTTGGGAAGGGAGAGAAAGCCTCCACCCTCATGAAGCCCAGCCCCTCCCTGGGCCTGACCTTGGTCCTTGGCCTCCACCTCACCTGTCTGACATAGCCATGGAAACATGGGTGATGCTATTATGTCATCATTTCTCTGGTTGGGGGTGGGGGGCAATAAGGAGAGATAGGGGCAAAGGGGGAGGGGAGGGCAGGGGCCTCTGTGGGTGAAGATTTAGAGCCTCTTGAAGGGGTCATTAGCTCTTAATAAATCACTAATAATTGCATGAATATTTAAATCTTAATAAAAAAATACAGTGGGCCCAGTGAGTCTCACTGTGTGGGTATTTATTGCTCTCAGGCTGGAATATATAAAAGTTGGTATCGGTCTGATTGAACTGCTGTTATCGCCACAGCTAAATGGGTAATTGGGAGTGAGAGACGCTATCTGCAGATATAAATTACATACAGTAAACCGAGGGCATTAACTGAGGGTTTATTATCAATTATCTCTGCGCTTGTTCCCCTTAAAACGAACTTTAAGTATATTAATGAGAAATTTACAGGTCTTAATGAATTGAGGGAAGCTAAAGGCTGCTGAGGGGTCTCCCACCTCAGCTCCTGTTCCCTGGTGGGGGCCTGCACCCAAGGGGGGCCCTGGAAGAAGACTCATGGGTCAGCATGCTGGTCCACACACACCAGCTCTCCTGCTTGGACCGGCTGGGACAGCAAGCAGGTCAGTCCCTGGGGTGCACGGTGCCCCTCTCCCAAACCCCATCCCAGAGAAAGGTGCTGGGTGTGAATGGGGAGGTTTCATCCAGCAAAGACCCAACCAGGGCTTGGTCCTCTGTTGTGTGCACACGCTTAGAGCCCAACTTCAGCTTGATGTACACAAGGCAGACCTTCATCTGCCCCTGAACCTGTATGTGGGTGCTGCCATTTGAGCTGCATGAATGGAGCATGAGGGGATGGGGGGCCGGGAGGGGACACGGGGCTGGGTGTGGGTGGGGTGCAGGTGGGAGTGGGGTGTGCACTTGTGTAGCATTTGCATCCACCCTGCTTCCCCTCCAGGCCCTGCTGAGATGTGCTCACAGCCCACAGGCCTGCTGGCTTCAAGGTCAGCATGACCTCCTTCTGGGCCAATTCACCATCCAGCAGTCTTGGCTCCCTCTGGGGCCTCCACACCAGGAATGTGCTGCCCTCCCGGGCATCCTCAGGCCCTGCCTGGTCCTGGGTAATGGCCTGAATTTACCATGGAGGGAAAAACCCAGGCCCCTCTCTCAGGAGCTCACTCACTTATGGGAGAAGGGCATTGGCTAGGTGTCAGAGCAGTAAGTCCATGATTATAACCCATAGTCAGAATTCTGTCAGAGAAGCACTGGTGGTCTGAGAACACCTTGATCTGAGGTATCCAGGGCTTGATCTGAGGCATCCAGGAAGGCTTCCTGGAGGCAGGGTTACTGAGCTATGTAAAATGCCTCAAAGGCCCAAGGGTCTCCAAGGATGCTCAACTCTCCTCCCTTAAGGACAAGAAAAATTCTTGTTTAACTCTTTTCCCCTCTCCAGCCTAGGTCTCTTTTCTCTCTTGCCCTCAGGGCCTAGTTCTGTCCTCCATCCTGTTCCTGACTCAGCCACAAGAGTCTGGCTTCCTCCTCCACCTCTCCACTGAAACCCTTTCTCCATTTGCCAATGACTCCTCTATCTGATTCAGGAGCTCTTCCTGGCCTCTGCCTTTAGGGCTCTGCTGAAGATCTTCCCTTTCTCCTGGACCTCTGATCAGCTTTCTCCTTGCTCTTGGAGAATGGCAGGCTTCAATAAGGACCTCAGAGCAGAAGACTCCAAAATCCCCACTGCAGGACCTTCGGGCCTGTCTCTGCAGGATGTTTCCTCTTGGCCATCCAGTGTGGCCACTCCAAATGGTCAGCTCCCCATGCAAACAGCACTGTCTGGAAAGCTGCTGGCTCTGCCTCTCCTGTTCCTTTTTCTCCTGTCCCTTCAGATGTCATGGGCCACTGTCCTCCCTAATCACTATCTAACACCCGGCTGCTTACCTGTTTTCCCAGCACTCTGAGATCAGTCCTGCTTTGGGGTCATTGTACCTGCTGTTCCCTCTGCCCGGGATGCTATTCTTACTTGATGCTGTAGCTCACCCTCATTGTCCAGATCTTGGCTCAGGTCACTTCCTCAGAGAGGCTTTCTGAGCACCCCATCTCAGATAGTGCCCCTGGCACTCTTGGATAGGTTCCCTGTTGGACGTGTGTGTTGTCCATCTGCCTGGAACTAGACGTGCAGCTCAAGAAATGGACAGCTTGTCTGTCTCATTCACCTGGAACAGGGCCTTGAACACTAGAGGCCCTCACTACCTCTTTCTGAGTGAAGGGATGAGTAAGTTTCTGCAGGACCTGCTCTGTGCTGGGTGCTGAGCCCTCCGCTGCAGAGAAGGCTTCTGGGGTGTTCACCATCGGGCAGAGGAGGAATGCAGTGGGGCAGTGGGTGTGCCCTGCTGCAGGGACGGGGACGGGGCAGGAGGGGGGGTGGGTGGGATGCACTTGCCTTGGGGAAAAGGTAGGGGCCTGGAGGGGGCAGCGGAGAGGGGTATTCTAGTCCGAGGGAATAGCAGAAGTAAAGAATCTTCTGAGTCAGGACATATCTGGTGGCAGCACGGTTGGACACTGAGCATGGGACACTGAGCATGGGAAAGCGGGGCCGGTGGGATCAGAATGCTGTAGAGACAGCTCTGCTGTGTGAGGAGGAAGAGAGTGGAGGCTGTCACCACTGCAGAGGGAGCCTGACCTGGAACAGGCCGCTGGAGACGGGGAGTGAGGAATGAGGAACGGATGTGAAAAGCATCTGGGGGGCAGGGTAAGGAGGTGACCGTCCTGACCGGGAGGGAGGCAGCAGGGAGCAGAAGATGACTCTGTCATTTCCTGCCTGGTTGAGTGGATAGATGGCCAGGCAGCCAGGCATAAATAACTGGAAAAGCCCACTGCTCGCACTTGGGGGAGGGCAAGATCAGTGCCCTCTGGCAAGCTGAGAGAGCCATCGACCCACCCTGTGGCAGACCTGTGTGTGTGTGTGTGTGTGTGTGTGTAGCAGCTGTCAAGCTCTGGGTGGGGGAGGGCTGTGGAGTACGGCAGGTTGGGGAGATGTGGGGCAGGAAGGCACTGAGCCTCAGTCCTGCCGGGGTTCTCTATCTTTAACTGGAACAATAAGAGGCCAGGCTGGCTTTCAGAAGCTGCAAAATGCTGGTCCACAGGCCTCTAGATGTGTCTCATTGGTTTAAACCAACATTTAAAAACTAGGAGGTTTCATGCAAACACTGTGAAGAAGGGAGCTGGGGCCACACCAGGCCCACACCCCCTGAGCCATGACTGGCTACACTCTTCAGGCATGACACAGTTCACCCACGTCCTCTCTGGCCCCTTCTCTCACTGGCCTGCTAGAACCAGTGGGCACCCACGTTTGGCTCAATCTGGCCTCTGCTCCCACCTCTGTGGGTGGAAATAACCCCCTGATGGACAGGAACAAGAAAAGCCCATGAGAACAGAGTGAGGCTGGGCAGTGGTGCAGACACGGGCCCACATGCCCCCTGGGATTCCAGGGGAGAGGGACCCCATGTTTGCCCCACCCCCCACCCAGAGAACCCTGGCACCCCATGGGATCCCAGTCCGTCTCAAAGACATGACAAAGCCCGGGATGTCTGATATATCTGTTGAGACACTTTCATCAGCGTGGACCTGAGGTTAGTTATGGCTTTTATTTAAAAAGTGCCTTTTACTCCCCCAAACACAGCCCCATTTGCTTAACTCTCTCTATCCCTTGTTTCCACGCCTTGCTTCCAGGCCCCTCTCCCTCCCTGTTGCCTCCTGCCTCTGTAAATAATCCTCTGTGTCTATAATTAGCCCCAAGAAGAATAATTCATAACAAACTTTATTTCTCATGGCATCTTTCTTGCTAACGTGTCGCTGAGCGCCTCACAGGATCAGCAGGAGGGAAACCAGACTCAGGAAACAGCTGAGCGCCTCCCCATGTGCTCCTCTCCCTGTCTGTCTGCAACCACAGAGCGGGTGGGGTGGGCTGAGACTCCTCATTGTGTCCTCCCCAGCCTGCCCGAGCAGGAGGGTGGGCCCTGATGCACAGCCAGGGTGGGTCTGGGATGTGAACCATCAACCCAGAGACTCTTCCAAGGCTAATCATGATCTGAATGGTACTACTAATAATAATGGCAGCTAACACTTACATAGTGTTTACTACACCCCAGGTTCTGCTTTTTAAAAATTGAGGTTGTCTTTGGGGCGCCTGGGCGGCTCAGTCGGTTAGGCGTCCGACTTCAGCTCAGGTCATGATCTCGCAGTCTGTGAGTTCGAGCCCTGCGTTGGGCTCTGTGCTGACAACTCGGAGCCTGGAGCCTGCTTCGGATCCCATGTCTCCCTCTCTCTCTGCCCCTCCCCTGCTCACACTCTGTGTCTCTCTCTGTCTCTCAATAATAAATGTTAAAAAAATATTTAAAACATCAAGGTTGTCTTTTTTGATGTATAAAATGCACCCCCCCCCCACCGCCTTTAAATTTATAGTCTGATGAGGTTTAACAAATGTATTTATCCACCACCACAATCAAGACAGAGAATAGTTTTGTTTAGCCCCTTTACTATCAATCCCTTCTCCCAACCCCAGCAACCACTGATCTGCTTTCTGTCACTAGAGTTTTGCCTCCTCTAGAATGTCACAGAAATGGAATTAGACAGTATGCGGCCTTTTGTGCCTGGCTTCTTTCACTTAGCACAATGCTTTTGAGGTTCATCGATGTTGCTGCTTGAATCAGTAGTCGGTTCCTTTTTATTGCTGAGCAGTATTCCATTATATGAATGTACCACAGCTTGTTTATCCATTCACCAGTGCTATTTCTAGATTTTGGTGATTACATAGCTGCTGTGAACATTCACATATAGGCCTTTGGTGGACAGGTCTTCATTTCTCTTGGGAGTGGGACTGCAAGGACATATGGTAAGCATGTATTTAACTGGATTAGAAATTCTTTGTTTTATGTACCATCTACATTCATATATAACCTATCACTGAATTCTCTCAACAACTTCATAAGTTAGGTACCATCATTATTCCCATTTTATAGGTGACAAGCGGAGGCTCAGAATGGTGAAGCAACTTTCCCAAGATCACACTGCTAGAAGTGGCAGAGCCAGCAGTCTGGCTCTGGGGTGTGTGTCCAAAGGCCCCCCGATATACTGCTTCCCGCAGCATTCCAGCGTTGATCCCTGGGTGAGGCTTGGGATAGGGGCTAGAACTCTGATCTGAGAGCTGAAGGGCTGAGTCTGAGTCCCAGCTTCATCTATGGCTAGCAGTATGACCTACACAAGTCCCTTAGACTCTGGTACATCCCTGTCTGCAAATGGTACCCACAACTGCCTGTATCACTGAGCAGCTCTGTGGCTGGAAGAAAATAAATTGGAGCAGATGTTTGGCACCCCCTCCAACTTTAGCTTGGTGATCACTATCATGCTGTCTGACTTCCTGACCTTACAAGTTTAGTAGAAAAGGAAAGAAGACTCCCACTACCTGCCATGGTGTTCAATGCACAACCAAATCACACTGCACGCATTCAATGCCTGGTTATTCATCCCCCTCTGCTATAGAATAAATACGTGTGTCCCCCTCTCAAATCCATATGTTGAAATCCTAGCCCCCAATGGTATTAGAAGGTCTCATGAATGAGATTAGTGCCCTCATAAACCAGACCCTACAGAGCTCCCTACCCCTTCTGCTGCCATGTGAGGACACAGGGAGAGGACAGCCATCTCTGAACCAGGAAGCAGGCCCTCACCAAATACTGAATCTGCCAGTGCCTTCATCTTGGACTTCTCAGCCTCCAGAACTGAGAAGTAGATTTCTGTTTATAAGCCACCCAGTCTGTGGTATTTTTTGTTATAGCAGCCCGAATGGACTGAGACACCTTCTTTCTGGTGGAGGAGTTTTCCAGCGAGGAAATCCATGCCCAAACACCCAGAAGGAGGGAATCAGAGAGCAGCAACCTTCCCACCTTGGCCACTCAAGGACTGGGGACACCCATGAGGAGGGTGAGAGTGGAGGAAGCAGGAAGCTGTCACCAACCCTGCCCCCACCTGCTTTTTTGCAAGAAGGCTGTCGATGTGGGGTTGTCTGGGTAGGTCTCCCTGTCATCTGGTCCCATTTGTCCCAGTGCAGAATGAGATTTCTCCGAAGCTGGCTTAGAAATAATATATCCCCTTGTTTAGTGGTTCAGAAGAGGGTCGTCAGGGAGGTCTGGGGCCAGGTTGGAGAGAAAACTCCCTTTTGGCCTGCCCACCAGCTCCCTCACAGAGAATCCCTACTTGTCCCTCACATGAGCTCCTGGCCACCCTGAGGTCTGCTCCAGATCAGAGGCTCCTGGACGAGGTGAGGTCTTCCATTAAACAGAAAGAGATGAAGAGATGTGGTCAGCCCCTTGTTGAACCCAACTTGTTATTAAAACAAGAGCTTGAAGGGGAAAGTGCCGATGTGAGTATTGCCTCATTGAGGGAAGCTGTAAGGCTTGGTGGTGGAAATGAATCATGGCTCTGGTCCCTCCCCAGGCTCACTGCCCAATCCCTGTCACTGCACTACCTCATGTCTGCCTCCTCCCAGCATGGCTGCATCCCTTCCCCCTCCCTCCGACACACAGTTCCAGTCTTCTCTCCCTTAGACCAGCAGGTTCCTTCCAAGTCCTTCCTCTCCACCAACTCCCCCACCCTTGGCCAGTGGCAGAGAGGCCTGAAAGGTTAACACTTTGAGGAGAAAGAGGAGGTAGTGAAACCAAGGTAGGAGAAAGAACCCAGGGTGCTGCCTGGATCCTAGCATCTGCTCTCCTGGGACACCTACTGACCCTCCCCCAAGTGCCTCCACTTTTGGGTTAGGCCACCTTCTCCATGCACATGTGTTTTCCTGTCACATTTTGACTGGCACTGCCAGGATAGTTTCAGGGGCAAAGACTCTACCCACAGACTGAGCCAGTCCAAGCTTTCACTAGGGGAGATGGCAAGGGACAGCCCAGGCCATGTGGACATAGCCATCAGGGACAGCCCTGGGCCTGCCCAGCCAGCCAGTCCTCCTGGCCTGTCTGTGGCTCAGCGATGCTATTATCCCATCCCATTGAGCCAATGTGACAGTGGCCATCCATCACCCAGTTCCATCCAGCACACGTGCCCTGGGATGCATGTCCACTCTACTCACTGCCTGCGGATCAAGGAATGGTGGGGAGACAGAAGGGAGAAGTAAGCTGGAAGTGCAGTGAGGGATCAGAGGAGGCAGACATGACTCCCTGAAGGGTGTTTTGGGAGTGGTGTTAGGAAGGCAGTAACATTTGAGAAAAGCCTTGAAGGTGGCACAGGGTATCAGTAGGTGGGACAACAGGGGAGCAGCAGGTGTAAAATCAGAGAAGCAGAAAAGAGCATACTCAATGACTGGACACCTGCTGACTCTTCCCCAGTCTCCATCCTCCCCTGCCCCCAAACCATTTCTTAGGGAATCCCCTGCTGTTCTGTATTCAGCTGTGTGGTTTAGGTGGAAATGACTCCCCCATCGGCTCCAGGAGTGGGTCCTGAGTGGCTTAAACCAATTGTATTTCTTTGTATTTCCTGTTCTGGCTTTGGCAATTGGTTTGGGAAAGGTATGGGAGCTAATGAATGAATGATGTGGGGGCGATGATGTGGGGGTTGGGCTGCTGCAGTCATTTTATTACCAAGACAAGGATGTTATGGAGTTGTTGGGGGCTGCCCTGAGGAAGCCAAGGATGTAGCCAACATCACAGAAGACAGAGCAGAAAAACAGAGAGAGTAGTGGCAGATTGACACGGTTTGAGCCAGTGGATCAAGCCTTGCCCAAAGTCAGCCATACCTTTGGGCTTTTCAGTTACAAGAGTCAATAACATCCATTTACTGCTTAAGTCTGTTTGAGTTCAGTTTTCTGTCATATGGTAACCAAAAGATGTTTAACTGAGAATCCAGTTTGGCTGGAATGTAGGAAACATGAGAAGAGAGGCATGAAGACTGGCAAGATGGAGCAGCAACACTTTACCAGGGGCTTGAATGACAGGTTGGGGAACCGCTATTTATTTCCACAGACACTGGAGGACCATGGAAGGTTTCTCAGCAGAGGCGTGACTGGATCACACTGGCTTCCAAGAATCCTAAAATACCATCTGAATTGGGCCTCACCAATCCCTACTCCCTACCTCTTCAGCTCCCTCCCACAAGTTAAGCAGCAGAACCAGCTTTGTAAGAAGCCATAATCTGTTCACCTTCCACGAGCATGCAGGACCATCTTGCCTGGAGCAGACTCTAGGAACATCAGTGGAAGCCTATGGGGCAGGAGTCCACACCTGGAAGGATGGAGGTTCCACAGGGCAAGTATCTGCTTCCTTCAGTGATGTGCTCCCAGCATCTAAAACAGAGGCTGGCACGTAGTAGGTAGGTGCTCAGTCAATCTTGGTGAATGGATAAATGAATTCTCTGTAGCTGGTGGGGACCTCCCCGCAGGAGCTAGCAGACGTAGGCAGCGGAGCAGCCCTAAGAGGGGGCAACGGCACCTCACGGAGCTGCCCGTGGTGCTGAAAACGTTTGCCGCGTCTGGGACTGCTATCCGTGGTGCTAAAACAGAGCCTACACAGCCCTTACGTGGTGAACTGGAAAGGGCTCAAAGCACCTAAGAACCACAGTGGGGAAGCAAACTCCATAACCTTGCTTCCCCTTGCTAATCCCAGTCCCCGAAGACTTTCTGCATGAGGCAGATAACCTGGCACAGACCCAAGCAGGCCTGTTTTCTGATGGTAACCTTGTCCCCAGCATAGGTATCAGTCCATCCTCAGGTGCCCAAGCTCTCCATGGTTGTGGGCTCCCAAAGGGCTTCAGCCAGCCTCTGCTGGGGACCCTGGAAGAAGCAGCCAGGCAGAGATGGGCCCTGGGCAGGCAGCCAGAGAGAGAGACTTCATGCGAACAGCATTAACTGGAGGGCCTGGCAGGAGATTCCAGTCCTCATTGGCTCATGGGCACTGCCAAGCAAGGTGCCTGTGCTAGAAGACAGTACATAGAGGGAGGGTGTGGCTGCTCTATGAGGATAGATGAGATGGCAGGGGAAAGATGGTCAAGATTTTGACCTTCACAGATCAACACTATGAAGGCAGAAATTGGAGAGTGGGGATGGGGAACAGCAATGAAGGTGAAGGACTGGGGAGGAAGTAAAGTTTCAGAACACAGGTGACTAGTGAGTGAGGAGCCATTCTCACCAGTTAGGGACAAAGCAGTCCTAAATACAGACTCTCTCACACAGATACAGATACAGGGCTACCGGGTTGTTAGGTCTGGCCCAGGCATTTGGCTCTGAAGGGACTTCCTCTCTGACATCATGCTTACAGGGTTGAGGCCTCCCAACATCCTAATTTTGCCTAAGAACCACTCTGACTCTTCCATCCATGAACTTGCCTAAACCTTTCTGGAAGCAATTTATATTTCCAGCCTGTATCACCTCCAGGGAATGATTTTCAATGTTTATTCCCTGCTGAGTGCAGCAGGATTTCCTGTTATTGGTTTTAAACTTACCTCTCTTGAGCTTTGGTGGGGTCCAGGAGTGGAGATGGGTTTGTTCTGCCAGTCTGGGATTTAGTGAAGGAGCCCATGTCCCTTCTCTATGCCCTTTCTGATGTTACAGATTTTTACCATATTCCTGCTTAGCTTCTCTCTATATACTGAAGTTGTCCCAGGCGGGCCAGTCTGATTTTATATGACAGTTCCCTTCTCATCACAACTCTCTTGATAACAACCACTCATGGTTGTACTGAACTTTATAGCTACCTATACATTGTCACCTGTGTGCCGTCTCAGTGTCTTTCACACTCCCAGTGAAGCAGACCCCAGAGATCATTACCTCCACTTCACAGATGTAGAAACTGAGGGTAAAGGATAGGAAATGAATTACTCAGATCATGTAAGTCTGGAGTAAAACCCAGGTTCCCCCCACTCTTGGGTGGATGGCTCTCCAAAGAAGGCATGACCACAAGCACACCAGAATGTTGGATGCAGGTAACCCTCACTCATGTGTCAGGAGAAGGGAACATTTATGGCTTCTTTCAAACTCCCTTCCCAACCATGTTCAGCCTTCTATTGCTCTTCTGGGTCCCTCCTTAGGTAAGAAGCTTCAAGTAAATTCCCTCAGACACCATCCGCATTATTTTCCCCAAACTAAAACTTGCTGGCCATTCTCTGCCCAGCCCACTGCCTTTCAAGATAAGATTTTCCTAAAGCTTATCCCTCACCAGCTTGGCATTTTACTACCACCCAGGAGAGTTTAGATTTAACTGCAAACTTGGTGATTTCACTGTACACATTCTCTTCCAGATCTTTTATTTAAATGTTAAAAAAAAAAAAAAGATTAGCTCCAATTCTTGGCTGAGCTCTCATCTTATACTTCTTTATCCAGAACACTGTTTATTAATTCAGACCTTTTGTTTCCTTTCTTTGTCAGCTCCTTATCAATGATAAAACAGTTGCCTCAAATTCCAGATGAATCCATTTTTAAGATACATTTACACATGAGACCCACACCCCAGAAAACTTAGGATACACAGAGTCAGAGGACACACACACACACACACACACACACACACACACACACACTTTATCAAAGCATCCATTTATATTGATGCTGGTGCCTCTATACCCATGCTAAGGCACACAAGTGTTTATTCACACACTCACACTTCCTTCCACACTCACTCATACACCTGCATGTTGAGGAGGGACTTGGCATTGCCCTTTGAGGAGCCCAGTGATTTCATATGTTTGACAGGAGGGAAGGAGATAGAGCCAGGCAGGAAAATGCCAGCACATGAGAGAAATGGATCAGAGGCTCTGGAGCATCTGGAACTGTTGGGAGGGGATCAGGGAATTTCCTGAAATTTGGACTAGGGTGGTTAGAGAATCCTGGATGAGGACCTCTCTCAGCCATGGGCAGGGGGCCCAGATAGCTGTGTTGCCACACAGTGGACTGGGCAGGCAGCCTCTGTTCATACTTAGAAGAGAGGCAGGTCTGGCAGGTGACCATGGACCCCCGGGGGTGGGCATCCCTGCTTTCCAAGCATGCAGTGAGGTCACCTTCACCGATGGGCACATATTTTTTTCTCAGTCACACCAATACCAATGTCCACCTCCAGGTGTACAAAGTCAGCCCCTGGCCAGAGGTCCCATTTCCAGCCTCATGAGATGTGTGAGAACACTTGTCACCCTACCAAGACACCCTGAAGCCACCTCTCTCCCTGACCACACTCCTTGCAGAGTGCAGAGGTTGTCCACAGTGCCAGGTAGGGACCTGGAATTTCCAAACGCTTTCATGAGAAGTAGCTGCCATTTTAAACCCCAAAGGGGTGATGACTCCCAACCTAGAGAATCATATGAGCACCAACCATGGCCCAGAGCACACTTATCACCTTCCCGCATCCTATTTTGCCTTGGGGCTACCACACTGGCATGTTTTCTCTGGCCACCTGGAACAGGGTGGGACCAGCTCACTGGTCACTCTGGTCCAGCTACAGGGAATGGAGCACACTGAGGCTGGTCTCCGCAGGATCCCTCACAGTGCACGTGTGGTCCCTCAGAGGACTGGGAAGGACAGGGGAGGGACAAACCAAATTATAACCAGGGACACCATCTCCTAGCACCTGGGGACAGCTTTCCCTTAGGAGGATGGGATGTGGGGTCTCAGACTCCTGCAGGGGTACAGGCAAAAGGTGAAAGGGACAGGGAAGGTACTTACACCACTGGATAGATAAGTCTCTGAGTCACTGGGCCCTGCTCTCTACTGCATCTGTCCTGCTGCTTGGGAGTTCTGAAATCAGATTCCTCTTGCTCTCTTTTTCGTCCTCTCCTGGCATTTTTCTTTCCCTCAGGGTCCTCAGAGGAGAAGGCTCCATAGAAAGATCTTTAAATGAATGGCCCCTCCCGGGCCCTGGGGAATATATTAGAGTTCTGAAGTGATAGCCAAAATGGTGGAAGTAATCCAGGGAAGACAGGGAGACATATCGGGCAGGCTGGACCGCTAATGCCAGCCATGCATCTCGGTGGGCTGGGGAGCCGAGAGCCACTTCTCACAGGCAGACAGGCCAGGGACCGAGAGGAGGAGAAAGGAGGGGGGAACCCCATCTCAGCTCCTTCTTTGTTCTCCTCTGTACTCTCGACAGCATGCAATTATTTCATTTCTTCATTTGCTCACTGGCTCGTTGCCCATCTCCTCCACCAGAACATCAGCTCCAGGAGTGTGCCATCATACTTCCTGGCACCCGCAGTATCCAGCTCAGAGCCTGGTACAGAAATGGTGTTCAGCAAACATTTGTGGAGGACATGAGTTAAGGACTGTATGAATGAGTGGGAGAGTGAATAAATGAATAAGTGAAGCCATCCAGGCAGTCTCCCAGCCTGCACCCAAGCCTGTCCAGAGACATGACCAGTCTCATGAGGTTGCTCAGAGAAGCCCCACCTCAGTCCCTGGCAGTGGCCTAAAGATTCTCTTCCTTGGGATGAGCACTGGGTGTTGTATGGAAACCAATTTGACAATAAACTTCATATATTGAAAAAAAAAAAAAGATTTTCTTCTGTACTTGGACTTGGCCTCAGTCCCAGATATTCCTGCTGTGCCCTTGGGCTTAGCCAATTACCTGCATTCTTGAGGCAAAAGTGGCCACCATGCATGCCAGACCCATGCTTAACATCAAGTCTTCATGACTTTGGTAGTGTCCCTGCCATGGCCAGGGTACAGGCCTTGTCAGCCCTCATCTGGATCATTCTGGTTCTGAGCTTTGATCTGCCGTTGGGCCACTAATGATCCTTCTAAAACCCAGATCCGATCACATGTTTCCTGATTTAAAATCTTCAGCAGCTCCCTATCTCTGGAATGGCTTGAAACTCCTTGGTATGGCATTAAGAGACCACTGCACAATGTGGACTCAACTTATCTTCACAACCTCAACTTCCGCCACTCTTACCACGGCGACAGCAAGGCCAGCAGCTAAAAGGTCCTCAGTTCTCACTACACACCTTGCTCTAAGCCACACATTATGGCATGGGCTTATTTGATGTCCTCATCCTATAGGATAGGTAAGCCATGTCTCCATTTTACAGATGAGGGAAGTGAGGTGTAACTAAAGTAGCTAAGCAATTTGCTCCAGGTTGAACAGCAATAACAACAAAAATTATTATTAGAACTAGAATGTATTGACCGTGAACTATTCCTGGCACTGTTCCAAGCATTTCACAACTGTTACCCATTCAATCTTTAGACCAACCCTGTAAAGTCGGATTGACAGCCAAACATTTGACTTCTCTGTGCCTCAGTTTCATATCTGTAAAATGGGGAGGATAATGACAGCATCTCCGCAAAGTTCTGTCATGAGCAAATGTGTGAAAGTGCTTAAAAAGGGGTGGATCCCAAGCAGGGGTGTGCCATTTTGGGTTTTGGGGAGATGCAAGTATAGCAGTAAGGCTGGGTTGAACGTTGAGGGCAGGAGGACAGATGAGGACCTCTGTCAGGAGGCAGTGGTCAGCAGTCAGGCTCTGGGAGGTAGAGGGAGGGAGAGAAGGAAGAGACAGGTTCGAGGTGACAGGGCTCAGGGCAGGACCAGGTCTGGGCAGTGCTGGAATCCAAGATGGTGCCCAGGGCAATGGCCCTGTGTGGCCAGAGGCTGGGGGTGGCCACAGTAGAGCAGGGTCATGGGCAGAGGGCCTACTTAAGGGAGCAAGCCTAACACTGGCATGTCTTCCATGGAGCAGAAAGAGGGGTCAATCCAAGGTTCACCCTGCAGGGAATGGAGCCTCCAGGATGCTCCTGTGTCTGTGCTGCTATATCACCCTTGGCATTGGAGACCTGGCCTTAGGGACAGGGAGAGGGGGGCCCTGGGGCCTCTACACCAGCTGACTGGAATTGCCAGCTGCAGTCCCATAAATCGTGCCCTGGCCCAGGCTGGCAGTCCATTAACATGAAAGATTTTATCGCGTTTTACAACCTCCCTGTCTTGTACGGCGACAGCAGGTAATTAAAACAATAATTGTTTTCTGATGTTGCTTCTGCTGAACGATAAAAGCTTCCAGTTATTTTCTTTTCACTGGGGTAAGGTGGGGGAGGAGGGGTCTGATCTGGGGGTACGCGGGTGGAGTGAGGAGCCACAGAAGTTTTGGAGGTGCAGAAGGGTGAGGAAGGGCCTCCCGAGTGGCTACTGTGGAGTGAGGCCAGCAGGAGCCTGATTCTCACTTGGCAAAGCTCTGAGGACTTCCTATCACACACACACTAGTACATAAGCAGATTCATGCCACACACATGCCCCCTGCAGGCACATCCTTCCTGCCCAGACCTTGGCTGCCCTGTGAGCTGCTCTGGGGAGGCCATCCTGCTTGAGAGCCCCTAGGAGGGGAGGAGGGGGCTGGCAGCATCTGGGATCTGAAGGAAATAGTCTGTCCAAAACCCTTGGGAGCCCCTTATGGCAGCTCCCATCCATCCTGCGAGGGAGGCATAGACAGGTTCTAAAGAATGGAAGTGATGAGGAAGAGTTGAGGGGCGGGTTGGAGCCTATGAGTACAGCCCCAGTGCTAACGAACTTGTATTTCCTAGGTGCTCAGAGTCTGGCACACCAGAGGTGGCTTGCTGGGGAAGGGCTGGGATTCCTCAAGTCACAGAGGGCTTGATTCAAGGATGACAGGATACACGGTATGGTGAGGGGTCTTCTATACCCTTCTGTACCCATCCATCCATCCATCCATCCATCCATCCATCCCTCCCTCCCTCCATCCATCCACTTATCCAGCCAACAAATACTGAGCTTCTACTTAGTGCCAGGCCTGTTCTAGGCATAGGTGATATAGCAGGGAGCAGGTCACAGTCCCTCAAGAAGCTTGTGTTCTAATCCTGGAGGTGGGGGGGATAAACAAGTAAAGAAATCAGTAAAGGAGGTCACCTCTGATATTGCAAAGTGCTGTGAAGGAAATAAGACAGAAGTTAAGCCGCTACTTGAGGTTAGAGGGCCAAGGGGAGCCTCTCTGAGGAGGTGACTTTCAGTGAGTCTTGAATGACATGGAGAAGAGGGGGGAAGAGAGTAGGGGCTGAGGCTTCAGGGTCCCAGTACCTTCAAGGGGCCCTCAGACCTCCCTGTCTCCACCACCTGGTCCTGCCACATGCCCGCTCCTTGCAGCCCCACGTCCAGGAAGCCTGTGATGGACACAGGTGGGAGTAGGGTGATGACTGGCGTGAGCTCTGCTTGTGCGGGTGCCCGTGAATGACATCACATCTGGGGCTCCCCTGCCCCTGCCCCCCACCGCCCTCCAGGCCTGCAGTAAATCATCCTGATGCTTTAAAACAAATACTTCTTAATCACTAAAAATTGAAATGATTTCATGTGAAAATGTTAATGTATTCGGAATCACAGCCGCGCACTGCGTCTGACAAATTAGCACCCAGCCCGTCGCATTGTTTGTAGCTACATTTATCCTGGTGATGAGACACACACACAAAACGGAGCAGAGGGGTGGTGAGGGCAGCTCCTGGCTGGGGGCATGCACAGAGGAGGAGGGAGGGGGCAGAGGGAAACAGGAGTCTCAGAGGGCAGAGAAAGGCCCAGCCCCATCTCTGACAGCCTGCCTGACCCCATTGCCTGCTGCAGGACTGCGTGTCCCCAGCTGCCCCAGTCCCCTCGACCTCCCCTTGGATGCCAGTTCTGGACCATGAGACCCTCACCAGGCAGGGCTGGCTGGCCTAGTGGCAGGCTCCCCAAGGACTCAGGCATTAGTAAAGCAGGAGCACCAGGAGAGGAGAAAAACAATTTTTGCAAGAATTTAATGTGTCAGAAGTAAACGTTAAGATGTAGAAAAACTGGAACCCTCATGCTCATGCATGCAACATAAGATGGTGCAGTTGCTGAGGAAAACAATTTGGCATTTCCTCAAAATTAAACCCTAGAATTACCATTTGACCCAGCAATTCCACTCCTAGGTTTATACCAAAGATAACTGAAAATGGGGTTTTAAACAAATATTTGCACATGAGTATTCAAAGCAGCACTATTCACAATAGCCAAAAGGTGGAAACAACCCAAATGGATGATAACGGATAAACAAAATGTGGTCGATTCATACAATGGAATATTGTTCGGCCGTAAAAAGGAATGAGGTACTGATACATGCTACAACATGGATGAACCTGGAAAACATTTCGCTCAGTGAAAAAAGCCAGACACAGAAGGCCACATGTTGTATAATTCAATTTTACATGAAATACCCAGAATAGGCAAATCCGTAGGGACAGACAGCAAGCTGGTGTTGCCAGGGGCTGGGGGAAGGGGTAATGGGAAGTGACTGTTAACAGGGTGTCCCTTGGGGTGAAGAAAATATTTTGAAACTAAATAGAGGTGATGGTTGCACAGCATTGTGAATGTACTAAATGCCATTAAACTGTGTACTTTAAAATGGTTAATTTAAAAACAAAAAAAAAATTTTAAAGTAGGCTTCATGCTCAGCGTGGAGCCTAAGGCGGGGCTTGAACTCGCAACCCTGAGATCAAGAGTTGGACACTTAACTGACTGCCCTCTGCCTGCCCCTGCCTCAGGATCACCTCCATGAAAGCCCAGGGCTGGGTCATTCTGGATCATTTGCTTCATTTCACAAATGAGGCAGAGGAGCACATCCGGCCAGGGGCTCGCATTCTGAATACAGAGCAGTCCTGGGACCCAGGCCTCCTGACTGCCAGTCCAGGACAGTGTCTACCCTCTCCAGACCTGGGCTCTCTCGTGCTGCACCCTCTTCTCCTAGTCACTTTCCTTATCCCTGTTGGACTTCTCAGATCTGCTTCGCAATTTTGTGCCTTTCTGGTAGGCAAGGGGGCATGTAGCATAAATGAACACAGAGATACGTCATTATGCTCTCTCTTCACCTAACTCCACGTCCCTGCGCCCAGACCACAGTGGACCCTTTAGTAGCCAAGTTCATTCCCACCTCCAGGCTGCTGCACCCACAGTTGGATCTTCCTGTCATTCAGGTCTCAGCTCATACCTCACCTCCTCAGAGAGGTCTGACCATCCAGTCTAACCTGGCACCCAGCACGCCCACATGAGCCCACTCATGGTCATGTGGTCACGTGGCCCTCTCTGCCTGCCTTCCAACTCCTGAAGAACATTCCTCATTATCTGAATCTACTAGTTTATGGTCATCTCCTCCCACTAGAGTGAGTTCCTTCCCATCTCCTCCCACTAGAGTGAGTTCCTCAAGGTAGGGCCAGCACCTGCCTTGCTCACTGAGTATCTATAGTGCGAAACACCTAGCCTGGCACCCAGGAGGTGCTCCATCAACACTTAATGACAGGTGTGCCCCCACCTTCACCTAGCCCTGTCTCCCAGGCCATCCTCTCCACCTCCCTCAAAAACTCACTAGGGCCCTGGGCCTTCTGCCCCACCCCCTTCTGCAGATGGCACACAGAGGGGCTAGGGCTGTGACCTGGCTCTGTGGTGGCTGCCATGTGACTTTGTGAGGTCACTTCACCTCTGAACCTACCTGCAGAGAGGTTAGGTGCAAGTGCTTTGCAAACACTCAGCAGTCAAGCTTGTCTTGCCCCTGCCCCCTTTGCTCAGGTTCCTCCTCTGAAGCATCCACCAGAACCCAAGCCTTTTCTGGCTCATATCCTTGTACCCCAGCTCTATAATTTCCGAGTGCCCTCTGTGTCCTGGCACCCACTCTTCCCCACTCTCTAATGCTGGCTCTGGGCTTCTGCATAGGTCCCAAGCAGCTCCTCGTGGCCTCCTCCCAGAGCACAGGTCCTCCAGGCCTCATCTGCATGCTCCTTCCTTGTGGCTGCCTCCCAGCCCTGCTCAAAACTTAAAAATTTCCTGGATCCTATTGCTCTCTCTTTGGTCTGCTTCTGGCTTCCTCAGAATCTCCTCCCAAATTTTCCTTTTCCATCTCAATTGCAGCCATTCCCCAATCGCTCTTTAGAATGGGATCTGAGCTCACAGTACCCATGACCAGCTCCTTAGGAATGGGCCTTTCATCTCCACTTCCCACCCTCATTGCATCTCAAAGTGCCAGTCCTGGCTTTCCAGTGATCTTTTAGATGTTTGCACCTGCCCATCTGCCACTGCCTCAAACTGAACAGGTGAAATGTGATGCCCCAAACACAGGCTCTCCTTGCTGGAAGGGAGGGAAGGGGAAGGAGTGTGCCTGCACATGTTTTCAGGGCTTGCTATGTGCAGAGCACTGTGTGGGGATGGAGAGTGCAGCCTTGTGCGCATGGGCAGTAGGGGTGCACACCTGTCAAGGTGACAGCCTGGTCCTAGCTCCTGCCGACCCAGGGAAATGGGCTCATAGTGCCCAGGTCTGATTCTTCTTTTTTCCTTTCTGAAAATGTTTTAAAGTTTATTTATTTTTGAGAGACAGAAAAAGACAGAGCGTGAGTGGGGGAGGGGCAGAGAGAGAGGGAGACATAGAATCTGAAGCAGGCTCCAGGCTCTGAGCTTTCAGCACAGAGACTGATGTGGGGCTTGAACCCACCAACCATGAGATCATGACCTGATCCAAAGTTGGACACTAGGCGACTGAGCCACCCAGGTGCCCCCTATATCTGATTTTTCAAGGGAAGCCTGAAATCTGGACTTTTTGTTGTGCATTCTCTATTTTTTAGAATGCTGCATCTGCTACCTGGAGGGTGAATGCCCTGCACACTGCCACCTTTGGGTGCCTTGCCCACATCATCATGTCTTCCTCCTGAGATCCTGTGCCAGGCCTCTTTCAGATACAGGGTACCAAAACCCAATCCACACTGGCAGAAGCCTAAAACAGGAAGTTCTTGGCTTAAGGGCCGGAAAGGCTGTTGGGGCAGCTCACAGGACTGATAGAAAAGTTCAGGGAACTGAGTCTCCAGGGCCTTGGGACAATCTTCCCTTCTGTTTGTCTCTGATTTGCCTGTGTATTGGCCTCACTCTTCTCACCAGACAGGCTCTCTCCACACACGGGGGAAGTAGCTACCACTGGCCCAACTTTCCCACCTGCATCTTCACAGGCTAAACCCAGAGGCAGAGATGGCAACTTCACCTGCAAGTGAGAAAAGCCATGAAAAGAATCCTGATTGGTCATGTGGCCACTTGGGATCAATTCATGTTGCCCAGGATCTCCATCAGGATTTGCCCATGAAGATGCTTTCCCTGGGGGACAGATGGAACCCTATGACTGACAGTCCCAACAGGACCACATGGTATTGGGGAGGAGGTCACCTAAGGGAGGGTAGGGGTGCTATGCCCATGAGACCATGTGTTGAGTACTCAAAACTACAGAGGAACTACAACACCTCACGAGATGGGGTCAATTCTCCGGAAAGCCCAGTTCCCAAAGGGCAAGAAACTCCTCAAGGACAATGAGTGAGGGTGGGCCTGAGAGGAGTCCGAGTCCATTCCGGAGCCCCATCCTTTCCCGTTTACCACGAAGCCTCACCAAGGCCACCTGCCTCCCACCCATGGTCTCCTTGACAGGTCCCAAGAGGGAATGTTCCAACAGCCCCACCGACTGGGAGCTCACTTCCTGCTAAGTCTACCCATGTCACTGCTTGTTAGGAAGGTCTTTCTCAGCCTCCTGTGCCTCTCACCTGCTGGTCCTGACCCTGCTCTCTGGGGCTACACAGAACAAAGCAAATCCACTTTCCTTTCCTGCCTCCAGTGCCTTAAATTAAATAACACAACCCCGTCGCCACCCAGACCTTTGAGGACTTCTCTCTTAGGACATGGCTTTAAGTCTACCCCTTGGTTTCCCATGGGCCAGAGCCAGTTTCTGTTGCTTATGGCCAAAGTGCCCAGACTGATGGCCATGCTCTGGAGAGGGCCTGGCAGGGTGGAGCTCCCTGGTTGGGGCCCCCAGTACTGTGGGGCCTTCTTGCTCTCCTGGCTTCTTTCTCATTCATTACACAGCTCCCAAGCCATTTTTTCTTTCTGACATCACTTCCCGTGGCTCAAAAGCTCTGAATCATGTTTGCCTCTTCCCGGTCCCATGCCTTCCACATGTAACATCCAGAGGCTCCTCCTTTCAAATGTCTCCCACAACCATCTCTCACTCTATCCCTGCTGCTTGCTCTCTGGGAAGGGGGGGGGCCTCATCATTTCTTGCCTGGATGACCACCACAGCCTCCTGGCTGGTCTCCTTGCCTCCAGCCTCACCCTGCTCCCAATCTATCCTCGATGCGCTGCCAGATTAATCTTCCTTAAACACCATTCACCTCCTGTCTCTCCCCAGCTCAACGATGCAGCCAGCCCTATTGCTTGTTGGTCCCCCGCAGGCACTGTCTGCTTCTGCTGGGCTGTGCCTCCTGGCTCCCCTGTACACACACTGTCACTATGGAATGCCTGTGCCCTGCCCCATCCGTTCACTGTCTGGTCCAATCCCACCACATGCCAAGGTCCCAGGTGGAGTCCCTTTCTTCTGACCTTAGGGACCGCCAGAGCTCAGAAGCAGAGCATGGCGTGGAGTGGCAGGGGGAGAGGGGAGGTGGTGGCCAGGGATGAGCCCCGAAGCCACAGTCCACCCTGCAATTCAGTAGGTAGGTTATCCATGCCTGGCCAATCTAGGCTCTCAAATGTCACTATGGCCCCTGCCACCTCTCTGCTCATCCTTACACCCCACCCCGCCTCCAGGCTGTTAGGAGTCATACCTGGCCAAGTCACCGGGGGTGAGTCATCCTTCACCACATCGACTTTCCTTCTCAAACCCTTCCATGAAAGCTTATCACCCCAGAATAAGCACCTTCCCAAGATTCCAGACCTGCAGGGTCTTGCCCTTGAGGCTCTCTGTCAGTGCTGTCAGCCAGGGACCTCATGCTCCACTTCCTTACACTTTAGGGGTGTGGTCACAGAGGCCTAAAGTGAGCGTACTCGGTGCAGTCCACATAGCATCGCAGCAGCTCCCATGCACTGAGCATTTACTGTGGGCCTGAATGGGGCTAAGTTGTTCCACATGGAATACCTCATTTAGTCCTTGCAACCCTATGAGGTAGGAGCCTCTCATTATCCATATTTTCTGGATGAGGAAACTGAGGTGCAGAGAGCTGAAGCTGCCTAACGTCACCCAGTTTAAGCTTCTAACCCACACCATCACCGGCAGAACCCTGGCTCTTAGTGGCTCTGGTGCCTAAGTGACTCCCCACCCTCAGCCCACCAAAGAGCCTGGTGTCCAGAAGGAGCAGCCCCTCCAAGCCTGGGGACATCAGTGGGTCCTACAGGCAGAGGCCTAAAGACCCTCTGTCACTCTCTCCTTGTGACCACTTCTTCAGGGTGACCAGGGAATAGCAGTGTGCTACAGCCGGCTCACCTTTGCTAAAGACAGACCATAATTAAAATTTGTAGAATTTTTCAAGCCAGCTGATATCACATTGGTAGCTTAAAATAGGCCACAGTGGGAGTATTTACACCATGGAAATTGGCAAACCAGTCCCCCAGCTCTCCCAGAGTGCCAAGTGTTAAACTTTTACCAGCACATCACTGCTGAGGAGGGAATGCTGACCACCCTCAGAAGGGCATCCTGGCCTTTGGGTGGTGGGCTTCAGGAAATTCACACCAAAGACAGCCCCCGTCCCCCTCCCCCAGTAGAGCCAGATTTCTGAAAGTATAGGGGTCTTGAGAAGAATGGATGAATCTCAAAAATGGACCTCTGGCTGTGTGAACCCAAAGGATATGGAGAAAGAAGGTCTCTAGAATAGTGTCAGGGAAGCTCTGAGCCCTCATGACCTTCCCCTTTTGTATACAACCTTCGTGGGAACTTGGGGGGGCCCCTGATCTCAGCAGCAGGGCCCAATGAGACAGATAAGTAATTTCCCCTTTCCTGGTTCCTTTCTCACTTCAGGGCCTACTTTTTAAGTCTCTTGGCCCTTCTCCAACAACCCAATTTCTCGCCGGTACTTTCCCTTTTTTGCTTAAATTTTGAGAATCAATTTTGTTGCTTGTACTTGAAAACCCCTGATTCATTCACTGAATCAACTTGCCTCCTCTTTGGAAAAGCAGACGGCAGCTCATCATCTCCTGCCCCATGACCACTCCCATTCCCACTTCCTCAGAGCCCAGCAGCGGGCCTCAACGGTTGGGGTGGGATCTGTCTGGCCCCAGAAACTTGAACTCATTCAAAACAACCCCTTGGCCTCTCTGATCACGTCTTCTTGGTTTTCGGTGCTTTCTTACTAGAGTTTGTCCTGCCCTTCCAGTTCAGTGTCCTCAGCTGCAAAATGGTGGGATGGGAAGGCTGGCTTCCCAGAGCTCCCTAGTCAGCAGCCTTGCCCTTTCCTAGTCTTTCTCCTCCAAGCCCCCTCCTGCACCATGTGGCTTTGGCATTTCCCACAAGCCTCAGCTGGACCTGAGCTCAGCCTGCCCTGCATGCTTCTCTACTCCATGTCTCTTGTCAGTGTTTTTGTCCTTGGTTTTGGGCCATCTTTCCATGCTGGTCATGTCCCTTCCTGGAATAGAAGCCAGACAAATATAAAACCCAACAAATGTCCTGAAGGGGCCACAGCATGATGACCTGATGCCAATCCCAAGCATGATTCTGGTGGAGCTTCTCTGTCAACTACAGATGACTAAGGAAAGTGGTAACACAGAGAGACATACTGGGACTCTGGCAGACCCATCACTCCAGACCAGCTTCCCTTATTATAGTTACTGTTCTGGTAGATCAGGGCCAGACTGGAAACAGTGTGTCTGGATTTCAGCCAGGCACGTGATAAAATATCTCAGGATCTGCAAATGGAGATACATGAACCAGATGACAGAACACTTAAGGGAATGTAAAACCTGTTGAATGGCTGGCATTGTTTGTAACACAGCTGATTAAATAGCTAAGGTCAATCCAAATCCAAACTTGGGTCTTTACCTTTGAGCCTCAGGCTGTGTCCTTGGTGCTATTCAGCATTTTGATTAAATATTTGGGCAAACTGTATTGATGACACACTGGTTAAATCTGAGGACAATGTGCCCATCTCTTCCTGGTGAACAAGCTGCAAATGGTCGCAAATAGGACAGTGGCATAGGTGGTTTGGACTCAGGCTAAATGGCAAAACCCTAACTGCTGGCTGTGGGGACTGGCTCACATGGCATAGCACTTGAGTTGGCCCAATGGGGAAGGACCAGGACATGTGTTGGATGGCTGAGGGAAGAGATGCTCTCTCCTTCCCCCTGGGCTGGGCCTGCAAGGATGTAGCCCTGGTAAGTTGTGGCAGCCACCTTGGGACTGTGAAGGGAGAGGTTGTTGGAGAGTGGTGCCAGTCCCCCAAAAGAGCAGAGATGAGGCATGGATCCTGGCCATGCCGTTTTTTCTGGATCCAACCATGCCTGAAGCTAGACTACCTTTTAGTTGCATGCACCAATAAATCCTTTTTTTTTTTTTTTTTTTTTTTTGCTTAAGTAACTTTGGGTTGGGTTTCCTAATATTTGCAACAGCTACACTTAGTATCGTGTGATAGTTCGTGCCAGAGCATTGTATCACAGTGGGATGAACTCCTGGGACTGACATCCAGAGGCAGGCAACAGGAAGGTAGGGGACAGGGAAGGGGCTTAGAACCATGCTACATGAGAAACAGCAGAGAGGACTGGTGGTGACTGGCCTGGAAAGGGCAGATGGGGCCAGGGAGGAGCCCTGTCTTAAATAACTGAAAAGGGGGAATCCTCCTTTTGTCAGAAGGAGGAGCCAAGAACCATTTGGGGGAGGTTACTGAGAAGGATTCCTCCTTGTAACAAAGTGGCTTTGAACAGTCTCAGCCACCTGACGATGTGTGGCCTGGGGCAAGTTGGAAAGCCAACCCCCAGGCAGGTTTATATTCAAAATTCTGTGGCCTGGACAGCCCTGCCTAGGTTGAGGAAGCACCCAAGGTGGGGTCAGGAGGCAGGATATACAGTGCAAAGAGCTTGGAGAGATGAGGGGATAAGCCCAAGACCAGAGAGTATCAAAGTCTCCTGACTTTCTTCCATAGTCTTTCATGTCCATGGGGCACCAGACAAGGCCTTGAGAGTAAATGACCACCTAGGACAGCATTCTGCTACCCACGGTGTGGGAGGGGGTAAGCAAGGGGGTCAGGCTGAGCAGTAACAAGGTTCCAGCCTTACCATTTCTTGAGCCTCAGTGTCTTTTTCTAATAAATGGGACTAACCTTACCTATCTCGTGGGTTGTCCTTAGGTTCTGATCAGATGATGCAGGAGAGCCCAGCATGGGCCATGATTACTACCATCATGAAGTTAATTAAGGAATAAAAAATGTAGCAAGTCTACAACCATCGAAAGCTCCTCCTCTCTCGGCTCCAAGCTTCTCTTCTAGCTGAAGGAGGATGAGATTTGGAGTCAAAGACCTGGATTGCAACTCCAGCCCTGCCTAGTTTGGCCAGGGACTGCAGGAAGCCGCGCCCTCCCACATCTGTGAAATGGGACCCAGGGCAAGCAGCGCATTCGAAGCCCCTCGCCCGCAGGAGGTCATCATGGAACGCGGCGTTCTCCTTTCCGCAGCGAGGTCAGCCGGGGTGCTCTGGAGGTCTCACGCACACCAGACCTCCAGTGTGACCCACCGGCCAGCCACGTCTACGGGGCTCGGAGAAAACGGGGTGGGGGGGGGAGGAGGCGGGGGTGCTGCTGGGCGTGAGAACCGAGGCGCAGCGGGGGCCGTGGAGCTGCGGTGCCGGTGCCGGGAGGCTGGACGCCCGCTCCCCGGGCGGCAGCCGAGCGCTCAGCCAGGAACTTGTTAACAGGCCCCGAACAAAGAGCCACTAATCCGGCGGGCGGCCGCGGGCGGGCTGGCGGGCGGAGGGATCCCGCCCCTTCCCCTGCCCCTGCCCCGAGTTTACAGCGCTCTCAGCACCGGCGCCGAGCGGGGGCGGGGCCGCGGGGCAGGACGCCCCCGGAGGCGCCCCTCCCCAGGGCCCCAGCCGGCTATGGGGCCGACGGGCGCAGTGGCTAATGGCTAATCCCCTGGGCTCGAGCTCCTAGAGAGTGGCTCGGGCTCCCGCCGCCCCTCGGCCGCTAACGTGCCCTGCAGCTCGCCTGGCCGGAGGCCCGCATCTAGCCCGGGACCCCGGCCTGGCAAGCTACCCAAACAACGAGGCAACGGGGTGGGGATGGTGTTTTGGGAAGCAGGGTAGGCTCCCGCCACGCGGGGATCCTAAGGAAGCATTCCTACCTGCCTGTGCCTGGCACCCTTTTATCGGGGAGGAGTGAGGGGTCTGGAAAGATGCTGACATGGGAAAACCCAGCAGCCCCTCAACTCCATCCGGTCTCCGCCCCAATCAGGAGGGAGTAAGGTCTCACTCCGGGTGTACTGCCGGCAGGCTCTCTGCTGGACGTGCTGGGGTGGAGCAGTGCGGGGTGGGGCCCACCTGCCGTCCTGGCTGGGTAGGTATAGGGCAGAAAGGATACATCGTCGGAATTCCCTACCCAAGGGCCCTGCAGTTGTAGCTCTCAGGCCCCATCAATCTAGACTGATCCCCATCCTCAAATCTCAGACACATATTTGCCTGGAGCTCAAGGTCACCCTGAGCCTTCCAGATGGACACAGCTCTGACATCTAGGTGTGGGGAGGGTCTGAGTTCTGGGAGACTCACTCATCAGGGCGCTGGCCCTTGGTGCTGTCTTCAGGGGCCTCTTCCTCCATCTAAGTGGAACCTAAAACCTACCCCTTTGGGGCCTACCTTAGGGATGAGCAGCTGCCATTCAGGCCTCCCCAGATTTCTGAGTCTCTCCCTCTCCCCCATCTCAAACAGGGCTGGGCTGGGCTTGTCAACAACCACACCTGGAGAAGGGGAGGGGAGGGGACTTCTATAAGCGCTATTCCTGGGTGTCAAAAGAGACAATCAAAACACAGGCCTCTCCTCATGCCTGTGTCCTCCCACTTGAACCCTTAGCTGCACCCCATCCTGCAAAGATGGCACCAAAGACTCCCCCAAGTGAGGACAGAACAGTGTCCTCTGCCACATCGTTCATCGGCAGTTGCTAACATTGCATGCCTACTGTGTGCCAGGACTGTGACACACTGATGTATGTATGTATCAGTCCACCTAATCCATACAACAACGCTGTGAGGTGGGTCCTTTTATGACTCCATTTTATAGACAAGAAAACTGAAGTGCAGGGAAAAGGTAGATTGCCAGCTGGGACTAAGGGTGGGGCACAGGGGGTACCAAGGGCACACAATTTAAGGAGGCTGGCCCTGCCCTTGCACAACTTAATTTCTGCACCCTGGGCACCTCCCTTATCTCACCCTAGTCCAAGTCCTCGTCCAAACTCAGACTTCAGAGCTTGCCCACTCAACCCTTCTACCACCTCCTCAACGTGCCTGGGGGTCTGGCTCCCGAGGGCCAGCGGCTGCCTGTAGCACCTGACATTAGTGCCTCGGAAGAGGGTGGCCTTAGACACTGGCACTATGACCTTCTTGGGACCATAAGAAGGCCTGTTTTTGCCAATGCGGGTGTTCACCAGCTAAAGCAGGACCTTATTTCCTGCCTTGGGTGCTGGGACTCACAGTTCCTACCTCTGCTTCACAGCCACTTTCAGCCCTGCCACAGCAGCCACCTGGCTCCAAGGCAACATGGCAGCTACCGCTGGGGTGGCTGGAGCCTTTGGCAGGTGCTGAGCATGTGTGAGTGTTTCCTGGGGGAACCTGATGCTGAGTGCACAGTCCACCCCAAGCCTCCCTGCACACTAGCCTCTGCTCCAGTAGAGTCATCAAGTCCAATGCTTTAATATACAGAGGTCAACAGCCCAGAGAGGTTAAGTGACTTGTCCAAGGTCACACAGCAATAGAATGGCAGAGCTGGGACTAGAATTTAGTTCCATCCAGGGACCCCACCCCCTTTGCTGCTATTTTCTGTGTGTCAGAGCTGATTATTAGCACATGGTTCCAGGACAAGCTGCACCCAAATCATCACCTTCATAGAATCCCAAACAAAGCTCTTTGCACACTGGAGGAATCGGTGTCTGAGTCAGGCCCAAGTCCCTGCAGGAGGTGGAGATTGGGGGGGGGGGGTTGCTTCTTCCAATTAAAAGCATGACTCTTTCCTGGGACTCCTGCCTGCGGCTGGAACAGCGACAAATGCTTTCTTCTCTTATCTCTGGGCTTGGGCCCTGATCACCACCTTAGGACTCTAGCTCTGTCCTAACTCATGCCCCTTCGAAGCCAGGGAAAATGGAGGAAGGAGATAAACAAGCCACAGGGGTCTGCTCCATGTCAGGTTCCACCCTGGGGCACTCTCTATGTTGACCACTATCTCATTACAATAGCTTCAGGAAGCAGAAATGACCCTATTCTAAAGATGTGGGAACAGGCTGGGTAGTAAAAGTTACTTGTCCAAGGTCAGGTGGCTTAGAGCGAAACCTAGACCTGTCTGTCTCCAAAGCCCCTGCCCTTTCCACTCTACCTGACGGGAAGAGGGGGCTGAGGCTCCCCAGAAGGCAGGAAGACCTGTCAGTGCCATTCCCATGGGAGCAGAAAAGAAGGATAAAGGAGTGGACCAGGAGAATTGATCACAGGAAGCTGAGCTCCCATCTGGGTGGCGAGGATGGCTGGGGCTCATGGGCCAGACTCTCCTGGTGCTTGGCCTCAGGAACCAGAAGTCCCAATAGGTGTTGCACACAGCAGCCCAAGTTTTGGTGTCAGTTCCATTCCTGAGGATCAGGGTGGGGCCTGAGGAAGAGGCCATGAGACCAGTTTGTCAGGGTCAGGAAGGGCAATGCCATGACTCTATGCCCCTTAGCCCCACCTTCCAGGGCCTTGAGTCTAAAGGTTTGGTGCCCAGAATGACATTATTTGCATGAGAAGACACCCATCTAGGAACATCTATGACTGGGAGGGGGAGGGGTGAGCAGGGAGGTTCCTGTTCAGTAGACCTGGGCCTACAACCTGTGTGAAGGACCCACAAACATGCATGATCACATGAGCTGGTTTGCCATCCGTGTGAGGCTCCAAGACACAGCCACCCCATGGTGAGGCTTTTACCTGCTCATTCCTACCCTGGACAGGAGCCATTTCCAGCCTCCCCAGAGTAAAGCAGTCTGTGTCCAGGGACAGGGATGGGGAAGGCTGCCAAGGGGGACAGAGTAAACTTCTCTCCCCCTCTCTAGCCATAGCAGCCCTCCTTACCTAGCCAGAGAACCCAAACACACATGGAGGGGAAAAAAAAGAAAAAAAATAAGAACTTGACTGGCCATGACTCAGAGCATGTTGGGGGCTAACAGCAGGGTCATAGGGCGGTGGACAGTGGCAATACCCGTAGAAAACACTGGCATGAATGAATAGCTAACTTGGGCCAGGGGCCTCTGGCAGTTGCCCCAGGCCCCATGTGCCTCTCTAGGCCTGAGGAATCCATCCTGTCGGCCACTCAGAGCTCATCGATGTGCCATGGCCCCTGTGTGGGCCCTGGGAGGAGTTGGGGAGTCCCCTTGGAGGGAGCTGAGATAAACAGAACAGTTGTACTGGCAGCAGCAGGGGGGCTTGGCCTAGGTCTGGACAGAGCAGGAGACGTTGGGCTGTAGGATGGGGAGTGTGGCTGGCGGGGCCAGGGGCACCAGGTCCTGCAAGGCAAGGGAGCTATAGTGCAGAAGTCACAACTTGACTGGGGGTGTGGATGCGTGGCCCACCAGCAGTTAAAGCCAAGTTCCAATGGATCAGCCTAGTCATGCATGGTGATGCAGGTGTTTCCCTAAGTGCCCCCAGACTCAGGTTTGGACTTCACCTTCAGGCACTGGTGAGCCACAGAAGTCTTTTTAGTGGGGTCCCAGCCTAGATACCAGGGGCATTAAGCAAAGTAGAGGAGGTACATAAAGGGGATGAGTGGGGTGGCCACTGCACTGGTCCAGGTGGGAAAGGTGAGGGAGAAAGGGGCTGGGGGGGGGGGGCAGGTGCGGTGACAAAAGAGGAGAGGGACACAAGCAATGTCACAAGTAGAAGCGAGCTGGAGGACTTAGTGACAGATTAGACATGAAGCGTGAAGGAGAAGGGAGAGCCAAGAGAGACTGCAAGGTTTCCAGCCCCAGGCTGGAAGACTAGGGGGGGTGAGGGGAGGCAGCGGGAGGGGATTGGCCTGGATAGAGTAGGCTCAGGCATGCATGTATGTGGACACACGTGTTCCCAGGCAGCAGCCAAGCCCAACACGACCGCCTTTGCAAGAAGAAGGGGTCCCCCTACCCCGGGCTTAAGGCAGCTCCTGCCTTTGAGACTGCAGGTCTGCAGGTCTGGGGCCCAGAGCAGGACCAGGTGGGAGGAAGGTATGTGAGACAGGAGGGGCTCCTAGCCCTGGGCTGAGGCCAAGTTGGCTGCTCATAGAAACCTGCCAGTGACCCACGGCTGGGGGCTTGGTACCTGGATCAGTACCAATCCCCGGGTTCCCGAGGGAAGCCCCTCCCAACATGGGCAACAGGGAACAGACAGGGCCAGCCCTCTCCTGGGGGTACCTGGGAGGCCCTGAAGCCCAGCCCAACCCATCCCCAAGGCAAAGTGAGAGCCTTAAAGAATTAAGACACCCTCCCCCAACCAACTGCCCCAGTTTGGGGTGAGGGGTGGACAGAGGGGTCCAGGACCAGCCCTGAGGATGGGGGTGGGGCTCGGGGAAGAGGCCATCAGGACAGATTGTTGAGGTAAGGATGGACAATACCACAGCTCAGTGCCCCTCAGCACCACCTTCCAGGAGAGCCAGCTCTTCATGGGCCCCTCCCCCTAGGAGTGCAGAGATCTGTGTGGCAGGGCATCCAACAGGTGTGAGCGGCCCACAGGGGTGGGGAGGCAGGTGGCAGCTGTGTGACTGGGTATGAATGGGAAAAAGCTGTGAGACAGGGTGTGGGGGAGTGTCCCCGTGTGCTGAAGGGACAGGCTTTTGTGTGAAGCAGTGACAGAGGGTGGGCCCTTGGCCTGGGGAGCCTGAGGCTGCAGTCCTGCTGGCCCCCGGCGCCCCCTGCCGCCTGACTGGCCGTCTCTTCCTCAGCCACTCACACACATTTTTCACTGGCTGCTGTTGCCGAGGAGATGATGGGTGGTGTGGGAGGAGGTGTGGGAGGAGCTGGGGTCATCTCAGGGCCAGCCTGCCTGGGCACGTGTGCCCAGAGCCTGTGGGGGACAGCAGTAAGGGGCCCCAGATAAGAAGAAGGGCCCCTGCATGCCGTTCAGAGGCTCCTCCCACAGGCCCGAGAGTTCATGCCCAGAGGCAGCCTCTGCTCCAGGGCAGCCCTGCGGCACGAGTGCCCACCTGCCAGCTCCCTGGGCAACCATGGACCAGGCCCCAACAGGTGCCCCACCAACCAGGGATGCGGTTCCCCAACTCTATGACCTTCTGAGAAATCCATGCGGCACCCCCCAGGCTGAGGCACCCTGACTCACCAGCACCCATCACCCCCTTATCGACACATGCTCACCTGTGCAACTGCTCACAACGATCACACACATGTGCAGGAGGCCAGCCGTCACACAAGCTCATCTGGCCACACACATACCAATGCCATAGACACTGCCAGCCCTCATCGTCACCGGGGCACACATGCCAACCCACAGCCTTCACACGTGCTCAGGCATGACCACACAGCCCTCTCACACACAGCCAACTTGGTAAACATTTCCCGGGCACCTACTCGGTATCTGGCAACACCTCCCCTGTGTGAGGAGCATGAACACCCCCAGTTTACCGTGACCAGCTCACCAACCCTGCACTCCCCTGAGGGTTGCACACACGATCCGAACACGGATATATGTGCAATAGGAACACACACCCAGCAGTAGTGCAGCCTCCTGGCTCGGTCAGGATTAAAAGGGGAGGTCATGGGGCAGAAGGGTTTGTTAAAGTGAGGATTTAGGGGGGACAATGGGGTGTTGGAAAAGGGATGGGATAGAGTAGAGGGAAGACTGAGGGGGCAGAGTGGGGAGGGCAGCCAGGCAGAATGGGTGCAGGATGTGCAACACAGAGACCCTTTAAAGAAACAGCCATCAGCCTCAATCATGGGGCTGGTGTAAGCTCTCAATCATTGATCTCTAATCAGTCTGGCTTCGTACCTCAGGAACCCCAAAGCTCCCTTCTGACATCTAGGATTAACAATGGCCTGGCCAGGGTAGGAGGCATCCCCCAGGTTCTCAGAGCGGCAGGAATCAAGAATTGCTAGGGTGCACCCCATGTCCCCTTGATCACACAAATGACCCCCCCGCCCCCCCCCCCATACACACATAAGCTCAGCTCTGCTAAGTGCATGGATGGTGGGGAGGAGAGATCAGGAGGCCCTAACAACTCAGCCTAGGTGGAAGCTCAGGGAGAGCAGACAAAGGATGCAGGGGAACTCCCCCCACCCCAAGGGAGGTGGGCTGAGAGCCTAGTTACCAAGCAGGTTAGGATGGCCAACGGGACATTGAGGGAGGAGGAAGGGCGGTGCAAGGAAAGGGAGAAGGGAAAGCGGCAGCGGCCCCACCATACATAACTCTGGCCCCCACGCACCGAGGAGGCTGGGAGCCACAACACTGGCCAGGGGCCGCGGGCCTTTGACTGTGCAGGCTGTAAGGGCTGGGGGCTGGTGTATGCGCCTCCACGCCTGAGTGTGTGCGTGTGCGAGCGTGTGGCGGGGACAGAGGAGGACACTGTGTTCTGGACGTGGGCAGAGGCCAGTTGCCAAGTGGGAATTGTGAGTAGCTGTTTGGGTCAGATGCTACCGGGAAGAGGTATCTTAAGCCCCCTCCTCAATTTCCTGGGCACTGGGATGTGGTCAAAACCTCTATCTATGACTCTCAGAGTCAGGCTCCCCCGGGCGTTGATTCAAACCCTCGACTCTGCTCTGGGGCCGGGCAACCAGCAAACTTCCCCCGCCCGGAGGCGTGGAGCGTTTACACTCGCCAGCCCCGCGCGCTGACAGCTGCTCCAGCACTTGGCAGAACCCAGGCTTCCGGGGAAGCGCGCGGGGAAGCTGCGCAGCAGCGAGAGGCGGCCCCCGCGTCCCGCCTCGCAAAGTTTGGCCTCCGGGGGCTTCCAGACGGGTCCGGCTGCGCGGGTCAGGGACCCCCCCATAGCAAAGAGCGTTCGCGCGCACAATCCCCCGCAAGCCTCCCCAGAGCGCGCGCGTGACTCACCCGTGCCGTGGAGCCAGGCGGCGAGGACTATGCCCAGGAGCGCTGGCCACAGGCCGGGCCGGACGGCCATGACCGCGGGCGGGCGAGCTGGCCGGCCGGGCGCGGGGCCCCGCGGGCGGGAAGGCGGCTTTCAGCGCCTCAGCCCAGAGCCCCAGCCCGGGGCGCCCTCGGGGCCCATGCCAGCGGACTGCGCTGCCTTGGGGCGGCCGGCTGCGGGGCGCACGCGGCGCGTGGCTCCCCTGGGCACCGGGAGCACAGCAATGCAGCCGGGGCGGAGCGCAGCGCCAGCCGCGCCGCGCACCGAGCCAGCCGCCGCGCGGAGCCCGCAGCCGGGGAGCGGGCCGGCGGGCGCCGCAAAACCCGGACTGGAGCAGCGGAGCGGGGCGGCGGCAGGGCGGGGCGGGGGAAGGAAGGAGGGGCCCGGCCGCCCCACGCCGCGCGCTTGGGCCACCCCCAGCTCCGGGGATCCCTCCCGGCGTTGCCCGAGGCTCCCCCGGGGAGGGGTTGGGGTGGTGGGCGGGGAGGCCTCCCACCGCCCCGCGCGGTCTCCAGGGACAAGGCCTGGAGTCTGAAACCCGGAGTGGATCAGTTGTCCGGATCCGGGCTCTCCCAGACCCGCCAGCCTGCGCACAGGTGGCCCGGGAGGGGCCCAGGGCTGCGGCGACCCCGGCGCGGCGCCAGCCTGCAGAAAACGGCTTGGGGCAGGGGTGCTCGGGGCAGGTTCCGCTGCAGTCCTCTCCCCCACCCCACCCCACCCCACTCCCCGCCTCCCAGCCGCGCTCCGAGGCCGTCTGCGTGCCGCGGTACGCCACCAGCCCGCGGCTTGGATAAGGGACTGCGGGAGAGCGCTCTGCCCCGGCCCTCGCGTAGAGGTGCTCGGGCAAGCCAGACTCAGGGCCACCTGCAGTCCCAGCCATGTAGCTTGGTGGACTCCAGCGTGACCCAAGATTTCTCTAACCCCGTGGCGCCCTTCGCCTAAGGAAAACAACCCCAGGACACAGCGTATCTGGGCGCGCGGTGTTTGCGCCCTGAGCTAGCACCGCGCCAGAGACGTGGGCGTGAAGGACTGGGCAGGGCTTTGGGAGCCACGGAGACCCCGGTGTAGGATCTAGGCACCTCTCCACCTTCTAGCTCTGTGACCTTGGGCAAGTCACGTTGTCTCCAGCAATGACCGCTGCTGGAGTCTCCTGCTCCCCACCCCCATTCCCTAATCTGGTTAAAGTAAACAGGGTTGCCTTGAAGGAGAAAGGAAATGACAAACGCGCAACATACACACAGGACGAATGGTCAGAAAAAGAGAGGGTCCGACTCTGGGAGGGATGAGAAGGGTGGCGGCAAGGTCGCAAAGTAAGCCTCCTACAGGGGCCAGTCAATAATTTAAATTGGTGCTGCACGCTGGGTGATGTAAGAATGGTCTTCCCTTCCACAAAGAGATATGAGCTCTCCTCTATTTCTTGAAACCACGAGGCCCTCTCTCGGTCTGTCTTTTGTTTCCCACTTTTGATAGAGAAGGGTTATGAGAAATGTTTTCCTTTTCTCTTAACTAGTGTAAGAAACATCAGCCAATGTCCAGATACTCATGCATGGATACTGGGCTTCAGCACCAAGGAGGCAATGGCAGTACTGGAGACGAGACATCAGATCCAATGGAAAGGTGCAGCTGGCTCTTCTACTCTAGGTCCCAACTGAGGGTGTTGGAATTGGGGCCCAGCATGGCCCTATCTTTCAAATTATCAAGAGAAGCCATTGGATGCAAAATCTTCTGATTTAAAATTTTTAACTAAAAAATATATATTTTTTTAACCTCATGTGAGCCCAGGTGAAAATGTCTGCAAATGTCCAACAGCTTCCGGTTTTTGAACTCCGCTTTAGGGATTGCTTGTATGTATGCTGTGTCTACTTGATCTACCCAACTGGAGTGTGTGTGTGTGTGTGTGTGTGTGTGTGTGTGTGTGTGTGTTGTGGGGAGCAATGTGTGCTCAGGCCCCTCCCTCTGACACTATGCCCCACCCTGCTTCAAGGGAAGAGGTGGATGGAAGAGGTGAAACCTTAGGAGGACTGTCATTTGGGGCACCTGGTGTAAGAGAGGTGATTAGGAACTGGGTTTGGGCACTAAATGGGGAGGATGAAGGACTGAAACTGGGGTCTGGGATATAAGAGGATATCATAATGGTGAGTGCTGCACTCTGCTCTGTCCTTGCCTACGTTAATAATTTGCTCCTCACATTCAATCCTATTAAATAAACATTATCATCTTCATTATACAGTAACGGTAACTGAGATTTTGGGAAGGGAAGTGCCTGAAGCCCAGGGCCAACGTATTCAGTGTTTGCAGGGCTAGCTGAGATTGGGCCTAAGGGAGGCTGACTTCAATGTCCATGCTCCTTACATTTCCTCTTCCTACAGTTTCTGCTCTGGGATTAGAATTTGGGAATAAGGTTTGGGGAACAAGAAAAGAAAGGGTCTCCTTCTCTTTTCAGTTTGGTGGCTGTGTTCACTTCTCTGGCCTTCTTTCTTCAGCCAGAATAGTATGGTCTGTAACAGGGTAGACTAGGTTATGTCATGGTAACAAACAGTCCCCAAATATCAGTGGCTTCAGCCAACAAAGGTTCATTTCTCATTTGTTCTTCATGGGTCTACTGCTCCAGATCATCCTCAATTGAGGACCCAGGCTGACAAAACAGCCACTCTCTGGAACATCGTTGGTCAGTGAGGTGGGAAAAGAGAGGTCTGGAGGTAATCAGTGGCTCAGCCCTGAAATGACATGTGTCACTTCCACTGACAATTCATTGGCCAGAGCTGGCCCCATAGCCCCATACAAAAGGGCCAAGAAATATAGTTCTCCTACATGCCAACAGCTGAAATGTGAGGAAAGCAGCATTAATGATGACCGCTGCCTCCAAGCTCAGCATGATCCAGCCCCTGCCTACTTCTGCAACTCTGCCTAGGCCTTAGCCATGGTCACCTCCCTTCTGTTTCTCCAGCATCCAAGTTCATCCCCACCTCTGGACCTTCCCACTTGCTTTTATTCCTGGAACACTATGTCCCCAGATCTTCACATGGTTGGTTCCTTTTAGTCACTCAGGCCTCAGCTCAGCCATCCCCTTCCAATTGGTACTCAGGGCATATCAGGAAAAGGAGCAGGGATGCCCTTGAGGAGATGGTGAGTTAATTGTCTCACCTGAATTCTGCTTAAGAATCTAGGTGGGAGGACTGCCAGGAAGTGCTTGTCTCAGGCTCAAAGGTAGATGGTCAGATAGGAGGACTCCTAACATCTTTAACCTTCATTGCCTTTGAGCCCCAGACTCAAAGGGAGGGAGCAGCAAAACCCTTCCTAGGATAGACTCTCCAACTAGTGTCTGTAGTCCTATCCAGTGACCATGCATGGGTTTCACCTCCAACCATTCTGCTGGCTAGGAATTTCTTCTCCTTAGGCAGCAGGAATCTGCCCCTCATTGGATTCACCTTTTGGGGCCTCATCAAACCTGTCTGCTCCTTCTTCATTTCTGTTATTCAGAAGACTCTTCTTTTTTACTTCAGATGACAAAGTCTGGGTCTATCCTGAATTTAGACCCAAATAGTCTTTAGACCCTTTAGACCAAATATTTCTGCTTCTGTTACTGGAATAGCAACAGAGCTCTGGGTCTCTGTCCTTGCCACCTTGGCCCCCTACTGTAAGTGCTTTCCACCAAGGCTGCTCCTCTGAAGGCATCTCTTAAAGGAAATTGGCACATCTCCTGCCTGCATGGCCTGATGCATTAGCAGGGTCCCAATCAGTTATTGGTCAGTGACATCACACTGTTAATGCCCACTGGATTGGAGGGGAGGGGCTCTGAACCCATGGTGAGGCCATCAATGACTTGGAGATGTGCCAGAATCTCCTATGGTGCTGGTTAAAATACACATCTCCAGGCCCTGCCCTATCCTGATTCTAATTTAGTATGTCTGGGGAAGTGTCTAGGAATCTCTGCTTTTCCCACCCACTCCATCCCCAACCAGCTATTTCTACTGGTGCCAGTGGTCTGAAGATGGCACTTTGAGGAACACTGCCCCATGTCTTTTCATAGGTGCTGCCACCAGCTGGATGTTCCCCATCTACCCTTGCACCACTGGCTTTCTGAATTTAAGTGCAGAGACTTCAGTTCATTCCAATTCTATTCCATTGTATTACATCTAATCCCTTTATCCTATATGGAGCCCTCTCAGGTTGAGGAAGCTGTCAGGCAGGGTACTTGCTATTTTCTTCAGCTTCCTGTCATTCCCAGATAAGATTGGGAAGTCATGTATACTTTCAACCAAGTCCTTGCTAAACAGGATGCTGAGAGCAGGACCAGGGAGAGAGTCTAGTGGCTCCCCACTTCAGACTATCTTGCAAGTTGCACCAGGGCAATAAATCAGTATCTCTTTCATTCACTCAGGAAACCTCTGACCACACCATCTTTCAGCTAACATCTCACTGCTGCACCCACAAAATAAACAGAAAGACCCTACAGAACCCCAGATTTATGAGCCTCCAGCTTTATCCTAATCTACCAGGCCAATGACTAAAACAAGAAATTAGTTCAGCAGGCTGGACTTGCTCTTGGTGACCCCATGTTGGCCCTTGATAGTCTAGTCCCTGCCTTGATCCAAGCATCCATATTTGCCCACTGCTCAGCATCTAGCTTCTGTCTTCTAGAAGCAGCAGCTTCCTGTCTTTCCTTTGAGAAATCACCCTTCCTCACCATTGGTGTGTGAGATTCATGTGGGGCCACCCCACCCCAGTTCCAGAGGATGACACATGCTTCAGGTCTACCTACTCAGCAACCACTATTCCTTGAACCACAGTGATTCATTTAGAGATGGGCATATGGCCTGAACAAAGGGCTCAGGCTCTTTTCTGGGATTTTTGTTAGAACTAAGAAGAGAAAGAGTTTCTTTTCTTGCTGAACTTGGAGCAGAAAAGAAGAGACACTGGAGCTGCCACCATGTGAGGAGAACATACCTGAGACTGAAGCCTGGGTAGGGAAAAGCAGAGCCTGGAAAAGAGAGACACTGAATATTGATTCATCACTTAAGGCCCTTAGATCCAGCTGCTCCTGAAGCTGCCAGATATACCCCTGGTTTTTCAGTTACATGAGCCAATAGATTCCTCTGTTTGTTGTTTAAGACCATTTGTTTTTTTGTCATTTGCACCTTTAAAAATGATACATAATCATCTTTTATAAAAATATTTTCTTGAACCTTGCGCAAGGTGGAATAAGCATTTATTAGTGCCTACTGTTTGCAAGGCTTAATACCACCCAACTGGGGAAATTGCAGCCTGTGGGAGAAGACATAGTCTTCCCAGTTGTAAGTTAGGGTGGAATGAGCCAGGTCATAAGACAAGTGATGAAAGGGGGGGTGGGGGTGGTTAAAAGGGAAAGAGAACTAGAAACAAGCCCCTTCAGATGACCCTCAGCAATATCTGGACCAGTCCCTTCCTCACACAGAACCCCAACACCCACACATCCCTGAATCTAACACACACACACACACACACACACACACACACACACACACACACCATGCCAGCACTGTCTTTCCTAACTCATATGCACTTCCCAAACCCAAATCACACACATGTGCATGCCCAGCAACTGAACATAATCAATAAAAACACATTTCCTGTCTATACTTACATACATGTAAAAACACTTCCACATATCCCCACTTCTTTCCTGCACAGACTATTGTACTCTCCATGCTGCCCTATGCTATTGAGAACTCTCTGCCTGGGCCTCTCCTGTGCCTGACCACAGGAATGGAGATCTCCTTGCCTTGGCTCCTTCAGGACCAAGGACAGTGCCCAATATTTCTTGAGATCTCACCTTGTGTCTAGCACAGGACTCAGATCCTTAGCTGGTTTATCTTTTTCAATTCTCACAAACCTTTATGAAATGGATGCTATTATCATCCCCATTGTATAGATACAAAAACTGAAGCACAGAGAGGGGATGTACCTTGACTAAAACCACTCAGCTTGTAAGAGATGGGGCAGGATTAAACCTAGAAGGTGCCCCCAAAATGTTTGCTGAGTGACTGAAAGAATGTTCAGTTTAACAAATGGTTTTATTAGAGACACATACTCCTATGAGGTATGTTCTATCACACACATACAACACACATACACACATGTACTCAGAAACACACATAGAGAAACACACACACACCCAGAGACAACATTTCCAGCTCCATGAGCTCCATGGTATCTCAGATTCTGAGGTTTCCCTGGCTACATAGCCCCCATTTCTGGTTTCCCCACTGGGCACTCTCAGGCAGGTTTGGTAGTGAGATGTTCCCTGCTGAGGGGCCTGTTGAAAAGGAGAGGGCGGGGAATCATCAGGAAGGGGCAGGAGGAGCTGAGGAGGGGGAGGAGGATGGGATTGGACCAAGCGGAAGCCTGGCACTGTGCCCTCTGCAGATGACCTGATGAGCATTTTGCAGAGTTAATTTCATTAGCGTCTCTGGGAGATGAACAATTAGCAAGATGCTCTGATGCCTTTAAAAGCTTAAGAGAGGGAGAAGGATGCCTTCTTGGCTTCCCCACCAAGCCACAGTGCCCCTCCTCCTCACTCTCTCTCCATGCTCCCTCCATCATGCTCCCCCCATCTCCCATCCACCATCATCCCATCTTCCCCTTTCCTCTCATCATACCATCACAGAGTCATTTCTACCCGCCATCCTACCCCAGGAACTCCACCCCACTCGGCCCCACTCCTTGGCCACCACGATGGCCCCTCTCTCCCTTTTCCAGGCTCCCACCTGCCCCTTGAAAAGCCCTATGCTGGACCACTGCCCACAGTGCATCAATTGGTCCCCCGTGTTTTGATCACTTAGACACCCAGGGCTGGGGTTTGGCACTGGTCCAGGCCTCCAAAGTAGCACAGCTATTCTTTGGCACCCACAGAGGGCACGGCCAGGTAGGAGGTCTCTTTTTTTATTGATTTTGCTACCAGGTCCTTGGCAACTCCCAGACAGGGTTCTAACCCTTGATAGCTTGGAGCTCCCATTCCAATTCTAGGGCTTCTCTGGTAGATAGGGCTGAAGTAAGCTTCTGCCTCCTCTCCCAGTGCCTGGCATATTGAATTTCCAGGCCTGGGGGGAGGTTGGGGCTCTCAGAAGGGAGGCCCAGGTTACTGTGGGGATCATCCATAGCTCCATTGAACAGATGGAAAATGGGACTCCAGACACCTTGGGTCAGTGTTTGTTCTAGATCCCAGCTGCATGATCCGGTCTTGGGGACCCACTCCTTATTTTGCCTTATGAAAGTCCTAGACCTGTGTGAGGAGTTCTGGCCCAGCTGCCAGCCTCCCCCAGCTTCATTTGGGGAGACCTGGGGAAGTCTTATATAGGAAGGTCCTGCTGGCCAGGACTCCAGCCTTTGTGAGTTGAGATTCCAAGCTCTCTAGGACTAGATGGGGGCTCCAGACAGACCTCCTCTCAGACTAGATGATCCCTGATGGTTCTAAACTCCCTTTAATCCCTAGCCCACAATCAGGGCATCAGAATTCCCTGGGAGCTTACTAAAATCTGGATTCCTGGACTCCTTCTCCGATCTACTACAGGATCTCCAGGTGGGGCCTCAAATCTGCATTTTTAGGGGTTTCTACCTGGACCCTTGAGACTGGGAACCTTGTCCCACAACATCAGGGGTCACAGACCTCTGGAGCCAGAAATTCTTGCTCTATATCATTAATTCTCAATGGGGGCAGTATGACCCCCAAGGGGGTGGAGATTTTTCTATGGGGGTGGTGGTAGGTGAAAAAAATGGACGCTTTCTCTATATAAAGCATAAATCTATGTACAGTACATAAAGACATATATGATGTATCTGTGGTATACAATTTCAGAGAGGGCGTGATTAGGAAAAAAATATCTACAAAGGCTCCTTATGGGGGTGATAGTGAAAAACAGGTTGAGAAACTGCTCACTACTGTAAGATTCTAAGAAGCATAAAAGCATAACACACACCTCACACTCCACATCCTGACACGTACACACATACCCAGGGACACACACACATACACACACACACACCAACACACGCTACACACAAATGCACTGAAAGTCTTCTCTCACACATATGCAAATACACACACTCCTGTCTTCACCCTCCCACACAGACATCAGGAGGCTCCAATAACACTGCATTAGTGAAGAGAAGACTAGGTTAGGATTTTAATAAGCTTTCAAATAAATAAATATATAAAAGCCCCTTTACCAGAGCCTCTATGCTTCTTATTAATGTGACATCTCTGGCCTCACGCTTCTTGAGAACAGAGGAGCCATGTGGTCCTCTTCATGAATGTAGGCGTTTTTCTGAGATGGTGCACGTTCTGTTCATGGCTATGAAGGAGAATGTGTACCTGTGTGTGGTGTGCTAAATGTGGGGGCTTGTGGGTGATGGGTCAGAAAGGAGTGTGTGTGTGTGTGTGCATGTGCACATGAGGGTGATTCTGGAGTCACGGTCAATTTCCAGAGAATTCAGTCTCTAAATTCTCTCTGTTCATCATTGTACTACTTACCTTTGCTAATACATAGTGCATAATCCATAAATATGTGCTGAATAAATGAATGTAATTTTACAAGGCATCTTGATCTCTGTTCTCTTAATTAAACCTCATGTCCTAGGGATCACTGTGCTCAATTTATAGATGAGGAAACTGCGGCTCGGGAATTTAAGGCAGCACCACCATCCAGTAAGTGCTAGATGAACACAAGACTTCTGGTCCCCAGGCTACCCTGAAGACACTTGGGAGACCCAAGTAGGGTGGCCCAGGCTGACTTCTCTGTCTCATTTCACCCAGGATCACTTGCAGGAGGGCTGCTGAAGAGGGGCCATGTTGGAATCCAGCACCCACAGCAAGACACCCCCCTCCAAAAAGTTCCTAACAATCCCTGCCTGATTTTCACTCCCATCCTCCCTGGTTCCACCAGACCCCAGGACCTCAGGGCCCACTGCCTCAGTCCCTTGAGGACCAGCCGAAGCTAACACAGAGCAGATGGGCGATGTTCACCCAGCGTGGCAATCGTGACTCAATCCCTCGGGGGTTGGTACATACTGTGTGCCAAGGTTAATTAAACCGGTAATTAGAAGGAGAGATGCTTAATCTATCTGGTTAATAAAATAACCCCCCTTGCATAAGCGTACAGGCGCTGTCACTTGGCCAGTGGAAGTGGAGATGCTGCAGCCCTGATATTATGGGATCAGTCCAGCAGCATGCTCCCCACTCCAACTGGCATTGGCTTCCCACCCTCTCTGCTCCTCAAGTCCTGGAACCGATTTCTGGGTCCGTCACAGCCACCTCCGGGGGGAATCTTGAAGGATCAAGTCTAGGAAGGCATCCAGGGGTGTCCAGTCCCAGGGAAGCTCAAAGGTTAACGGCAGCACCTGCAGGGAACACTGCCCAGGCAAGAGTCCTGGGGTGGTGGCCCAGCTCACCTCCTCTGCCAGCCGGGATTCTCTTGTGTCCTTTTGTGACCCTTCATGCCACTTTCTTTAAGAGCTATGTCTGACCCTCACACTCCAAATTACATCTTTGGCGAATATCTTTAAAAATTAATTTTTAATTTTACATGTAAAACATGAGCACCTTATTATTGTAAAAATTTTAAAAAAGACTGCAAATAACCTCACCGCAGATCTCAGGGATTTGTTTTTAAGGAGGAAGCCACTGGAAACCACTGTGTAGCCTTCTGGGCCTTTCCCTGCATGTATACAGGTATGTCTATTGATGTAATTAGACATAGTTTCACTTGATTTTTGACTTTTTACAACATGGTATCTTACTGTATGCTTCCTTCTGCAGTGTGCTTTTCTCCACCCTGCCCCCCAGCAGTGATGTGGAGACTTGATGTTTTCTTCAGTTAGATTTCACAGAGATGGAATTTTCCAGATAGGGAGAGAAGCCTCCCTTGTCCTCAGGACCTCATGCTAAGAATGGCCTGACACCTACATCAAGGCATCCCTTGAATATGGGCTCTCAGCCCAGTGGGTCCACCTTGCTCCCCACAGGCCCATTGACCACTCCCTGTCTGCCTAATGTTCCCCTGGACCCTTTTCTCCTTAGCAATTAGAGTGAGCCAAAGTCACAGCAGTGCCCCTTCCCTCCTTCAGCCTCTGTCTCTGAGACACAAGGGCAGCTCACAGAAGGCTGTCTGCATGTAAGGCCTCCACAGATTCACATGCCAACCCACAGACTCCCCAGCTTAGGAGCTGGGTCCTCAAAGAGACTGGCCACCTGCCATTTCCCATTTCCCAGAACAGCTCTGGAGGAGCAGGACCTGAATGACACCCCTCCCTGGGGGACTGATGTGAGGACAAAGGTGCTCAGCTCACCTGCATGGCTTGCCAGGCAAAAGGGGTGGCCAAACTCTCTCCCAACTCCTGGTAACAGCCATAGGCAGGCCCAGCTGATGGGCACATCAGGTGGCAGACAAGGGCAGAGGTGTGTCCATGCAGAGGAAAGGGTTTTATTAACCTCCTAATGATCGGTTTAATGGGCGTTGAAGTCAGGTGAATTCAGCGACTAGAGCAGGTGGCACTGAAGCCACAGTGCATGATTTGGTGTGAAGCGGGGAGACTAAAGGGTCTTTAGCTACCAGAGCTCCAAGTCAGGTCCTAGTCTAAAAGGGCAACAGGACACACTTTTTTTTAAGGGCAAGAAACAAGTTAGAGAGTGATGGCAGGATCAGACAGGGTATGGGCTCAGTCCACTCTCCATCCATTCATCCACTCATTCATCACCCATTCACCCATCCACTCACCCATCCACTCACTCATCCATTTGCCCATCTACCCATCCACCTACCCACCCATCCGCTCATCTACCCACCAACCCACCCATCCATTCACCCATCCACTGACCCACTTATCCATCTATCTGCCCACACAGTTACCCATCCTCCCACCCACCCACCCATCCACCAACCATCCATCCATCCTTATATTCATTCATTCAACAACAAGTATTTATTGACCACCTACTCTATGCCAGGCCCTGTGCTGTGTGTAGACAATGTTTTCTTGGATCTGATTATCCCAGTGGGGGTGGTAGGCAAGAGAACAACTGGCAATAAATAAGCAAACAAAGCAACAAGATAATTCCAGATGATGAAGAATATAAAATAGGCGAAGTGAGAGAGAGTGAAGGAGAAAAGGTGTGGTGGATATCAATACAAAAGTGTGGCCAGGGGAAGTCTCTCAGAGCATGATGTTTCAGCCAAGACCTGAGTAATGAGAAACTGGGGGAAAAGTGTTTGAGGCAGAGGGAACAGCAAGTGCAAAACATCTGAAAAGGAAACAAGCTTGGTGCATTTGCATAAGCAAAGGAAAGGTGGTGTGGCTGGGGCAGGAGGGAGTGGTGGGAAAGGATGAAGAGGATGGAATCTGAGAGGTAGGCAGGGACAGGATCATAAGGGCCCTTGAGGCAGAGGAAGGGAATCTAGACTATTCCAAGGAAAGCCAGTGGAGGGTTTAGGCAGGGGAGTGACATGATGTGATCTGCTTTTAAAGTTCATTCTTCTGGCTGCTTTGTAGTGATGACTATAAGGGGGGGGGGTGCTAATGATTTCTAGGCCCCTTTCAATTCCAAAATCCTATTGTTCCCTGCCCCTCTTCCATTCTAACCTGTTAAGGATAATCTCTAACATTTGAAGAGTGTTTCACCATTTACAAATCATATTCATGGAACCATTCTGTTTAGCTCTCATGCAGTTTCATTCAGCATTTTCCCAAGGAAGTGGCTCCTCTGAGCCCCTGAAGAGCAGCCCCAGAGTGGAGTCTCCTGGGACCTGGAGCCCTAAAGAGTGCTGCTCTGCAATGCCAGCTGCAGGGTAAGAATATCTCTGTTGGTCTTGCTGTGAACTTCTCTTATGTGCCATCCAGGCTCCCAGGCCCTCTTCTGGTAGCAGCACCCCCATTGTCCTTTGGAAGCCTCTACCACCACCACTCACAGTCTCTGTGGTTCAGATGAAGCCAGTCCCACCTCTGGCTCCAGGGATGGGAGTCAAGAGTTTCCCAGTCTCCTGGCTTCCATCATGGTTGGTTCATAAGGGACATCTAATTTATATGAGAATCAATCTTGGGTCTTAAGCTGGGGCTTATATAGGAGAAGTTCCCTTTCAGGTGCGGTTGGTCACCTGTCAGCCTGGGGGCCTGGAATGGCTGATGGCCACACACTGAAGAAAGCCTACCTAAGAAGGAAGGCCCTACAGAAGAGAGCTAACAAGGAGACAAGCAGAGAGGCTTATTCTACTGGAGCATCTTGATCCAGCCAAGCTTAAAGCCAACATCCCCCATCTCAAGGCCTTTTTAATTGTAAGTGCTCTTTTGAGTTTGAGTCAGTTTGAGGTGGATTTCTGACCCCAAATGAGTCCTCATCATGCACATTTTAACAACCCTTGAAGGTTTATGAAAACACTCTTACACGCAGGGCTTGGTTCATTCTTAGAGCAACTCTCAGAGGTGAGCATTATTATCTCCATTCCATAGAGGAGGACAAGTAGGCTGAAAGTTGTGTTGTGTTGCTGGATGCAGGGCTAGTACTCAGATCCAAGTCCTTAGTCATTTGTGTCCTGGAGGGCGAGTGCAAGACTGCCATGCATAGGCCTCCACCATTTCTGTCATGAGCCAGACATGACTCATGTCACCCTTCCTTTGTCTACCAAGGAGCAGGACCCACTTGTCTGGCTTCTCTTTCCTAGCCACTGCCCTCTTTGGACTGGGGTCCTTGGAAGCCTGCTGCCCATGATTCCTGTCTTCTGCCAGTTCAAATAGTCAAGGCCCTTTTGGGAAAGCTACAGTGAGTGACTCAAGGGACACAGACTAGGCCCTAAGACATTCCTCCAACCAGCTGAGAAGCCACGTGCCACAAAGGAGAAATTTTGGACACATGATTAATACTCGAGTCTCAACTATTTCATCTGTAAATGGGGTTAGTAGTACACTAGCTTCAGGTGATCAACATTAAGTGAGGCAAACTGAGCAAAGCCCTGGGTAAAATGAGCATTGGCATCGTGGGCTCCTTGCAGGTCTCTGTGGTCCTGGCCCCTCAAAATCGTGCCTGTCCTCTGACCACATAACTCTGTTCTGTTCAGTTTCTTGGACATGTGCTTCTCACCCTGGGGACACTTGGCTTTTTCCTCTGTGATTCACTCATTTCACTGAGGGAATATTTATTAAATGCCTACTGTGCTCCAGGTTCTGCTCCAAACAGTGAGAAACAGCAGTGAACAAAACAAGAGCCTGCATTCTTTAGGGCAGACACAGACTAAAAACATACAGAGGAAATATTTTCTATATGCTGCACAGTAAGCAAATGAACAAAACCCAGGGAGATGTGATAGTGCTCAGAGGAAGGAGGGGGACATGAATTGGAATGGTGTAAGGCCATCTGAGACCTAGATGATGAGAAGAATTCAAGAACCGGCAGCTAAGTCAAGAACTGGCAGCTGGAGTGTCCTAGGCAGAGAGTATGGCAAGTGCAAAGGCCCTGAGGTAGAGCCAGGTTAGAGGAACAATAAGGATGGTGTGGATGGAGAGCTTTGAGTGAAGAAGAGGGTAGGTAGAGCAGACCCTGGGGTCCTTGTAAGCCATGGGTAGGATTTGAACTTTATTACATGTGCAATGGGAAGTCATGGAATGGGGGAGGTAAGCAGGGGAGGGACAGATCCCAGGCCCATTCTGAGAATAGCAGTCTGGCAGCTGTAGGAGGATGCATGGAAGGGGCAAAGAGGAAGCAGGGCTGCCAGCCCGAGCCCCTGCTTTGTCCACACCCTGCTGGAGCTAATGCCCCCAGCCCAGCCCACCCCCAGCAATCAGATGGTGTCAGAAGCCCCTGAGCTCTCTGCTCATCTGGAGGTACTGGTGAACAGTTCAGGGCACCCAGGGAGAAGTGTACTTGATGAACTTGAGCAGACACTAGGGTTTCTGCTCCTCAACGCCTCATCCCCAGGGATCAACATCCACCCACCATCCCCCACTCCTACAACTGAAATGGTTTGTAATTTCCTACCACTGTCACTAACAAAGGCATACCTCCTCAGACCCCAAGTAATTTGCATAAGAGAAGACCCTTTCCCCTACTGCCAGAGATTATTTCCCTCCTCAGTAGCATCTCAGAATTTGGAGGGTCCAACACCCCCTCTCCTCCCACTCTGGTGAGCACTGGGATGTGCGTGTGCAAATGCTCTACCAGGGTGTCTTAGGGCCGTGTGTGTGAGAGCTGATGACCAAGGGCAGGAGGCGGGGAAAGGTTCTGCTGGAGCAGAGAGAGGCCCCAGGCTACGGGAATCCAGCCACCACTGCCTGTCGGTTCCCATCATGAGAGCCATCGGCCTCACCGGCTATTTCGTCTGTGTTTATTTGTCTGTCTGCCTGTGTCTTGCTCTATCTTCTGATGTGTCTGTCTCAGCCATCAGATGCCCCCTCAGCTGGAGCCAGTGTTTCTGAAATCAGACAGCTCGAATCTTTCTCCTAGAAGCCGGGCATGCACGCTCTCAGGCCATGGGGCCTCATTGCCTCTCTGGGAGCAGGCCCACATGCCGTGTGAAAGAGCAAAACAGCCCCTTGGGCTGCACAGTACTTTACAGTTTGCATTTCTCTGTCCCACGCATGTGTTTAATTATATCTTGTCTTGTTCCCGAAGGAGTTCAAGCCACTAGTCCTATGTTTGTTCTTTGCAGTGACACTAGGTTAGTGGGCAGACACTAACCTAGTCTATTGGCAGCCAAGAAAACTGAGGTTTAGAGGGGTTTTGTCAAGGTCATGGAGCTAGTGAGCTTTAGGGGCAGGGCTGGGACTCCAGCCTCTGGCGTGGGTTGGATTGCTATTGCAGGAAGTTTCCAGAGCTCTCCCACTCCCGGAGGTTTGGAGCTTGCTCTGTCTGGAGGTGTCCCGGGCCACCTGCTCTGTTATGGGCTCAGTGAGGAGTGCTGGACATGTCCTGGCTCTTTCATACCTCTGATCCAAGCCTCAGTTCTCCTGTTTGGAGTTCTGGGAAAGGTTCTGGGGAGCAGCAAGTTGGGGAATCCCATGAGAAGTGGGGGAAGGGGAGGGGATTGAGAGTCTGGGCTGTGGGTACAGGGCAGGCAGGGCTGCTCTGAATGCCCCTGCCTGTGCTCCTCTCTGCAGCCTGGCCATGAGGGACTGAGGGCTGGGGAGGGCTGGAGGGGGCTGGAGGCGGCTGGTGGGGGCATAGTGGGGGAGAGAAGGGGCCGCCCCACTGACAGCAGGTGACAGGATGACTTGGAGCCCAAGCTGCTGCTGCAACAAAGGAGGGGAGCGAGGGGGACAGCGAGGCTTGGCAACCACACTCCCAGCTGCTCTGGGTTTGAAGCTGAGCCACTTTGCTGGCTCCAGCACAGCGCGAACAGGTGGCAGCAAGATTGGCACAGCCAGGAAAATCCATCTTGTGGAGGCCAGCGTGCAGCAGAGCGGGAGAGGAGCAGCCAGACGGAGGGGGTGGTTGGAGAAGTAGAGAAGGGGAGGGGCTGCGGAGAAGGGACCCTCCACTCCCCCTCCACTCCCCCTCCGCAGGCTCAGCCACCCCGGGGAGCCCCACGAGTGTCTGCATGTGTCCACATGGCCACCTCTGCACACCCAAGCCGAGGCACTCAAGACCTCTTGAGGACCCTTAGGGGCCAAGGGCTGGCCAGGTCTCCTGCCCCAAAGGGCTCACAGGATACCTGCCTTCCTCTTCTGTCCTGTTACTTACACCTTCCAGCTAGCTCACCTCTTCAGCTAGTGCCAGCTGGCACAGGGGACACCTGAGCACCTGGGGTGGATGGAGGCACCTGGGCATCCCAGATGGGCTCCCAATTCCAGGAGTGGCAAGTCGAGTTTTCTTGCCTGGTTTCTTGCTCTGGCAGAATGGGGAGCCCCCAACACATGCTGTTTGGTGATGTGGCTGAGAACGGGCTCACTCCACAGTGCCCTGACTCATGACCACGTGGGCTCCATGAAATCTGCCTGCGTGATGTTTGCCACTCAGCCACTGCAAGGCTGTGTATGGTGCTACTTAAACACCTGGTTGATGCCCAGATAAACCAGGTGGCTCTGGCATTCACTCAGTCTCCATTCAGTAGATGTCTGTGAAGTGTCTACTCTGGGCCATGCACTATTCCAGGTATGGAGGACACAGCAGGAAAGAGGATAGACAGGTCCAGAGCTCATGGCACTTACACAGTAGAGAGACGAGTCAAACAAAACAAACAAACAAACAAACAAACAAACAAACAAGGTAATTTTAGATAGTGATAGATTCTGTAGAAATAAATAGAGTGAAGTCAAAAGGAACTAGAGTGGTAGTTTTTTAGATGACGTGGTCAGTGAGGGTTTCTCTGAAGAGGTGGCATTTGGGCTAAGACCTGAATGAAGAACTTGTCATAAAAAGTGTGGGAAGAGTGTTCTCAGCAGAGGGAATTGCATGTGCAAAGGCACTGAGGAAGAATGACACTGGTCTGTTTGAGGGACAGAAGGAAGACTAATGATGTTGGGAGCAGGTAGGGCCTGGATCATGCAAGACCTGAAGGGAGTGGGGAGGAGTTAACCTTTTAAAAAATTTTTTTAATGTTTATTTATTTTGAGTGAGAGAGAGAGAGAGAGAATGTGCGAGCAGGAGAGTGGCAGAGAGAGAGGGAGTCACAGAATCCGAAGCCGGCTCCAGGCTCCAAGCTGTCAGCACAGAGCCCAACGAGGGGCTCGAAATCACAAACCATGAGATCATGACCTGAGTCGAATATGCTTAACTGACTGAGCCAGCCAGAAGCCCCTGAGCTTTTTATCCTCTGTGGGATGAAAAGTGTTTGAAGGAGGGATCCATCTGGTGGCTGTGGGGTGGGGAGGGAGGCATCGGGAGACAAGGTTGGGGTGGCTGCTGTTGGCTGAGAGGAGGGGTGCTGGATTGGAGTGGAGGTGGGGAGGGGATGAGGAGTAGCTGGATTTGGGTGCGTTTTAGAGGCTGAGCCTACACCACTCTGGAGTTGGATATAGAAGAAGAAGAATTAAAGATATGTCTGAGGTTGAGCTGGGTGGAGGGGGCATTCCCTAGGCGGGGGAGGATTGGGGACTCCCGTGCAGTCAGGGAGGAGACACAGAGGACGTTCTTTCTCCTCTTTCAAAAGTACAACCCAAAGGGGATCCCCACACTCTGCATGTCTGGAGCAGTGTGTGCCCCTGCCCCCCGTCCCCGCCTGAGAGATGAGTGTCCATCTTTATTCCACAGACACATCCCCTCGGACCCCAGCTCTCCCGTGCATTCTGAGCAAGTCGGATCCCTTCTCGAAGATGGACGGCACTTTACAAACTCCATATGCTCAGTTTTCTTTTATTATTTTAATTTCTAAATACTTGGGAAGGGTTCCAGCATTGGCTTCTGCTGTGATTCTGGTGCCAGCAAACACACTTTGCTCTCTCCCCCTCCTCCTCATCCCTTCCTTCATCCAAACCACAGAGCTTTCTTCCAACCTGGAGGAGAACTGGCACGCGGGGAGGGAAGTTCAGCCAGCACGTGGGTGCCCTGTGGGTCTGGTCAAAATTAAATTGACCCCAGAGACCCCGGGGGGGACAGCAGGTAGGGCCTGGCCTCGTGGGTGGGAATCCAGGATATGGGTCAGGTCACGGGTTTCTAAAGATGCTTTCAAAGAGGCCAGGGCACCAGATGGGAACAGCAGGCTTCCCCACACTGCCCGGTCCACACAGCCACCCCTCCAGGTCTCTCCCTTGCCCGAGTCCCACAGGGGCTGGCTGCCCTCCTCCTCCTGTACTAAGCTCTTCAGCACCCACTTCGCCAGCAGCTGGCTTGCTTTCTCTCTCTCAGACAACTGTCAGGGACTTCGCTTTGCTCTTCCTTCTGCCTGGAGTGCTCTCACCCCAAACTTTTACAAAGCGTACCCTTTCTCACCCCAGTGTTCCTCCTCTGTAAAGCCCTCCCTGGATACCCAATCTGAGTTGGCTCCCCTTGAACATTCTTCATGTTCCTCGTCATGCTGAAATCTCATGTATTGCTTCGATGACATGTTCCCATAGGATCAGGACTTTATCTGTCTTTGTTTTGCTTGCTGCTGTACCTCCAGTGACTGGAACAGTGCCTGGTGTGGAGTAATAAATTCTTGTTGAATGAATGAATGGGTTTCCCGCCCATCTCCTTGTGCCAGATCCCATTTGTGGAAGGGAGACGGGGCATTCTGGGTAATGCAGAGTTAGGTATATGGAGGAACAGGACAATTATTGACTGGCTACACATGCCAAGAGCAAAACAAGTGACCATTCAATGTGTTACCCCCATTTTACTCACAAGAAAACGAAAGCTCAAAGGAATAAAGGAACCTGCCCAGAAGCAGACAGCTTGGAAATTGGGGAGCATGGTTTAAATTCTCGGCTTTCCTACCCACCAGGCTGCAGATGGACTACAGATAAATGACCAATTTTCAACAAAGTGGAATAATAAAGTGCACTTAGCACCCCACACTATTATTGACCATAAATCAATGGCACTTTGATGACTCAGATGGTGATGATTTCAGAGCCCCTCAGGGCCCTGTCGTGCTGGGCCCTGATCTCCTGCGTGGAGCCACTCTTGTGCACAGTGTGGGGCCAGGATAAAGCTGCAGTGACCCCATGCAGCACCCTGGGGGCTGCTTTCCAGGCTACACCTCTCATCCCTGCAGACTGGCTTTTGCTTTTTCGTACTGAAGAGAGGTGGACAGGGCATCGATGTGAGGTTTCCTGGGGCACGTCATCGTGACCAGCAGGAGTCTCCAAAACCAGCCTCAACCAGGAGGGGATGGGTTCTGTTTCTTTTACCTGCTGTGCTCCGTCCCTGGGCATCTGCAAAGCCGTGGCTCCACCTCTGCCAAGCTGGCACTCTGCCAGGTTTTCAGTGAAGCTTGACCAGGCTGGTCTGCAGCAGAGCGTCCTGTCCCTGCTCTGCCTTCATGCAAGTCACTGACCACCATCTAAGATGCCGTGCCTTTTGTTTATTTTGCTTACGTCTTACCTCCCTACTGCCCCATTAGACTGTAAGCTCTGTGAGGCCAGGGTATTGCCAGCTTGGTTCCCTGCTGTATTCCCAGCACCTGGCACCTGGTAGGCGGTCCGTGTTTGTGCAATGAATACTCCCCAAACTTCGGTCATTCACGTCCCACCTTCACAATCCTGGTGAGAGCTGTGTCCCACTTGTACTATCTAATATTTTTCTTTTAACCATCCCCCTTTAAAAAACTTAAAGAAATGAAATGTAAAAGAAAGCTTTTTATCACTGCCATAAATGGAAAGCCAATATCACTTGCCATAAATAGAAGACAACTGTTAAAATAAATGCCACGAAAACAAAACAGTGTGAGGGAATTTGAGCAGGAGCCTGTTGCCTGCAGAAGGCAATAAGCTTAGGCCTGTTCTCTCTCTCTCTCTCTCTCTCTCTCTCTCTCTCTGCTAAAAGGAGGGGTCAGCAAGTGCTAGAGAGGTGTCCAAGACGGGCCAGCATGAAACCAAGACCTTGCTTTTGATAAGAGATTTTAGAGAGAATTGCATAGGCAGCCACCTTCTCACCATCCGAGTGAGACAGTTGGCTTAATGCCACGCTCAGCACCTCCTCAAATCCCTACCTGCCATGGTCCTCGTCCCATACTTTGGGGAACAGAGAATCTGGAGAACTCGATAGGGGTACGTGTGGAGGGACTGCTCCTTGAATGTACCTGGTGCCTGGGGCCATGAAAGCCCCTAAGGTGTCTTTGTGTAAATTTGGAAAAGCTGGTCTCTGGGTGGAGGTGGTACCCTTGTGGGCAGAGAAAGTCACCCTGTCTCCTGGGTCCTGCCTTCCTGCATCGTTTTCTCCAGGCTCCCAGGGCTCACTGGTCTGGATCTTGATCTTGGTACTTATCCCAGCCCTGCTTGTGCCTCAGTGAGCCGTTTGAGCCTAGTCTTCCTCACCTGACTGGGGGCTCTCTGCTGTGAGGACTGTCCTGTTCGTACCTTATCTTCTGTTGCTCAGCAGTGTCCCTTATAGGGCTGGCTTTCAAGAAACATTTGTAGACTTGACTAGAATCGGTGATTAATCAAACTCAAAATAGCCAACATTTCTCCCTGTCCAGACAAATAATACCAAAAAATTCATCTAGTCTCTCAGCCCTGGCTTTTTTCTGAAGTTTTCCTAGCACCGGGTGGGTGGGTGGATATTCCAATTTCCCACATCCTTTGGAAGAATTTCGTCTTCCTGACTCCCAAGCTCTCCTTCCTGATCTTTTCTTAGTCTAGTCCAGCTGGCAGAGAGTTTCAGTTAACATGTTTTGTGTTGCAAGTGACAGGAAAACTCAGGTCTGATTGGTTACATCATAGGGGAGTTTATTGAGCTATACAGTTTTAAAGTCTGGAGGCAGTGTTAGCATCAGGTGTGGCTTGGTCCAGCAGCTTCAGAGGTGTCACCAGAGACCTTGCTTCTCTCCATCTCTCTTGTCTGACTTCCTTGAGTGTGTCGCTCTCGGGCTCGCACAGAATCTCCCCCCACCTTGTGCAGCCCCAGGTTCTCCCTTCCCAGTAGCAAAATAGCTACAGCCATTCTTGTCTTGTACCACGTCCTTCAGGGGAAGAGTGAAGATCTCTTCTAGACCTCTACGGAAGACAAGAAAGACCTTGCTTTCCCAGAAACTCTAGGAATATTCTCATGTCTCATTGACCCTGATTAAGGTAACTGACCATCTCTGAACCAATAGCCACAGCCAGGAGGAAGGGATATGCCGGGTGGCCAATCAGGTGGTCTGCTCCTGAAGGTGTGTGGAATCAGCTCACCAATCATAGGCTGAGATATGGGAGGGGTGTTCCTAAGGGGACTTTGGAGGCCAACTTCCAGAAGGAAGAAGGGATGGATTCTGGGGGCAAACTACAGATGTCCTCAATATAGGGGACGTAACCCAAGCAAGCCATCCACTGCGGGGCTTTTGTAACAGCTTCCCTTCTTCCCCAAAATACAGGTGGGTGAGACTACAGGCTGGGGCTATTCTCTGAATCCAGATGCTGCCAGGTTCAGAAAGGACAAGAGTAACCACATGAAACCCACACAAAGCCCCACACAAAGGCATAGAAGGTTAGGGCTGGAGGAACCATCAGATCAGGGGTTTTAACCTAGGATCCACAGACAGATTTCAGGGGCTACGTACAGGAACCTTTGAAATCTCTTGCCAAATCCACGGGGTCCCATGTGTGCAATTTTCTGGGCAGAGGGTCCACAACTTAATGAAGTCTCATAGGAGGTTCACTGAGGGGGACAGCTAGGCCCTCAAGGTTGAATAAGAGCTGGAGACAGAAGTCGAAAGAGAACCTGGGTTTCCAAGTTCTCCACCCCTCTGGGTGTGGGTGGGGTATCACCACAACATTCTCGTTGTGCAGCAGCCTACTTTAATCCTCTGCAAGTGCCCTACGAAGTAGCTGCTGTCCCCATTTTGCGGATGAGAGAATGCATGATTTGTTCATGGTCACAAGTGCCTTAGTGGGTTCAAGCCCAGGTCTGAGTCCACAGCACACCAAGCTGCCTCCGTTTATTTTATTGCTGTTATTCCTTAGAGCCACCCAGTGATGGGAGGTCAGGGACAGAGGCTCAGAACTGCCAGGCTACTGCCTGGAAAAGGGAGTCTCATTTTGCTTTGCATTGGAGGATGCCCACCACCAGACTGATAGTCACCTGGCTTGGCTTCCTATGAATCTGGCAATTCTCAGCATGCTGCCTCAACTCTCAGAACTTCCAGTCCCTTGGCCTGAAGTGGGACCAACAATCCTTACCTTGCAAGGCTGTTTTGTGGGTCCCCATGGGTCCTCACTGCGGCAACATCATGTGCATGGCCAGGCCGGATGCAGGCGAGAGGCTGCTCCTGGTATTGGCAGACCTAGAGTCTTTTAGAGGTTGTCTGGTTGCTCACCAGGACCTCGGCTTCCCCACAGCTCACAAAGCAGGAGGAGAAAATCATTCCAAGTGATGGCACGGCTCAGGAAAGCAAGTGCGGGGGAGGTGGGGGGGTGAAGTCACTTGGCCAGGTGATACAGCAGTGGTGGGCTGGGATTTGAACCCAAGCCTGCCTGAGGCCAAAGGTGGTGCATTTCCCCTGCCCTTGCTCTCCATGAGCCTCAGGGCAAAGTCTTGTGCTATTTAATCGAGGTGCTGGGGGCCTCTGCAAGTGTGGCCTGGCTACCATTTAATTTAGACTCGTTACTTGCAAGCCTGTCAAGGAGGTACCAGGGGCCATGGCCTGGTTGGGGACAGCCTGGCCCAATCTCATTGCCCCTCTTGCCCTCCCAGCCTGCCGGCCCCAAGTCACATCCAGCCCAGGGCTCCCTGGCCCCACTGCCCACTACAGGGCCAGGCTGCCCTTGGGCTCTGACATGGGAAGGGGGGGGTGAGGGGCTTTCCGCTCCAGTGTGAGAAGACACTGCCACCACACACTGCTCTGAACGGCTTCAAAAGCCATAAAGCAGCAGAGAAAAAATGACGGCGGGAGAGGAAACGAGCCACGGAGGAAATTAACTCTCACCCAGGGAGCTGCGCGGCTTTCTGCTGACAGAGAGGGCCGGCTAGATCATAAAACTAAACACTTAAACTCTCCTCTTTACAATAATTACAGCGCCTTGAATGCCTCTTCCCCCTGCCCCAGTTGGCCCAGGCCTGCTCTGCAAGGGGTACCAGGAGGGCCTGCAGGGGGCTGGGCCTCAAGAGAGAAGGGACAGAGCCAGGCTTGTTATTGCTGGATCAGACTTGGGGACCGGCTGCTCCAACCCCCTCATTTGACCGATAAGGAACCTGGGGGCCCAGAGAGGGTTTGTGACTAAGTGAAGTTCACCCAGCCAGAGATAGGTGGGACGGACTAACGCAGCTCCTCTCCCAGTGGGCGGTGAGACCCATTTCTACCAAATCGCTGCCTTAATTCTACAAACCCTTCCTGAAGCCCATCCATGAGCCAGACCCTGTGCCAGAGCCCAGTGAAAACACCAAGGGCCTGTCCTTGGCCTCAGTTAGAAAATGAGCTCCTGTCCCCCTCACCCTGTGTCCGGCCCCGAGAACAACACCCTTGTGACTCCAGGAAGCCATCTGGAGGGACCTGAGAGCAGCAGGTCTGAATGCCCTCTCTTCTGGGTGCCCTCCTCACCCGCTGGCTGTCTGGGGCACCCCCAGGAAGACACTGACTAGAAGCTACCAGCAGCAAAGGGCCACAGGAATGAAGGGCATGGCTGCCAGCAAGGGCAGTGTCAGACTCCAAGCTGGAGAGGACAGGGCTTTTCCTCCCCAGCTGCAAACTGCTCCCTGGACCTTTGACCCCAGCTTCTGTCTAGCTCTACCCTGTTTTCAGGGCTGCCCATCGGCTCTGCTGCAGGGGGACCCCTGCCATCTGTGCCTACACACCTGTTTTCCTGCCAGCTCTACCCCCTACCTCCATTCCTCACTCCTCACTCGGACTCCTCCCCCTACAACAGCCTTCCTCTCCCGCTTGGCACGTGGCCGCCTTCTGTACTTCCAACGCTCCCCCTCCATCCCTCTCCCTGAGTGAGGGACAGCTGTTGTTTTTTCCTGCAGGCATCATCCCCCTCTGTGTGACTGCCCCTCCCCCTGCTCAATCCTTGAGGTTTGGAAGGAGCTGATTGTTGGGAGCTGGAGCGAGTGGTAGGGTGGTGCGTGCCCCAAGGCCTGGCCAATCAACATACCTCATTGCCTTGGTTACCAGAGTAATTTAGAGATAAACAGGGAGACCAAAGTCTAATCCAGGCGAATCTTGGGATTGTGGGGAGGGGTCTTCTCTTCCTGCTGGGACTGCTGAGCTGAGCATATATATAAGCCTGATGCTGCCTGAGGACTTGAAAATGAAGCCAATGCAGTGGAAAATGACATGAGATGGGGACTTACAGCTTCCTGATGACTTGGTGAGCACCTGGATCCAGCTATGCCTGAAGTTATATGAGTCAGGAAATAACATTATAATGATATTAATAATTAGATTATATAATTATATGATTGTGTTTACAATTATATATTACTATTTTTGCTATTGTCATGTTTTATATATTGTGAATAATAATTTTATTATTGCTATTTTGCTTCAGCCAGTCTGAATTTGGTTTCTGTCACTTGTTACTGAAAGATACTGAGTGATACGGCAAGACCCCCTGTTGAAGGACCCAGCTGACATTGCTATGGCCTCTCCCCAGTTCCTTCCAGAAGGGAAGTCTCAGGACCTGCCTGGGCCTGACCTCTTGGCTCTGTTACTCCCTTCTGCAAGTGAAAAAGGTTGGGTCTTCTGGGTTTGTTCAACAGCTGCTCCCTGTCACTCTGGGGACAACTGCATCAAGCAGAAGGGTCCAGCTGCTCCTACCCAGGCTCCTGAAGGTACATATCATGACTTTTTCCCAGACCCTGGCTCCCAAAGAGGTGAGCACAAATACAGCCAATTTAGCTTGCCAATTTATGCTTTCAGTGGTGAATCACTGTACACGTAGATTTGTCAGCATATACATTCTTGTATTAGAAGGCCACATTAAAATGAAATTCAAAATGAAAAAGATAACTAGAAATGAACATATGGTAGCCCCTGTTTTACCACCAGCCCAGTATCCACCCTCTTCTTCCATCTCTTTGCCTGGATACTTTTCCTCTTCAAGTTTGTCCTGACCAAGGCTGGTCCACTCACAGCCTGCCATCCCTGACACAGTGATGTCAGGGTAGACATGTGGCCCTGGACAAGACAGGAGGACTCCATTCTGGGTCACTTATCACATCCATGAAAAATGATGTCCTCTCTTTCCTCTGTGGTACTCGGCCTGTAGAAAGTAAATCTGGAGCTGCCAGGAAGCACTTCAGAGACGGAGGCTGATGAAAAATAAAGCCAAATGCCACAGAAATAGACCTGGGTTTGGGGAGAGGAGCAGAATCCTAATGACAGTGTTTTTATGCCTGGATCCAGCCATGCCTGATGCTGAAGCTCATTCCCTTAGACTTCCCAGTTCCCTTGTTTTCTTGAGCTGGTTTGTGTTGGGTTTCTAACTCTCACCAACAAAAAAGTATCGTCGAATGTAGGAAGTATTCCAGAGAAGTCATTTTAAGGAAATAACAAAGACAACATTTTACAAGATGCCGAAGTTATGTATAGATAAATAACTAGGATAAATGGACTAGGAGAGGAGACTGACCCCTCTGTGCAAGCCAGGCTCTGAGTAGTTGGGTAAATAGAATGACGCCTTTCTTTTGCCCCTTTGGTGTAGGCTGTGACTCTCCAGTGATGGGACAGCTTCCACTAGCCTCAGTTACCAGGTGGCTCTGTGCAGCTTTGTTGGCTACTCAGGTTTTTCCTGCCTTTTCTGTCAAAGGGAAAAGTGGGAGGTACCATTTGCGAGCGGGGTCCTGAAGGCTGGCTGTGCACCCCACCTTCATGCCTAGAGGGAAGAAGGGTGGAGGCTCTAGGCAGAGCAGAGCCATGAATCAGGTGCTCCCTGGTCTCCTGCTACACAGGCTGTGTCCTGTCGACCCTGATGGGAATGACCTCTGGCCAGAGCACTCAACATGGAGGCCCTGCCTGTTCCCAGCCCATTTCCAGATACTCGGCTGGCAAAGAATTCTAGCTGGAAGACACATTACCCAAGAAAACAATCGCTCTCGGGCCCTAAGTTGTCAATACGTTGCTTCTGGAGTCCTATTTAGCTCCATTCCCCCTTTTGGCACAAAGAAAACAAGATACACAGGTGGCTTTGAACAGTTCTCCAAAGAAGTTGCCAAAGGTCCTTACCTTTTCAATCCTCCCTGTCTCTCTGTCTCTGTCTCTCTCTGTCTCTCTCTTTCTCTCTCTCTCTATTTCCTGCATCACTGACAGCATGTGTCATTCCCTGTTCACAGCAGTCCACTGCCAACTGAATTGAATCTAAAGTTTTGGCCCTGATTCTAAATGCCTCCTGGGCCACGGTTCCCATACACCTTTCTGGAGCTGGGTCTTACTATTCTAGGCGCTATGGCTGCTTGCTGTTCCCCAAGCACATCCCTGCTTGCTAGTGCTGCTCTGTCCCTCGAATGCCCCTGTGGGCCCAATAACCACCATCTATCATGCTCCCGGCACATACCAACCACTTCACTCATTCAGCCTTGCGGGTGTACACATCACCATCCTTTCTAGGGACAGGCAAACAAGCTCTCAGAGAGGTCAGGTGAGTAGCCTCCACTCACACAAGTATGGGGACAGGGTCGGAATCTGAACCTCCAGTGCCTGGCTTAAAACCCTTTCCTGATTCCAGGATCCCTGTTTCCCATTCTTACCCCTGAAGACACTGCAAATGCCCCATCACATACCCTCCTTCCTGAAGCGTTCCCTCAACGTCCCCCTAGAAATCAACCGACATTGGGGTCCCTGGGTGGCTTAGTCCGTTAAGCGTCTGACTTCGGCTCAGGTCAGGACCTCACGGCTCGTCAGTTCGTACCTCGTGAGTTCGAGCCCTGTGTCGGGCTCTGTGCTGACAGCTTGGAGCCTGGAGCCTGCTTCAGATTCTGTGTCTCCCTCTCTCTCTGCCCCTCCCCCACTCTCTCTCTCTCTCAAAAATAAACAAATATAAAAAAAATTAAAAAAAAAAAGAAATCAACTGACATCTTTTTTTATGTTCACACCCTATGATATCAGGCAGGTTTCCGACAGGGGGCAGAGGGCACTCAGCTGGGACTTTGAGAAGAATTTAATGAGGGTTTCGTTTGCAGAGGTGCAGGCAGGGTTATAAGGGAAGCCACCGTGGGTGTGGAAGCACCGGGGACAAGCCACACGGGAAGCCATTGCCAGCCCAGCAGAGGGAGAGGAGGAAAGAGCAGTGTGGCCAGAACTGGGGAGAGCTGCTGCAGGGAGGAGGGCCGTCCACAGTTGCTCAGGATACAGGCACCATCAGAAGCAGGGAGACAGGAAGAAAGAGACACTACTCTTTCTCCTTCTACCCTCCAGTTTCCTGCCGATGTACCCAACTGTGAGCCCCAGGTCCAGGGAGCCTGCATGTGCAGTCATGAGAGCATCAGCCTCCCACACACAGAGCTGAGAGAGGAGGGGGCAGAGTGGAGCTGGGAGGTGCCATAATGCTGTCTGATCGCTGCTATAACAAATCACCACCAACTTGGTGACTTAGAATAACACACATTTATTCCCTTAAAGTCCTGGGGGTCAGAAGTCCAAAATGAGCCTCACTGGGCTAAAATCAAGGTGTCATTCCTTGTGGGAGGCTCTACGAGAGAGTCTGTTGCCTTTCCCAGCTTCTAGCATCTGCCTGCACTCCTTAGCTCACGGTCCCATCCTCCACCAGCAATGGAGCCAGCCTCATGTTGCCATATCTCTTGGTCCTGACTCCTCTGTCCCGCACTGTCTCCCATGTAAGGACCCTGTGATTACATTGGGCCTACCCAGAAAATCCAGGATAATCTTATTTTAAGGTGAGCTGATTAACAACCTTAATTTCATCTGCAACTTTGATTCTCTTGGTTGTATAACCTATGATATTCCCAGGTTCTGGGGATCAGACTGTGGACATCTTTGGGGGGGGGCGTTTTTCTGCCTACCATATACACTAAACAGAAAACAATTGGTTCACCTGCTTGATATGCTGGTTACCTGGGAAGTTGGTTTATTTCCTCTACTGGATGAGTCACCTAAAAGCTTGGGTTACCTGTTGCATGTAACAATCTGCTTCAAGACTCAGTGGCTGAGTCTATCATCACTCATGCATCTGGGGATCAGCTTGGGTTTAGCTGAGCAGTTGGCTGCTGGGCAACTCTGTGTCTCATGGGCATCTGTGTTGGCTGGCATGGCTCTGCTTCATGTGTTTCTCATCCCCTTGGGCCAGCAAGCCAGCGGGGTGGGCCTTTCCCAGGCAACGACAAAGATGCACACCAAAACAGGGAGGAAACACTCGACGCCTTCTGAACTGTCACTTCCACCCATCTGCCATTGGCCAAAGCAAGTCCCATTGGCAAGCCCAAAGCTGAGGGGTGAGGAGATGCCCTCAACTCTCAGGGAGGGGGTTGCCAGATGCAGGGAGGAGGGAGATATGGGATTACAATCCAATACAATCCAGGGCCATGTCTTAATCATATTTGCTTTCCCACTGTCCCAGAACATGTTTTTTTTACTGGGTTGAGTCTGCATGGAAATGTATCAAGTGAATGAATGAATGAATGAATGAATGAACAGTTGAGCTCCCATAAGTAGGATATACTCATCCAGGCTTAGTGTCTCTCACTGTGGTGCAGATGGGCTGGAGATCACAGCTGGCAGGGCACAAACTCCTTTGTCTGGTGTGGATTTTGCAGCATAGGAGGGAGAGTCACATCTGAGCCAAGAGCTCAGCTCCCTTGTGTGTGTGTGTGTGTCTCTTGGGGGTTTCCTGAGGGGCTGCAGAGTGCCCGGGTGGTGTGGCTCCTGCAGACACGCCATCTCTGCCACCTCAGTTCCTTCACTCCTTTTCTCCCTTCCCCTGAGCCCCTGCCTGGGGGACTCAGGTATTCAGTGGCCCACAGTACTCAAGATTGCCACTGGGGCAGGCCCTGCCCTCAAGATGCTTATGGTCTCCTGAGGACGCAAAGCACGACAAGTGAGGACAAGAGGGTTGCAGCATCTGCAAGAGGAGTGTGGAAAGAGCGCCCCAGGAGCACCAAGTGCCTCCATGCACCCTCAGAGCTGAGCCTGGAAGACCAGACCCTGCTATGTGGGCAGACAAGTGGAGAGGGGCCTTCAGGGGTCGGCAGAGACGGCGTGGGTGAGCACGTTGTCCCTGTGTGCAGGGACTGGTCCGGCAACTAAAGAAGTTCAGTACTGCCGAGAAAGTGTATTAACTGTAGGGAGGCCATGAAAGTGAGTGGCAGACAAGGAAGGAGGTGGTTTTAGCCAAAGGGTTTAGATTTATCCTCTAAGCCAGGGGTTGACAGACATCTTCTGTAAAGGGCCAGAGAACAAATATTTCAGGCTTTGTGGACCATGCAGTCTGTATCGCAACTTCTCAACTCTGCCATTGTAGCATGAAAGCGGCCACAGTCAGTATGTAAATAAATGAGCATGTTTGTGTTTCCAATAAACTTTATTTATAAAAACAGATCTGGGCAGTGGATGTAGTTTGTCAATCCCTGCTCCAAGCCCAAAGTCACAAACTGGCAGCCTTCAGGAATATCTATCCCACAGATTTTTGTTTTGTTTTGTATCATTTAGCCAACATTAAAAGATGGAGTGATTTTACATAAAAATCTAAATCTAGATTTCCAGGCTCCTTTAAAAGTCTGAAGCTCTGGGGACGCCTGGGTGGCTCAGTCGGTTAAGTGTCCGACTTCAGCTCAGGTCGTGATCTCATGGTTCATGAGCGGTTCGTGAGTTTGAGTCCCGCATCGGGTTCTCTGCTGTCAGTGCAGAGCCTGCTTCAGATCCTCTGTCTCCCTCTCTCTCTCCTCCTCCCCCATGGACTCTCTCTCTCTCTCTCTCTCTCTCAAAAATAATAAACAGGGGCGTCTGGGTGGCTCAGTCGGTTAGGCGTCCGACTTCGGCCCAGGTCATGATCTCATGGTCCGTGAGTTCGAGCCCCGCGTCGGGCTCTGTGCTGACAGCTCGGAGCCTGGAGCCTGTTTCAGATTCTGTGTCTCCCTCTCTCTCTGCCCCTCCCCTGCTCATGCTCTGTCTCTGTCTGTCTCAAAAAATAAATAAACATTAAAAAAAAAATTAAAAAAAATAATAAACAAACCTTAAAAAAAAAAAAACAAACAAAAACTCTGAAGCTCTGGTTACACCAGGCTTTCAATTCTACATGGCGGTAACCGGCTGGAGTCCCCTTGCACCAGGTCATGGTCTCTCCAGTTTGCCAGAGTCTCCACCATTTCCTATTGCCTCCTGCTTATCATTTTCCCTCTGCTGTGCTAATGTTTTCTTTGTTCCCTGCTCCCCCGCCCCTGCAACTGTATTAGTTTCCTAGGGCTGCCTCTGTACAAGAAACGGGGCAGCTTAAATGACAGAGATGTACTGTCTCACAGTTCTGGAGGCCAGAAGTCCAAGGTCAAGGCATGAGCAGGGTTGATTCCTTCTGAGGGCTATGAGACACTATCTGTTCCATGCCTCTCTCCTCACTTCTGGTAGCCTCAGGCATTCTTGCAGATGTCATTCTCCCCGTGTCCTCCCACTGTCTACCCTCATGCGTGTCTGTGTCCAGAATTCCCCTTTTTATAAGGACATCAGTTACATTAGATTAGAGCCCGCTCTAATGACCTCATTGTAACCTGATTACCTACATAAAGACCTTATCGCCAAATAAGGTCACATTATGAGGTACTGGGGGTTAGGACTCCAACATATTTTTAAGGGGGGGAGACACAATTCACCCACCCATTCCTTCCCAGCCTTAATATTTCCTGCCTGACTGCCCCTGCCATTAGCAGTGAAGACACAGAAAAGTGTTCTTGGAACATCTGGATCTGCATTTACAAAGATTTTACAGGTTGACAGCATGGCCAATGCCTTTGGAGGGGGCAAGTCCCAGACTCAGAGGTTGGGTGACAGCAGGGAGGCGGGGGGGTGGGGTTTGATATGTGGGTACCTGGGCCACATAGGACCAGAGGAGGTGGCAGGGTCAGGAGGGAGGTGAGAGGTGAAACCCATGGGGCTTGGTGAGAGCCTGGAGGAAGGGGAGAGGGAGGCTAATATCCAGGTTTTAGGCTCAAGAAAACAAGTGGGCAGTCATGCTTTTGCTGAAGGGGGAGCAAATTTCAGTGAAGGTTTTGTAGGGGTGAAAACTGCAGGCTGAGATGAGGAGAAGACAGAATTGTACGCACAGACTTCACTGGAAAAGAGCTGGGCCAGGCTAACAGAAAGAAATAGGGGAAGTTCAGTAGGCAGGGGGCAGGAGGGGGCACTGAGGAGGGGAGAATGGATTGGACCACCTCCGAGGGTCGTAGCCTGCCAGGTCTCACAAGGTCCTCAGGGACCATGTAGTCCAGGGCAGACTGATTTGTTGGTCCCAATTTTTATGGCTTTCTCATGTGACTTTGCAGTCTCTCCATACAGAAGCTGAGTGTCTCCCTGCTCCTCCAATTTGGGTTCAGCTATGGGACAAGCTTTAGCCAATGGAATGTGGGCAAAGATGTCCATTCCTAGCCTTCAGAGGCCTCTTCATGTTTCCACTTTTCTTCTTGGGTGTCTGCCATCACCACCTGAAGACATGACCTGGTTACCCCACTGGGCCAAGAAGTTGGGAAATAGGTGGAGAAGAGCTAGACCCAGCCGGCCACCTGGTGGAGCCCAGGCTGGGTCAGCCAACATCCACATAACTGCAAACACAGGAGCCAAATAAGGCTTATTGCTGTATGTTGCTCAGAATCTATGGCTGTTTGTTGCTTAGCAATAGCTGACTGAGATACAGGCAAATACACCATTTTGGAGATGAGGAAACTGAGACCTCGAGAAGGTGAGAGATTTGCCCAGTGATATATAAATAAACTGCAAAGTTCTCCTGATTCTTGGACTGAGGGTCTTTCTTTCTACTCCATTGCAGTGACTGTCACCTAGCTTCTGATTTGTTCATTCATTCGTTCATTCAACAAGTATGCTACTAGAAATACCTAGATAACTTGGGTTTTTCCTTAGCTCTCGAAGAGCTCCATGTGGTCATAGACAGATCACGACAAATGTGGTAAGTGAGGCCCTAGAGATGTGCTCAGGCACCCAGAATAGGCACTTAACCCAGCTCGGAAAAATCAGGGTAGGCTTCCTGGAAAAGGGGGTATCTGGGCTCAGTAATAAAAAATGAGGCAAGGCAGAGGAAGGAATGGGTTGGCATGAGCCTGGGCAAGAGATGAGGCACAGCCTGGGGCTGTGTGTATGGTCAGACCCTCGCGATGGAGGGCAGTAGCAGGAGAACTGTAAATTCTTTAGAGCTATTCAAGTCGTTTCAGATGAAGCAGGGCCTGGTGGGAGATGAGGCCGGAGATGAAAGTGAGGCCCACATCCAGCCCTTTATCACACGGGCTCAACCTTTTCACTAGCAGGTGATTGGAGGCCATTGTGAGCATGGCCTTGGACCAGTCAACTCATTCCTTGGGCCTTCGTATGTGCATCCCTAACATGTCTTCATTTAGTCTTTAGGGGCTTCTCCAGCTCTGAAACCATTGTGGGGGACTGCCTGGGGGTGGCACACCACAGAGGAGACTGTCTGTCCTGGCAGCCAGTCCATGCCAAGAGCTGAGAAAGAAGGGACCCCTCTGCCTGTGGGATGGAGTATGGGTGGCACCTCCAGAAACCAGTCAATGCTTTCCTCTGCCTTGGTGAGGAGCAGGGAGCTCTCCTCTGAGCCAAAGTCTGGTCCTGGAACATGAAGAACAAGGATAAATTGGACATTCAACATTCAACATAGGAGCATCAAGATGGAGGAAGTGACTTTGTTTCCCTTTCTTTTCTCCTAGCAGAGGGAACGTAGGGGTTGGGAATAGTCACTGGCAAGAGGGGAGAGGGCCTTTCAGGTGGCCATCCAGGCTCAAAGAGCCATGTCCCCCTGCCCTGTCACAGAGCCCTCAGCAGAGGCCACCTGGAGGAAAAACAAACACCTAATACAAGAACCCACTATTTAACAGAAGAGGGCCAATCCAACCAGGCTGGCAAGGAAATTTCAGGTAATTGATGTTATTTTCCCATTGACTATGTTCTGCTAGAAAGGATTTTGGTTACAGGGTGTAATCAAGTCACACTTAAGAATTCTACTAAAAGATTACTTTTATAATGAGAAAAAGGAATCTGTGGCACACCCTCCTCGGAGGGCAATTTGGCAATACCTATCAAAATGGGAAAGGCACACTTTCTTACATGTAGCAATTCCACTCGTGGGAAAGGGCCTCACAGGTGTTTGCACACACACACACACACACACACACACACACACACCTGTGTGGGAAGAGACGCTCTTCTCAGCATTGTTTATGGTGGTCAAAGATTGGGAACAACCTCAATGTCAACAGTGAGGGACGGGGGAGACCACTCAACAGTGCATCCATGCAGTGGACTAATATGCAAACATAGGTAAGACCATGGCAGTTGTTGGTGACAAAGAATCTCAAGCAACATTTATTTTTAAAATTTTTTTAACGTTTATTTATTTTTGAGACAGAGAGAGACAGAGCATGAACAGGGGAGGGGCAGAGAGAGAGGGAGACACAGAATCTGAAACAGGCTCCAGGCTCTGAGCGGTCAGCACAGAGCCCGACGCGGGGCTCGAACTCATGGACCGTGAGACCATGAGCTGAGCCGAAGTCGGATGCTTAACCGACCGAGCCATCCAGGCGCCCCTCAAGCAACATTTAAATGAAAAAAAGCAAGAGGAATTACACTGAGTGGGATATGCTTCACATATGTAGAAAATGAGGAGGGGAAATAGAGACAAGGGCAGGAACTCTGTGTCAGTTTCCGGTGGCTGCTATGACAAAATACACAAACTTGCTGGCTTAAAACAATAAGAATTTTGGGGCACCTGGTTGCTCAGTGGGTTAAGCATTTGACTCTTGGTTTTGGCTCAGGTCATGTTCTTGAGGTTCGTGAGTTCAAGCCCCGCACTGGGCTCTGCACTACCAGTGAGGAGCCTGCTTGGGATTCTCTCTCTCTCCCTCTCTCTCTGCCCTTACCTTGCTTGTTCTTGCTCTCTCTCAAAATAAATAAAGTAATTTAAAAAATAAAAATAAATTTTAAAAAACCAATAATATTTTTTTCCTCTCACCATCCTGGAAACCAGAAGTCTGAAATTCAGGTGTCAGCAGGCCCGTGCTCCCTTCTGAAGCTTTGGGGGAGAATCTATTCATTGCCTCTTGCAGCTTCTGGTGACTACCCACATGTCTTGGCTTGTAGCCACATCACTCCAGTCTCTGCCTCCAGAGTCACATTGCCTCCTACTCTTCCCTGCATCTGTTTTATAAGGATGCTATCACTGGATTTGGGGCTCACTTGGATAATCCAGGATAATTTCCTCATCTTCAGATCCTTACGTAATTACATCCACAAATACCTTATTTTTTTTTCCAAATAAGTTCACAGTCACAAGTACCACAGATTAGGGCATGGGCATATCTTTGGGGGGTGGTTCATCATTCAACTTACTTTGGATTTCAGTTCCATGGAAAGTGGAGGCCTCTTGGAAGGGAGACTGGGGGTCTTGCTTTTCATGGCAACGCTTTCTGTAGCCTGCAGACTTCTTTTCCATGAACATGGGTTACCTATTTTTACAAACTTTGAACAATAAGTAAACCAGGGGCACCTGGATGGTTCAGTCATTTGAATGTCTGACTCTTAATTTCAGTTCAGGTCATGATCTCATGGTTTGTGAGATCAAGTCCCACATCAGGCTCTGTGCTGACAGTGTGGAGCCTGCGTGGGATTCTCTCTCTCCTTCTCTCTCTGTCCCTCCCCTGTTTGCTAACTCTCTCTCTCAAAATAAATAAATAAACTTAAAAAAAAAACCATAATCCAGCTAGCCAACTTTTTCAGCACCTTAAAAAGCTCTTATGCATACATCATCTCACCAAAATTCCGACTGCCTTTACTCAAGGCCCTGACCAGAGTGCCCAGGGCGGGGTTGGCTTAAACATCTTTAGTGGGTTCCACAGCTGAACCCATACCAGATGTTGGAAAGGTCCTACTTATGGGGGTTGAAATCCATACTCAAATGGTAAAAAATGGTAACCTTCAGTTTCACTGAGAATATGACTCAAGGTGTTCATAAGCAAGATACACACTTAAGCTCCCAATAGTGAAAAATTAGTTTCCAGTGTTACCTGTGCAGTAAGAATAGCCCCCACTGCGGAGATGACAATCCTTCGGGCAGGGGCCAGAGGATCCTTCGATGCCACGAGGGGCCAGGCTGTAATGTTTGACGGGGAGGAGCTGCCCATAGCGTCTTCGTGAATTGCTTGCAGGCAGACATGCTTTGCTTGCATATTAACCGCGTGGGAATTGTCTCCATGTCTCAAGAAATAGTCTCTCTCCCGTCTTTTCTGCCTCTTGATCCGTTTTGTTTGCCTATTTTCAATAAAGAGGAGCTCTGAGAAACATACTCCTTTCTTCTTAAATCTCCAGATAGAAGGTCAACTGGGCAGACTTGATGACAAATGGCAACTGACACTTGACCTCAGCGTGGGGAGAGCTTGCGGGGGGAGGGGTGGAGGCCGCTGCAAAGAGGTCAGAGCTCTGAGGGACAGCCTGTGCCCAACCCCAGCCCAACACTGCTGGCTCAGGGATCAGAGCTTCAGGCTCCTCAGGAGAAACTGAACATCCAAATTTTTATGTAAACTCTCCCAATAATTTAATGTAGGAAACTGATTTAAATTTTCTGTAACTGCTGTGTGGGCCAAATAAAACATACTCATGTCAGATCTAGCCTGCAGCCCTCGTTCTAAAACCTCTGCCCTAATGCATTAGCGCTTTAAGTTCTGACCAGCCTCAAGCTATATCTTCACTTCTACTTCTACAGTCAAGCAAATCCTTATATGTTTTTTTTCTCAGTTCTTAGCTTCACGTGGTGGAAACAAAACAGTCCACGGCGTTGTACCGGGATAGGGATGACAGCTCAGGGAGATACAGGCAGAAAAATGGGCTTCCTGCTTGTTTGGGAAAAGGGGCAGCCTGTCCAGCCCAGACTGGAAGGGGGCAGTGTCTGCTCCCTGGCTAATCGCCTGGTTGTTTTGGACATTTGCTTGTGTAGACTGTTCTGTTCTCAACCTAATGATGCCATTTTTAGTGACTCATTAGGATCCTCATTAAGAGTTGTTAGCACATCAAAACAGTGTTGGTGAGGGCTGGCAGAGGGCGGCTTCCTGGACATTAGCAGTTGTCTGAATATCCCTGGCAGCAGGGAAGGGACAAAATGGCAGTAAATGGATCCCCAAATGCTGTCAGTTCAGAGGGTGCTGTTTTTGCAGTAAGCACTTATTGAGCACCTACTGTATATACGCATGGACATACAGTGGCTTTCCCTGGTCCAGGAATAAGATGCAAAGCGGTAACTCCTACCCTTCTCCCGGCTCAGCCGCTCCAGTTATAACAACACTTCTATCCCATGGACATGTTGACTTGTGCCTGCCTCAGGGCCTTTTCATTTGCTATGTCCTCTGCTTGGCATGCTCTTCCCAAGTCTCAGCCCCAAATACCCTCTTTCTGGGGGGATTTTCTCTGACTCCCTGTCTGCTGTTGCAAATCCTTGCTAACTGCTCTTCAACACATTCCCCTATTTTATTTATAATATGGTGCTTATCACAGTTGAAGTAGTCATATTTATCTGCTTACTGGCTTACTGTCTGTGTCCCCTCCCCCTAGAGTGTCAGCTCCATGAGAACAGGAACCTATTCTACTGGGTCCCTGGCTCCCACAAGGAGCTTAGCACATAGTAGGAATTTACTTAATATTTGATTAACAAATGGGAAATGATAAGGAGACGCAACCCCTTAGCCCAGGGTCACAAATGATCTGGTGTACCCACTAGATTCCCCTATCCTGCCCATTGTACATCTCCAAGGAATATATCTTGTGGCTTTATTAAAGAAATCTGAGATCAGGCTTGAAGGAAAGATAACACATGAATTTCTTCAGGTCATAACTCTCCTTAGTGAAGGATACCTGTTCAGCAGCACAAGCCCAGGCCCCACCTCTCCCCCGCTCTGGTCAGCGCCTGGAGTGAAGCCTCAGGTGCCTGCTGCAGCAGGCAGAGATCAGGCAGGGGCATCCCAGGGCCAGGCTGTGCCAATAGATTATTTCTCTGAGTAATTAAGATGGAATTAAAAATTAATTCTTTCCTTCAGCCTGATTGCATTTCAAGGGATAAACCGAGTGTTATGGCTTTTGCGCACTTTTTTCTCCCTAAATTAAATTGGATCTTGTTTTCCAAGGTGGGGGAAGTGAGAATGTTAGGATTAAACCAGCAGCTCAAAATCCCTGGGGAAGGAACCAGGTGAATCTGCCTTGAGAATGGATGAACTTGAAGGTATGGCTGCTCTGGCCCACATGGTGGACTTGGCTCCCCAGGGAGCAACTTGGGTCCATGTTGGGGACCCAGTAATTCTGATCTGCTCTTGTCACTGTAATGCAGGAAGTCAGGCTACCTTGTCTGCTCCCCACAGGGGACTGAGCTGAATTAGCCAGAGTCAGACCCAGGCTCCAAGCAAGCTCTGCCACTTACTGGTGGCAGCTGTCTCGGGCAAGCTTATCTTCTCTCTCAGCCCCAGCTTTCTCATCTGTGAAATGGGTGTAAACAGCCTACCTCCTGGGGGTGTTGGGAGCAATATATGATAAGCAGGTTTGCCCAGTGGCATGGGCATTCGATGAATGTATACAGGCTACAGGAGAGTTTCCCTCATTTCTTTTAAGTTGCATTGATTCATTCACCAGGGTAATGCATTCCCAGGATTCAAAAGTCAAAAGGTAGAAAAGGGTATATAGTGAGAATCTCCCTCACGCCACTGTTCCCAGGGTACCAGCTCCTTTCTACAAAGGCAACCAGTGTTATCTGTTAGAGATATTTTATGTACCCATGAGCAAATACGTTCACATCACCCATTCCCTTTTTGTTACACAAATGGCAGTATACTAGATGCATTCTTTGACCCCTTGTTTTGTTTATTTTGTGTTTTCTCTCCACCTTAACAATGTATTTTGGAGAGTATTCCACACTGGTGCATAACATAGTTCCTCAGTCATCTCTACATCTGGATAGTTCTCCATTGCATAGATATCCCATGATGTATTTAACCAGTCCCCTGTTGATGGGCATTCACATTGCCTCCAGTCTCTTGCTATTCCAAAAAAAAATTCTTTAATATATAATTTTGGACAGAAATCATCTTCTTCATATGCATCTATATCTCTCAAATAAACTCCTGGAAGTGAAATTGCTGGTCAGAGGGAACAAACTCTCATTTGTTAAAAATAAGAAAAATCCGTGTATGGGAGAGGGAATACATGAAACGAAAACTGCAGAATATTTGTAAAAGTTGAAGCTGAGCCGGACATGGGAATTCATGATCTGATTCTTTTATGCATGCTTAAAAATGTCCATAATAGGGGCTCCTGGGTGACTCAGTAGGTTAAGCGTCTGACTCTTGATTTTGGCTCAGGTCATGATCTTGTGGTTCGTGCTGTGCTGACAGCATAGCGCCTGCTTGGGATTCTCTCTCTCTCTGCCTGCCCCTGCCCCCACTCGCATGCTCCCTCTCTCTCTCTCTCTTTCAAAATCAATAAACTTTCAAAAGAAATGTTGATAATAAAAAATTGTAAAGATAAGGGACTGAAGTTCTGACAAAGAACTTAGAAGTTATCTCTCCCATCCACACACGAGAAAGGCTGAGCAAACTGAAAATCAACAGCTTTTCTTAGACCCAGAAAAGAACTGAGGTCACGGGGCAAATTGCTATTCCCCAAATTGTGATACAGAGAATCACAACTTATCAGAACAGAAACCCACCAACAGAAAACTCTGGGAGAACCAGTCAAGGTAGGGAAACCTAGGCTGTAATTGATGAATTGCTGGAGGCCTAGTGTGGACAAGGTTCAGAGTCAAAAACTCAAAGGGGACCCATTCTGGGGGAGGTCCCCACAGTTTTGTGAGTATTTCCTCCAGGAGTACTACCAAGTTCTCGGAGTGAAGATTAGAACAAAATCCCCTCTATCTTCTGGTCGAGGAAGGGGGAAAGTAGCCATTTTGAAATATACCAGAACATTCTGTTCCTTTTAACAAAGCCTATGTGCCTTCAAGAGAAACTATTTTGCCCAAGCTTAAATGACCTGGTGGGAGAGAAATACCCAACTTCAGCCCCATCTAGCTTTTGTCAGGGGAGGAAAATACTCAACTGCAGCCCAATGTAGCCTTCTTGTCCCATCTAAGGTGGGGTTGGGGAAGGGGTGGTAGTGGTAGAGAACAGGGAAACATTTGCAAAGGTCATAGCCCAGGGGCACAGGCTTGCTAAAAGACAGAGGTAATCTCAGGGCTACAGACAGAATGCTCCCCCTCACCCCACACCTTACCACCACATCGTTAAAGGCGTATTTACCACAGTTCCTTGTATTCAGTATATCATGTCCGGCTTTCAACAAAAAGTTACCGGGTATGCTTAAAGGCATACAGTTTGAAGAGACAGAACAAGTGTCAGACCAGATTCAAATACGGCAGAGATGTTGGAATGATCAGATTGGGTATTTAAAGTAACTATGATTAATATGCTAAGGGCGCTAGAGGAGCCTGGCTGGATCAGTTGGTAGAGAGGGTGACTCTTGATTTCAGGATCGTCAGTTTGAGCCCCACATTGGGTGTAGACATTACTGTAAAAAAAACAAAAATAAAAATATTTTAAAAATATTTAAATATGCTAAGGGCTCTAATGGAAAAGTAGACATTGCTAAAGAACAGAGTATCTTTCTGTATGCTAATTAGGTGACTCTTGGTGGGCCTCTAGATTGTTTCAGGATGGGCACTGGTGGTCAGAGGAATCAAACCATGTGATTAGAGGGTTGGAACTTTCATTCTCATCCCTAGACCTCCAAGGAGAGGTGAGGGACTAGGGATTGGGCTAGTCACCAACTGCCGATGATCTAATCAACCAGGCCTACATGATGGAACCCTCCATAAAAACTCCAAGCAACAGGGTCCAGACAGTTTCCAAGTTGGCAAATACATCCATATGCTGGAGGGTGATACATCCCAACTCCATTTGGACAGAAGCTCCTGCATTCAAGACCCTTCTAGACTCACCCTATGTGCCTCTTCATCTGGTTGTTCATTTATATCTTTTATAATACCCTTCATAATAAAGTGGCAAATGTAAGTCAATGATTTCAAGTTTTGTGAGCCATTTCAGCAAATTATTGAACCATCTGTGGTGCTATGGGAACATCCAACTTTGTAGCCAAGTCAGACAGAAGTGTAGATACCCTGAGGACCCATTACTTTTGACTGGCATGTGAAGTGGGCAGTCTTGTGGAACCGAGGCCTTAACCTGTAAAATCTGATGCTAACTCCAGAGAGTTAGTGTCAGAATTGAATTAAATTGTAAGACACCTAGTTGGTGTTCAGATAGTTATAAATTAGTAGGTATGAGGGGAAAACTCCCATACATTTGGTGTCAGAAGTATTGTCACTAGAGAAACAGTGTTCCCATAGGCTTGAATAAGTGTTTTGCCAAAGATCCAAAGATATACCAAATAGCCAATAAATACATGAAGAGATGCTCAACTTCATTAATCAATAAGGAAATGCAAATCAAAACCACAACGAAATATCACCTTACACCCATCAGGATAGCTACTATAAAAGAAAAAAGAGAGAGACAGAGAGACCAAAAAAACAGAAAATGGTAATAGTTGGTAGAAACTGAAACTTTTGTACACTGTTGGTGGGAATATAAAATGGTGCAACCATTATGAAAAACAGGATGGTGGTTCCTTAAAAAATGCAAAACAGAATTACCATATGATTCAGCAACCCTTGGTAAAGTTAGTCTTAATTTTTTAATAGTTATCTCAATGTGGTTTTGTAATTGTTTATAAGGTTTATTTATTTTTGAGAGAGAGAGGGAGAGAGCAAGTGGGGGAGGGGCAGAGAGAGAGGAGACACAGAATCTGAAGCAGACTCCAGGCTCTGAGCTCTGAGCTGTGAGCACAGAGCCCAACGTGGGGCTCGAACTCACAAACCATGAGATTGTGACCTGAGCTGAAGTCATACGCTTAACTGACTGAGCCATCCCAGTGGCCTTCAAGTGTTTATAGACCAATTCCATAGCCCTGCTATCGAATGCCTATTCAGATCTTTTGCCTGTTTTTCTATTGTCTTCTTTCTTTTACTCGATGGGAATTCTTCCTATGTACTAGGTAGAAGTCCTTTGCCAGTAATATGTCAGAAAATATGTTCTTCCCCTCTGTGACTGGACTTTCCACTGTCCTGACAGTGTCTTTTGATGAACAGAAGTACTTGATTTTAATGTAGTCTTATTTATCAGTATTTTCCTTGATGCTAGTGCCCTTATGTCCCATTCAATAAACATTTGCCCTCCCCAAAGTCACAAAGATATTCTCTAATGCTATCTTCAAGAAGCTTTATTTCACTTTTCATATGATATGAGGTAAGAGATGAGATAGATTTTTTCCACATGTCTATCCAGTTGACACTGCACCATTTGTTAAGAAGACCATCTTCTCACTGCTCTGTGATATCAACGTTGTAAGAAGCAACACTTCCACACGTTTGTGTATATCTGTTTCTGAATTTTATTCTGTCTAATTGGTCTATTTGTCTACCTGTATGCTAATATTACACTTTCTTAGTGATTGTAGCCTTGTATTAAATTTTAATATCTAATAATGCAAGTCCTCCTACTTTTTTTTTCTTCTGCAAGATTGTCTTGGCTGTTTTTCACCCTTTGTATTTCTATGTAAAATTGATAACTAACCTGTCATATTGCACACAAATTACACACACAAGTAATGGGTATTTTATCTCTGTCTCCCTTTAAGATTTTCTTTTTGTCTTTGATTTTCAGTAGTTCTACACTGATATACCTAGGTGTGGTTTCTTAACTGCTTGAATCTCTGGCGTGTTCTCTTTGGTATGTTTTCTCAGAAAATTCCTAGTCATTATCTTTTCAAATACTGTTACTGCTTACTCTTCTTTTCTATGTTCTCTTTCCTCTTCTTCCTGAATTCTAAATACTTACTACATGACTTATATGTCCTTCATGACTTATATTTTCTTTTCTGTATTTTTTCATTTTTCAGTTGGGGATATTTCATTCTGATCTTAACAGTCCCACAATCTTCCCTTCAGCGGTTTTCTAAACCCAGTTGCTTAGTTCTTGCCTGTAGTTGTGTTTTAAAATTATTTTTTCTATTTTATGCAGCTTTATTGGATCGTAGTTGACAAATAAAAGTTTGTAATATTTAAAGTATGCACTTTGATCAGGTTTGGCATATGAATACACCTATGAAACCGCTATCATAATGGATATGATGAAAATATCCATCACCCCAAAAGTTTCCTCATGCCCTTAATCTGTCCCTCCCTATACCCTTTCCTTAGGCATTAACTGGTCTGCTTTTTATCACTATAGATTAATTTGCATTTTCTAGAATTTTATAAAAATGGAATGACATAGTTTGAATTTATTTTTGGTATGGCTTGTTTTTAACTCAGCATAATTATTTTGAGATTCATCCATGTTGATGCATCAATATGCATCAACTATGTTGTATTAATAGTTCATTTCTTTTTAATGCTGAAAAGTAGTCTACTAAATGGATAGCCTACAATGTGCTTATCTAATGCTTGATGATTTTGGATTTTGGACCTTTGGATTTTTACAATTGTTGGCTATTACATATAAAGTTATTATGAGCATTCATGTACAAGTCTTTATGTCAACACATGCTTTCATTTTTGTCGACAAAAACCTTGTAGTAGAATGGCTAGATTTTATGGTAGTTGTGTGTTTAAATTTTTAAGAAAGTGACAAATTATGATCCAAAATAAATATACCAATTTATACACCCACCAACAGTGGATGAAAGTTCCAGTCGTTCTAGATCCTCATCAACACTTGGTATGATCAGTGTTTTTAATTTTAGTCGTTGTAGTGGCTATTTAGTGGAATTTCATTGTGGTTTTAATTTACATTTCCTTAATGGCTAATGTTGTCAGAGCATCTTTTCGTGTGCTTATTTGACAACCATATATCTTCAATGGCAAAGTGTCTGAATAAATACTTACCCATCTTAAAAATTGAGTTTGTCTTATTATTTTCTTATTATTGAGAGGTAAAAGTTTTTAATATATTCTAGATACAATTCCTTTGTTAGATATATGTTTTGCAAACACTTTTTCTTGGCCTGTGGCTTGCCTTTTAATGTTCTTAACACTATCTTTTTCTCCCACATTTAAGAGCTTTATTAAAGTATAATTTACATATCACACAATTCACCCATTGTAAGTGTACAAGTCAACGACTTTTAGTAAAGAGTACAGTTGTTGAACTATCACCACAATCCAGCTTTAGAAACTTCCATCACCCCCATAAGTTCCCTTGTGCCTATTTATAGTCACTCCTTACTCCCAATATGGGCCCCAATCACTGATATGTTTATCTACAGTTCTGCGTTTTCTGGAAATTTTATGTAAATAAAAATACACAATATATATATTTTTCAGTTTGGCTTCTTTCACTTAGTAAAATATTTTTGAGGTTCATCTATCTTGTTGCATTTATCAGTAACTCATTTTCTTTTTGTTGCTAAGTAGTACTTATTGTATGTTTTACCATCCAATGGAATTTGGATTGTTTCCCATTTTTGATTATTATAAATAACGTTGCTATGATTATTCACATGCAAGTCTTTCTGTGGACCTATCTTTTCTTTTAGGATTAGAATTGCAGGGTCATACAAGTGTATATTTAACTTTTTAAAACACTGCCAAACAGAATAGTGTCTTTTGAAGAGTAAATACTTTTAATTTGGATGAAATTCAATTTATTGATTTTTCTTTTATAGTTCAGTTTTTGGTGGCATATTTAAGAAATCTTTACCAAACCCATCACTAATATTTTCTTCTAGAAGCTTTACAGTTTTGGTTTTTATTTTTAGATCTATGACCTACTTCAAGTTAATTTCTGTATATGGTGTGAGGTAATGGTCAAGGTGCTTTTTTTTCCTTTTTGCATACTTTTTGCATATGCTTATCCAAGTGTTCTAGCAACATTTCTTAAAAATAATATCCTTTCCTCATAGCTGCCTTGGAATCTTTGTCAAATATCAATTGGCGTGGTCTACTACTGGACTCGTTTTCTGCTGTATAGACCTGTAGGTCTATTTTTATACCAATACAATACTATCTTGACTATTGTTGCTTTATAATAAAGTCTTGAAATAAAGTAGTGTAAGTTCCCCCAACTTACTCTTCTTTTTCAAAATGTTTGACTGTTCCAGATCATTTGTATTTCCATATAAATTTTAGAATCAACTTGTCAAGTTCTACAAAAAAATCTTGCACTGAATTTATAGATCAATTTGGGGAGAACTGACATCTTAGCCACATTGAGTCTTCTGATCCATGAACACATATATTTCCCTGTTTATTTATATCTCCTTTAATCTCTCAGTGATGTCTTGAGTTTTACATGTGCAGATCTTGCACATCTTTTGTCAAATTTATCATCTCCTTTTATCATTTTTAGAATTTCCATTTGATTATTTTTTGATAGTTTCCAGTTCCCTGCTGAAATTCTTCTTGTCATCTAATATGTTGACTATAGTAACTTCAGTTATTTTAAAGTCTAGTCCTGATGCCTCAAATATCTGGATCCCTGTGATATGTTTCTAATATGTTGTTTTTCTCTTGTATTTTTGTCCCGTTGTTGGATTTCTACATGTTGGTTTTTCGTTGACTATCAGACATAATAGATGAACTTGGAAAAGGCATTTTGAGGCTCTGAATGTTACCTTCCTCCAAGGAGAAATTACTTTTACTTTTGCCTAAGCTAGGAGCACCAATCACCTCAGGTTGCATTCGTCCAATCAGGAATCAAGATGATTTGAAACAGGCCTGCGATCCCCAAGAGAGGGCTGGTTTAGTTCTGGACCACTTCCTCCTAGTGTGTAGTCCTTTAGGTCTCAAATGAAATCCTGGGCTGTTTATCAGGGTCCTTACTTCTTTTGTTTCCTTTTTTTTCTGTGTGTAACATAGAAGTTACCATCTCAAACATTTTTTTATGTACAGTTCAGTGGCACTGAGTACACTCACATTGTTGTGTGCAACCATCACCACCACCCATCTCCAGAACGCTTTCCATCTTATAAACCTGAAACTCTGTACCCATTAAACAATGGCTTCCCATTTCCCCTCCTGCCCTGCCCCTGGCAACCACCATACTACTTTCTGTCTTTATGGATTTGTCTACTCTCTATATCTCATGCAAGTGGAATCTTTCAGTGTCTGTCTTCTTGTGACTGGCTTATGTCACTTAGCATGATGTCTTCAAGTTTCATCGATGTTGTAGCATGTGTCAGAATTATGTATACACCGCATTTCGTTTATCCATTCATCTGTCAATGGACACTTGGGTTGATTCTACCTTTGGGCTATTGTGAATAAGCTGCTGTGAACGTGGGTGTAAAAATAGGGTCCTTACTTCTTAAGAGAACTGCACTCCAATCTTGGTCTCCCCAACCCCACGAAATTGCCAGAAGCTCTTCTCAGCCTCTCCGTTACTGCGTTAGAACTAGAAAATGCCTCAAGAGGTAGAGCACTGCCAGATATCAGGCTTCCCTCTCTGGGATTCCCTTCTCTCTGCGATCTTGGAGCCTCGGTAGCTCTCCAGTATCTTCAAACAGTGATTTTTGTACAATTTCATCCAGTTTTCCTAATTATTCTCGGTAGGATGATTGGTCTGATACAAGCTAGTCTATCATAGCTAGAAGCAGATGTGTCAGTGTAATCTTCATTTGCACCTCTCTTATTATGCATGAGCTTGAGCATCTTTTCTGATATTTACATGTTGTTTGTATTTTCTTTGAAATCCTTTCCCATTTTTCTACTGAGTCTTTCTTTTTATTGATTTGTGGGCATTTGTTACATGTCTGGAAACTTAGCCTTCGTCTTTCACCTGGAAAGAATTTTCTGAAGCTAGTTCTAACTTCCCGTATAATCAAGTCACTTTCACCTCTGAGACTTGGTTTATTCCTCTGTGAAATGGGTGAGAGGGCCAGACTTCACCATATGGTCTGTTTCCTTTTGATCTGTCATTCATGGCTTGATTATCTCCTTCTGTAAAGATGAGACAAAAAAATCCGGGTGGGAGGTTATTGAGATTAAAAAAAAAAAAATTCCTTTCCACATCTTACCTCCACATTCCATGGTGGATTTGTATTGTATCCACTGCTCTCTGGCTTTAGAAAATTGATCACTGTTAACAGGAGGTGGAAGAAGGGAACCCAGTGTCTGTGCATGCTTTTATACCCTTAGGACCTCAGCAATGTGGCACAAAGCCACTCTTCCCACACTTCAGTCAGTCTCATGAGTTTTGCTGTATCTGCATATCACATGTACTATTATTTACTTACATTTCCAGTAAACCGACTCACTTGTTTTTAATCCAAATACCTTTAGCTTCTTCTTGAAAACAATATGTGTGAGGGGTGCCTGGATGGCTTAGTTGGTTAAGCATCCGACTTTGGCTCAGGTCATGATCTCACAGTTGGTGAGTTCAAGCCGACAGCTCAGAGCCTGGAGCCTGCTTCAGATTCTGTGTCTCCCTCTCTCTCTGCTCCTCCCCAGCTTGTGCTCTCTCTCGAAAAAAAATATAAATAAATAAATGAACATTAAAAAAAATAGAAAAAGAAAATAATATGTGTGAAATTATAGGGTTGCTGCGTGAGGATATTTTTCTGGTATAGATTAACACAAACAAATAACACATAATTAAGAGCGTTTTCCGGGTACCCCCTCGACCCTTGGGGAGCAGCCCCCGAGGCTGGGATCCCTGGTCTGGTGGCCAGCCAACCATGCCATGCGTGGCCAGAACACCCAGAGCCTCCACCCACCAACCAGGAAACTTTGCACAAGCATTATTCAATGTTACTCATTATAATCGGGGTATTGCCAACTGATTCCCTCACACAGATGCAGAACCTTTCCTGCTTCGTGGCTGTGGGTTGTTTTTGTGCTGAAGTGTTTGCAGCCTTTGATGAAAGGTGGCCCGAGACGGCCTCCCAGACAGAAGGCAGCTTGCTGCGGCTACCACCTGAGGTCTCCAGAAAATTTTCTTCTTTCAGAGGCTGTGCTCTTGCAACGCAGAGCCTTTCTCCTTCTTCTTCTGAGGTCGGTTATTGCTTTTAGCCCAGAGCAATGGCAAGACTCAGAGAGCAAAGATACAGCGGGAGCCCTAAAATAAATTACAAAGTCCAAAATGGAATGCACTTCGAGTGAGCCCTGAGTGAAAAATAGGTAACGTTTTAGTGCCGTTTTCATAAAAGAAACCACCACACCAATATGTCATTGGGTCTTTTTAACTGTGGCATCTGAATAGATTTAAATCTGATTTTTGACATGACTGGTGCCTCTCAGACATTTGAGTGGCTGCAGCATATCCAGGCCGGATGGTAACCGACCGCTTTTTGATCATTCTTCAGCAAATTCATTCATTTCTTCAGCAAATATCAATAAAGACATAGAGAGTGCAAGCTCTCTGCAAGACACTGGGCTGCTGGTGATGAACCACACCACCTGCAGGGAGCCTGGGGTCTGGTGGACAAGTTGAAATCATCTCGAGGAAACTTCTGGCACAGATTTGAAGACACCTGGGGGGCAGATTTGAAGGCCTCTGGCCCAGGAGTTTCCAGGAAAGTTTGGCTGGACCACAGGGGCTCAGTGCTCTGCGTCATTCTTTTAGAAGCTTTTCCTCCTGCGGTGAGCACCCTGGCCGCTGGCTCCCCCGCAGTGGAGCTCATTCCCCACCAAGTGATTGACAGGCACAACCTCACCACAGGATCAGGAACCTCTAAGCAACGTGAATGCAAATTAGCTAAGTTCCACGGGTGACTGCACCATCCCTCTTTTTCTGGATATAAGTCTGGTACAGATGCCAAAGTTCAGAACTGAGTGTTGCCCCAAAGGGGGCAACCTGTTTTCCTAGATGCACAGGGCAGGCTCTTAGCCCGTGAGCGGGGTGCTGCGTCCTACAGCCATCCCTGGCCTCGGGAGCAATTGCAAACTTGTTCACACATGGCCTGGGGGCAGGAAGCGTTTTTTCCTCTTTATGCCATTGTCCCCTCTCAGTGTGCCCCGCCTTCCCTTCTGGAGGATGGCCAGAATGGGAAAGTGGACTCTCATTCCTGGGGCTCAGACCAGCATCGCTCCCATCCAGAGCACTGATGGGGAACAAGCTGACCTCTGACCATTCATGACCACAGGTGCCTACAAAACTACTCAGGGCAATGTAGCTTCCGCGTAGCAACCTGGCGGTCCAGCAAAAAAGGCAGGGTGCAAGTGTGAAAGGGAGGCACGTGACACTGATCTGGCACAGGCTCCCCTCCCACCTCCCTTCTCCCTCAGCCTCAGCCAACGCAAAACCCTGTCCATCAGCGTCTTCCTCCCTTGTGCCTAGGCCAGTGGCTTTTGAGCCTTTGCAGCTTGGATGTCTGGTTCTGCAGCAAGTGACTCATGCTTGGCTGTGGAGGCTGGGAGAGGAAAGACACCCTAAGGGCAAGGAGAAGAAATTCAGTTACTGCAGAGGTGGGTGAGTGGGAGATAAACATACTGATCAAAACTTCAATGTGCATGAGCTCATTCACCGAGCAACTTGCCAGAGACCCACCAATGAGTCAGGGACGAGTCTATTGCTCAGACCAGAAACAAGGACTGCCAGGAAGTTCCAGAGAGGGGAAGCCTCTTAGAAAGGGCTCTTCTGACCTTGGCCATGAGGGCAACTTCCTCAAGAGTCTGGCTGGGAGCTGGAAGCAAGCAACCAGGCTTAGGGGCTTGTGAAGTTCTCTCCCCTCTGAGGCTAGAGGTAGTTTCCTCTTGGACCACTTCTGCAGTGGACAGCCTGCAGCCCTGGCTGGACAGAAACTTGAACTTTGGGAGTGTGTCAGGAGGGTGCTGAAGCCAATGTGAGCAGAAGGGAATTATTAGATGGCTTTGGGGGCCCTTGTCAAATCAGGAGGCTGGGGCACCAGGCCTGGAGATGAGCAGGATGTAAGCCGAGGAGGCAGAAAGCCCGGGAGATGACTTGAAGCCTTGTCAGCTTGGTGCTGGGACCACTGAAATGCCAGAGCCACAGGGACACAGGACAGGCCCTCCTGCTGTCTCCAAGGTCCCTGAGACACTTGATCAAAAGTCAGGGTTCCAGAAGCAGGCATCTGATTGAAAAGCTCAGGCCCTAAGCCCGCACCTGGCTGCATCAAAGGTTAGGGAGAGGAAACCTCGTAGTACCTTTGCTTCTGCCCTGGGACACGAGTGCCAGAGTCACTCAAATACAGAGGGGAAGTTTGGGGTAATATATGAGAAGAGGGTGGATCCTGAGCAGCCAGAAAATGATAAACAGCCACCATCGGCAGCAGGACTGCTTTCCTATCTTTTGCATTTCCTTTGCTCTGTTCTTGTTTTCCCTTTAGCACATGTGAGTTGTAGCATGCAAGCTGGGTTCCCAATCAGAGGCCCCACCAGCCTCAGCAGCTGCACTGGAGATGAGAGAAGAATGTGAAGAGAGAGCCTGCACACCCTGAGCCATGGGACAGTCTGGTGCCCAGAACCGCCTCCTCTGGGGCTGCAGTGGACACCTGAAGTTTGGCTGGGCAGGCATCTTTTCAGTCCTCTCTCATATTCTCCTTTGGGCTCTGGGGGTGGGCAGTGACCGAGACCCCAGCCTATCAGTTCATTCCGTACCCCAGGCACAGTGGTTGGCCTACAAAGGTCCAATTCAGGCCAACGACATTCAGGGTCAGCCTGATCTTCCTTCTGAAGCTGACCCCAAAAAGAGGAGAACTCGAGGTAAGGCAGGTGCATCTTGCCACCACAGAGGGAGGTCCCGGGGCTTCTGAGGGCCCCCACGCTGAGCTCAAGATTGAAGCCAGCCCAGCAGAAGGCAGGCCCCAAAGAGAAAGAGAGAAAGTGAGTCCTGAGGACCCCATTGCAATCCTGGATCCACCTGTGTCTGAAGACCACCTTCTGACTTTTCAGTTATGAGAACCAAAACATATCCTTTCCTGCATAAGCTAGTTTGGGTTGGGTTTTCCATCACTCGTGAACAAAATTGACCTGGCCAAAAAATACAGTGGGGTGGAACCTATCAGGGAAAGACACCCTCAGTCCTCCCAAAGGTTCAAGTAAGAGGCAGGTGTGTGAGGGGGGGGGGTGGTTGGGGGCATCTGTATATGTGTGTATGAGTGTGCAATTTTTTTTTTCTTTTAAATTTCAGCCCTACTCAGCTGTAGTGAAGGAAACTAGGGAAGCTTTTTCTTCTGCTTGAGCCAGAGTTTTAGAGCAAGAAGCCACATCATAGGAGACTCCCACAGTAGTAGGGACAGAAATGACAATTCTTCTCAAGGGGGATGTGAAATTTGGGAGGGGAAGGTCCCAGCCAGAGACTCTTGTCCCTGCTGTTCATTCCCACCTGGAGACCCTCCTCCTAGAGCTTTTCTATTTTCTTTTAATAAGAGACCTGATTCTTTCCTCCAGTATGTAATCTCATATTTTAAATGCAGCTTGACTCAGCTTTCAAAATCAACAGATAATACTATAAATACCTGGTATTTGTGAAGCTCTGTCACCGCAAATCCTCACCCTTCCTCCGCCCCTCCCCTTCCTGAGTCCCACTGCTTCCTCAGCACCAGAGCAGAGCCATCATCTTCTCTCTGGGTCGGTGCTCACCCTCCCTCTGTGGCCTCTGCCACTGCCCACTCGCCCCAATGGGTCAGAACCAAGGTGACGGCAGCCCCAGACGCTGCTCACAGAATCGCCCTGCGCTGAGCCTTCTCCCCCGGTGTCCATGCTGCTCTCTGCTCCCACCTTCTACCTCGCCCACCTCTGAAGCCAGTGCATATCCCCAATACCAGCTTCTCTTCCCTCTCTCCCCATTACCGGCGCTCCCATCCTCCACGAGCACGCTGTCACAGCCTGATGGCCCCACCTCCCACCCTTCACCTATGAGGTCCTCAGCCCTGCGATTTCTCTCCTTAGAGCCCACCATGGAGAACATTAGCCCGTCTCCATGAGCTCACTTCCACTCACAGCACTTGGGCACGCTCAGGCAGGAGGGCTCCTGATCCATGGTGGACATTGGAAAAACTGGTTTTATTGAACATCGTACTCCTTCTAGGTCAGTGCCCCCTCTCCCCCCTGTCCCTATGCACACACATACTCATTCATTCACAAATCCCCACGCCCACACCTACAGGTGTCTCCCTATACACACACCGCCTGCTTTCTCCCTGCCTCAACACACACACACACTCCCACTGTTTCCCTTCCTGCAGACGTGCGCCCACACACCTCTAACATGGGATGGGAGGAAATTTCGTCTTCTGCAAGAAGTTCTTCCCCTCAGGGGGGCGAGGTGGGGGATCAAATATAGGCTTCTTGCAAGTCTGAAGGAAGTTCCTTTGGTGTATCTTACAGACACCATTCAATTTGGAGACAGGCAGGAAGTCAAGAGGGGGCAGAGTAATGAGACAGGGCTCCTTACCAAGGGTTAAATCATGGATCCACCTTGCCATCCACTCCCCACCTGGCATTAGGGCCTGGAGACCCACTGACAGTTGAATGCACTTCCCATGTGCTTCACAAACATGCTTTCAATGTTACAGAACAGTCAGTCAATGCTTATTTCTCTACCTTCATATCTTATTTCCTGAGTTTAATTGAGGAAATTATTTTTATACATATCGTTATTATACCTAAGAACGTTCACTACTTATTTAGTTGTTAGGGGTACGCCCTTGTCAGATACTGCACTAAAAGCACCACATGCAGCATTAATTTAAATCGGCACAACCTTATGGGTAGATATCACTATAGTCCCCATTTTACAGATGAGAATACCGAGGCTCTGACTTGCCCAAGCTCACACAGCGAACGTGGCAGAGAGCTGCCGCTTGAGCTCAGGCCTGCTGACAATTCAGTCACAATCTCGATCACTGAAGTGTAATGCTTTATGCTTGAGAAATTTCCATTAGATCTGAAAAGCTCCACTTATTTTGCCAGAGCAGGTGGTTACAAAATAACTTAGCTGTTCTTTGAGAGAATAAAATTATCTTGGATGTATGTGTTAATACTTTGTTGTTCTGAGACTTTCTTTCAAAACCCACTAAATGTGAGCTTCCTGTAGCTAGAAATATATTTGATTCATCCCTTCCATCTCAGTATTCTGCATAACATCACTTGGCACATAGGAGGTGCCCAGTCGATGTCCAAAGGAAATGAAATAAAATACAGTAAAATTCAGGTTTTTGCTGTAGATGTTGTCCCAAATAAGCTCTTCAACAAGTGCAGGGGCGGGGGTGGGGACCAGCAATGACAAAAATAACACCAAACGAATAATTCCTTCAGGGGTCAAATGGCCTAGCCCCTCTTCACAGCTCTTTAAGGACTCTTATCACACTTTTCTGTCTCTAACCTGGTTAGGGAGGCCACACTCCTGGCTGCAACCTGGTGAGCCGTTTTCCAGATTCAGAAGAGCCATCTCTCCCTCGTGAGAGAAACTGTGAGAAACACAGACTCCCATCCTACACCAACACACTCGTGCTTCTTATACACCTCAGTGGATAAATGAAACCTTGCACACTTGCCAATATGATGCAAAGGGGAAGGGCATGCAGTCTGGACATGAACCTGGGTTTGAATCCTGACATAAGTGCTCTTATCGGTAAGTGACGGCTCCCACTCGCCTGTCAAGGTTGACATGAACGTTGAGGGCGATATACACCAGACACTTAGCACAGAGCCTGGCACCTAGCAGACAACGGGAAACAGCAGTGGCTCTCTTCCTGCGTATTTCTGCCATGGCCGCTGGTTCTCCCTGGCAAAACAGAGGCATGCCCTGAGAGCCCGGCACCTGTCAAGACGTTCTCATCTTCTTAACCTGGTTCTGCCTAAGCCTCGGCTTCTTGGAATTTCCCAGAGATGGTTCCCCACCCAGGAGGACCCAGCTTTCTGATCCTTGAAGTGAATTTCTAAGCCCACCTCTTCTATCCCTGCCATGTCCCCATTTCCAATTTGCGCCTAACCTGGCCCTTGCCCCCCCACCCCCCGGGACCTGTGAGATGGAGCCAGACAATCGAAAATGGAATTCAGTCATACACGTGGGGAAAAAAAGATTATGAAAATGAAAAGTAAATAAATATGGATGTTGAGGACCTAATTCTGATAAGCGGATTTTCAAAATTAGCCATTTGCAAGAGTAGATTAAATGCATTTAATGTGGTGGGTGGAAGGAAGTCGATTAAGATGCACAACAAACCCCAGTTCAGCAGATTCCGGGGAGAAGGCATTGCAGGCCCCCTTTGCGGTGAGCTTGTTTGCTGGGATAAATGCTGAATGCCTTTTAAGAGCACTAATTTGCTGTTGTCGTGCTGGTAAACAGGCCTCCTGGAAAGGGGCCACTCACTGCCTTCTGTGCACGAGGCGGACCGGCAGGACAGGGAGGGGACTGCTGGGGGCCGGGGCTGCGGAAGGCCCAGCTCCGGGGGTGTGGGGGGACCATTCGCCGTCTGCAGGGATGCAGAAAGCGCCAAGGACAAAAGAGGCACTGGCTTCCCCATCACCTTCCCCAACCACCCGCCCCCCCACCCAGTCCTCTGCAGTGAGAATTTTGATCCCAGAATACCTTGCAGCTCCTTCCATGGCAACAGTCGCCCTCCCTCCCCGCACTGCCTCTGCCTCCTTCCTTCCTGCTCCTTCTCCCTGCAGCCCACTCCTGTCCCCAGAGCCAGGCCTCCGGAGAGGGTTAGTGCACCCCTCAGGCAAGTGGCCAATCCAGTCATCCAAGGAGGAGGGGCAAACACAGATACCAAGCCCTACCAGGTCCCAAACCCGAAAATGACCAGCTCTTTCCTTCCCTGGGGCACTGCATTTAAAGACCTCTGAAAAGAGCTCTGAAAGAGACGCTCTGGCTGGATTTAGGTTTGAGGAAACAAAGGAGAGAAGGGATATTCTTTGCTGTCATCCCATGGCAGAGATGTGATCTAAATGAACACATCCTGATATCTTCACATGGGATCCCAGTGCCCAGACTTGGGAACAATCTTAAGTTCCTTATAGGACCTGAGGCCTCAAGTCACCGAGTCACGAGTCACGGTGTGACTTTATGGCTAGGACCCTGCAAGATCCGCCCGCTGCTGACCTCTGACCTCTCTCTCTCCGCGGCTCCTCCCTCCATGATTCTCTGCTAGCCACACCAGTGCCCTTCTGTTCCCTTGGTATTCTATGCCCGTTCCTTGGCCTCTCTGCCTGGGATGCTCTGACACTATTTACACCAGGTGATAACTTGCCACTCAGGTCTTGACTCAAATGCCAGCTTCCCAGGGAGGTGGCTCCAGGCTGTTATTGTCCATCAGCGCCCCCTTTTCCTTGCTTTCACAACAGTCATCACTTTTTTCAGTTACTTTGTTTTACCGATTTGTTTGTGAGTTGATGTCTGCCTCCTCGCCCTGTGAAAACAGGGGCTTTGTCCTGTGGGAGAGCTATGCCCAGCTCTGAGGACTTGCCCACGGTCACACAGGCAAGAAGCGGTGAAGCCAGGATTGGAAGCCTCACGTGTGTCTGGCGGCAGACGCTTTCCCCACCCGACAAATATCACCACTGGTTCTTGATGAGGAGAGGGACCAGTCCAGGGACTGGCTCCCATCTGTGATATCTCCTACCTGAGACAAGATGCTCTCCACCCCTTAGGAAGTCGGGCTTGGAGGAGGCTGAACAGAGGCGGTGGGTTCTGCTTCTCTCCCATTTCACAGATGAGGCAGCTGAGGCAAGGACGTGAAGTTCCCAGCCAAACTCTTACATCTCATAGTGGCAAAGATGGGGCTCAAACTCAGGTAGTCTGGGGTAGGAAAGGAGGAGGTTGGGGGGGGGGGTTCTGTCCCCAGAAGCATGACATCTAGTCTAGGGGAAAGGGTCATAAACCTCTCGAAGCAAGAGACTCTCTGGAGTTGTTTGAAAGGTCAGTTTCATGGCCCCGGGGCAGTGATACTCACTCAGCAGGACTGAGGTGGGGCCCTGGAATCCGGAATCCACATGTTTACCAAGCACCTCAGGTGACTCTAATGCAGGAGCTACAGGGACCCTTGTGCTTTGATGGGGTGGTATCCGGGCCGGAAACCAGAGGAGCTATCATGTGATGTTCTCTCTAAAGTCATTATCCCTCTCCACCCCATTATCCCTCATCTCCAGCCCAGTTCGTCTCCAGAGTGAGGCCATGAAGCCTGATGGATGCAGTGGTGGCTTTGTGCTTGCAGTCAGTGGAATCTGAAAGTGTAGCTTTCTGCAAGGAGGGCGGAGTGGGCGGACGGGGGAAGGAAAGGCATCTGGGCAAGTTCTTCGCTGTCATCCCTGCGCCTGGCCCGGACACCATCAGCAGCAACACATGCAGGGGGAGAATAAGAAGTCTGGTGTCAAGTGACAAACTCAGTTCAGAGGAGAAGGGTCCCTCCGCGTGGCCCCTCAGGAGATGGTGTGTTGACTCCAATGCCTGCTCGGGTGTCTCGGGCCCTGCTCCGTTCCAGCTGAGGGTGGATGTGAGGTCTGGCTAGAGTCCTTCAGGGCCCAGCTGGGGACCTGAAGGTGAATGAGCCGGGCTGTCTCATCTTTGCTGTCATGACCCCAAGAAAGGACACCGTGCTCTGTGTGGTGTTCCATAAGCTGGTTTGCAAACCTGTTCCTGGAGAAGGGGCCTGGAACAGGGAGAGGGCAGTTATGGCCGCAGCTGCCCCGCTCTGTCTGGATATCCAGACGCTGGTCTATATGTTGTGATAACTTATCTCACTGCTCTATGGTCATGTTTGTCAGAAGATGGTGGCTGGACCGAAAAGCAGGCTTGGAAATCAGAATACGGCAAGCGTTTGTTGAGTAGTGGCCTCATGCCAGGCTCTAGGACCAGCACTGGACAAGGGTCTCTTCTCCACCCAAGGTTCCAGAACACAAAGTATGAGACTTGCTCCCAATTCATGGATCAAAAAACTGAGGCCAGAGAGACTGGCCAGATGAATGACCCTAGAGCTTGGCCTCCCACCTTCCTCCAGGCCTCTCAGGCCTGTGTAAATGAGGACAGGAAGCTGCACGGCATGGCAGATTTGGCTTCCTCAGAAGCTGGGTCTGCGTCCAGGTAGTGGTTGGAGCAGTGCTGAGGATCGCCCGGGGACGCATGGTGGTGTGAGCCAGTTGCTAAAATATTGAAAGGCTTCCATCTCAGATAGTGAGTAGCAGCTTCCTCTGCTCCCGTGGCCCCCGGCCCCTCTGTCCGGGCCACTCCGGCTTCCCTGGGCCTCCAGGACCCCCTGGACCTGCCCCATCTCGTGGTTGGCCACAGCTCTCACGGATCAGCCCCCGGGCCTTCAGGTTGTTAATTATTTTGATGGTCACCCAGGGTTTCAAGAGAGGATTTGTCACACATCTGACCTGAAATCTTCCCTGAGCCACGAAAATCTCGGCCCCTGTGGAGGCTGTCCACTTAGTTCAGCAGAACGACCCAGATGGGAGCCTCAGACTACCACAGATCTAGATCCAGGACTGTCTAAAAACAATCTTCTTTCTATGCCTCAGTTTCCTTCTCTGTCAAAACCAACGACAAAAGATAACACATTCTGCCTATCTCCCAAAGCCTCCCCAGAGTAACTTGGCAGGGGAAGGCAGAGGCTGGCCCCCATGTGCACCAAGAGCCCTCCAGGCCACAGGGCTCTTTGTCTCCTGCAGAAGCCCCCACCCGAACCCTTTGTTTCCTGACAACCAGTATTTCAGAATTAGTCTTCAGTTCTGAACAAGAGTAAAAATCACTAGAATTTTTCATCAGGGACTTGTTTCCTCTGTATTTGTCAAGCCCCATCCGAGGGTCTCTGCAGTTCATTATTTGTATTTTTCCTTTGTCACCAACAAGCTGTTTTCCAAATCCAGTTGCCCATGTTGGAGGGAAGCTTGGGCCTCCCACACGGTGCTCAAACTGGCCTTCTCCAGCTCACATGTGGGGGAAGGGGAAATGGAGAGCCAGATTCCAGATGGCTTAGGGAGCCACGGTGGGTTGGAGGAGATGGAGGGAGAGACGAGAGGGAGAGGGAGCGTTGAGCGCTGAGGTAAACAAATTTGAGGCCAATTACCCGTGGCAACCTTGCCCCCCCAAGGAGGGAAGATGGCTGGAAATATATGAAAATAATATCTAACCAACCACATGATGGTGGAAGTTGGTACCCAGCTGGGAATTTGCTGCCACCCCTCCCCCAACTCTGGGAGGTGGAGGAGGAGGAGAAAATTCCAGAATCTAAGAGGACAAGGGAGGTTGGCAGAAGAGTCTGTGAAGCTAACAAGTACAAAACACGGTTTGGAGGGAGGGGTGTGTGGTTAAGAAAGAGGAGAGAGAATAAGAGCAGGTGCCTCAAGCTGAGATGCTGTCCACCCCTCGTTGGCCACCCCATGCCCCCACCTGCAGTGCCTGCTGGGTAATGAGGGCCCAGGTCTGTTGCAGACACAGGGCACTCCCTTCCTGCAAAAACATCTTTTGTCCTTGAGCGGGTGGTGATAGATAGAGAAACCAACTCAGAGTAGTGAGGTAAGTAGCCCAGGGTCACTGAGAGAATTAATATCATAATTGAGAATAACAAGTAGGCCTCCTATTTACTAGATAAAATAGCGCCAGGGGATGTGCTGAGAGAGACGGGAAAATAGAATTTGAAATCATTTTTTATTTCTCTGCAAATGTAGTTGGTGTTGCATTTTCCCCCTCCTCTCCCTTGGAGATGCTGGAGCTGCCACTCTTTTTTCTGGCCCATGCATGGATGCTGAGACCCTGTGTTCCCCTGGATTTCATATCCTCCCACCTGTCAGGCAAGTTTCTCAGAGCAGGATCCAGGGACGGGCAGAGAATCATCAGGGGCGGAGCTGGCATGGCCACCAAGTTCACTCCAGGGCCACCTCAGAAGATCAGAAGTACACCTGGGAACCGGGACTGACCACTAGCTCTCCCTGTACCAGGAGCTCAGGACAGAGGAAGGGGGTGGTGGTTCAAATACCAGCTCTAGGGCCCCAGAGCCTCAATTTTCCCTCTCTGTAAAATGAAGCTACTCTTTTTTTTTGTTTGTTTAATTGTTTTTTTTAACGTTTATTTATTTTTGAGACAGAGAGAGACAGAGCATGAACAGGGGAGGGACAGAGAGAGAGGGAGACACAGAATCGGAAACAGGATCCAGGCTCTGAGCCGTCAGCACAGAGCCCGATGCGGGGCTCGAACTCACGGACCGCGAGATCGTGACCTGAGCCGAAGTCGGACGCTTAACCGACTGAGCCACCCAGGAGCCCCAAAATGAAGCTACTCTTGAAAGCTGTTATGAACACCAAATGCAACCAATGTGTCCAAATGCTTCGGAAGCAGTAGGCGTGACTAGACCTCCATGCTTCCAGAGATGTCGTTCTCACATGCAGTGGTTAAACTGGAAGAGTTTACAGGGCAACTTATGTGAGAACTTTCAAGAGCTATGAAATTAATTGGAGGTGTTAACTGTAGAAATAAAGTAACAGAAGAAAATTACCTCTAAAGAATTAGAACAAAGCAATTAGCGAGAAAGAAAATGTTGTAGAGGAGAAGTAAGACGCATGCAAATAGCTGTAGCATTGAGACCCAGGAAAGCATAGCCCCTCCATCAGGGCACCAGAGCCACAGCGCTCTTGGGAACTGAGTGAGACCATGGAGAAGCGAGAAACTGAGGCCAGCAAGCAAATGGACACCAGGTCCATGCAGTTAAGACCAGATTCCCAGGCAGAGGGGCAGACGGGACAATTAGATATAGATTCCAGTTTCTGTTCTGCATTCACTGGCTGTGCGACCTTGAGCATGTGATTGAAGGAAATTGGAAGCCATGAGCTCCAAGATCCTTTCCAGGTCCCAAATCTGGGAGTCTAAATGTTCTGGAATATCAAGGGCAGTGGGGTGGGGGGTGGGGGGAGAATGGGCTGAATGAGGAGAGATTGGAAAGGACTTGGAACAAAATAGAAAAAGGCTGGAATCCTCTGGGGATGTGGCCTTGGGCAAGTTCCTCTACCTCAGTGTTCTCATCTGTCAAATGGGAAGAAGATCTTGTTAGAGGCTGTTGAGAAGGGAAGTTGGATAAAGCATGTAAACACAGGCTAAGCTGTCATTGTCAGCTAGCGTTCTGCTTTCTTCCTAGCCAGGTCTTCCCTGCTCTGGGCCTCCTGCCCTCTGTGAGGCTTGAATAAAATTGATACTCTCCCCATCTCCCTTGGCCCCTTGAAGTGGGCCAGAACAATCAGCATATACTGTCCTTCCGGCCACAGCGACTGGTTGGGGGAATGGGCATGTGACCAGTCAGAAAGAATCTCAGGACTTGCAGGGAATGCCTGGCCAGAGACTTGCTCTTCCCCCTCACCTCAAATAGAACTCGGAACTACTGTGGTCTCGGGAACTACTAAATGTTCTCACAGGAAGTCCTGGATCCAGCCATTCCTGAAGATGGTTTCCACATGAACCAACACATCCCCTTGTTTGCTTGAAGCCAGCTTGGGTGCTGGCTCACTCTCAGCCACTACTTAATAAAGCCTCTTCCATCCCACCAAATCACCAGCTCACTTGCAATTGAGAGTCTCTTCTCACAAGTGCTCCTGCCTGGCTCCAGGGCAGGAATTTTCACCTCCAGCATGCTCCATCATCCCAGCAGCAGAAACACTGGGTTGCCAAATGTGGCCACTGCTGCCTGGCACAGCTGCTCCTCCTACTCGGCACCTCCATGTGCTCACCTCGCTATTGAGCATTGACAGGAGCCGGCCTCCTCTTAGCTCTGGGCCCCTGTGCAGCCAGGCTCAGAGATGCATTAAATAGACTGCAGCCCTGAAACTGTTCAAATGGATCTACATCAACAGGGACAGCGAGGGGATGCCTTTAAATAGATTATCACCAAGAGCCAACCAGGGCAGGCAAAGTTTGCCTTCAGCATTGTTCTCCCCCTATTCCTATGCCCCTCCTCTGTCTACTTTTACCAGGCCTCACCCCAAACCCTGTCATAAATTAATTCACGCTGTAGCGGCTTCATGTGTTACTCTGCTAGATTTAAGAGAGGAACAGAGCACGGGAGTGGGCAATGTTCAACCTAAGGGATAGGTACCGAGATGAAGGAATTTTAGACATCTCAAAACCACAAGAGAACCATGAAATACGTGCCTGGGGTCAGAGAAACTGCGACGCATCTCAAGCCACACCACCCAGCGCCCACTATGTGCATAATTTCTTTCACTGATGGCAAGCCCTCCCTGCTTTACTTTCTCCTGAAAGGCTGTACCTTGAAGTATATTCTGCGCAAAGTCCAGTCCAGGTCCGCGTACACCTTCCTCGGAGTGGATGGGAGTGGGAAGGGGGGCGCTTGAGTTCTTGGGGCAGGGTGCCTTAGTGCCCGGGATCAGATTTCCTGCTTGGCCAGGGATAGGATTCATCATTGGCTGAAAGACCCTGAAGGAGAGCCTGCAGGGAAATTTGTGCCCAGGAAGTCAGAGCTTCCCTGGGGTAAGGTCGCTACAGAGCTCACCGCAGAGCCAGGCATAACCCCACCTCCGCCCAAGGGGCCAGACTCCCCACCCAGAGAGTGCTCAGAGCTTTGTTTGCTGTCCTTGCCAAATGCCAGACACTCCTTAATGGTCTCGGGTGCATTGGCTCTTTTACTCCTCAAAACTAGCCTATGAAGTAGGTGTCATTTTACAGATGAAGAGAGTGAGAACCAGAGAGGTCAAGTAGCCTCGCCAAGGAGCCATAGAGTCAGGATTCAAGCCCAGGGAGGTTGGCTCCAGAGCCCAGAGTCTTGACCCCTACACTACACATCCTCCCTGTTGAGCCTTGTATTTATATCCTGCTGCATCTATCGGCTATTGTTTATTGCCTACCATATGCCAAGCACTGAGCTAGGCGGTTCACGGTACATTTCATTTTCTCTTCATTACCACTCTACAAGTTAGGCCGATGAGCCCCATTTCACAGACTGAGGCTGAGAGAGGAGACGTGACATGACTGACCTCAGATCGCTCAGCTCATGAATGGCTGTGCTGGGGTTCAGGCTCGCGTCCCTCTGATTCCAACATCCACGCTCTCTGCCATTTAGGGTCCAAGAACTTCTGGGTTGTGACAGCCTACCAAAAGTTTCCCTTTTCATTTTGGAATTATTATAGATTCACAGTAAGTTGCATAATTAGCACAGAGAGGCCTCATGTACCCTTCACTCGCTTTCCCCCAACGATTACATCCTACATAACTCCAGGATAATACGAAGACCAGGAAACTGGCATTGGTACAATGTGTGCGTATCGTTCTGCCATTTTATCACCTGTGGAGATTCGAGAAATCACCACAGCAATCAAGACACAGAGCTGTTCCATCACCACAAAGATGCCCCTTGTGCCACTCCTTTATTGTCACATCCACCTCCCTCCCTTCCACCATCCCTAACCCCTGGCAACCACTAATCTGTTTGCCATCTCTGTAACTGCCATGTCGAGAATGTTATGTAAATGGAATCATATGATACGTTAGCTCTTGAGAAGGGCTTTTTTCACTCACAAAGGCCTTATTTTAAAATAAATGCTTACTGAGTACCTACTGCATATCAGGCAGGTGTTAGTCCCTTTTAGGAATGTATCAAAGACTCTTCTGGTTGCAAGTGTCAGAACCCAACTCAAACTACATTGTAAAAGGGAATGTATTGGCAGGGATAATGGAAAAGTCCAGAGGTGGGCTGGCTTCAGGCCCAGCTGGATCTAGGGGCTTGTTAAAACTGCTCTCATTCTCGGTGTTTTGGCTCTGTTCTCCTCTGTGCTAGTTTCCTTCACAGGCTGGCTTTCACCACTTGGCAGCCAGGGATAGCTCCCATTCCACCACCCACTCACTCCCAGGCCCAGGGGAAAGGAATACCCCTGTCCTTAGAAAAGTTCAGCAAAGATTCTGGCCCTGATTGGCCTGGCCTGGTGCCCCTGAACCAATCAATCACTTGGTGGTGGTGGTGGTGGTGGTGGTGATGTGTGTGTGTGTGTGTGTGTGTGCGCGCGCAGTGTTCTGGTTGGCTAATTCTTGGTCATGTGCCCTCCCCTGGATCCAACCTGGTGTCAGCCCCACCCAAATCCCAGGAATTGGGGGAGGGTCTCAAGGAAAATTCAGGGTGTTGTCGCTAGGGGAAGGGGAAAATAGGTTGTTGGCTTATGGGGTACATGATGGTATTATACCTCCCCAAACTCAAAACTTTTTTTTTAATTTGTTAATGTTAATTAGATAGATAGCTTGAGTGGGAGAGGGGCAGACAGAGAGGGGGACAGAGGATCCAAAGCGGGCTCTGCACTGACAGTAGAGAGCCTGATGAGGGGCCAGAACTCAGAAACAATGAGATCATGACCTGAGCCAAAGTTGGAAGCTTAACTGACTGAGCCACCCAGGCGCCCCTCAAGCCATTTGTTTTTCAAAAAATATAAAGAAAGTCAGACTTGGAAAGACTCGCTGAAATTCAGAGCTCTAGGTCCTGGAAACTGCCCTGCAGGGACTTGCATCCTGGCTGGAGATGCACCCCCCCCCCTCATTTCTGTGCTCAGATGCCAGTTAAAAAGTCCTGCCTTATATCCAGCATTTTAGTTTGTGCGGGGCCCAGGCTGTGGCCTTAGGCAGGGCCCAACCACTCCGAGAGTCAGCAAATGAACCACGTGTCCCTCTGGGGTCAGAAGGAGACACAAGTGGAGGCTGGCCCTGACGACACCTCCCCCTGCCCCACGCGCAGGCTGCCACAGAGCTGCTCCCAGTCCCAGCCCCACGCGTGTGCTGGCACCCGATGCGTGCGTGGGCTGCCACGTGGCTCAGGGAGAGCCAGGAAGAGACAGCCGCTGTCCCACAGCGAGGACAGGCAGATGGAGTGAGTGACTCAGCACCGGGGACAGATGTGGCCAGATGAGAAGAATAAACAGGAAGGCCGGAGGCCAAACCTGCCATGGCCCCCCTCCGAGCCTGGCGGAGATGTCGGGGTCCCTTTGTGGTGACAGACAGACGGGGATGGGGATGGGGGAGATGGATGGCCCCATCAGGCTCAGCGGAGTGAGGAAAGCCAGACAGATGGTCTCGTTAAAGAAACCAGCCCTCATGCGGGAACAGGGCTCCGCAACAGAGCGGGGGAACCCAAGGCCGGCTCTTTCCTGACAGGGGCTGCTCCGGGCCTGGGGCGTTCTAGCTGGGGCCTGGGCTCTGCCCTCATGGTGCCTACAGTGGCCACCAGGTGCCGGCAGCCTTTCCCCTGGGTCTGGGTCAGGTGTGTCCACTGCTGGGACCAACTAATGGCTCGGAAGCACTGTCCACAACAGGCGGGCCATGAAGCCCTTGAGCTGGTGTCCAAATCCAAGAAGCACCCCACCCTCACCCCGCCCAGCTGCTCCTTCCTGTCAACACTGTTGAGGACCTGCCCACGCAGACACTGTACTGGGCATTCTCAGTGCATCACCGCCATGGTGCCTTTGGTGTCCCTCCAACCCGGAACCCTCTTTCCTTAGCGGTCACCTCCTCCCAGAGGCCCTCCCTGTCCACCCTGTGTGAAGTGGCCCCATCACTCTCTCGCTGAGGACACCATTTTAGTTTTGTCACAGTCTCCTCACTATCTGAGCTCATCCCATCCATTTTCTCCCTGGCTGATCCCTCTGTTGAAACAGGAGGCCCTCCAGGACGGGGACCAGGTCTGTCTTGGTCCATTCTTGGCTGTGTCCCAGGTCCTAGAAGAGTGCCTGGCACATAATAGATGCTTATAAATGTGTGTGGACTGAATCTTCACAGCTCAGAGAGAGGCCTGCCCAATCCTCCTCTCCCATCCCTGCTTCCTTTTTCTCCTTAGCACTTCCCACTGCCTCCCATTCCATGTATTTGTCTTCTTCATTCTCCATCTCCCCCACTAGAACAGAAGTGCCATGAGAGAAGCAATTTTTGTCTGCATCCCCAGTGCTTTGTTGGTTAGCAAATGGTCCTGCAGGAGCTGAGTGGGAGGAAGGAACTGCTCCCACATTACAGAGGGTGAGGCTAGAGCAGGGCCAGAGCCAGGCTGCTTGGCCCCAAGTCTTGCTCTTCTGCTATGCCAGGACCCCCCCATCCCAGGCACTTTCCCCCCACCCCCCACCAACCCTGCTCCTCCTGGCTTCCAGGGGAGGCACCTACGCCCTGAGCAAAGTGCACTGGACAGTGTGGCAGCTGAATAGTGGCCCCTATAGATCTCCAGGTCCTAATCCCTGAGACCTGTGACAGTGTGACCATATGTGGCAAAAGGGACCATGCAGATGTGATTAAGTTACAGATCTTGAGACGGAGAGGCTTTCCTGGATTATCCAGGTGGACACTAAAAGCAGTCACAAGCGTCTTAAGAAGAGGTAGGCAGAGGCAGATTAGACACAGAAGTACACGTGACAACAGAAGCAGGAGGCTGGAGGGGTGTGAGGAAGGGGTCTCCAGCCACAGAGTGCAGGCGGCCCCCAGAAACCAGAAAAGGCAAGGACGTGGATTCTCCCCAAGAACCTCCAGAAGGAGCCAGCCCTGCCCACACTTTGACGTTAGCCCAGTAAGACTGATTTTGGTCTTCTGGCCTCCAGAACTGTGAGATAATAAATTTGTGTTGTTTTAAAAGTCACCAAGACACAGAGTTTCAGTGTTTCAAGATGGAAAAACTTCTGGAGCTGTGTTTCACAACAATGTGAATATACTCTTCATGACTAAACTATACACTTAAAAGTGGTTAAGATGATAAATTTTAGGGTATGCAGTTTTTTGGGGTTTTTTTTTGCCACAATGAAAAAAAAATCACCAAATTTATGGTAATTTGTGACAGCAGCCACAGGAAATGAACACAGCCAGCCTGCAACTGACCAGACCCAGGGGCACCAAGGCTGCGTGTCTCAGGAAGGCCAATCCTGGCCCCTTCCCTGGGGAGCCTCCCCAGGGAGCAACGGTAGGGAGGGAGCACCCTGGGAGCCAGCTCTGTGCACTGACTGGCTTGACAGAAAGAGAATAGAAACCGCTCTGGCACTTAACGAGCCCTTCCTGGGAGTCCTCCTCCTGTCAGTACCCTTGAGAAGCGGTTTCTACAATAATCCCAGACTTCCCTGCAAGGCGACAGAAGCTCAGAGAGGTGAGGTGACTTGCCCAAGGTCACACAGCCAGTAGCAGAGCCGAGTTCTTAATCACCATTGCTTACATCACTCAAGGCTGATTCAGCCAATGTCTCAGAGCTGCTGTCACAGGCCTTCAACGCCCCAGTGCAGCTTTTCAGCAGCTTTTCAAAGAGCCCTAGTATTGCCTTCTTTCTCTCTTGTTTGTAACCAGGCATTCTCTTCCAGTTAATCATAGACCAGAGAGTCTCATTCTGTCCTGATACGCCCACAAGCGTATGAAATTGCCTAGAAAAGTGCAAAGAACTGAGTTAGCTCATGTTCTATGTACAGTCCTCCAAGGTCCTACAGTGTAGCCTAAGATGCTGGGCAGCAAGCCTATGCCAGCAGGCCATGCCTAGCCTGCAGAGGGGTTCTGCTCGGCCTGCACTACCTTGAGTGTTACCTTTAATTGGTGCCCAACATGTAACATCAGAAGAGTTCCCTCCAGAATCAGAAGTCAGGATAGCATTTAGCTCTGCAGTGTAGTCAGGGTGGGCTGGGCTCTGGTGCAGTAACAAACCCCTCTAAGTCTCAGAGGTTTACCACATAGATGTTTATTTCTTTCTCACACCGTATGTCTGATGCAAGTGGGTCAGGGCTCTGCTCCACACAGTCACTTAAGGACCCAGACTGATGGAGGCACCACCATTGTGTAGTGGCATTTGAGACGCACGGCCTGGTCGGTTGCTGCTTCAAGGAAAGAAGAGACATGAGAAGAGCACATGGATATTGCAAAGCCCCAGCATGTTGCACGCATCTGATTTCTCTTCACTTGCCATAGACTGGATGTGATCATATGGCTCATCTGTATCCCGAGGCAGCTGAGAAGTAGTCTTCTGTGAACTCCAGTTCCACTAGTTCCAATACTGGTGAACACTGGTCTATCACACCTTCCCATCTGACTGCAATTCACTGGAGCTGAGTGAGCATGCCTCTGTCAGAGCTGCCATGGACAGGTGTTCAGAATGTGCACTGCACAGCACTTGGATGCTCCAGTCAGGTTGTATGTTCTGGGATTGGCGCCCCCTGCAGGTGTGCAGAGCACAACCTACAGGGCTGTCATTAGCAGCCCTTCCCTCCCTAGATGGACACATGTGTTCCAGTTTGCCCCAGTGCCTGACCAACCTCTTCACTGAAGTCCCTGCAGCATTCTGATTGCTCCCCTGTCCCCACAACTAGGCTCAGTCTTTCTCCTTCCTTGAGGTGAACAGGACATCTAGATTTAGCCACGCACAGCTGTGCTAATCCTCAGAGGCTGTCAGAGGCAGGAGAGTCTCAAACTACTTTTTTTTGAGTCCTCTTATGTCAAAAATGCAAGAAGTACCCCCAAAGTGTTGCAGAAACTGTGGGATAATTTCAATACTTACATTTAGCAATTCATTCATTCATTCAGCATGCATTCATAGGGCTCCTACTATGTGTCAGGCACTGTTCTAGGCACTGTGGAGATGCCAGGGAGAAAACAAAGGGTTCTGTTTTCATAGTCACCTACATTTAAGGTGAGACAGAGAAATAATAAATATGTAAAGGGTCAGGTGGTCCTAAGGGCTATGAAGAAAAACAGAGCAGAGCCAAGTCAGGAAGGAAGGCCTCCCTTTACTACTGGGTGGTTAGGGAACTCCCCTTTAATAAGGTGACATTGGAACAGAAATCCAAGGAGAGAGGGAATGAAGCACATGGAGATCTGAGAAGAACCTTCCAGACAAAGAGAACAGCAAAGGCAGAAGTCCTAAAGTGAGAGCATGCCTGCAAGGGGGCGGGCTATTGGAGCAGAGCCTGCAGCAGGAGGGAGAAGCTGAGACTTGGTGCTTCTTGGTGGGGTCACAGCAGATGGGACAGTGGGGTGCTGGAAAGACCCTGAGGACAGAGTTAACAGGGATTGCCGAGAGAACGCTCAGGGAGTACAAGAGAGAGCGGGACTTGACTATGACAACACTTAGGCTCCGTGGTGAATGTCATCCTTTTCGATCCTGACAGAGCCTCCCTTGGAGTCTACTATCATCTGGGGTCTGAATCTGAAGCTTGTTAACTGAGGCCCCAGCCAGCGGGCCTGCCCAGACCCCTTCCTTCCCTGTCAGAGAAGGTGCCAGCCCCTATAGCACCTTCTCGACTCCCTGGGGCAACCTGCAATGTGTGGATTGTTGGCCCATTTTAAAGCCTAGGAAACTGGGGCTTAGATGAGGGATGGGGCCCATGAGGAGTCGGCAAGGCCCCTGGGCCCTAAGGGTTAGTGTGTCCTGTTTCTGGAATCCTGCTGAGGAGCCTGCCAAGGGATGTTCTGTGGAGAGAGAAAAGAGGGCAAAACAGTCTGGTGTCCAGGGCATAGTGGAAGAGACAAAAGACCCATTGGGCCCATAGTGGAAGAGACAAAAGACCCAAGAAGCCCTGCCTTGACCCAAATCTGAAGCCGGTCCACTGCCGAGGGTGGGGTTCAAGTGGGCTGGCCATGTCTGGGGTTCATGGTCCTTCGTTCCATCCTGTCCTCGAGCAGAAAAGAGAGCCAGGGAGGCTGAGCGGGGAGAGTGACCACCTTGATGGTTCTAGAACTCCTTGTGGAGAAGAGCCGGGGAGTCTCCAGAGAGACACACACACACACACACACACACACACTGCCTGGGCCTGTGTGCCAGCAGAAACAGAGGACTGAATGCCCAGTGCAGCAAGGCTGAAGGAGGAGCAGAAACCCCATGCAGGGGCCTCCTCCCACTGACCACGCCTCCCAGACCAAGACCACGCGTGCCGCCCGCCCCCACTCTGGGGCCTAGGAAGAAATGAAAGACCGGCAGGCAGTCCCATAGTCAGCCTGGAGACCTGCATTCCCATCTGGGGTCTCCCCACCTCTCTGTGACCCCAGGCAAGTCCCTTCACCTCTCTGGGCATCACTTTAGGGTGGTACGAAAGAGGGCCTGGGCCTTGACACTTTTGACGCGAAGCGTCTGTCTCGAGTAGGAACCTTTATACTCACATCTGCTGTTTAAACAGCCCCACGTGCCAAGTGCCACACAGCCGGACCTGTGGCAAACCGGCCAGGAGGAGATGACAGCCTCTGTATACAGTGCTGGGGCACACACTCCTTGCTGTTGTCACCTTGGTGCTGTTCCCGCTGTGCAGGTGAGGGAGCTAAGACCGGAGAGGGTGCCAGACTGAGCCGAGGGCTCCTGTGGGGCCACCACGCTGCCTGCGGTGAAAGGGCTAGTTGTGCCGCTGGTGGCCCTGGTCACTCCGGGAGCAAGTGGCGTTGCCAGTGCCCCACAGGCTTCCATGCCACATGTCCCAGGGTCAACCCCTGCCCCTCCTCCCCCAGACCCCTCCCTGCCCCCAAAGGAGAGTGCAGTTCTGGTTCTCTTAGCCACGTTTGGGGCTGCCCAGTGGTCTTTGGTCCTGTACCTTCTGAGGAGCTGGGCTGGTCACCCTGGCATCGTGTCCACGACAAAGCATTACCACTAGCCAAGACTCCCGTCCCTGACCCCTCACTTCAACAAGGCCCCTGAGGGTTACCACAGGAATGCAGGTGAATGTCAGTGGGGCTGAGTGGGTCATGGGTTCTAAGCCCCAAAGTCCATTTGGAGGAGGCTCGTACCTCTCCTCTGGGGCCACTGCCCTGAGCGGCGTGGTGGAGGAAGTGGCTGAGACCCCCCTTTATGCTATGGACCCTGGTGTCCCCTGCAGTGCTCAGGTCTGCACTGCCCCCAAAGCAGATTCTGGCCTGGTGTTAGCTCATCTTGGAGACCTTGAGAAAGAGCAGGGTGCATCATTTGAGGGTTGTCTTTCTTACCAGCTCTGAATGTCTCCTGTTCATTATGCTTGAGGGCAGTTTTGAGAAAAAGGTTTTACAGCTGCTGAGGAAAGAGTAAGTAATGCAAGATGGGGCGGGGGGAGCAAATTCACCAAGTCCTTTCTGCAAACGTTTGCCGAGCAGACACGCTGACAGAGGCAGATAGATGACCCGCAATTACCCGCCCAGATCCCCCCCCCCCCCCAGCCTTGCCCAGGCTCCCTCCCGCCCGGTCTCCAAGCAATTTCAGACTTTTTGTACAGCTAAAGCAGAGATTGTATACGATTTCTCTCTCCGGCAGAAGCGGCTTTCAGGTGGGGGGGGAGGCAGCCCTGGCGTGTTTATTTGAGAACAAAGGCAGTTGGAGACAAAACGGGCACATGGCCCTCCCCCAGCCTCCGCTCTGGCTCTCTCCCCAAAGCCCAAGGCCCTCATTCTGGCTGCAGAGGGGAGATTTTAAGTTGTGTGCCCAGCTCAGCCTCTACAAACGTCGCGATCTGGGGACCAGGGTGTGGGCCGCTCTGCTGGGTTCCCACACCTGGTGCAGGTCCACTGGGCTGTTGGGAACAGGTGGCCTCTGTCAGTATAGGAACCTGACTTTGGCTGTCATCAGGACAGTTCCCTAACTTGGGCCGGCCCCTCTGAAGTCTTCTGTCTTGGGAGGGAAGCAGGATTTAAGGTGTCCAGTTTCCACAAGAGGTCTCCTAATCAGTACCCCTAGACACGGTGGACAACTGGATGAGGAACAGGATGCTGTGGGCAGGTAGGCGAGCAGCAAGCCGTCACATGTGCTCAGCTGGGCAGGGGTCTGCGTTTATAGGTGCCACCCCCATTCTCTCCCCAGCTCCCTGTTGGCTCCCGTGGGTGAAGGAATAGTCTGGGAGTGAGAAACAGCCCAAAGCTATAATACAGAGCAGTTCCCCAATTCAGCCATCAACTGTCATCGTCAGGATTTGGGTCACATCTATGTCTCTGTGTGCCACCTATACACTCGGCTACGTTTGTTGTTTTTACAACACAGGTAATACAGTCAAGTGGGTCCAAAAGCAAAACAAGACTACGAGGTGAGTGGGGAAGTCTCTCTCCTACCTCCACCTCTGTCACTCGGTTCCCCATCCCCTCCACCAACCACAGAAGGCAAGTATGTTTATTATTAGGTTTTTGTCTATCCTTCCAGACTTATCTTTGTGGAAGTATAATAAATATAAAGACATATTCTCATTTTCCCTCTTTCTGGTGCAAAACATAACATAACCTGTAGACCGTGGTGTATCTTATTTTCTTACCTGATAAATTGCATGACGTTCTACTTTATACAAATGAGACGATATGTAGAAGGTATCCACTGCACTAGAGCAGCAAAAGGTCAAAAGCAACTCAGGTGTCCACCAAGAGGGGACTGGCTCAGTGAGCTGTGGCCTGTCTTCACAACAAAATACTACACTGTGGGAAAAAAGAGAGAGAGAGCCTAGTGGGGGCTGACTGGAGACGAAAATGGTTTCTGTGTTCTGATCAGGAAAGATCTCTAAACTCCAGGCTATAATAACTGAGTAGGATAGGAGTAATATAAACTCCCCAAAGTGGGAGTATTGTGTCAAAGGATATATGCATTCATAATTTTGATAGATATTGTTAAATCGTATTGGGAGTCTGTCTCCCTCTGTTTTTGCCCCTCCCCCACTTGCTCTCTCTCTCTCAAAATAAATAAAAATACACTTAAAAAAAAATAAAGGATATGTGCACCGCAAAGACCCTCTGGGAGGCCGAGCCTCATGCTTACAGCCTGAATATACAGGAAAAGACACAAAGCCACCACTGCCCTTCTCTTGGCTTTAACACCCCAACCTGCCCAGCTGGGCCCTGGGTCCTGTCCCCGCTGCCCCTGGAAGCCAGAGGAGAGTGCTTCTGCAGCCAGTGCAGCCACTGCCTATCAACAAACAGATTCTTGGAGTGTGCATGGTCCCCGCTTTCTTTGTGATCCTGGTTGGTTGGGGCAGGTGGAACTGATGGGGGATCCTAGTGGTCAGGAGGGCCTGGAGAGCAAATGTCCAGCAGTCACCTTCTACAGAGGGAGGCTGGCTCTTACTTGTCAGGAAGCAGGTTCTGGTAGTGGGTGCCAGAAAAAAAGGATGAGAGTCCACTCCCAGAAGGATGGGACCCTGTGCTGCACTGGACAGGGCAGGCAAGAACAGATGTCTCAGAGCTTTGCAAAGGGTGCAAGGCTGTAACCCCAGCGAGGAGCCAGTGGGCAGGCAGATTGTGGAAACATGTGGGGCGGCCAACCCAGAGGTCTGGGAGCTCCAGGAAAGGGGAGGGGAGACTAGAACAGGGGTGAGGGAAGAGGGCCTGTGATGGGGGTGTTAGGATGTGGAAGCTGGGAGGAGCTTGAGGAGGGTGAAGTCTCAGAACTGAAGCCTGAAAGTAGGGCAGGGGTGTTTAGGGAAAGGTTCTGAGCCTGGAGGGTGAGCCTGGGGACCTGGGAGGGGTGCTAGGTATTAAGGGAAGGCAAGCTGAGGGGACTGAATGGAGGACGATGGGGGCACAGAGTAGGTCAGGGGATGGGTAGACTCTCAGGAGAAGGGTCACAGAGCGTGCACCCCCAAACTAGGCCGCAGGCTCCTTCCTGAAGCTGGCAGAGAAGCCACACCTGCAGTAGGGTCCAGGAGGAGAGCTCTCGTGTCCTCTGCGTTTCCCCTAAATCCCAAGGGATAAGTGGAGCCCTCTTTGGGAACCTAGAATTGTATTTTTCCTATGCCTGAGCTTCCCTCACACTCATGTAGCCACAGCAGGACAAAGAACCCCCTTGGCTGCAGGCTCTCCAGCCCCTTCAGCCCATCCTCTTTCTCTTCACTGCTCTTTCCATTTGCAGTGACCCCGCCTGGAGGGGTTGTGCCTGGCCCTGCTTCCTCACAGCAAGGCCATATCTTCAGCGAGGTGGGGGGGAACCCCATCTCCTCTCACACATCCAACAGCCACATACCCCGGGCTGTGTGTGTATCCTCCATTATTCATGGCCCTCAGATCTCAGCAAAACACACAGATCTGGGCTGGAACCGGCACAGTTTTCATCTGTAACTCCCAGCCCTCTCCTTCTCTCACGATGCCTTTGCATTTGATCTTCTGCAAATTTGTCTCTTTGTTCTTCAGACAGAATCATATTGCCAGGGGCTCCCGACGGCCCTTGGTGGCACAGACTACCATGGAAATTCTCTTTAAATAAAAAAATAAAAACGTCCCCAGAGCAATAAGCAAGACACCTCCAGGTGGAAATGTCACAACCTACCATAAGACAACAGCTCAGAGCAGAGAACAAAGGAGGCCGCGACCCAGTTGTACGTGGATGAGTGCCGAGAACTTGAGGGAAGAGAGGAGAGGCCTGTCTCGTTTTCTCTCTCCCTGGATCCTTTGTTTCCTCCGTGTATTTCAAATTCTAGGTTTGAAAGTTGGTTGATGATAATACCGGCCACTGACGAGCCTGTAGAGACGCTGGCTACTGATTCACTGCTGGGGGTGGCATATGTTTCTAGCGACTTCCAGTTCCTGATTATTCACTTATCTATTTGCTCACCCAACAACATTGTATCAGGCCTCGGGGAACCAGTGACCCACAGTCTCACTCAAATTTTGACCAGATGGGGCAACTATTGGCTCCCGTAACTGAAGAGTCAGGGAGTCGTGGCTGTTCCGGTTACGGCTGAAGCCAGGGGTTCAAAAGGTCTTCCAAACCCGTGCATCCCTTCAACTAGACATACCAAAACAGTTACGATGGTAAATTTTATGTCATGTGTATTTTAACCCAATTTAAACAATTTTTTAAAAACAAAACAAAAAAACCCCCGTGCACCATGCCCCATCGCCTCAGGGCAAGGCCTTTAGTTGGCTGCTTCCACGTGGGAGGCAATCCCCTCGCATCACTTAAGCCTCCACGCCAACGCCCACTCCTCACAGAGCACGCCCACCCCAGGACCAATCTAAAGCGGCCACCCTCCTTTGTCCACTCGGTCTCACCCTTCAAAGCCTTTGCCTCTTGCTTATATATAGGCTTATTGTAGAGACTGATTTTCCCGCTAGAGTGTCCATGAGCTCGGTGAGAATGGCGCTCTGTCTTGTTCATGCTGTTTCTCCAGGGCAGAGAACAGGCCTGGCCCGGGCGGGGGGGGGGGGGGGGGGGGGGGGGGGGGGGGCTTAACAAATAGATGTAGAAGGAGTAAACGAAGGAATGTGCTCTCTGTCTCTCTTCGTCCTACTCGCCTTGCACTTGACACCATTCTCAGGTGGGATCTCCCCGTAGGATGACAAAATGGCTGCGGGCAGCTCCAATGTCCCACCATCGATAGTACCTCACGGTCAATATTCCATCAGCAATACCGCGTCATCAACGCACCATCCTCAGAGCGCCGAGTTCAACAGGAGGAAAGGCTTCTCTCCAAATAACCCAAGGTTGCAACTCATTGGCTCTGACTAGATCATGTGACCTTCAGAGCCAATCCCTGCGAGCAAGGTGCAGTGCTCTGACTGGCCAGCCTGAAGCCTCGGTCTACCTATGGGGCCAAGAACAACAGTAGCACCAAAACCTCTCTGCGCTGGCTGGTTCCCCACTGAGAGGATGTGGAGAAAGCGGCGAAGATGAGAGGCGGCAGACACATCGGGCCAATGCTGTGAGCACCTCAGACACACCAGGTTTGTATCAGGCTCCAGAGAGTCCAAGAATAAACAGCACTTTAATACACATTTGCCGAATAAGAACGACTCAATCCCTGATCTCTCAGCTGAGCGAAGGAGACAGATCCGGGTAGTAGTCATAGGATGTGTTTAGGCCCAAGGGAGACAGGGTTGGGGGGGGCCTCTGTGTTCGTCTTGTGAGGTTGAAACGGGCTTAAAGCTCACCAGGTTGCCGGGATGGAATAGGCTCCAGAGCCAGGGACCTGCTCAACCCAGGAATTCCATGAATTTACTCAAAAGGAGAAGTAAACTGTATTGCACAAAACCGGTTGTTGCAGTGTTATTTGTGGTAGGGGAAAAAAAACTGGAAACAACCCAAATGTCCCCCAGTAGGGGACTGGTTAACTAAATTATGAAACATCCACTTGATGAAATATTCTGGAGCCGTTAAAAATGATCGTTATGAAAACTACAGAGCAACAGGGGGAAAGGCATCTGTTCTAATGTGCAGTGACAGTGCAGAATACAAAACTGTGACCATGAGAAGCAGCAGCACGTGCCCTGCCCTGGGCTTGGGGCACAGAGACTCTTGGGATACAATTCCTGTTCCCAAGAAGTCACTGGTCTCAGTGACCTGGAAACAAGTAATGACCCTTGGGGGGTGAGAAGGTCAACAACAGAGGAGGAAGGAATTACTTGGAGTCTCAGAAAACTGCCCTGGGAAGTGGTCTTTGTGCTGGATCTTAAGGACTGGAGCTTGTAAACAGGTGGGCACTCGTAGAAAAAGGCTTAAAGGCAACACATACACACACACACACACATGCACACGCACACGAAACTAGTTGTGCTGGTAGAATTATGAATGATTTCCCCCTCTTTTTTTTAAAAAAAATGTCTTTCATGTTATATTGTTTTTACAATAAAAGCTAGTAGAAAACTGAACTCAGATAAGAAAGAATAATTTTCGCTACCAACATTTGTGTCTGTAAATCATACATGGGTTCATAAGCACTTTATTTTTTCAACAGAGCAGGGATGTGGGGAGATATTTATTGAACATTTTGCACAATGCCTGGTCCTGTGCTCAGCCATGAAGAGATGAGACGTTCACATTTTTCCAGGGGGGAAACAAGGCATAAACATACGACTTAGTACATTTTGAAATATGAAATAATTGTTTGAGATGACTCTGGTGGCCAAGGGCTGGGGCACTTCCCTCTGGGTGTCAGAGTACATGACCTAGGTGAACAGAGGAGGCACAAACATGGGCAGAGCAGATGGTGCTGTGCGATCAGTTTGATTTCAGCTGAGAGACACAGCCACAGTGTGGGGCTTGCCTTTGGATAAAGGACAGGCGGTCAAGGGTCAAGAATTGGGAAGGGCAGGAGAGGGTCAGTCCAGAGAAGTGAAGCAGGACAGAGCTCTGAAAAATTTGCAGGTGGGGAAGGCCCCCTCTGGGGAGGCTCCAGATGCAGCCTCACATGGCTGGATGGCACAGGAAGGACACGGTATCACATCAGAGACCTCCCCGTGGCGCCACAACCAGTCAGTTGTGTGTATCACTCAGGGTTCTTAGCTCATCGTGGTACAAATCCTGTGAAGAACCCAGCCAGAGGGGACAATGCTGCCAACACCCTGACCATGGCCACCACAGCCTGCACAAGATACAGCATAGTCCCTGCTGCTACCCCAAACAGAATATTCTCCCCTGCCCTGCTTCTTTGCTCACTAGCTCCTGAGTCAGATCTGGGGCAAGGAGCATCTTATTGGCTGGGCTTGGGTACAGACTCACAGACTGACTGCTAGGGACAGCAGAAAGTGTGTGTCTGCATTTTCAGTTTCCACATCAGGAGGTGAGCCTCATAAAGTGAGCATCTCTGTAAACAAAGGATGGGCTTCCAGGGCAGTTACTGTTCATCTCCCCAGGACGCCCCAAACTCACCCCCAGCTACTCAGTTGTAAGGTGAGGAGGCAGGATGGCAGACCGAACACCTATATGTAATTGCACTGCCTTCCACTTCCCACTAAAACTACAGCAAATGATTTTTTTAAAAACATCAACTCAATAGGAAGGTGGAGATGGTGGTGATGTGATGTTGGAAGCTGGAAATCAGAAGTGACACCTGACGGAGAGGTCCCAGATAGAAGAGTAGGCTGTTTGAGTCCCTAGAAGACACTCAAGTGCTTTCACCCCAAGTTCCAAAGCCTCAGGAACATGCAGCCCCAGGGACACCTGGAAATGGGGATGAATGAGACTTAAAACAAGAACACAGCAAAGGCTTTTGTAATCTGTGGGAATCTGGATCTCCAACTCACTCCAAGCTGTTGGGTAACTGCTTCTCAACTCCCGAACATAAGTCCAGAGCTTATTGTCTCAGGAGAAGGCACAGCTAAGAGCTTAGATACTATACTGAAAGTGGGATACAAAATACTTTGACCACCACCCAGCTTCCTTCTCCCACTCGGCTCCAGAAGCCACAAGGACAGACCTCTTCCCAAGGAGGAGACTAAAAGAGTTTCTCTAAGGAATCTGACCCTCCCCAGATGAAAGACCTCAAGGCACTGACACTGGTGAATTCCCCTACCAGAAGTCCATCAAGACCTCAGTGTTTCTAATCAGTATTTTGGTACTTAAGCATGATCTGGTGACCACAAGTCACCAGACATCTGAAGGACACCTCTGTCATGGAATAGAGCAAACAAAGCAGACAAATAGAAGATACAGTGTACAGAAACAAAGGCTGTGCAAGGTGCAGAAAGCTTTTAAAGATTATTATTAATAATCCCAGGGAGATAAGAGGAAACATTACATCCATGAAGCTCTAATCAAAGGAACATTCAGAGAATAGAAAATTAAAAGAGATTTCTTGGAAATTAAAAGCAGAAAGAAGTGATTTTTAAAAAGGAATAGGTGGATTTAGAAGGCCGATGTGAGGAAACCTCCCAGAAAATAGAGCAAAAAGACAAAGAAATGGAAAATAAGAGAGGAAAGGTAAGAATATTGAAAAATCAATTCAAGAGATTTGACAGCTGAGTAGCAGAAGTTGAAGAAAGAGAAAACAGAGAGGGAAAAAAAATGTAAATCAAATATTTCAAGAAAATGTCTCAAGAATGAAGGACACACACTTTTTAGCTGAAAGGACCCAAATTTCTCACCACAATGGATGAAAACAGACCCACACCAAAGCACAGTGCTACAAAATTTCAGAAGCCTGGGGACAAAAAGAGAAGCCTACAAGTTTCTAGAGAGACTAGAAGACATGGTATAATGCTCTTAAAATTCTGAAAGAAAATTATTTCTTGGGCGCCTGGGTGGCTCAGTCGGTTAAGTGGCCGACTTCGGCTCAGGTCATGATCTCGCGGTCCGTGAGTTCAAGCCCCGCGTCGGGCTCTGTGCTGACAGCCCAGAGCCTGGAGCCTGTTTCAGATTCTGTGTCTCCCTCTCTCTGACCCTCCCCCATTCATGCTCTGTCTCTCTCTGTCTCAAAAATAAAATAAATGTTAAAAAAAAAATTAAAAAAAAAAAAGAAAGAAAATTATTTCTAAACAAGATTCTATACCCAGGCAAACTATCCATCAAATGAGAGTAGAGAAAAAAGCATCTGCAGGGACTCAAGATCTCAAAAAATTAAAATCTCTTCTGCTGTTTGTCAGGAAGCCCCTGTAGCCTGTGCTCCACAACACAGCGGGAGAGGAGATGACTGGAGAAAGTTTGAACATTTGTGGTCAAGCATAGTCAGGGCTCCAGAGCCACAATCACTGTTATTCCAAGATGAACAGACAGGCACGGTGAAGGTCAGAGGAGCCACCTCTTCCACAAGGTGATGCCAAGTAAGGGTGTGACAAAGTACATTCCTAACACGAATGGCCACACTAAAGTGGGGACTCTCGTCAACAACCTTCTTACATCCAACCCCATCTCACAGAAGGAAGCACAAAGAATTCTCTTTTATCTATATCTCTCCATATCTATATATGTACACACATATATACATATATATACATACATATATATACATACATATATATAGATATACAAGCCTGTGTATAAACAGGCAGAGGAGCATAAACATAAAACATATAACTTCAGATTGTGCCAAATGCTTTGGAAAAAAATAAAACAGGTTAGTGGAGTTGAGAGTGGCTATGGGGGGAGAGAGGTTGAGACAGTCATCTCTAAAGAGGTGACATCTGAGCTGAGACCGGCATGATGAGGTGAGCTGGCTGTGTGACGATCTTGGGGGAAAGATTTATAGGTAGGGAGAATAGCAACTGCAAAGTCCCTGAGGTGGGAATAAGTTTGACATGTTGACGACGCCAGCAGACAGGGAGGAGGAGAACAGTAGGAGATGAGTTAGAGGGGGGCGGGTAGGGCTGGAGTCAGCAGGGCTGTGGCAACCAGGATGGAGGGGTACAGGTGACTGGAGGCTCAGGGAGTTTTAAGCAGGGCAATGCCTTGACATTACTTACTTGTGGTCACTATTAATATCCGGGGATGGAGACGGCTAACTGCCTTCCAACATCCACTCCTTCTGTCTTACTACAGAATCCTAGAAAAAGGGCTCAGAAAAAAAAAGAAAGAAAGAAAGAGAAAGAAAGAAAGAAAAAGAAAAAGCCCCTACATTTCCCAGCCTCCGCTGCAGCTAAGTATGGCCAATGCACAAAATTCTGGCCAATGAGATGCAGGCTCTTTGCTCTTTCCTCCTTCCAGCCTGACATGATGTCCGGAAGTCCTGCAGCCATTTTGGACCATGAGGTGCCCTAAGATAAGAGCTATGCCAAGAAGGGCAATGGACAAGTAGAAAGAACCTAGGTCCCAAATGACCACAGATGGTCTTAGCAGCCTTACACTGCCAACTTCCAGACTTGTTTTATGTGAGAAAATGAACCTTGTGAGACTAGGCTGCCATCTTTCAGGTCATCTTGATTCCTGAATCAACTCCAGGTAGGACTGAGATCTTGCCTGGGACTCTTGGAATCACTGATAGTTTGGAGGTGTCAGCCTCTTATCTGCCCATTTCCTCATTTCACACTCAGGCAGCAGGTATCTCAAAGATTCCCTCCACCTTCCAAATCTCAGAATGTCAGAAGAGAAGGGACCTTTAGGGGAAGGGAAAGACCCCCCAGGAAAAGGCACCTACATTCTTTCTAAAGGAGGGGACTATGGGGTTTTCCCTTTCTTGGCTTCATGGGGAGAGAGTAGTAATGGGTCAAATGACAAGCAGTTTTCTATGCTTAAATTTTTGTATCCTGGCCCCTTACTCAGCAACCAGAACCCCAGGCTATGTTTTTTAAACACACAGAATTCAGCCTTCAGAGTTGCAATTTGAGAGCTCAGAGCTCCACTAGAATCACCTGGGTATCCGATCATTAAAAATCAGATTTCTGGGTCCACTCCCCTTAGTCAGGTGCCCATGCAGGCACCCCGCTTTCCTCCCACATGTTTCTTTGCCTCCAGGACTGGTTCAGACTCCAGATCCGAACATTCTTCGGCTCATCCCCTCCCACATGCAATCTACCAGCAAATGCTGCTGGCTCCACCCCCAGACCTATCCCAGACCCCTCTGTCCACTTCTCTTCATCCACTCTGCTCCCTTGGCCCAAGCCCCCTCCTGTCTCACTATCACCTCCTGAGGTTTCCTACCCATTTTCTCCATTCTGGAAGAGCATCCAGTGTTTTGTTTTGTTTTCTTTCTTTATAATACCCACCAGAGTGTGGCATTCCACATGTGAAGCTCTCCAATGGCTCCCATTACACTTTGAGTGAAATGCAAACTCCTTTCACTGCTGAATCCTTCTCACACTCTTGTTCCCTCTGCTTCAATCATTTTCCTCCTTTCCATCCCCGCCTCTCAACATTTACGCTGGTTCCCACCTCAGGGCTCTTGCCCCTGCTGTTCCCTCCGGCTGGTATGCTCCTTTCCCAAATTCTCATCATCTCTCAGGTCACAGCTGAAGTGCCACCTCCCTCTGCTGTCCCCGCCCCTGGCATTCTCCAGCACATCTCTCTGTTTTAGTATATGTGCTGCCGAAGCGAGCACACATCTCTCTGTTTTATATTCTAGTCTGCAGTTATCTGTGATGCTATGTTTTTCATGTGTTTGCTTACCTATCTATTGTCCTCTTCTTTCCCCACTGGAACGTGAAACATCAGCAGGGACCTCAGTGGACATGTTCAGCAGACCCTGAGGGCCCAAATGACACCTAGCACATAGTAGGTGTTTCATAAATACATGTTGAATGGATGAACAGATGTGTGCAGCACCTGCCCACCCACTGTCCTGTTGAATCCCTACAGCAGGGGAAGACAGTGGGGGCACAGAGGTGTGTGTCCCGGTGGCTAGATGGCTGGGCCATGACCCGTCCACATTCTCGTCGCCCTAACCCAGAGGTTCACCTGTCTACCACAAGCCCATTGTTGTGGGGCAGGGACGACCTGTGTTTTGCAGCTTCTCTCCCTTCTTTAGCTCCCAGCGCTGGGCTGGTGTCTGCATCCTCACTTCCTTCCAAAGGAGGCTGTGCCCGATGTTCTCAGCCCCTCCCTGTGTGGCCAGAACCAAATCCTCAAGCAGGAGAAGGGTGCTTGGAGTTGCTGCCTGGTGGGGGAATCTGCCTGCTCTCTGTATTCAGATATTTTCCCAGAGCTCCTCCTGGTGCTAAATCATTCCTCCAAATTAGCGGGAATGCTCATTACCAACCCAACCACCTCCCATTAGGCAGGAAATGTGTGTCTGCTGTGGAAGCTTCCCCAGGCCCCAGGCCACCCTCCATCACTCCTGGCTGGGGGTGGGGAGTGGGGGCTGACTAGGGAGTGGGGGCGGGCAGCCACCCCTAACTGGTGGGAGGGCACATCGTTGTGGCTGCAAGTTCCTGTTCTGTGTCCTCACCCATCAGTCCCCCACTCTACCACCTTCTGCTCAGAAGGGCACACACAGATGCTCTAGCTTTCCAGGACAGTCTGTGGTCCTGCCTCTGTCACAGATCTGTGTATGGGACTTGCTGCTGGGTTTTAAAGAAGACATTAGGGCAGGGGCATTTGTAAAGCAGCGAGAGACCAGAAACCATTTACTTATGGAAATGCTCTTAAAGTTCAATCCCTCCACACTGTACAATTTGATGAGAGCTTTTAAAATAGCCCATGGGTGCTCTCAGCCTCCTCTCCATTCCCAGGACTCCAGGGCTCTCTGCTGCCCGGACAGGGCCTGGAAACCACTTTGAATCCCAGGCTCCTAACAGATGTGCTGGGAATCTCCAGCTTACTGTGGGTTTTACAGGCTGCTCACGAGACTGTCTTCAGGGAATGAGACACTGATTAGAACTCAGGAGTAATGGCTCATCCTACACAATGTGTATAATAAATACTAGACAACAACAACAACAATAATAATAATTCTGCCTACATCTTCCACGTTGTCTAAGGAAGTGTCAGAAGCACAATTACAGATTGGTGAAAAAGCAACATTGAGCCGCTTGAAAATAGCCTCTTTTGGCTCATTAGCAGGGCGTGTGCCTGAGGGCAGGGAACGTTCATTCAGCTCTGGAATTTTTATCACCACAGAGGCTCCACACATCATACTGCATTCGGGCAGATTTCCTGAGACCTTTCTCCTAAGCATAAGGGGAGCCCTGGAGATCACAGTGTGGAGAATGCTCATCATTCACTTATCCCACACATATTAAGTGAACTTCTACTATGTGCCAGGCACTATTCACAATGCTGCGGTACTCAGGAGATGGGAAACATGTCGCTGCCTTTATGGAGGTTTGTCTGTTGTGCTGGAGGCAGACAAGCAAACAAACAAAACCCAAAAGATAATTACAGATAAGTGTAATGGAAAACTAAGAAAGCTAAGCAGAGGGTTGTCATGGAGAAAGACAGGGTAAGGGCAGCAGACAACTTTAAATGGAGGAGTCAAAGCAAAGCCTATCTGGACCAGTAGCTTCAGCATCCTTGAGAAACTAGGAATGCAAATTCTCAGGCCCCTGTGACCAGGGTTCAACAAGCCCTCCCTTAATTCTGATGCATGTTTGGGTGGTATGTGAGCTAACAGCTGAGTGACTGAAGCAGTGAGCCTAGGGTACTATGAAGAGAGCAGAGCTATGAGGCCAGCGAGCTAGAGCTCAGGGTACAGGAGGTGACATGGGGGTGGCCAGCAGGGGCTTCTCAGGCCTTCCTAAGACCTTTGGATTCTGTTCCATATATGCCGCTATTCTCTCACCTACCCCCTGGCTTCTCCTGGTGTGGTTTAAATGCTCTGGATTTCACTTTCCACCTCTTTCCTGGGGAAAATACAGGAGTGGGCTATTAACTCATGCCTAAACTCTCAGCAAATTTAGATCCTGTGCCCAGATGACTTAACTGGTCATTTGTCCCCTCCACTCTAGGATGGTGGAGAGGGATGGAGGAGAGACCCTACTATTTCTAAAAACAGGGAAATAAGTGTGGGGGCAACAAAAGTGGTAACGTGAAGGAAAAGTTGGGAGGGTCCAAGTAAAGCAAGACATGATGGTGGGAGTGGGGACATGGGCAGGGACCTCACAGTAACTAAGGAGAGATCCGGAAGCCCTCACTTTCTCCCAGCATCAGCAGGGAGATTTAAGAGACCCCAGAGCCACAGATAACAAACACATCAGTCCCCAACCTGCCACCCCACTCCATCCTGCTTCAGGGGCCACGGGGAGACCCACGTGGCATATGGCCACTACCAAACCCATCACGAGCTGCCTCACAGGCCACATTGGCGATGTGCAGCCAGTGGGGGACAGACTAAGGAGCTTTTGGGGACTCACTGGAGCATTTCTCCTACAAGTCAGCACAAGCCCCTCCGTGGACACTGAATAGCATGCAGGTGAGCACTGCCTGCAAAAAAAGCTTCCTGCTCTGGTTGGTACTCCAGAAGCTTAGTCTGAAGGCTGGCGGGCAGCAGAGAGGCCAGACTGCCAAATGGAAGTCCCAGCCCCAGAAGCAGGACATACACAAGAAAGCCTTGATGAACTCAGAAATCAGAATGGCACATAGTGAACTCTGAGGCCATTCATTCACTCTTCCCACTGTCAGAGTATCTCCTGAGCACATACTACGTGCTGGGGACAATTCTAGGTTCTGAGGATCCCACATCCTTGAACAAGATGGACAAAGTACCTGCTCCCTTGGAACTTACCATTCTAAAGGCATAAGATAGGGGCGCCTGGGTGGCGCAGTCGGTTAAGCGTCCGACTTCAGCCAGGTCACGATCTCGCGGTCCGTGAGTTCGAGCCCCGCGTCAGGCTCTGGGCTGATGGCTCGGAGCCTGGAGCCTGTTTCAGATTCTGTGTCTCCCTCTCTCTCTGACCCTCCCCCGTTCATGCTCTGTCTCTCTCTGTCCCAAAAATAAATAAAAAAACGTTGAAAAAAAAATTAAAAAAAAAAAAAAGGCATAAGATAATAATAAGCAAGTCAACAGAGAGGAACATTTCAGATTGTGAATAGTGGTATAACACACAGGGATGTTTATGGTGGGAGCTACTTACGGAAGGCCACCCGGGGGGAACTGAGAGAGGAGCTGAGACTGGCAGAAAGTGTGTTCCAGGCAGAGGGAACAGCATGTGCAAAGACCCTGACAGCAAGGAAACCAGCTGGGGGTAAGCGTCACAGGAGGCAGCACACACTCTTTCCCTTTCCCCCAGAACAGCCCGGGTGCTCCCCTAAGTGGGGTTTCCTCATACTCCAAGGGCTGGTGAAAAAGGAGATCAAATCAAAGACAATAAGCCTGATATTTGCAGGTCCCTGGAGCTCACATTTGGGGAGGCGGAGAGGGTTAGGGCCAGGGTGGGCGATAAAGCCAGGGGCTTTAGACTCAGCCAGACGTGGGTGAAGGTCCTAGCTCCGTCCTTCGGCAGCTGTGTGACCTGGGAAAATTGTTGCATATCTCTGGGCTTCCATTTCCTCACCCTTATCTTGTTTAGATGTTATTCTTGAAAATGAGATTTGTGAAGCCCTCCAGTAGGTAGCTGCTCCAAACACAGAAGCTGTGATTTCGGCATCAAATTTCAAGCCGCATTCTGTGTTTGTTCTGCGGGGTTTATCAAGCACCTACTAACCACAGAAGGGAAGATGACATGATTCTCATACCCTCCTTCCCTGACTTGTACACACCGAGGGGATGGTATTTCTGGAGAACGACGCAGAGCAGCCCAGTCACTGCAAGGGGACTGTATACTGTTGTCTTGTCTGCCCAGTTTCCAGGCCTTCTTTTCTGGAGACAACATTAGGAGTTTCCATCAGTCCCTGAGGGTCAGGCGGGATTCCTCCCGCCTCCGAGGATCCGGGCCGGCCATTCAACTTATGCCAGCACCACTCCACTTCAGTGATTGGTCAGGGATGGACCAATGAAAATCGCTCTGGGCCTCAGGCAGAACAGTGGGCAAACCAGCAAGACGAGGGCCTGGACTGCTGAGGCCCCCCTTGCAGTAGTTTGGGAAAACTTCCAAAGAATAAAGTCCCTTGGACTGGAGCAGAGCTGAGAGAGGGAGAGAAATCAAATACTGATGACAAAGTCCCTGGAATCACCTGGGCCTAATGCCAGCAGCACTACCTCTGGAGTTTACAATTATGTGGGACAATTCCTTTTTTGGCTCATGCCAATTGTAAGAGGGTTTCTGTCCCTTGCAACCAAAGAGTCCTGATTGATACAAAAGGTTGCATATGGAGGGATAGAGCTGGAGCCTCCACGAATGCTTTTTTTTATTATAAAATTTTATTTATTTTTTTATATTAAATATAATTTATTGTCAAATTGGTTTCCATACAACACCCAGTGCTCATCCCAACAGGTGCCCTCCTCAATGTCCACAAATGCTTTTGGATCAGTGATCAGGGAGAGGTGAGGATATAGATTGAGAAATGGTACGAAATTCCACTGAGTGGGAATGTGGCATGTGTTTGTTGCTTCTCCACCATCTGTTTCCTCCCCTCCCCCTTCCCAAACTTACTAGCCATGTATTTGGGTAGAAACGACCCCACAGGCAGCTCGGAGGTGAGCCCAGCTTAGCTTAGCCAATCAGCATTTCCCATTGCACAGTGACAGGTAAATTAATAAAGGAGCACATGACCTATGTCAGCATGATCAAGACTTATGACATTCAATTCTAGGAATCTTTCCCACTGGATATGAATATGGAAGCAGGTGGCCTTAGAAGCTTCTGGCAGCCATTTTGGAACAATGAGGAGAGAGCCTGCTAAGAATGGAATCTGTTCGAAGGCAGATCCAAAATATGGAAGGACGGTCACATTGTTGGAGTCCTGAACTGAGCCTTGCCTGGAGAAGGAACAATCCCTGACCTCTTCAGCTGAGTGAGCCATTGTAGTCCCTTTGGGCTTATGCCGGATTGGTTCAGTTTTCTGTCATGGGTAAAAAAGAATCCTTTCTACCTCCAATGAGACTCAATGTGGTACTCTCATTTCCTGCCTTCCCACTTCCCAGAGGCCTATTCAGCATCTAGTGCATCCTCCCACTTTACACCTTGTAGCCTCCAGAGAAGTATTTTGTTTTTCTCAAATTCTCAAACCACCAGAATGTAGGGATCTCTCTGGGGCCTTGGAACTGAGATTCCTGAAGGGACCAGGGATCGATAGAACCCTGTCTGCCATGCAGACTGGAGTGAGCCTGAGCCCCAGATGCCCTGGGAAAGGTAATAACTCATCCTGGATCCTCTTCAGCCCTTCCCCCAGCCAAGTCTAGGCAAGGACAGCCATCAATCCCACTTATCAGGCTCCTTATTTCATCCTTTATCCAGCTGTCTCAGATGTCACTCCACATCCTTAACACAGAGTTATGAGAGATTGAGCGCTCAGGCCTGGGCTGGCTGACGGATTCATGAGTCCGGGGCTGCCCATTCATCAGGGATAAATCTCAGTGGCTTTAGGGGGTGGGGTAGAATTTGATTGACTGGGTCTTGGGGTAGGTGCTTTGCTGTCAGTGATCACAAATATCAAAGTCATGCAGAGGAGGGTGGTGGTAATGGTGGTGACATTGGGTAAAGAGAAGACCCCTATGTTTCAGGGAGACTGTTATGGGCCACCCAGTGTATAAGGAAGACCAGCTCCAGGAAGCTCCAGGAAGTAGTTATATTTGGCAGACAAACACACTTTACTCAGTAATTGTGGGGCTTCTCAGACAGGAGGATCCTGGAAGGTAAGGAGCCCCACTTGCCCCAAAGTAATCCAGAAAATCTTTTTAAAACTTGTACTAGACCATGTCTCTACCCTGCTTAAACTCCCCCCCAAATGGCTGCCCATTATAGTTAAAATAGAATCCTGACCCCTGACCCCAGCCCACAAAGCCCTCCTTGATGGAAGCCCAAGCCCACTTTGCCTGCCAACATTCCAGATCCTCCAGGCTCTGCCTGTTCTTAAAACAAACACTCAGGCTCACTCCTGCCTCAGGACCTTTGCAGTTGCTGTCTCCTCCCATTAGATGCACTCCCTCCAGGGTATTATGTGACTACATTCAAGGCTTAGTGTAGATGGAATCTGGCATCTCCAGAGAGGCCTCCCTGACCTCCTTAGTCTCCCTCTGTCACATTCCCTCCATAGTGCTTAGCACTGGCTGTAATTGTCTTGTTCCTTTTCTCTGTCCTTGAACAGAAGCCAGCTAGAATTCTAGTCCCTGAAGGCAGGTTCTGTCTGTCTTCTACTTTGGTGGGTCCCCAGCCAGCATTTGGTGCGTTGCTGGACATCTTAGGCCCTCAATAAATACACATTAGAATGAACCAACTACTGGCCAGCTGCATCTTTCAGAGCAAAGCCCTAGGACAAGGTGAGTCCGAAAAGGTGCTGCAGACCACACTATGGTCTTCTGTTCAGGGTGCTGAAGGCTCCATCGGCCACCACTGCTGTGGCTTCTCTAGGAGACAGAGGAAGAAGGCAGTCCATTCTGGGGAGAATGGCTGTTTTGTGTCACCAGGAGGTTGCCATAGGAACGCCGTGCTGTGCAGCAAAGACCCCTGCTTAAAGTTAGAGATGTGGAGATATGAAGTGATTGTGGAAGTCAATGAAGTATTGACCAGTAGCTGTGGAGCCCTTGGGGAAGGACTTTCGGGTCACATCCCTCCCCCGCCCCTACCCTCAGCTTCATCTTGAAACTCCTTTCTGTGCCTTTACTTCCAGCTTCGTCCCCCCCATCCCCCGCAGCCCACTGCCATCTGGGTGGTCAGAGCACTTGCCCGGGGGGCCATGAGAGAGAAGAGAGGGCTGAAAGCAGGCCAAGGGTCATGCCAAGGTCATCCCAGGCATCTATGCCTGACGGAATAGCAATCATAGAAGTCATAGATGAGGTATGACAGTCCACATGTATGGAACACTTACTTTATGTACATCAGAATCCGTGCTTAGACCGAGTGCTCAGACTCATGAATTAGTAGACTGAATCCTATATAACCCAGAGGGAATTGTTATTACGATCCCCATTTCACAGAGGAAGAAACTAAGGCTCCGAGAGGTTACATAAAATTTTTGAAAATTCCCACCTAGTAAGAGGTAGTTCCAGAATTTTAACCCAGGGAATCTGAATCCAGAATTCAAGCTCTTAACCACAGTACCATCTCAGCAATTCTAAACACGGCAAATGTAGTAACTCCTATGTGTTGAATGGTTACTGTGGAGCACATATTCTGGGAAACTAAGGATTGCAGGGGCAAAGTCACTCACCCAAGTGGTAGAGTCCGGATCTGCATACCTGCCCAGAGCCGAAGTTCATTCTCCCAACATCAGCAGAGGCCTGAACCTACAGGGCCAGAGAAGACCCTCCAGTCTGGCCATCTCTGGACTCCAGGTGGGACTGCTGATACCTGCACCACCCCAGCCAATGCCAAGGTTTAAAGCAATGACCCTTTTCTCCAAACCCACCATGCCTCAAGACCAGGGCGGGCACTGAAGACACCTGACAACCTGACCCCAACAAAGTCACTGGATGGGCTGCAGAGTACCATGTGACCATAGCCTAAAGGAGAATGGGACTCACCACTGCTCATATGGGCAAGGCCCTTACCATCTCTGAGCCCAGCTTTCGTCATCAGAACTGTGGGGTAACCCTCCTCCTTCCACTCAAATTCATAGGGGTTTTGAGACTAATGTGACAGTGCTTCCTAATCTGTCACTCAGTGAACGTAGCTGCTATAATGTAGGCGAGCCCACCATTAGGAAATCAGATAAAGAGTCAATACTTACTGTTGCAAGGCTTCCTCTCTTCTTCGCTCTCCAACTAGATTCTCTAAAAGGCATTTCAAATGGAGATTAAATTATAAAACTTTAATCCAAATGTCATTTCCTAGGAATATGCCAACTGCATGCAGTGACTAAGAGCCAAGAGGCTCTGTTGGGGCCCAAACTAGCCCAGACCAGAGGTTGCCCTGAGCTTGCTGTGAGGACATGCTCTTCTGCCCTCTGTCTCCTGGCTCCAACTTCATCCATCAGGGAACAGGTAGCAGAGCTCATGGCTAGGGTGGGCTGGGCTGGGGTCTCACTGCTCTTTTAGGCCATGTTCTGGCATCTGCCCCCCCCCAAAAGCCCCTTTCTCCCAAGCCCCCTGGCAAGAAAAGGCATGAGACATCCTGACAGAAAGAAGACCAGACACCCTTCTGGATTCTAGAGAGCAAAGGGGGCTTTTCTGGGGGAGTCCTCTAATTTTCTTTCTGATATTCCCCCTAAAGCTCTAACTAACCTAGCAACCTCTGTCTGTTGACATTAGTCAGCTATTTCTGTGATAATCCTGTACAACAAACAACCCTAAAATCCCAGTTACTTACGACCACAAGTATTTTTCTTGTCTGTAGTCTCAAAGTTGGCTGGGTGGTTCTGCCTCAGGCCACAGGGCGGGTTCAGCTCTGCTGCATGTGTCTTGCATTCTAGGACTCGTGACTATCCAGGGCATGCCCCTCTCATGGTGGATGGAAGAAGTGCAAGAAGCCAATGTAAACCACACAGATTTAAAGCCTTTGTGTACATCATGTCCCCTAAGGTTACATTGGCCAAGGTGAGTCGTGTAGCAAGTCCAACATCAGTGGGGTGGGGAAGTGTCCTTAGCCTAGAGAGTGGGAGCTGCTGTGAAGTCACATGGCACCCCAAAATCTAAGCCTCTGTGTTAACTAAACAGCAAAAGAACAACAACAACAGCTAGAGCCATATGGCAGAGGGTGTGGTTATATAATTCCATTACAGGAAGAGAGTAGTTACAAATAGGATGGAGTGGGTTTAGGATGGTCATTGCCTTCAAGTCCATTTTCCTTAGGGAGGATTCATCCTGTTTGGAGCTGCCTTGTTTTCAATTTGAGTAGGACTGATTCCACTACCAGCTCTAGAGATAGGCCTGGGCTGGCTCAAAACAATCTCACAGCCCATCCCATGGCCACAGTTGTTTTCAAAAATAGGCATATGACTGGGGCACCCGGGAGGCTCAGTGGGTTAAGCGTCCAACTTCAGCTCAGGTCATGATCTCACTGCACGTGAGTTCGAGTCTTGTGTTGGGCTGTGTGTGGACAGCTCTGAGTCTGGAGCCTGCTTCGGATTCTGTCTCCATCTCTCTCTCCTCCTCCCCTTCTCTCTCTCTCTCTCTCTCTTTCTGTCTGTCTCAAATATAAATAAACATTAAAAAAAAAAAAAAGAATAGGCATATGACCTAATTCAGGCCAACAAGAGACAATGAATCCCAAAAGAATCCAGACAGGTCCTTCCATTCTCACTGGAAAGAAGAAAGAAATGTGGAATTCAAGGAGCTTCTGGCAACCAAGTTATGATTCCGAGGGGACCCAGTCTTGAAATGAAGCAATGGAAAAGGGAAATGAAGAAAGTGGAAAAAAAAAAAATCAAGTTCTAGGGAGACGTAATTCATCTGGATCGAGCATTACCTGAAACCTAACCTACTACTTGACTTCACTTACAGGAACCAATACATTTCTATTTTTGTTTAAGCCAGTTTAAGTGTTTTTTTTTTCCTCCATCATTTGCAACCCAAAGATTCCTACATGAAGGATGATATCAGAGAGGAGACAGGAGAACCAAGGTTCTCTAGTTACTGTCACCCCCTATCACACAAGGCAGAAACACTGGGCCTAAGAGTATCATGGGATTTGATCATTTCTTCTTAGAGCATTCAGAACCAGCCATCCCCTCTGGTACCTCACTGCACCCACTGTGGGCCTCCAGCACCCCAAAAAAATTACCCTCCACAACCAGACCTGTTCACCTTCTTGATTCAACCTCAAGACTCTGGCTAGCCCCAAAGCCCTGGGAGTCTGGAGTTGCTGCCTCATACATCAAAGATGCTTTTGCAGGAAGGGAAAAATGTAGGTCATTTTTCAATGTGTGTGGCTATCTTGGAGCAACCCTGAATGCCAGAAGTGGGGCTGGGAGTCAGTATTAGATAAATGGGATGGCTCCCAGAAGGAGCGACCCCATCTGCCTACTCTCCCCACCCAAGGTTGGGGGATCTGGGAAAGGGGGCGTGGAGTGTATTCCCACCCCCTACACACTCACGATAAACAGGGATGAGCTTGGCTGTCTCTGGACCCCAAAGTATTGTCCTCAACTCTTAGCCACTGAGAAAAGAGAAAACTTTCCTTGTTATTGTTGCTTTAAAATCGTATTTTGTGAACGAGAGGAAGAAAAAAGGCAAGTCCGTTAAGTCATTTTGCTAACACTCCAGCCATCACATAGGCTGCTGGGGCTTGAAGAAAAATCAAGAAAATTAGTGCTTGCGAAAGGGAAAGAGCGACAGCGGTGGACTGGGACGGGCACAGCGGGGCCCACGCAGCCCTCCTCCTGCCCGGCTCAGCCCCTCCCTGAAGCCGGCTCTCTGCTTTCCCCAGATCGCTCTGTGTTCCTTCCTCTCCGGGGGCCTTACTACCTCCCGCCCGGGCCCTGCCAGGCAGCCCCCAGGGGGCATCTGCCCCGCCTGCCCCTTCCCAGTGCCAGCAGCCCTTCCCACCCTCCCCCTGTGAGTCTGTGCTCGCCGGCGCGCCTCTCCGCAGCCTGGACAGACAGTGCCCCCCGCAGGCCACAATCGGCCCTGGGCTGTGGCGACCTGCGTGACAAAGATGAATACCCATGGGGGCTTAGGGGGAGAACACCGGCAAACCTCCACTGGTGACCCCAATTTCTGACTCGAACCCAGGTCCCCAGAGGTGAGGTGCAGAAAATGCCTAAATTAAAATGCTAATTACCGTCTTCAGCAATTCGTTACCAGACAGTCACTTGTATCTATTATTAACAGCTTCCCGCCACAGCCGCCGCTCGCCAAGAGACACGGATGATTTAAAGATTCAGGTGCAAGGGAAAATAACAGAAAACCGTGTTTGCACGGTGAAGCGCAGCCTGTGGGGGTGTCACCCTATTCTGCCCACCCTGCGGAGAGATGATAAGAAGCCAAGGACGGGGCGCCTGGATGGCTCAGTCGGTTGAGGGACCGACTTCGGCTCAGGTCATGATCTCACAGCTCGTGAGTTCGAGCCCCGCGTCGGGCTCTGTGCTGACAGCTCAGAGCCTGGAACCTGCTTCGGATTCTGTGTCTCCCTCTCTCTCTGCCCCTAACCCACTTGCATTCCATCTCTGTCTCTCTCAAAAATAAATAAACGTTAAAAAAATTAAAAAAAAAAAAAAAAAAAAAGAAGCCAAGGACAACAAAAGGTGCTGTCCCAGAAGGTCCCTGGGGGCTCCCCAGGTGGGAACTTGGGCGCAGAGAATAACCTAAACCCTTGTGTTTAAAAATATTTGCAGGGCTCTTTATGGCTCACAAACTACTCCATGATTTCTTAATTAAATCCCAGGGTTTGGCGAGGGCAGGAGTTTGAGCTCCATGCCCAGGTAGGAAGAGCTCCATGCCCAGCTAAGATGCTACCCTGGACATTGAGGCTCTCCTCTGATGCTGCCTGCTCCTGGAATCTGGAAGGTTTGATGCTGGGGAAAAGATGGCCCATGAGCCGTCAGTTCCCAGGTGAGACACGCACTGGCACTTGGGAGAGTCACACTCAACTCCGTCGTCACACTGACCTCCAGAAATAAGGCAGGGCTGGTCTCAAGGGACGTCTTGGGGCCTTGGCAACGCCCAGGCAGAGAGCTTAGGCGGCCAGGAGAGAGGAGGCAAGGAATGAAAGAGGAGCATGTGATACAGAGTACAAGCAAATTGCACAATAACAGTGCAGAAAAAGCCATGAGCATTGACCCTCCTCTTTGTTCATGGCGGGCAGAGGGGGACTGAACTGCCCAAGGTCACTAGAAACTGCCCAGTCAGGGCAGAGGCAGGTTCAAATCTCCTTCCTAGACTCACAGTCTAGACACCAAAGGGACAACGCACAGAGGCCTCAAGACCAGGCTGTTAAGTTGCTGTCACAGTCCCTCCATCCCACTCTGAGATGATCTTGTCCCACATCTGTGTGCTCGTGGAAGCAGATATTGGGACTGTCTGGTGTCCCCAGACAGAGCTCTGGACGCATAGACAGTGCCTTGTGATTTCTTATGAACCAATGAATAAATAAATTCAATGTTATACGTGAACAGCCTCATACACAGGGCATTCTGGGGCTGGCTCCTACCGGCTCCTAGGAACCAATTGTTAAATATTCAAGATTTGTGAGCTGGTTGTTAAACAATTGGTAGCCTGAAATCAGGCATGGTGAGAGTATTTACACCACAGCAATCAGTAAATGCTACTAATCAGGGCTTTTTTCCTGACCCCATCCTTACTTCCAGCGAAACACCATAGCCAATCTTCTTAACCTGGGTTAATTTTCTTAATCTCCAAATCTTCCAAATACAGGAAAAGTTTAACTGTCTCCTGCATTTTATCCCCTCATTTGGTTTCTTTTGGTGCATGATTTCCCTACATTTACAGCCACCCCCGCAGGCCTCAGTACCGCTCCTCCCCGTCACAAGCCCAGGCATCCTTCTGGAGCCAGGGCCGGAAGAGTTAATTCCCCATCAGCCCCCATCCTCTCAGAACCACCTGTTCTGCTGGGTTCTGGCCCCAGGTGGGGTATGAACACCCCTGGTGATGAATGGCCCGTGCAAGCAGCGTTGCTGGGGCCCTCTGCTCCCTCCACCACCTGTTCTATCCCAGCTGGAGGAAGGGGAGAGGAGGAGGGGGCTTCTATCTGAATCAGAATCATCCATCCTGAGTAATTAGCCGCTGAAGAAAATGCAAACCTGCTGAAGGGGAGCAGAGGTCCCCCCATCAGCTTCTCTAAACTCCTCTTGCCCCAGGCTTGCCTCAGAGGCTGCTGGGAGAGCCAGGAAACTGAGGAGGCCGGGACGCCATCTGCCAGAGCACAGGGTCTCTGCAGAACAAACACTAACACACTTCTCTCAAGACCGCCGCTGTCGGACCCAGCCCGTGCCCAGCCCAGATCTTCTCTCCCAAGTCTCGTGCTCTGGCCTCTCAACCACACACCACAGGCCACCCGCTCAGTATCCGTTTCCTTCTTACCCGATGTTGTTCAGGTAGATTCTTGGTGTTCCCATGACCCATGTCCCAGATTTGTTTAGAGGGAATGAGAGTATGGTCCAGTTATAGTCAATGACACATGAAGGGAGGTCTGAAGTGTCTTTGATCCTAGGAGAGAATCATCATGGGGAGAGGTGCTCTCTTCTAGCTCTAGGCATTATGGCATCTGGACACGAATCCTCGAGGTTCAGCAGCCATTGTGTGACCCTGAGGAGTGTAAGACTGGGCTTGGGGCTGAGCAGAGGCAGAGAAAGAGCCGAAGTCCCCGGGGATGTCACTGGATCTCTGATTCCTATGACTGGAGGCACCTGTCCTCCAGACTTCCTGCAATGCAAGATAAGAAAGGTCATTTTTTCACTTTGATTTGGATTGGTGGCTTGCAGCCAAGGACACTCCAACTCAGGGAAGGCAAAGTCTGAACATGATCACCCAGCTAAGTCAGGCCCTGATCTTGGAACCCCATGTGGGTAACTAGGTTTGGGTTGTGTCTGATGCCCAGGCTTCATCCTCTGCCATACCAGTGCCTTCCTAAGGCCTTTCTCTGGCATCTGGAGGGCTGCTCTTCCCTGTGTTCCAGGCCAGAAGTGTCAGGAAATAAGACTTCCCAAGAATAGCCCTCAACCAATAACTGACGGGAAATGCTGTATAAATATCCCATCACAGGGTGCCTGGGTGGCTCAGTCAGTTAAGTGTCCGACTTCAGCTCAGGTCATGATCTCGTGGTTCATGAGTTCAAGCCCCACCCTGGGCTGTCTGGCGTCAGCACAAAGCCCACTTCAGATCTTCTGTCCTCCTCTCTGTCTCTGCCCCTCCCCGGGTTGTGCTCTCACTCCTTGTCAAAAATAAATAAACATTAAAAAAGTAAATAAATAAATATCCCAAATCCCTCTCCCCTTAAGTAGGAGAACTCCAAGGCATGCTGTCTATGCTGGCTGCCAGGGTTCCAGGATTATGTTCTAGTTGCCCACAATGCTTATTGGCTGTCTCCCCATTCCCCATCAGCTCCCACATATGCTTGCACTTAAAAACTTGTCTCAGGGTTCACTTCTGGGGGGAGCCAAACTGAGGCTACCTTCCTCCAGTGCACTGAGACCTGCTCTGTGATGGGCACTGCAGAGAGACCAGGAAACAAGATGTATAGTCTCTCCACCCTGGGGCTCAGTTTCATGTGCAGAGACAGGTATTCGACAAGTCAACTAGTCTTATCATTTTAGGTGGCCTTAAATACAGTGATCAGAATAAAACTGGGTGGTAGCAGTGACGGGGGAGGGTGCGAAGAGGGTAGAAGGGTAAGAGATCTCTCCGAGGCTCATCTGTAGCAAGAGCTGTGGGAGGAAGATTCCAGGCAGAGGAAACAGCAAGTGCAAAGACAGAGGGGGCATGCGTGGTAGGTTTGCGAAGCAAATAGAAGGCAGTGTGGCAGGAGAAAGGTGAGCCAGGAGAGGGTGGAGAGGAATGCAGAGGCCAGCCCAGGTGGGCTCCCAAAGGGCATGGGAAGGAGTTTGTGGGGTCAGGGTCAATGGGAATCTATTGCAGGTTTGTAAGGTGGAGGGGAATTAGCCAACCCAAGAAGGCGGGAGCCTTCTGCCTACTATATGGAGACTGGATGGGGGGAAGCTGCAACAGGGAATTGAAGAGGCCAGCTGGGGCCATATGAGCTGCCAGCATGGGAGATGCTGGCACTTGGGGTTGCCCTGTGTTCTCTATAGGTGAATCCTCCGTTTGCAGACCTGCCTCTCTCCTCTCCCTGCCCAGGACCAAACCCTGGCACATGTCATTCCCCCCCAGTCCCTTCCCCAGGTTGGAGGTGACCTCCAAACCTAAGGTCAGTGAATGAACCCTTGTTGCCCCTGGACACTTCCACAATACCACTTGTCACTGACCACCCACATGCCAGGGCACATTCTTGCTCTCTGAGTTTGGGCATCATTGGGGCCTCCTGGCCCTGCTCCCCTTTTCCCCCTGCCCCCAAGTGCGCAGGTATCATTCCAGACTGTGGCCCCACCCCCACCCCCCACCCCAGACTGGATGGTCAGTGTGAAGAGTTTCCTTGCTGGGCCCAGAACCCCTTCCCGGGGCCCAGAACAATTATCATTTAGTAGCACCTAGGGCTCTGGCAGCAGCTTGCGCTGAGTTTCTCAGAACACATTATCCACATTATTTTTCACTTGAAAAGTGTCAAGAAACCCTTGAGAGAGCTGAAGGATGTGGCTTAGTCCTAGTTTACAGATGGGCTGCGCAAACAGAAAGGGTTTCGAATTTTTCAGGGGCCAGGAGTAACAGAGCTCATGTTGGCTGGCACTAACCCCAGCATCACTAACAAATGGGCATAGCTAAGGGAAGACTCGTAAGCCTTGTATGGAGACAAACCTGCAGGTTTGGACCATGCTGCCTGCCTCTGCTGGGGAAGAGGCACCGCAAACCCATGTGTGACCAAGTTGCTGGGGACCCAAACTCATGGACAGAACCAAAATGCTCTTGATCCTTGACAATAAATAATAGCTATGTCCTGAGGCTAGGGCAGGAGCAAAGACGGGTTAGCAAAGGAAGGAGGGAGATGAGAGGGGATCAGTCTCTCTCTGCCTCCACTTCTTCATCTGTAACATAGGAAATACAAGTTCCCTCTCACAGGATGACTAGTGAAATCATGGATATGAACACCATCCGAGCTATAGATTAGGAGGATTTAGGAGGACTTAGGACTTACGATGACTCCTTGGAGGTTAGAGAGTCCGAGCTATAGATTGCTAGCTACCACCACTCCCACCACCCCATATCCATGCTCCGCACGCTCTGATCTTTAGCTGGGCCCACTGCTGCCTAGAATCAAGACTCTCTTCCCAGCCTCCCCTTGTGGCCATTTGGCCACGTGACTAAATTCTGATCTTTACGCTGTAAACACAAGTATAGCGTGCAGTTCTGAGGAGAGTCCTTAAAGGGAAGACAGGCACCTGTTCGTCCATTGCTCCTCCTGGGAGCTGCAACCAAGCAGCACCTTGCATCGTGAGAAGGAGGCTGAGCAGCAGGAAAGAATGATTGATGTTGACTTTGAGAAACCTCTCTTCCAGCATCTAGACTCTTGATTGAGAGAAAAATAAGCCTCTTTCTTGTTTTCAGTGCTGGTTCTCTTTGGGATGGTGTCTGTCACTCACAGCTGAACCTCCAGCCTGAGGTTCAGCTCATCCCTATAGATTAGAGCCTGAATTGCTGTCCCCAAAGCCCAGGCCCATCCACGACAGTGCACTCCTTCATCGTAAGTCCCAAGGGAAGACTAGAGTGCTCAGAAAGTATCAGTACTGCTCAAGATCTGCCAGTGAGCCACCCGATAGAGCAGGCAAGACCTGGCTCATCTGACCCTCCAACACTGAGTTCTAGCTAGAAGATGCCAGAGGCCTGCCCCATGGGGTTTCTGAAACTGGCTGGAGGTTTGGTTTTTGAGAAGGGCAGGAAAGAGCTTGAAGAATGCGAAGGCTGATGACAGAACTGGCTTGAAATTCCTTGCTGCCTGGCTGAAATCTAGCATCTGGAAAAGCAGAAAGCAGGCATACCTCATTTTATTGTGCTTCATTTTATTGTGCTTTGCAGATATTGAGTTTTTCACAAATCGAAGGTTTGTGGCAACTCTGTGTCTCTCAAGGCTATCAGTGTCATTTTTTCCAAACGCATTTGCTCACTTTGTGTCTCCGTGTCACATTTTAGTAATTCTTGCGATATTTCAAACTTTTTCATTATTATATATTTGTTACAGTGAGCTGTGATCAGTGATTATGACTCACTGAAAGCTCAAATGATGGTGAGCAATAAAGTCTTTTCAAATTAAGGTTTGTGCATTGTTTTTGTTTTAGACATAATGCTATTGCACACTTTTAATAGACTATAGTAAGTGTAAACATAAATTTTATAGGTACTGGGAAACAAAAAATAATTCTTTTGACTCAGTTTATTTCCATACTTTCTTTATTGCAGTATCTGGAACCAAACCCTCAATACCTCCAGAGGTGTGGCTCCCCATGCTTTTCTTCTGCCTTGGAATTCATGTCAGCTTCCTGAGGCCTGGCTTTGTCATGCTTCCAATTCTATCTATATGCTGGCGATCTCTGGAGGTCTCCGGAACTCCTGAAAATTTAGTCTATTCAAAGATAGCCAATTGTGCCTATCCATTGTGAACCAGCCAGCCAACTGAAGAATATGATGGCAGAAGGACTCAGATGTCCCACCTCATCTCTGAGCTGGTGAGTGCTTCCCTTTACCCACCAAACAGAAAGGACCCACATGACTCCACTTCCACCACATGGGAAGACTGCCACAGCCCACTTGTGGCCACATAGTGGCTGTGTTCCCACAGCCCAGAATCCATTCACCCATTTCAGTGCTAACAGCACCCAGTTTTACTCTGGGAATCCCTACCTGCCTTTCAGCCCCAGTGGAGTGGGACTCCCCTCAGGGCCACAGCCACCGTGTGACTCAGCCCTGACCAATCAGAGTGCCTGAATTCCTTCTAGCACTCTGATTGGTCAGGGAAGATCATGTGGACCAGTAGGAACAATGAGACCCCAGGAGATTTGCTCTCTCCTTGAGAGAAAAGTAGATTTCCTTTTTTTTTTTTAAGTTTATTTATTTACTTTGGGAGAGGAAGAGAGTGAGCAGGGGAAGGGTAGAGAGGGAGAGGGAGAGAATCCCCAGCAGGCTCCACACTGACAGTGTGTGGCTCAGTCTCACTAACCGTGAGATCATGACCTCAGCCAAAATCAAGAGTCAGAGGTTTAACGACTCAGCTGCCCTTGTGCCCCTAGAGAAGAAGAGTAGGTTTCTTTTGCCTGGATTTGAACCTGTTGGCAGGCGCTTGCTACCATGTGGAGTGTCAGGATAAACAGAACTGAGCAGAGCCAAAAGGCAGGCATCCTGGTCTTAGCTGGAGTCTCAGCTGAAAACTGGTCACCTCCCGCATTTATAGATATCAATACATTTCTTCCACCATCACCACCCAGAACTAGTTGCCTGTGCACATTCCTGTCTAATTCAAACATCATTTCTTCATGAGTTGGTAAAATCTCCCTCCAGCATCTGAGGGCCACCTTAAACCACCCCTCCCCTGGTAAGGCTAGCTCTTTGTCCCCTGCCCAAGTTGTGAGTTGCTCAGGATCACATATTTCCAAGTCGGCTCAACCACCAGTCCAGTGTAGGAGTCCCTCAATGACAGGACCTGCCTGTCCTTTAACTCTGTGTCCAGTGCCCAGCATCCAGTAGGTGCTCACTAAATGCTGGTTGGATAAGTAAATGAATGACTGCAGAGAAGCAAGATACTCGTTCATCAAGTTTATGGATGACATGAAATTGGGAGCAGTTTCTAGCCAGAGGTTAGAATCGTAAAGCAGATTGGCTTTTGCAAATGAGAGTATGGCAAGGCTGAATCGGAATTGGATGACGTTCATTAAGTAACTAGTTTGAAGAAGTCGTTGCCAGCAGTCTGTGAGAGCTGGGGATGTAATGGCTTCTGTGCACGTTCCAAGACAAGCTGTGGGGTGGCAGCTGGATAGAGCAAAAGAAGCTGGACATTGAGGGCTGGTTTCCCCATCAAGGTCACTTCATGGGCTTCTGACAAGCAAGACCCCCGCAAGTCCTTCTGCCTCCGTGAAGGCACTCTTAGCTCTGTATTTTGGCGACATAGAAGATTCGAGAAAGCAAGGGGAAAAAAGCATTAAAAATAGTGAAAGGGAAGACAAATTGGATTCTGAATTCGGGTTAAAGAGGCTGGGGCTGCTGCATCTGGAAGGAAAAGAGAGAGAAACCATTTCTCCAGGGGGCTTTCATGAGGGGCGTCACCCCCCTCCCCCCCCCCCCCCCCCATGGAGAAGGTGCCCCAGAAGGAGAATGATTGGCAGGGAGGCAGTGGCAGCCCTCCCTGCCCCCACTGCAGCCTCCAGAGCTGCCGCCACCCCTGCTGTTTACACTTTTATCGTTTGCAATGAAAGACGATGATGTGTGTGTGCGCTGTATTGATTGTGCCTCTTAGATTTTTATGTCATTGTGGAAAGCGGCAATTATGCTCGCCCGCTCTGGAGGGAGCAAATGGCCCCGGGGGAGGACGTTGCAGGGCCAGGAAAACTCCAAAGCAGCTGGGAGGGGTCCAGCTCAGGGGCTGGAGGCTCGAGGCAGGCAGAACAGGAGAAGGGGCTAGTTGAACCTGAGAAGTGAAGGAATACCGCCAAGTGGATGCACCATCTACTCTATAGCCATTTATCAAACACGTGTGCCAGATATTCGAGTCATTGTCCCACACTCCTGAGAAAGCCCTCCAGTGGCTTCCCTTTTGCGTGGAGAATAAATCCACTCTGCTTACCAAGACATATGTCGTCTGACCCCCACCTACCTCTCCGGTCTCACCTCCACGCTCTCCCCTCCTCACTCACTGCCACCTAGCCACCTGGCCTTCTTCTCTGTCTGCCCAGTCACCAAGCTGGGCCCCCTGCCTCAAAGCCTTTGCCCTTGCTATTCCCCTCTGTCTGGAATTCTGTTCCTCACCTTTATCCTGTCATTAGCTTCACATTCAGATACACACTAAGCTTAAGTATCACTTCCTTACAGAGCCCGTCGTGAGGATCCCATATCATGTCCACACCAGTCTCTCTCTGTCGCATCATCTTCTTTTCTTCATAGCAGTTTTCATTCTCAGATATATTCTTGTCTATCTAGGGGCTCATTGTCTGTCTCTCTAACCAAAATGTAAATGCAAAAAAGAACAAGGATCTTATTTACCTCTTGTTCACTGCTTTGCCATTAGTACCTAGAAAAGTTCCTGGCACACAACATGATATAAGGAATGTTGATAAATATTATTAGCTAGTTAACAGTAGAGGAAATTGAGGCTTGGGAGTGTATTAATCAGGACTGTATTAATTAATAACCAGGCTGACACTGTTCCTGTTGTTCAGTGATGGCCCCATAGGCTGAGGAATTTTCCATCTTTCTGCCCACTTTTTCTTAGGCCATTACTCTCAGCTTGCTCCTTATGGTTATAAAGTGGCTGCTGCTGCTCCTTGCATAATTTGGGATTCAAGGTAGGAAGTAGAGGAGAATGTAAAATTCTGATCTAGCTGAATATGTCTTCCTTTTTACTGGGACTTTACCATTTCTAAAACACCCCTCCCCAGGATTCTACTTCCAGCTCATTGGCTGGATCTATGTCACTTGCTGCAAGAGATATTGGGGAACAGAGCTGTCTGAGCTCCAGGATAGAGGAAGGCAGAGGAAAGGTGGGTTGGACATGAGTGTTGAGTGAGCCAACCTCAGTGGCTACAGAGAGGTGAGCAGACTTGCTCACAGCAAATGACTATAAACAGCAGAGCTGAGATTTGACCCTAGATCTATGCCCTACTTGTTACACCTTGGCACTTCCCTCTTGGCATCTGAGTGAGAGGGCACAGGCACTAAGCAGATACCAGAAGTGCCATCAGGTCTTTCCCGTCACACATTCAGTCCTGCCAACGATACCTTTCTTTATCCCAAAATGTCTCCTCCCTCCCACAGCACATGGAGCTCCAGCCACAACGATCCATTCAGGGCTCCCGAAACCTGACCAATCTTCCCTCCTCTGTTCCTTTGCACACATTGTACAGAGCCCCTGCCAACCGTCACCACTCTGCTCATCCTTCAAAGACCAGTTCAAGCATTGCCTCTTGTAACTCTTCCCCTTTCTCTCTTAGTCACGTGCTAGGGACCTGTCCTTGTAGCAGAGGGGAGACTGACAATAAACAAAATAAATAAGACCATTTTATAGACAGATGTGGTGAGAAAACAAAACAGGATGGCATGTCAGGGAACAACTGGGAGGCTGTAATAGAGGGAATAATGGCCCCCCAAAGACATTCACGTCCTAGCCCCAGGAACCTGTGAATGTGTTAGACTACATGGTAAAGGAGAATTAAGGTTGCAGATGGAATTAAGGTTGCATATAACAGAAATTTGGCTGGGTTCTGTTCCCTGCTTCCTGGGAGGTGACCTCTAAATCCTTGGAATTTCTGGAGTGATAGGATTGTCGTTGTTATTCATGGCGGTCACTCAGACCACACCTGAAATTTTATGCTAACAAGGTGACTGGGGATGAGGGCTGGTCATGCCAGAAAGACCAGCCATGTGATTAGAGAGTTGGAACTTTGAACCACATAATACCAGCCCAACTTCTGTGGAGTGGGGAGGCTGGACATTGAGTTCAACCACATGGCCAATGATTCAACCAATTCAATCAGTCATGCCTACACAATGAAACGCTTATAAAAACTCTGACACCAAAGCTCCAGTGAGCACAAGTTGATGAGTAACCTGTCCTGATGGCACAAGGTTAGGACACAGAAGCTTCATGTTTGGGGCACACACAACCCCCAGACCTTGACCTCTGGGTCTGTCTCTTTGTTGGGCTCCGATTTCCGGCCTTTTGTCACCATAAGTATAGTGTTTTCCCGAGTTTTCTGAGTCCTTCTAGCTCATTATAGAATCTAAGCAGAAGTGAGAACTCCTGAATTGGCAGCCAGCTGGTCAGAAGTGAAGATGGCCTGGGGACCCCTGACCTTGTGCCTGATGTCTGAAGTGAGGGCAGTCCTGTGGGGGACTGTGGCCTTAATTTGTGAAGTTTGGCCTCATTCAAGGTCATCAGTGTCATTGCAGGTTGCTAATCAACTGGCCCTGAGTTGGGAGATTATCCTGGATTATCTAGTCGGCTCAATAATATGGGTCCTTCGAAATGGAAGAGAGAGAACCAGAGATAGCAGTGTAAAATTAGCTGAGCCTAATGTTGCTAGCTTTGAGGATGGAGGAGAGAGGAAGGTGGGCAGAAGCTTCTAGAATCAGGAAAAGGCAAGGAAACAGAACCTCCAGAAGGAATGCAGCCCAGTGAGAGCCAATTTGGATTTCTCATCTCCAGAACTGCAGGATAACAAAAGTGTGTTTCAAACCTCTAGTTTGCAGTTATGTATTGCAACAGCAGTGGGAAGCTCCACAGGGGTATTAATTTGTGCAGTGGGCATGGAGTCCGGAAATGCCTCTCTGAGAAGGTGACAGTTAAGGCACATTCTTCTGTCACATTGTTACTGACTTTGATTGCAAGAACCTCAAAAATATAAACCTTACCTGATACAACTTTGTATGCCCACTACTCACTGGAGACCCAGCAGGGATGACCTCCTTGGGAACTTCTTCCCTTACTGCATTTCATTTTGTTTTGTTTGTTTATCTTTTTTAATTGTGTGTGTGTGTATGTAGTCTATGGATTGTAACACATGTGTAGATTCATGGAACCACCACAGAATGCAGAAGTGGGGCACACCCACAAGACTCCTGCATGCTATCCTTTATAGTCACACATTTCCCACACCCCTAAGCCCGGGCAACCACTGTCTTGTTCTCCATTGCTATAGTTCTGTGATTTTGAGAAGGTTGAATAAATGGAAATACACATTACATAACCTTTTGAGACCGGCTGCTTTCCCTCAGCATAATGCCTCTGAAACTCATTCAAGCTGTTGCATGTATCAGTTGGTTGATCCTTTTCATTACAGAGTTGTGTTCCATTGAATAGATGTATTGCAGTTGATCCATTCACCTCCTGGAAGACATTTGGATTGTTCCTCGTTCTTGACAATTATCCATAGAGCTGCTATGAACATTTGTTTTCAGGTGAACATTTAAGTTTTCATTTCTTTAGGGTAAACACCCAGGAGTAGGATTGTTGGGTCATACGGTAAGTATGTGTTTAACTTTATAAGAAAGTGTCAAACTTTTCCAGAGTAACTGTACCATTTTGCATTTCCACTGGGAATGTGTGAGAGTTCTAGTTGTTCAGCATCCTTGTCAGCACTTGGTTTTGTCAGTATTTTTTATTTTTTTCATTCTTCTAGATGTGCAGTTGTAACTTTTTGCCCTAATGGCTAATGATGCTGAACATCTTTTCGTGTGCCTGTTGGCCATTGCTATATTCTCTGGGGTCAAGTGCCTCTTCAAATCTTTTGTTCAGATTTCAAATAGGCTGTTTTCTTATTGTTGAGTTTTGAGAGTTCTTCATTTAATTTGAATACAAATATTTACTGGAGGGGCGCCGGGGTGGCTCAGTTAAGTGACTCTTGATTTTGGCTCAGGTCATGATCTCACAGTTCAGGAGTTCGAGCCCCACATTAGGCTCTGTGCTGACACCATGGAGCCTGCTTGGGATTCTCTCTCTCTCTCCCCTCTCTCTGCCCCTACCCTGCTTGTGCACCTTCTCTCTGAAAATAAACTTAAAAAATTGTTTTTAACTTTTACTGGAAACATGGTTTGCAAATATTCTCTCCCAAGGTGATAGCTTATCTTTTCATTCTGTTAACAGTGTCCTTCTCAGAACAGAAGTTTTGATTTTTGTTGAAACTTAATTTATTCTCTCATGGATTGTGCTTTTAAAGTCATAAATGTGTCTGCTCTCAGGTCACAAAGATGTTCCCCTATGTTTCCTTTCAAAAGTTTTAACTATAATCTATTTAAAATTAATTTTTGCATGAAGTATAAGATTTAAGATAAGACTTTTTGCTTATGAATGCATTCTCTTTTTTAAAGTTATATCTCTTTGAATAGTATTTTTTAGTAGTTGTTCTATAAATTACAATAGACATATCTTTCCAGTCTATTTAGAAATAATATTCTATCACTCCATGCAGAAATATCAACATCTGACCACTTCATAGGTCCCTTCCCTCTCTTCCTTTTATATTATATTTGTTTTCTATATTACATCCACATCCATTGAAAATCCCATCAGTGAGATTGGTTGATTGATTTTCAATCATCAGATATATTTTATTTTTATTTATTTATTTTTTAAATGTTTATTCTTGAGACAGCACAGGTGGGGGAGGGGCAGAGAGAGGGGGACAGAGAATCTGAAGCAGGCTCTGCACTGACAGCAGTAAGCCCGATGTGGGGCTCGAACTCATGAACTGAGAGACCATGACCTGAGCCAAACTTGGATGCTCAACCAACTGAGCGACCCAGACACCCTCAATAATCAGGTATATTTCAAAGAGCTCAACAGGAGAAAAATAGCTTATTTGTCCAAATATTTGCCATCTCTGCTGCACTTCCTTTATTCCCGATATTTCAAATTTCTTTCTGCTATTATATCCCATCTGTCTGAAGAACTTCCCATACTGATCTCCTGGCATCAAATTATCTTGGCTTTCCTTCATCTGAGAATATCTTTATTTTACCTTTATTCCTAAAGGATATATCCTTCAAAGAATTCTGAGTTGATAGTTCTTCTTTCTCAGCATTTAAAAAATATTGTTCTGCTTTCTTCTAGCCTTTATGGTTTCTGATGAAAAATGCAGTCATTTGAATCATTGCTCCCATATAGGTAACATGTTCTTTTTCTCTGGTTGCTTTCAAGGCCTTTTTTTTTTTTTTTTTTTTTTTTTTTTTTGTCCTTAGTTTTCAGAAGTTTGATTATCATGTGTCTGGGCACATATTTTTTTGTATTTACCTTGTTTGGGATTCACCAACCTTCTTAAATTGGTATGTTTCTGTTTTTTACTAAATTTGGAAACTTGCCACCATTATTCTTCAAATAATTTTTTCTAGACCCTACGTTTTCTCTTCTCCTTCCAAGGCTCTAATGACATGAATGTTACATCTTTTGGTACTAACCTACAGGCCCTGAAGTCTCTGTTCATTTTCCCCTCAGTCTTTTTCCTTTCTGTTATTTAAATTATGTAACTTCTATTGACCTGTCTTCAAATTCACTGTTTATCATCTCCATTTTGCTATTGAGCCCATCCACTGAGTTTTTTTATTTCAGTTATTGTATTTTTTCACTTCTAAATTTCCATCTGGTTCTTCTTGAGAGTGTCTCTTTCTGTGCTGAGACTTTCTGTCTTTCCATTCATTTCTAGAGTTTGCATATTTCATTTATAATAGCTGCTATGAAGTCTTTGATGCATCTGTGAAGTCATCTCAGCATTGGCATCTCTGGATTGTCTTTTCCCAAGTGAGTTGAAAATTTTCCTGACCCTTCCTATATGGAGTAATTTTGATATTTTTCTTTAGCAGGCAATTGGCCCAGGTGGGTTCAGTCACAAGTTCTCACCAACCTCCTATAGGTTGTGGTTCCAATGTCAGTTCAATTTCAATGCTTTTGCTGTGTTATTTAGATCTATCCCATATATGCACCACTGAAGGCCACTCTAGGATCGAGGTAGTGGTCTGTCCTTAGGTGTTCAGTTCTCGGGTCTGTGTATGCTGTTTGGGGTCAGATCATGTACAGTTTGGGGATTACCCCAGATTTCAGAAACAACTTTAAAGGGCTGCGTTTCACAGCAGTTCCCTCTCTGGGATCTCCTCTGGACTTTCTAGTTCACTGAGGTGCCCCTTTTCCAGTGCTCAGGCCAGAAGGCAGGAGCTTTATTTACCTCCACTTGCCATACCCTTCCTGTAACTGCTCATGTTGGTCCCAAGCAGCAGAGATAGCAAAGCAGCAGGGGCTTATCCATCTTCATGAGCAATGGCCCCTCCAGTGGAGAGGGAGGTTTCCCTCCCTCAGAGTTTTAGGTTCTTGTCTGCACACGCTGATACTGCTGCTCTTGCCACAAGAGTAAACAAAGAAAGAAAAGACAAACAGGAGACTTCTGCTTAATGCTCAGCAATGGAAGACCTCTTTCTTGGTCCTCAAGCCAGAATCAGAAGGTTTTTCCTGTAGCTCTCTCTGTAGATGCTAATAACCCCTTCAAGGTTTTGAGTTGCATTGCATTCAACCGAGGGCATACCTGAGTGGAAGGAAGCAGTAAACTTACAACCAATTTGGTGTTACTTTGATGTCATCTGGTCTTCTTTTCAGAGAGTTCAAGTACCTAGTCTGCACATTCTCTCCAGGTTTAAGCTGCATTCAGTGGGAGAGACAAGGTGGAGTGTGTTTACTTCATCTTACCTGGACCTGGAACCTCCTAGAAAAATTTTAAAGTACATGATGCATGCATACACAACACAGTGCTAAAGCCACTCTTTAGTAAGCACCTCTTATGTCAGGCGCACAAACAGAATTTTGTATTCACAGAGTTATGCTCATGCAGCCCAGGGTTTGAACCCAGCTGTCCCTCTTTCTGGCTGTGATGCTGGGCAAGAATCCAAATGTATATGATCCTCAGTTCTCTTGCCATAGGAGTGTGGCAAGGATAAGACACAATACTATGTATGAAGCCCTTTCCATTAGACCTAGAACATAGTAAGTGCCCGAGAGACGATAGCTACTCTTGATGTTATTATTACCTCTTATTTTGTTGCAGGCAGAGTCCTGGGGTTACAAGCTACAGAGAGGGACTCTACCTATGTTATGCAAAAAGAGAAGGTATCTTTGGAGCTCCCAGAATCCAGGAGCTGAGGGATCAGGTCAAGGAACACTAGGGACTGCAGGCTGGGTTGAGCTTCACAGCTGAGTTTGCTCCTGGCCCCACAAAGTAGGACAAGCTGCCCTCGGGGCTCCCACTATGGGAGGCAGGTGTCATCACTGCCCTCCCATGGAGACCACACCCAGAGGGAACTTTCCACAAAGAAATGGGGACTGATAGGCAAGGAGGATGTGGATTTTTGGAAACCCTCCCCCTCAAAAAAACTCCTTTCCTCTTGCTAGTTATAAGACCATGGGCAATTAACCTAACCTCTCTGCACTTCGATTTTCTCACCTGTGAAATAAGGTTCATAATCCTATGAACTGAAGATTTCACCAAATAATGCCAGAAAAGGACTATACCTCAGGATCAGACACTAAGCTAGTGCTCAATTATAAAATTTTATTATTATTATTACCTGTAGCTGCTCATTCAATCCTCACAACAACCTCTGGGTGTTACTGACCTTGCTTTCCCTGTGGAGAAACTCACAGGGGTGCCATGATTTGGCCAAGAATACTGACTTTAAACCTGCTTTGATTCCCAACAAACCTCACTTGTCGTCAAGGTGGGGGTGGCCACCAATGGTGGGGCAGGTCCCGGTGTGTGCAGCTGATGGCAACGACAACAGGGACAGCACTCGGGGAAGGGGGTCTTGTAACAAGGGTGGTTGCGGGAACCCCCTCCGTCTGAGGCCCTGCATGTGTTGGACGCAGTATGCTGCCTACAGAATGAATTTCCCTGTGTGTACAAAGTGTGTCTACCCTCAGTGCCCCCGTGTTTTGTTCTGTGCTTGTCTCGTGAGAGACATCAGTTATTTGGATGAAGCTGTCAAGATGAGAAATTGTGGACTCGGAGACAGGACACTGTCCCCACAGGGTCTGTGAGTCATGGGGTTTGGCAGGAGAAGCCCTGAGCTGACCAGGCACAGCTGGGGCAGGGCAGAGCCAGGGCTGGACTGCCAACAGGACTAGAAGGCTGGAGCAGGGGAAGCAGAGGGACCTAGTGGGACCCATCATGAAGCAGGAGGAACAGATGGCACCTTATTTTCTTCCCATTTTTTCCCCTTTTCCCCCTCCACTTAAGAAAAAGCTGTAACAAGACAGCCTATAGAATGACAAGATTGATTGTGTCGTTCTGGCCTTTGAGGGAAGAAGGGGGAAGAAAATCAAATTATTGGACAGGGTCCTTTTAAGGAACTGCTGCTTTAATTTATTTTCTTATATTTTGTCAATACCTGTTGTTTTTTTCTTAAACAAGTGCTGCGCTTTATAAATGGATTTGGCTTGAGCAAAACAAACACAGTTATTTCATACTTTTCCTTCCTTCTAAAACTTAATATGTGGTGAGCGGCTAAGACACAGGGTCTGACCGTCACTCAGGAGGTTAACAGGTGGCTTTAGAGAAACACCCAGTCTCAGGTGGGGTGAGGGCAGGCAGGGGTTGGACACAGCAGCAGATTTGTGGCACAGATTATCACCTCCCAGCCACATAGTCAGGGTCCCAGGCCTGTTGAGGCTCCATGTCCCCAACCTGAGGAGACATTAAAAAAAAAAAAAAAACAGATTGCCCCACACACTCTGAAAGAGTCTGACTCAATGAGTCTGGAGTGGACCCCGAGACTCTGTGGGGGTTTTAATATCAGGTGATTGGCTAATAAATCTCCTCATCGTGGCCTTCAGGCCACACCTGGGTGACCTCCCTGCCTCACCCCCACCTCACCCCAAGTGCCCTGGACTCCCCTGGTGCCCCCAGCCTCTGTCTCCCTGCTTCCTTGGCCTACCAGTCAGACTCATCTTTTCAAATGACAAAATCCTATTCAGCCTCATAACCCTGGGAAGGTATCACCATTCATTCACTCACGTATGCAGCTGATGATTGAAAATGTATTTATTCATCACCTTTATATGCCAGGCACTGGGCTTGGCATTACAATGAGTAATATACAAAGATATAGAAAGAGGAAGTGAGAGAATCCTTGCCCCCTAAAAACCCCCAGAACAGCTGAGGAGGAAGGAGGGGGCTCTTTCTGGCCCCTGCTAGGCCACACTCAGAGCAGGGGTCTTAAATCCAGATGTCCCTGGGGGTCCACCAGACCCCTAAGTGAAGAGGCAGGCAGGGCATGGCTGATGCCAGGTGTAGACCCCTTCTGAATGGGGCTTCAGCCCAAGTGTGCCTTATGGAGGGCAGCTCAGTGTTGACAACTAGTTTTTCAGGAGAAGCTAGAAATCCAGATATTTATATGAAATCTCCTGGTTTTTAAATGCAATTCTGGTTTTCTTTAGATCCACCCTCCCTGGGAGCCACACAAACCTGCCTGCCTACCTGTCTGGCAATAGGGGTGGCAGGGGTGGGGGGGGGTGGGGGGCGTCTCTGGGGCTGGGTCTCAAACCTTCCAGAGCCCATCTCCTGCAGGGGGAAGGGAGGGGCAGTGTCTGGGTGGGCGATGCCTGATCACAGAGCCCGAGCTACAACCAGGCTCAGATGCCTCAGTGGGGTACCTCTATCCAGATCCCTGGGTCCTGGAGCCAGCCCCCTCCACCGCCCCGGAAGCCCGGCAGAGCCAAGTGGTCTCTTTTCTCTGCTGCAGCATCTCCCAGGAAGGCTGCTTCAACCGGTCGCTCTGCAGACTTAAATAATAAATTGCAGCAGAGAGAGGGAAATTAAGCAATGCAGGGTGGGGAGATGGGGGCTGGGGGCTGGAGGCTGCAATGGAAAATCTGATGAGGAGTTAGTGAAGTGAAAAGGAGCAGGCGGGCGGGCGAGCGGGCTGCAGGGGCGGCGAGGGATGGGTCTCCCCACCACCCCATCCCCTGAGCTTAGGCCTGGAGCAGGGCTGCATTGCAGCCTCCATCTGTCGACACCAGGAATCTAGCTGGGTCCTGCCGTTGCTTAAAGCAAGACGAAGCTCCCTGTCAGGCCCTCGCCTCCTCAGCACACCCCTCAGTACAAACCTTGCTCACACACACTTGGCACCCAGGACCCCTCAGGTTCATCCCCATCCTGGTCCAGCCTGGTGAGTGGGAGTGGGGGTGCCTCGGCAGCTTTCTTCCTTGCACCTTTTGCTCTCCCTTCCTCCCTGCATCCCCCTACTCTGAGCTCCCCGGGGTGCCCAGTGCCTAAGGCTAACATGGCACAAACAACAGGTCAGAGCATTCTGGTCAACCACACTAGAAGACGGCCACCAGGCTGGGAGAGCCCTGGAGTGAGGGGGTGTGGAGGGGGTCTCTGCCACTCCTGGCTGGGAGAGGTGGGGAGATCTAGCCTGGCCCTGTGTGCCTCACTTTAGAGGCAAGGCTTGGGGAGCAGCAAGGCCCACCCACCTGGCCCCCAGTCAGCAAGATAGAAGAAAGTCCTTTAGGAGGGGTCAGGACAGACAGCCCTGGGACAGCTCAGAAGGTCCCCTGTGCCTCAGGGAGGCAGAATGTTTGTCACAGAGTGAGATGGTCACCAGAGTGGCCCTGGAATGTTACTGGAGGACCCCAGTAGCCAGAAGGGAGCATGCAGTAGGGGATAGACCCTACCCCAGGTAGAACTGGGGATCTCAGCGGAGAGCTCTGGGAATGAAGACACAACACAGACACAGGCACAGATGCATGGTGAGCTCGGCTCCCCTTCAGGGCCTTGACCCTTCATGGGCCCCTCCCCGACCTTAGTGAGAAGGTGAGAACTTGAAACTGAAAAAAGAGACCCAGGATCAGTCAAGAACACCCAAAATGACCATATTTATACCAAGTTTCCCAAAATAGGGGCTAAGATAGAAATTGAGCTCAGTATTAGAAAACCTGAGAACCATTTTTGCCCACCTGAGTTTGTAACCCTGGAGACTCTGCCCGTGCTTGGCACAGAGTTCTCAAGAGGCATTTGATGTGCAGGCAGGGACTCTCCTAAGTGTCTGCTCTGCTCCAGGCACTGTCCTGGGACTGGGGATGGGACCGAGGTCCCAACCCTGCTCGCTGATATTGGAGGTGGAGGAGATAGTCAGTACGAAAGTGATGGTAACTGCGTGGGCGCATGTCAGATGGTGGGAACTACAGTTTCGAACAGTCAGCGCAGGATCCTGTGACCAGAACTGCAATGGATGGGGCCCAGGAGGGCCTCTCTAAGGAGACACTGGGCTGAGTCTCCAGTGAGGAAAAGGCTAAAGGAGAAGGTCAGAGGAGAAGGCGTTTCAGGCGGAGGAGATGTCAGGTGCAAGGGGCCAGCCATGGTGCACGGTGTGAGCAGGGACAGAGCACAGGACCACGGCACGGTGTGAGGAGGGACAGAGAGCCCCGCAAGGCACAGGGGGATCTGCCCTTCCTTCTGTGAGATGGAAAGTCGGGAGCAAGAGAAAGTGAAGCAAAGAAGACTGGTTTGATTTACTTCTTTTAAAGAGTATGTCTTGATGACAGGAGACAATCCGCAGTGAAGCACGGGGTCCCCGGCCCCCTCGGATGGCTCCTGATGCAGTGTCCACAGCAGGCTCATGGCCTCACTGGCCCGGCCTGCAGCCCCGAAGCCCGCTCCATGGGATTTACCTCCACAGAGATGCTATTTGCACACCACCCAGCAAATAGTACAGGAACTTAATTTGCTGCGAACCAAATGTTTCCAACAATACGTCCTGGCTTCTTTTCTCTGTTATCACCTTCCCTCCAAATAATACTGCCATGTCCCTTTACCATTTCCATGTCCTTCTTTCCCTCCCTGATTTGCCTTTCCTTGTTTTCTCCCCATTTTCTCCTGTTTCCCCCTCCCCCCCCTTAAACATCTGTGTTTTCTCTCCAGGGATCGCACGAACCCTTCTGCATGTGCTGTGTGCCACGCACATACTTGTGTAATATCTACGACAATTATCACAGGACTCTTGTTTGCAAGTTGCAGAAATCGAAACCGCACTGTCCTGGAATGGAATGGCTGATACAACTAGAAAGTCCATGGGTAGTGTGCTTCAGGCATAGCTGGATCCAGGGGAACAAACCATGTTTCAAGACTCTGTTATGGACTTAATGTTTGTGTCCCCGCCTGCTGCCAAATTCACATACTAAAGCCCCAGCCCCTAGCATGACTATATTTGAAGATAGGGCCTTTACATTGGTAATCAAGGTAAAATGAGGTCATTAAAGATGGGGTCTTGATCCCACAGGATTGGTGTCCTTTATAAGATGAGACACAAGATCACTGGCACTTGTGAAGGTTCTCTCTCTTTCTCTCTCCCTGCCCTGCAAGAATACACTGAGGAAGGGGCCATCCGTAAGCCAAGAGGAGAGGCCTCAGAATGAAACCGACCTTGACTTTGGACTTCACAGCCTCCAGAACTGTGAGATATAGATGTCTGTTGTTTAAGCCACTCAGTCTGTGATGTTTTGTTATGGCAGCCTGAGCTGACTGGGACAGACTCCATTTCTTTCATCTCTCCTCTGCTTTCCTGAGTTGGAGTCATTCTCAGACAAACCCCCCTTTTCATGGAGGCCCTCTCAGCAGCTCCAAGCAACGTACTTACTGCTCACCACCATGGGGAGACGGCGAGAGCCAGCTTCTTTTTGTCAATAGTTTCAACAAATAGACAGAATAGTTTTGGCAGTCAGGTCTGGATCACGTCCCCACACCTGAAGCCAGAGACCGGGTCAGCCCAGGGGGCAAGAGGAGGCTCAGGTACCCGTTTGCAGTGAGGACTTGAAGGCTCAGAGAGCATAGGGCCTTGCCTGCGATCCCCAGAGCTCATCCTTGCCCCATGTCTGCTGATTCCTCACCTTGAGCCCACACAAGGACACGTCTCTCTGTCTCACAGCCTCCTCCAAGCTTCTCCTGGGACCAGCAGGTCTTGCCCACCTCCTTCCTCACTCTTCGTGACTGGCTCCTCTTAGCGTCATTCACCACAAAGGGACTCCCTGGGCACGGGAAGATGGGTGGTTCTGCTCACCACTCACTCAACCCTCTTCATTCCCCTGGAATCCGTGTGCAGCCAGATGGATGGGTCCCAAGGAAGGAGAGTGGGGAAGCCAAATCTAGATCCATGCCAGCGTCCATCTGCATGGCCCAGGGAGAGGGGAAGAGCCTTCTCCATGACCCATGTGGGAGTCCCCAGTCACTGTCCCGAGTTAAGCTGTGGGTTGTATGACTATTCAGGCCACTAACCCAACTGTGCTAAAACCACAACCATATGTTCCTACTCTCTGTATTCTTTATTTCAAACCCCACTTTCTTCCCAGCAGCAGAATGTAAGACTTGGTCAGTTTAATGATTAGGGTTTAAACTCTGTTGATTTGGAGTTCCCCTTCCCCCATCCCTTTGTCCCTGGATTCCAGTGAATGTGGATGGTGTCACCACATGGGGGAGGGGGGCATGGCAGATCGGTCCTATAGGTCAATGTTTTCCCTGCTGGCATCCCCAACATATGTCTTGGCTGTCATCTCCCTTGAGCGTTGGCAGGAATGAGGTGTCTGTGCCCCCATCTGGTCCCTGCTTGTAAATTTGGGTGGTGGCCTCCCCTTGTCACAACTCAGAGGCCCAGTTGCCCCCCTAGTGCTCTGGGGCTGGGAAGCTCCCGGGATGTCTCAGGCTCTTGCTGCAAACCACTTGTCCTTGTCACCACACCTTGCCAGGATACAGGATACCGGAGGACCTCACCCAACCAAGAAACAAGGCTCAGGTGCCCCCTGCTGCTGACCCTCACTGCTCTGGGGTCTCCTCCTCCTCAGCCCTGCCAATGGTAGGATAAAGAGGGCATTGCAGGCATCACTAGCCCACCCTGGAAGACTTCACAGTATCACCCACCCCAGACTGGGTGGGGTCAAGCCACAACCCTAGGAGAGATGAGGCCATTTCTGGTAACACCATGTGCTAAGAGCTACACATGGGGTTGGGGGTGGGGTGGCTGCAGAGGTGGGTCCCTCCCTCAGGAGCAGGTCTATCAAGGAATCAAGATGCCCAGTGAGGAGCTCTTGGAGGAGGTCAGAAAAACTACCCTGCCTGCCGTGCAGAGGCCAAGTGGGTCTGGAAATCGAAAGCACCAGCCAGCAGTTGGTGAATGAGGGACTGAAATCAGGGCTGGGGGAGTCCGTTGGGCTGGGTTAGGCCTGCACATCTTGGGTTCTTGTGTTCATATTTTGTGATACCCCAGCAGTAACAAAGCTGTGCTCAAGGGACCCTAGGGAAAGGTTATTTACATGGGAGCCAGGACATGAAAAGAGGTGTGTGGCTGGAATCAGAGAGAGAGAGACCTCCAGGAGGAGGGTGAAATTCAGGACATAATGACCCAGATTTAATTAATGGAAGCAAGAGTCCCCTTGTGGGGGCTACCAACTCAGAGGAAATTGGGCTCATTTGCCTGGTCACATCAGGGAGTGCCACCTGGCCCCAGAACATTCCAGGGCTCAAGCCCCTCAAAAGTACAGATGGCATCAGCCAAGTATCTTTCACTTCCAAGAGGCCAAAGTCCCACTGTGACCCTCAACCGCAAGGGGAAATATGCTGACTTACAACTAAAAGTCAAGAGATGGCTGAGCTGGTCACTGAGAGCCTCTGTGGTTAATTTTACTTTCAACCTGACTGGACCACAGGGCCCAGACATTTGGGTGAACATTATTCTGGGTGTTCTGTGGGGGTGTTTCTGAATGAGATTAACATTTGAATTGGTACACCCATAAAGTAAATTACCCTCCCCAATGCAGGTGGGCTTTGTCCAATCAGTTGAAGGCCTGAATAGAAGAAAAAGGCTGAGCTCCCCCAAGTAAAAGAGAAGTCCTCCTGCCTGACTGCTTTTGAACTGGGACATTGGCCTTTTCCTATCTACAGACTTGAGCTGAAAAATTGCCTCCTCCTGGATCCTGCTGGTCTTTGGACCAGAACTACACCATGGGCTCTCCTGGGTCTCCAGCTTGCTCACTCAGAGCAAGATCTGGGGACTTGTCAGCTTCCATAATCACATGAGCCAATTCCTTATAATAAATCTCTCTCTCAATATATATGCATCCTATTGGTTCTGTTTCTCTGGAGAACCCTGATTAATACAGCCTCCCCAGGGTCTTGAGGAAAGGAAGCTCCAAGCTTAGGCCAGGAAGTGGCCGGACACTGCCTCCCGGGGCCAGGGTCTGACTGAGACGAAGCCAACCTAGCAGAGAGCAGAGCTGAGAATGAGAGAGCTGGATAAGGTCTCGAGGATCTTGGAGCCCAGAGGTGCACCAAGCTCATGCCACCACCTTCCAAAGTTGCCCCAAAAAGCAACTCCTCCCACTAGGATGGCTAGGATAAAAAAGTCAGACAACAGCAAGTGTTGGGAGACATGTGGAGAAATTAGAACCCTCATATGTTACTGGTGGGAATGTCAAGTGGAAAAACAGTTTGGAACTTTCTCATACACAGAGTCACCACAGGGCCAGGAGATCTGCTTCTAGGTATATACCCAAGAGAAATGGTTTCCTCACTGAAAGGTATACACCAATGTTAATAGCATTATTCATAATAGTCAAAACTTAAAAAAACTGGAAACAACCCAAGTGTCCATCAACTAGACCACAGTAGATGAACAAAATGTGATCTATCCGTACGATGGAATATCATTCAGCCCTAAAAGGAATGAAGCTCTGATCCATGCTACAACACAGATGAGCCTTGAAAACGTTATGCAAAGTCATAGATCAAGCCAGAACCAAAAAGACATGTAGTGTGTGGTTCCATTCATATGAAATGTCCGACACAGATGGTAGAGGTTGCTGATGGGACACGGGGATGATAGCTAACAGGGTTCTTGTGGAGGTGATGAAAATGTTCGAAACTGACTCTGATGGTGGTTGCACGTATCTGTGAATATACTAAAAACCAGCGAATGGTACGCTTTAAGTGGGCAAAGTGTGTGGTATGTGAATAATATCTCAATAAAACTTTTTTTTTTAACATTTTTATTTATTTATTTATTTTTAATTTTTTTTTCAACGTTTTTTATTTATTTTTGGGACAGAGAGAGACAGAGCATGAACGGGGGAGGGTCGGAGAGAGAGGGAGACACAGAATCGGAAACAGGCTCCAGGCTCCGAGCCATCAACCCAGAGCCTGACACGGGGCTCGAACTCACGGACCGCGAGATCGTGACCTGGCTGAAGTCGGACGCTTAACCGACTGCGCCACCCAGGCGCCCCTCAATAAAACTTTTTTTAAAGAGCCATTTGACTCCTCAGAGAGCTCTGGAACCTGAGTCCTTCTGCCAGGGTAGAGATCCTAGTCCCCACCAGGCCACCGTCCCCAGCCCCCTAAGCATTCCTCCCACATCCCTAAGGACAGCCCCAGATGCTATCCCAGACACGGATCCTCAGCCCATACCCACCGGCCCAAGTTAAGTCTCTTATGCTCAGCTGGACACTCAGGTCTCTGCTACCATCAGGGAGCCAAGGTAGACCCCTCCATGTCGGTGCTCTCCATCCCCTGCTCTGTGTTGATACCATCCACAGACTCAGACTTTGCCTTAGCCACCCTCCTTGGCCCTGTGGGCCAGCTACCCTGCCAGCCGCACGGTGCCCTCTGATTTCTGCCCTTACCTCCAGCCCTTACCTGTGGCCCCAGCATCCTGTCCAGCATCATGCCTGTTGGTCTTTTGCCTCCCTCACCTTGCCGGGTCAGCCTTAGTGCTCTGGGGTCGGGTCTCCTCCCTTCTACTCTGATGTCCTGTCCACCTTGGCCATTACTACTCCCTTCTCTGCCATCCACTTCCTGCCCACGACATGGGCAGGAACCAGAGCGTGAAGCTCTGTGTGATTTCACTCACAGTCACCTGGGAAGTGACTGCCGCAGTGGGGCTGCTGGAGACAGGTGGCTGGAGCCCCACAGCAGAGACATTTGGGACAGCAATTGGCAGCATCTCCTCCACCTGTAAATGCACACCCCTCCCCCTCCAGGAAGTTCAATGCTCACCTGCCCTCCAGAAACTGGCCCAGCTGCCTGGGAAGGAGGCAGCGATCCTTGCAAGGTTTGTAATTGTGAAAAGCCGGAAGCCACCGAGTGTTCGTCAAGGGAAGACTGGGTGGCTAAAACATGGGCTAGTCATGGAAGGGAAATCCACATCCAGTTCCAGGAAGGATCAAGAGCCACGTGGATCTATGCACACAGAGATTGAAAACATACTGAGTGCAAAAAAAACAAAAAAAAAAACAAAAAAAAAACAACCAAGAAGCTGATAATACAGTATGATTTCTGTTTTAAAGGGGGGGGGGGGATCCACAAAAGAGTGCTACCTCTTTTAAGGTATCTTTATGTATTTGTAAAATCGAGAGGAAAAAAAAAATCACAGTAGTTACCTCTGGGGAAGGGGGAGAAGGGGTGGGGTTGGGGCTGGTGGTCACAGGGGGCTTTATCTGGAATGTTCTAATTTTTTTCAAAAGGAGAATGGATCCTTGTATGACATGTGTAATTTATCATAACTGAAGAAGGACGAAGAATTCCAACAGCTTGGCCACATGCCCCTTGTGCCAGCCTTGCTCCTGGCTCCCTGCCCACTCCCCTCCCCCACTCTCCCCAACTTGTCCCCTCCCACCCCTCAGGCCTTCCTCCAGTCCCACCCCCCTCTCTCTCTGGACCCAGAGCTGGAGGCTGTTAGATCTTCCATTTAAAACTCCTCATCCGCGCCGCACTGGGGAGTTTCTTATTCCCTTTCAGATGTAACTGTCTGTCACCAATAATAGTCTTTTTCGATTTCATTTCCTTCAGCTCCTGCCAGCCACTCCGAGAGCCTCCTTCCCATCCCAGCTGCCCCCCCAGCCCCAAGTCAGGGGAAAAAAATACATTTTTGCCTTTACTATGATGTATGCGATCCCATAAAATAGTGAAACAGATATGAAAGGTTGAGAGAAGGTAGATAAATGGCTCCTATTATTCTACCAATCAAATGAAATACCTCTCCACGTCCTCATTTGAATGATAATAAAACTCGGAGAGGCTGCTGGTTCGCTGTTGTCATCACTGGCAGCCGCTGGAGCTGAGGAGCCACAGGCCAAGGTAACCTTGGGGTGTCCTCTGCAGCCTGCTGGGGCCTGCAGCCCCGTCTCCTCACCTCTCCCCCAACCCAGGGCTCCTCTTACTCACACCCCCATCCCCTTTTTCCTGCCCCACTGCCAGCTCAGCTCACCCACTGAACTGCTATGCACCTGTCTGCCCAGCCCCCAGCTCCCTCGGAGGTCCACAGGGCAAAGCCAGGGCCCCAGAATAAGAAACCAGGGTACCCCCAGGAACGCCCTCCCTTTCTGCCTTCTCAGTCCAGACCTCCTCGGAAAGCCCCTGACCTCCTGTCTAGGCTGACCACCCATGCCAGGCATTCCCACGGCACCAGCCACACACCTCAATGACGGGGCTGTAACCTGTGTCTTGTTCTGTCTCTAGTCCAGGGCATGTCTGTCTCCACTGCTTGGCTCTGAATTCCAGAAGGCAGGGGCCATATGGGACTGGCTTGGCAGTAGCCTCACAGCCTAAGCACGTGTGCGGAGTTTTCATTCACTCTGTCGGCATTTACTAAAAGTGCAGAGAGCCCCTCCTAGGTTCAGATACCTCACCAGCAAAGGAACTGGTGAGAAGCCCTTCCTGAGGGCACCCTCTCCACAGGCATGGGGTGCAGTCAAGCCCCCACCCCTTTTGAGCTCTGTGATACCAAAGCCTCGAAGTGCCCATAGTTCAGTTTCCAGTGCATTCGCAGAGCCTCCCATGCATCCTGGCCTGACAACCAGGGGATACCTGTGGCTTTTGCCTTCCCTGCATTTCCCCCGCTTTGTGGGGGGCAGCACCAAAGGACTCACCCCGTCCTCACCACGGGCAGTCCTGCCCGGCTGCACAATCACGGCACTGTATACCCTGGTGTATACTAACTAACACAGGCCAGTGAGGCCAGGCAGACCCCTCTCTGTGACTGGGACTCTTCAGCAGAGTTTTTCACCCTGATGGCCACACCCTAAATAGACTTTAAATTCTCATGACTTAAATTCCCAGCACAGCCCTGATTTCTGCCCCCCTTCAAATGAATTCTACTTGCTTAAGGATAGCCAGGTCAGCTGCTGGCCTGAGGATGGCCAAGGTGTGGACAATGCCCCGAACTGGCTTGCAGGGCATCAGGACTTGCTCTGTCATCTGGCCCGGCTGTGGTATCCCACTGTCTGCCCCTGACTCCATTAGAGCAGAGGCCCCGCTCAGTAGTCTCCTCCTTCTGTCTCCCCAGCGCCAGTGACAGCTCCTGCCCACAGGAGGCATTTGATGACAATGAATGAAACAGGGGTAAAGGTACCCATGTTAGAGATGAGGCAGATGAGACCTAGAGGGCAAGAAACAAGTCGGGACCCAAATCCAAGCCTTCTCTCCCCTTGCCTGGGACTCCTTCCTCTGTACCAGTGGCTCCCATATACCAGACTCTCCCTCCTTTGGGTTTCCTCAAGTCAAGGAACATCCAGAGGAAGAGCCTCCCAAGAGATAAGCCAGAACTGAGGCTTCAAGTCCATGAAGGGGGACACTACCAAGTACGATGTGGAGGGTTAGCTGACTGCCAGCGACAGGAAGTTCCCAGAATGCACTGGAAGGTCGTCTGACAGCTCACGGAATTAACAGCAGGCAGAACACACAGGCCTGGGAAGGGCCAGGAGCGAGGGCTGCTCGGAGCCTGCTCCAGCTCCTTTTCGGTCCTTGTGTCAGGCCTCAAAACCCTGGGACAGAGAAAGGCATGTGATCCTCCTCTGGCCGGGGTGAGGAGGAGTGGAGCCTCTATGAGGCTGCACATGATGGGGAGTCTGCAGACAGAAATCAGCACTATCACCTCCTCAAGGGGAGTGGACTCAGAGCAGCTGAAGCCCCACAAGCTGACAAGAGAGGTCACCCAGACTGTCACTCCTGGTTGCAGCCTAGCTCAGCCTCCCAAGGGCTGCTTTGGGCCTGGCCCCATTGCACAGGCTTCCAGCAGGGTTAAGAGTGCAGGCTCACAAAGCCGAGTGTTCCTTAGAGGAACTGAAACTGAACATTTGGCAGCTGGGGAACTAAAGGCCATGAAAAGACAGTGACAGAGCCAAGGACCTTCCTACCACAGCATGGGGCAGACCCTGACTAGGGACGGGACACTCAGGCCTCCACCAGGGAAGAGGCAGTGTGGCTGAGGCAGGAGCTATGAGCCATGTGACCCTCAGTAGGGCCACTGCGGATCTGAGTCCCCACCACCTCATATATGAGATGAGGCTGCTTCTCAGGACTGTTGTAAGGATTAAACAAACATGAAATTGATTTGCTTATATGAAAATACTTGGAATGGAAATGAAAATATACATCCACTCAAAGACTTGTACATGAAAGTCTGTAGCAGCCTTATTCACAATTGTCAAATACTGGACACCATCCAAATGTTCCATCAATCGGTGAGTGAAGAAAGAAACTGGTGCCTCTACATGATGAAATACTACTCAGCACTAAAAGAAACAAACCACTGATACACCCCAAAACGTGGATGAATCTCAAAAGCATAATGCTAAGTGGCAAAGCCAAACTCAAAAGGCTGTGTATGGAAACTCACAGGCTGTGTATGGAAAGGCTGATTCTCGTTATTCGTGGCAGTTATGTTCTATAAACTTGCTAGAGACACTGAATTTGCGAATACTGAACCATTGCTCTAAGGGGAATCCAGGATTAGGATCCTGCAAGCAAGTTTCTGGTCACATTTTCAGCAACCAATCAATACATAACTGTGTTGTATGTGTGTTTCTGTATAAAGAAAGACATTTTATTTAATATATATAGTTGATTCATTAACGTTGAACTCGTGGCCAACAACGCTAAAACTCAGGTATGAATAGAGCTTATCTAACATACGTATTTTCTCCACAAGGCACATCACAGCCTTCTTGGAGCTTAGGAACACTCAATGGCCCTTCAGCCCTACACTCGGGGGCCATTTTAAACAGCAAAACCACCAACAAAGAGCACAGAAATGTGAAAAACATGATATTAAATAAACTTCACAAAGGACACTTACTTACAGCAGGAGAGCTAAAAGAAGAAAGCAGAGTGTCACCTTGTTTAACCTTATCTGGGAACTTGTGCATCGAGTGAATTACATTGTTCCCCACTCTGCACGTGTCCATGCATGACCATGAAATCACCACAAGTATTGATTTGGGGTTTACAAATAAATTTTAGTGAGTAAACGAGTTCACAAATATGGAATCTGTGAATACTGAAGATTGATTGTATATGAAACTCTAGAGGAAAAATTCTAACTCACGGTGACAGAAGGCAAATCAGCAGTGGTTGTCTGGTAGGGAGAGGAGCAGAGACTGACGCGGAAGGAACACAAGGCAACTTCTGGGTGATGGAAACATTCTCTATCATGATTGTGATGGGGGTTATATAGGGGAATAAATCTGTAAAACGCACTGAAATATACACTTAAAATGGGTACATTTTATTGTTTGCGAATTATGCCTCGATAAGTTGACTTTACAAAAACGACTTAGCATGATGTCTGATCATTCTGCCATTCCTTTTGGGATCTCAGGGCCAGCCTCCTTGGAAGGGTCAACCTACAATGAAGGAAGAGGCAGAGAGTGCCAACTTGGGCTCCATTTCGAAGCTGTTTGTGTCTCCCCCTCCCCATGAGATGGTATGTATGACCCAGACCTTTGGCTTCTCCCAACCAGACTTTCTCATTTTCTCAGTTGTCGATCAGAACTCTTTTAGCTTTAGATGTCAGAAACCCAATTCGAACCAGCTTAGACAAAAAAGTGGGGAGAGAGTGTTTATTTGCTTCTGTTATTGGAAAGAAAGCTCTGCGTCAGACGTAGCTAGGTCTAGAGTTCTGGTGTGGTCACCAGGCCAAGGTTGGTCACCCTCTCCTGAGTCTCTTTCCCTGTGTCAGCTTCACTCTGGAACCAGGGGAAGGAAGGAGGTCCCCAGCAGCTCCAGAACTCCAAGGAGAGGGAACTTCTCTGTCTCAGCCAAGACTCGAGAGCAGACATCCTTTGCCCACTTCACTGCCAAGGGGATAGAACATGCTGACTGGTCAGACCTGGGTCCTGTTCTAACTTCCCATGAAGAACATAGACCAAGGGTGGAGGAGGATTCTTCCCAACCAGAATATGGGGGAAGAGATGGGGACAAGGCAGAAGCAGTAGATGCCCAACACCCAGTTTGCTTTGAGCCAGAGCTACTTTTCCTGAGCTGACTTCATAGATACACCAAGAACCCAGACATGGCAGGGAATAGATGGAAAGTCAGAATTCAACTCAATATTCTAGAACCCCATGGAAAAAAAGGCAGGATATGTTGACTTTAGTTGTCCCAGGACGAAGAGCAGAAAGAGTTCCTGGGTTCCACACCTCTTATCCCTGCAACTTCTTGTGACTAGAAGTAATTGACTGGCTTTGCTGCCCCAGCTCCCTGCTCCTCATGCAGAAACCAGGTGCCATTTGCTTCTTTTGCCACAGAGATTCCAGTGACCTAAGCATCTTGTCCCTGTTTTGAAACCAATACCAATTATTTTGAAAACTAAGTCCTTTCCTGGCATGCCAAGAGCTCTGTCATTCAGTTCTGGCCTTAGGGAAATATTGTGTTACTATCTTTTTGGAGGACATGATCATGGAATCTCCTAAGCATCAATGAATTTTCTTTGACTCTTGCTAATAGAGGATTAGTTTTGTCCCCTTTTCAAGAAACACACTGAATTTTTCTTCAATTTAACAAACATTTATTAAGTATCTGCTTCATTGGAAACATGATGAAAGAGATGGTTCTTGCCCTTGTCTCTTCCCTTCTAATCTGTGTACTTATTTATTTTCTTGTGTTAGTGCATCATTTAGTGTTTCACTACAATGCTGAATGACAGCACTGATAACATCTTTGTCCTATTCGTGCTACTAATGTTTCAACATTAAGTATAAAGTTTGTTCCACATGTCCGGTAGATGCCCTTTATTGGGTTAAAGAACTTTTTTTTCCTAGTTGCTAAAAAATTGTGGTTTTTTTTAATCACACATTAATGTTGAAATTTATCAAATACTTTCTGAATCACATTTTACTAGGATGTATAATCAAAAAGTTTTACTATATTGAGCCCTAATAGACAATAGAAAGGAACCTACAGGAGAGGGATAAAGAGGACCAGGGACAGCCAGGGAAACAAAGGAACATTTGAGTAGGTCCTTCATGGATATGAAGAAACTGACCAGCATCAGAGTGCGGATGGCACTGTGGGTCAAGGAGGACAATCTAAGCAAGAATATGGTGGTGTGGGGGCGCGTGGGTGTCTCAGTTGGTTAAGCATCTGACTCTTGATCTCAGCTCAGGTCTTGATCCCTGGTTCATGAATTCAAGCCCCGCATTGGGTTCCATGCTGGGCATGGAGCTTACTTAAAATAATAATAATAATGGTAATAATAATAATAATAATAATAATATGGTGGTGTAAACATGCCTTAAGAGAATGGGGACTAGTCTGGAGTGATCCTTTCATGTGAGATGCCTCTTCTGGTTGGCAAATGCCTGCCCACTGTGGGTCCAGGACCCACCTTAGCCCTGCAAGAATGGCAGCTTGGGCACTTGACAATGAAGTCAGCACATATGGCAAAAATCAAGAGAACAGTCAAGATTACCCTTGGAAGTTGCTTAAAATTTCCATAAAACACATACATGGGTTTTATGTCTAAAACCCTATAAGAATTCTAGAGTGCTCCTGCTTGCCTGCCAGGCTAACTCCAACTTGCTTCGGTGTTAAGCTTTATCCTTAACATTAATGTTCATTAATAGATTTTTTCAGTCCTGGGGGACTTTTGAGTTTGAGTTTCCTCTCAAGTTAGCCAGAAGTTAGAGAATACAGGATGCCACTGTGATGTGCAGGTAGCAGGCCCTGGACACCTTCTCTTAAAACGGCCAAGGAGGTCTCTGTATCTCCTCTAAACCAGGCCAAGTTTGGCCTGGACATCTCTGGGAGTTCCCCTTATCCCCCTGAAGTCTGCAGGCACAGTGACCAGGGAGTGGCAAGACTCTTCCCAAGCCTGGCTTTCCCAGAACCCTCCAGCCCAGCAGACCCAGGCAGCACTGGTGTATGGCCCACACCACCTCGGGAAAGGGGTCTGACCCACCATGACCCTGTAGACCTGGCAGCTCGGCTTCTGGTCTTGACTATGACCCTCCTTGCCTTTATTGCCACCAGTTTCTCAGCTCATCTCCTGCTCATGGGCCACACTCCAACCACCCTGGTCTCTTCTTTTAAAAAACATTAAAAAAAAAATTTTTTTTTAATTTGTATGTAATCTCTACTCCCAATATGGGGCTTGAACTCATGACCCCAAGATCAAGAGTCACATGCTCTACCAACTGAGCCAGCCACACTGGCCCTTTCTTATTCCTCAAACATCCCAAGTTTGTTCCCACCTGAGGACCTTCACACTGCCTATTTCCTTTGCCTGGAACGCTTTTCCTTCTCATTGTTCAGGTCTCAGTTCACATGTTGCTTCCTCAGGGAGGCCTCCTCAGGCTCTTCCTAAAGGGCCACCTCATTCAGTCACTATATCACATAACCCTGTTTATTTCTGAGCGCTTGTCCTCGCTTATTACCATCTTAAGTTTTACCATCTAGTTACTCTCTATCACCCCCTCCCCCGCCCCCACCACCCACGAAGAAGGTCTTGATTGTTTTGGTCCCCTTGCCCCTACCCAGAGCCTGGCATACAGTAAGCACTTAATAAAGATTTGTGTATTGATTATGCAATGGAATCCTTGTTTCCAGTAGGCCCCATGGCTGCCTGGTCCTGCTTTGGAATGTCTCTCTCCCTCCCCCGGACATGACTAATTGAGGACACTGCCTACCTTACCTTAGGGCCCCAATGCCTTCCTGCGATGCCATCCCAGAACTCCAGTCCTGCCTCCTAGACTGGCCTACCCCAGCAGGCAGCTAAATTTGAGAGCCCCTCTGCCCACCTGTGAGTTCATCTTGCCCCAGTGCCTGGGTTGAAGGCCAGATGGCAGCCTTGGTGGGTGGGCAGAGACACCTGCAGATTCCCCATCTGAATCACAGGTCTGCTCCAGGCATCTCCATCTCCTGCCCACCTCTCCACCCCTTGCAGGCCTCCGGGTGAGTGTCCCTTGGCGGCACCTCCTGCCACATTCATCCCCATTAGCCGCCGTCCACACTGGGCCGGAGGGAGATCAATTACCAGTGCTGGCCACTGAACCGTGCTAATGAGGATGTACGCTCACCGGGCCGCCCGGCTGGAGGCAGAGACGGGTGGGAGGGGCAGGGGAAGCAGCCTAGGCCAGCTACCTCACTAAAGGCATGGTGGGGTGGAAAGAGAAGCTCCCTCTAGAGATCCTACAAGAAGCCCCCGGTTGGGGCAGGGACCCCAGGCACCAAGCTTTAGCTCAAGCTGTGTGAGGGAGAAGAGGAAACAGCCTGGCTGGGGATTAGGGACTCAGGAAGCAGGGTGACTCTGCTGAGAAGAGGGGCATCCTCAGACCTGGACAAATAAGACGCCCCCTGAGTCTTCGCTCAGGCCCTCCCTCTGCCAAAGGTGCCCTCCCTGTGTCTGCCCCACACCCCAAGGACCAGTTCAGAGATCTCTGTCTCCAAACTCACCCCCAACAGAAAAATCACCCCCTCTTGGCTTCCAGGCCTCTTATAGACCTTGCACTGCTCAATTCTGGCTATGCCAGATGGTGCTGTTCTGTATGAAAAGACGCTTGACCTCTTATAAGGGCAATGCAAAGGAAAACCACAAGGAGAGATCATTTCCTTCTATCAGATTGGCAAAGATAGAAAAGCTGGATAAAGGCGGCGCTGGCCCTGGCTGCTGGGAGCGGGAGGGGCAGGTGCGGCTTTATGTAAATGGGTGTGATCACTTCAGAGGGCAATTTGGCAATAGCTATTTAAATTAAAAATGCACATGCCCTTTAACCCAGGCCATTCGCTTCCAGGCACTTATCCTCTGAGATATAACTGTGCAAAGACAAAAGTACAAGAGTGTTCGCTGCCTGGAAACATCCTGCATGTCCATCAGGAGTGGCCGAGAAAGTCCATGAGGCCTCATCACACAGTGGGGCATCCCGGCCTCCTCGCCCGTGGAGTGAGATAAGCAGAGTGCCCATCTCCAGGCTGTTTGGGGAAGTAGATCAGTTAATATAAATAAAGTGCTTAGAGGAGCATCTAGCACATAATAAGTGTAAGTTCTCACCATTATTATCGGTTTGCTATTGTTGAAAAGAATTGGGTGGATCTATACATACTGATATGTAATTATCTCCCAGAAATGCTGGGCAGTGAAAAAGGCAGACAGAAGATTCTGTTAGAGGCGCCAGTCGCGCAGTATGTGGATTGGGTTTGGGCTTGCTTTGTTTCTTGAGGAGATCTGCTTTTGAATGCATAGACCATCTCTGGGAGGACTAGGCTGGCAGGGGACTAACAATAGTGGCTGCCTCCGGGGAGGAGAAGGTGACCAGGAGACAGGGGCCAGAAGGGATTTGCACATATCCTTCCATGCCATTTGCGGTTTTTAACCACATGCCTGCACCACCTATTCAAACACATAAATCACTTGTCAAGACTGGTGACTCACCTGCCTGAATCTCCCACTGGACCCTGAGCCCCCTCAGGACAGAAATAGTGTTGGAGCTGTTGCCAAATTCGGGGCACCCAGCAGCACGGCCGGGCACACACAGATACCTGCAAATGTTGGCTGGCAGGCAAACCACCACATTCCATGTGGCCCCCCTGCCCAGAACCCCCTCTCCCCAGGCATGATTCCCGGGAGACTCCCACAGTGGGAGCTGGGGGCATGCTGGAGCAGCCGGGGGACAGTTTGACCTGATCAGGAGGCAGAGCTGAGAGCTGATTTCCAGAGGATCATTCCTGGAGGCAGGACCCAGGTGTCCAGGTGTCTCCAGGCTCCCAGGCACCTAAGCCTCTGCCAGGGACTAGAGCTTTGGGCCACAGCAGAGGCCCCTCTGTATACAGGTTACTGATGTCCCCATCTGTCTGTGTAGCTGCACAGGGGACCAGGTAGGCATTACCACGGCAACACTGCCAAGGGGCTAATTGTGTCTTTCACACCTCGGATGGGCTGAGTTCCAGGCCCCCAGATGCAAAACTCCGCCCATCAGGCTAATGCCTGGGCTGAGGAGCAGAAATGAGGCCCCAGGCCCAGGAAGGGACCTGCTGGGGTCAACTCTGCCATCAGCCCTGACTTGAGGCCACCCTTCTCTGTAGCCCTGTCCTCTCGTCCAGTGAATCAGTGGCCACTCCAGCCTAAACCCCAGGAGAGAGGGCTTGGCTTCGCCTCTAACCAGAGCCCGGGAGTGGAGCCCAAGTGGAAACAGCTTGATTATCACCATCCATCAGGTGAGGGACAGGGAGGCAAAACACGGCTTGCCCCTGCAGGGAAACACCCCAGCAGTCACTCAGGGAAACACCCCTACAGTTACATGGAATGAAGCAGCTTTACACGCACAGACATGACTAAGTCTTCAAAACACATTGTGGGGGTTGGAAAAGCAAGCTGCAGCAAGACAGGGGCAGTATCCTGCCGCTTCAAACACACACACAATGATACCGAACCTTTTCCCTGTGTATGTAATATGAGTGCAAGATTTTAAAAATGTAAAAATGTCCGGAAGGATCTATAGTTCACAGCTGTGATGACAAGGGAGAAAGGCACGGGAGGGGAATGGAATGGGGCAGTAATTTAGTTTTAGTTTCATCCATTTTCTAAAGTAGATTGTGTTCCTATTTTACCTATGCTATCAAAATAATTCAAAATTAAAAGTCTTTGCTCCATCTTGCTTTTTCATAGAAAGCAAGACCACTCTCTGACCACCCCATTTAATACCAAGGCCCACCCCCAACCCCCACACCCCCAAGGCCGCCTACTCTCTCTGATATTCCCATAGCACTCACACACCTCCTCCCCTGTGAGTGCCTCATTCAACGCTCACTGTGTGGTATTTTCTTCCTTCCTAGGTGGGGTGGGCAGCTCTAGCCCAGGGAAAGAGCCCTGCCCACTGCCTGTTTTCATGTAGCTCCAGAGCTAAGAATGGTTTTATGTTTTTTAATGGTTGATTATCAAAAGAGGGATAATATTTTGTGACACATGGAAATTATATGAAATTCAAATTTCAGTGTCCAGGAAATTTTATTAGATCACTGCCATGCCCATTTGTTTGTTTTGTTAAGAGCTCCTTTCTTTAAAAAAAAAAAATTTTTTTTTAACGTTTATTCATTTTTGAGAGACAGAGACAGAGCATGAGCAGGGAAGAGGCAGAGAGAGAGGAAGACCCAGAATCCGAAGCAGGCTCCAGGATCTGAGCGGTCAGCACAGAGTCCGATGCAGGGCTCGACCTCATGAACTGCGAGATCATGACCTGAGCCAAAGTCGGACCCTCAACCGACTGAGCCACCCAGGTGCCCCAAGAGCTCCTTTCTACCATAAAGCAGAGTTGAGTGACGGTTGTATGCCCTGAAAGCTTAAAATGTTTACTATTTGGCCCTTTGTCGACAAAGACTGCCGACCCTTGGTCTGGACTGTGAGCAGCACAGGGTGGGGAGATCTTCATTTTGTTCCTTATGTATCCTTGTCCTACAGTGTCTGACATATCGATATGTAGGTGCTCAGTAAATCTGAATGAGTGAATGGAGATATATGTGTTGGAACATGTTGCCTGGACCTCCTAGAGGAAGCTACCCCCACCCCCACCCACAGCGTGCAGGGGCCTAAAGGTGGGCTCAGGCAATGTCATTGGCTCTGAGTCCTTGGAGAAGAGTCCAGACGGTGGCAATGCCTGGATTTAGCACCGACAGGGTCACCTCTAGGTCTCTGGAACCACGGAATGGACTTGCTCAGCCACAGGGGCCTCCCCTGCGATGACGCCCACACCTGCAGCCCCTCCCTGTCCCCAGCTGATTCTGCTGCACTGCATGGACTGTGCTCTGGTGCCCTCTGGTGATCACTGGGAGTGGCTCCCTCCAAGGTACGCACTACCTTGGCCTCACTGGCCATCTTCTGAAAGGAAACCCTACCCCAGCCTCCTTAGCCCACCTGACCTCCTCAACAAGAATTCACCAGTCCAGGATCTCTCTTTGCTTTCCAGTTCCCCACTCTGGAGTAGACGGATGTCACAGGATGCCCTCCCGCCAAGCTGATGCCAGAGGCTGCCAGCAGCATTCCTCCGGTTAGACAATGCAGGCCCAGGGCTATGTGAGGCTCCCAGGCTGCAAGAAGATGGCCACCTTTGTCGTCACTAACGTGCACTCCTCCCTGACAGAGGGTGGGTGACCTTGGTTCCCATGGCCTAGGGACCCACCTAGAGGGATGGGCAGGGGGTGGCCTTATAAGCTTCCTTGTGTTTTCTACACATCTGGACAGATCCCCTTCTGGGTAGGGACTCCTCAGCACAAGGAAGAGAACTGCTCCAGCTTCCACTTTGGGGACAGGAAACATGTCTCTAACCAGCATGAAGTGCTGTCACCACATACACATTATGCCACTAGCAATTGTTCCATCTGTCCCTGCCAAGAGACTGTGGGCTCCAGGACAAGGGCAAGTTTGAGCTGTCTTGCTAATCCCAGCCTCCAGCCAGGGCCTGAGTGGATGGTGGTGGGTGGGGGCAGTGGATAGATGGATGGATGGGTGGGTGGGTGGATGGATGGGTGGATGGGTGGATGGATTGGTGGGTGGGTGGGTGGGTAAGTGGGTGAATGGTGAATGGAAGATGGACAGATGGATATCATATAGCAAAACTGAGCTTTGGAGAATTCTGGGTCCCCAGCCAAAGTCACAGCCACTCCTACCAGTCATACCTATCCCATCTCATCAGTCCCATTGCCAAATATATTCTGGTTCTACCACTTCCCTCTGCCTCTCAACCACCCCCCCTCTTCAGCACCCCAGGCTCCTTCATGCCAAGCCCACCCCAGCTTCAGGACCTCTAGGGAAACTGGCACCAAAACCTAGAACACTATTCCCCTGGAGCTTCCCAGAGATGGCAGCCCCTCCCACCAGCCCATTAAGGGGTCCCTTCTCCCAGGCACCCAACTGTCACTGTCTAGCCATCCCTCTTTTCATAGCGTATACTACTAGCATAAATGTTTATGTGCCTACTTGTGTTTGTGTCTCCTGCACAAGAATGCAGCACAAGCGCCAGGACCTTGACCTTTTCTTCTCTACTTCCCCACCCCTAAGCAGATGCTCAGCTCACACTTGGGGAGTGATAGTTTACTGCCTCTCACTAGTTGGCATTTCAAGTGTGCAGGTTTCACCTAGACTCGGCAGAAGGGCAGGACTGGTGCAGTGCAAGACCAAGAGGGGTCAGACCTGGGTGCCTCTTCTCGGCTGTGTGCTCTGGGCAACTCGTTCCCCTGAGCCAGTTTCCTCATCAGGAAAGGACTCTCCACCTCACAAGGTGTTGCGAGGTTTGAGGGAAAATGAAAAGGAAAACATTTAAAATCAGAGACCACAAGACACACGCACAATATCGTGAGCTGCATTTATTGTAGCATGTATAAACCACCCGCCCGACCTGTGTCTTTCGGAGGCCTGAGGACACAGTCCAGCCTGCATCTGGGAGCCACAGTGCTGGGCACATGACCCACACCCCGCCCACCTGCAGCAGCTCCTAGAAGGCCTGAATCGCAGAGCGGCCAGAGACCCACGGGTGACTGCTCCAGAGGGATCCACAGTGGCACAGGGCCCAAAGCTGGCCCCCACACCTTTTGTTTGGCTAGCAGCGTTCAAAACGTTTTTTCATTAGTTGCCAACAACTTAAAAATTAAGATATTTCACATAAAACTCTGGCTCTTTGGCTTCTCCAGATGTCTCACATTAGACCCACATTCCCACTTTACAGTAATTAGCTACAGCTGAATGACAGCCACGAATTTCAGGTGGGAAACTGCTTTGCCACAGTCCCCACCACACCCATTGTAACTCAAAGCCAGTTGCCATTAGCGACTCAATCATGCAAATATTTCTCATTATGAAGCGGTCTCTGTGTCCCATCTCCAGTAATAGTGGGGAAAATCAAAGTTGCACTACAAAGGCCTCACAACGCAAAGGCCCACTTTATTTGTTTTTATAACCCACCTGGCCCTGAGGGCATCTAAGTTAGAGATCTATGAACTAGCCCAAACCTCTCCTTTCATCCACAAATGCAGGGGGATGGACAGTCACTCCATATACCCCCTTTGTGCAGATCTGAAAGCAGCAGCCAGACTTCCCAAATCTGAGCCATTTTAGTCCTTTAGAAGTCTATAAATTCCCTGAACCCCAAAGAGCTAGTAAGCAGGGTGGACACACCAGGCACAGGGCCGTACCTTGGATGAGGTTGCCCTAGGAAAGCTGGACGCAGGTAATGCTGTGCTGATGCGCACTCTGGTGGCCATGAAGCAGCTCTGCAGGCCACCAGGAAGATTTTTGAACTGGATTCCAAGGGAGCCTAGGAGTCAAAACCATCAATGGCCCCCAAACCTGGCTCCCCCTATCCCCATGGGTGCCAAGCTCAGGCTTCCAGCTACTCCTTCCCAAAACCTTCCCGATCTCCATCCCACCCCTCGGCCCCTCTCCTGGGCACGCTGGCACCCATCTTAGTCCCCAGGAGGACCAGACCCCTCCCAGGCTGTGGCCTCTTCGGGGCAGGCTCCAGCCTCCCCATTCTTCTCACTCCCATGCTTCAATCCGGGCTTGGCCCACAGCAGCCTCGCAGCATTTGCAGGGGAAAACCCTGCAGAGGTGGGGGAGGCCAACTCCCAGCCTACAGGGTCAGGCAGGGCACTTAGGTGAGCAGAACAGGCCAGGCAGAGAACGGGAAGCATATGTCCCAGGAGATGATGCCACTGAAGAGCCGTTGTGGCCAAATGGCCATTCTTCACAAGATGCTGGGGAGCTGGACTTTTATGTGAAATACACCAAGTTTTAAAGGTTGGCTCAATTGTATACACTGCCTAGGCCAAGAAAACACGCTGGCAGGGTGCATCCGGGCCGGGGCCCCAGGTGGAGAGTACTGCTGAGGCCCTGCCGCTGACAGAACCTCCGAGATGGTGGGCGTAAGCCAGTGGTTTTCAAGGTTTTGTTTATTTGAGTAGTTTGTAGCCATCATCATGTTTGATCCTGAGAGGCAAGCGAGGGAGAAAAAATTCTTGGACCCATTTTAAAGTCTGAGACATTGAGGCCAAAGGGGGCTTCTGGCAGGGTCAAGGTCACAGCTAGTAGAGAAGACAGCTCTGAGGCTGCATGAGGCTGTGTCCCCAGCAACAGCAGGCCCCAAGCCTGCCCTAGTAGCCACGCACACAGACGTGTGTCTCAGCCTGGGCGGGGGGCCCCTCCCACCCCACCTCACCCCACCAGGCCTGGACCCTCTTAGCTGGGCCATTCCTAGTCCCCTGGAGAGCCCACCACCCAACAACAGCCGCAATGGTGGCTCCCTGTGCACACTCACACACACACACCTGCCCTCCATGCACACAGCTCCAGGACAGGCAGCCCGGGCAGAGGCACACAGCTTTCTCTACAGGTGCACAGCGCACACACACTCAAGCTCCCTATGGAGCGGAAATACCATAGCCTTGCCCATCATGGGTATAGTGGCAGGGGAAGGGGTGGGGGGCGGGTCCCTGGGTAGGCCAGGCAGGTGGCCATGGCCAGTGTGGCAGCCTCACCAGTTGGCCTTCACTGCCTTGATGTCACTCACAAGGTTCTGGGCCAGGCAGATACCAAAGATCTGTAGGACAAAGAGGCAAGTGAGGGAAAGTCTGCCGGCAGGGCAAGGGTGTGGGGGGGCATGCTGTGCTGAGTCAGTACCTGGAGGAGGGCGATGCCCACAAAGACCCCAGCCACAACGATCAGGTTGTCCTGCAGCCACTTCTCAAACTGGCCCACACAGCCTTTGGTGTGGATGGAGCCCTGCTGCTCCAGCTCCTGGGGACACACAGGCAAGGGGCTTGGCCCACCCACCCCCATAGGCCTCCTCTCAGCCTAGACTGCCAAGCTTGTCTCCACCCCAGGGTCTTACACCTTTGCACCTGCTGCCTGGATGGAGCTCTACCACAGGGCCTTTGCATGACAGATTCCTTCTGGTCATCAGAATCTCGGAACAGATGCCCCCTCCTTCAGGAGGTCTTCCCTGACCACCCGGCCCCAATCCTATCAACCTCCCTTACTTTATTTGCATTCAAGCTCTTGGTTGAAATTGTCACATTACTGTTCACATGTATTTATCCATTAGCTTTCTTTCTTTCTCCCTCTACTAGTGTGGGAGCTCCTTGAGAACAGGGGCTCTGTCTACCTAGCTCATGACCATGAATCCCTAGCATCTAGGGCACTGCCAGGTGTGAGCACCAATGGGTGCTCGACAAAGAGCTGCAACAAGCAAACACACTTGTGTCTGTGCTCATGGGTCCACTGCCCCCATGTTTGGAAGTACCAAGCTCTAGATGCCTGGATGGTTCCTAGGACTCAGTACCCCCTCCCCCACAGAATTCCTGAGACCTCACAGAGGAGCTTATGGGAGGCTGCCCTTTCCATCCCAATGCCCCCAACTCTGTCCCCACCCCTCTCACCAGCTTGAGCCGGACATCGTAGCCACACTGGGTGTTGAGGACATCTTCCTGAGGAGAAATAGGCCAATAAGCGAGTTGGTGAGGGGATATCCCACGGGGGCCCATGACACCCAGCACTGGAGTGGTTCTTGCTTCTCAGGGGAAGCAGATGGAACCATGGACTCCGCCATGCCCACCACTCCTAGACAAGGCTCACAGAGGCCCACACACCTCTTTCCTTGGTGCCAGGACACATGGCTACAAACGCCAGCCTGAGCTGCCTCCTGTTTAGGAATCCTGCCTGCTCGTGTTTTCTAAGAATGGGAAGAATCCTGGCCCTCAGTGTCCCAGGTGAACTGTGCTGGGAGAGAAGTCACCAGGAGAAGTTTCTGCTCTGAAGAAAGCCATACAAGGGGTCAGAAGCCCCACGCCCGACCACACCAGCATGGCGGCCCAGCGGTGTGGCAGCTGCCTCACTACAATCATAGAGACAGGTTTTGCTGAAGGGGCGCAGGCCCCACTGCTGCCCACGGACACAAACTCCTCAGTGTAGGAGGGGTGCTCCCATGTAAAATGACCCCCACCCCGGCACCCAAGGCCCCCAGAGCAGGGCTGAGCCCAGCAAGCCCTGTGGTGGATTTTTTCCATACTTGGTCTGCGCACAGCAATGCCCCTGCCCCTCCTCACCACATCCCACTCACCGCAGGGTCCCGGATGCAGCAGGAGAAGGGCACCCCGCAGCGCTCCCGGCTTGGGTTCAAGTCAGTGCAGTTGAAATAGATATTGAGGTTCCAATCATTAGGCCCTCGGGCTCCGCAGCAAGACCACTAAGGGGCGAGAGGAGAGCCCTAGGTGAGCCAGGCCCACCCCAGGAGCCCCATCCAGTTTGGAGACAGGCCCAGGCTACAGGGAGACAGGGCAGGGCTGTGCTACGAGGGGGTCTAGGGGCAGCTGGGCAGGTGGGCCCCTCCTCACCCTCCCAACTGAAAGGCCAGACCTAAGCCCAGACCATCAGAGCATCACTATGCTCCTGCCCAGGTTGGTGGGGGCAGGGGGGTACTGGGAAGGGGTGCCCTGAGAAGTGGGTATCAGGCCAAGCCCTGTGGGGGAAGGTACCACTGAACCCCATGTCTGTACTGGGTCTCCCCACACTTGCCCCAGAGATTTTGCGAAGACTTTCTCTCTTCCTCTCTGCAGGGACAAGAGGGTAACCCTGTCACCGTCATACACCCTTACACTTCATAAATGCCACGGCAGCACCTATATCCCCAACACCTCTACCCAGAATATCGTGCACTGCCTCCCTAGGCGTGGCAATAGTGAGTGTGAGGCCGCACTGAAACTAGCTCGTGAGTCAGGGGAGGCAGGAGCACATGCCTTAGACCACCCAACACAGAAACCAGCCCTCAAGGGACCAGCTTAATGCAGACAGAGATAGGCCCCTATGGGCAGAGCAGGGAGAGTGAGGCCTGGCCAGCGGCTCTGTGTGCACAGGTCCCAGCAAACAGCCTGGCCTCTGCCTGCCTCTTCTCGCTCTGCTCAGCACTGATGTTCCTGTTGGGGAACATCTGCCCCTCTTTCCACAACCCTGCTTCTTCTCCAAGGCCTTCCTCTTCTCCACCCTTCCTCATTTCAGCTCTTACCACTATTCACAATTTTGTATACACACGTGCGCACGCACACGTACATTTGTCTGTTTTGCTTATCATCTGTCTCTTGCCCCAGACTGCCATCCCCATGAGGACAAGTCCCAGCTTTTTTCACCACTGAATTCCCAGCAACCTTCCCAGGGTCTGGCACACAATAAACCTGTACCAATTCTGTGTTGAATGAACAAATAAATCATATCCTAACTGCCTCACTATATGTCTGCTCTGTCCTGAGTTGAAAAGTCCTCCAAGAGGTACCGGCTCTGGTTCATCTCTGGATCCCGGAACAGTCTCTTGGGTTGACGGCCCTGAAGGCATGTAACTGTGGAAGTGGATGTGACTGGGTGAGACTATGTGTAAGTGGGTGTGAGTGGATGAGGAGGTGCAGGCAGGAGGTGTCTAGGATCTCGTGAACTGTTCACTGACTGCTTCTTCACATTGGTTAGGTATAGAGTTTAAGAGCAGAGCTTTGGTTGAGGGGGAAAGTCTCAAACTCTAACATGTCCAGAGGCCAAACAAACAATAAAAATGAGAGAAGAGGGCCAACAGGTATAATAAAATAAAGAGTGGCAGACAATGGCAAACAGAGAGCTCCTATACCAGCAAAGGGGATAGCAGCAATGTAACCGCAGCCAAGACTATGGGTCCAGAGTTTATTAGAAGGGGAAATTTATATTTTTATATCAAATTTTCTCCTTTAAGTGTATTGTAAACCTTGGCCTACGACCTGCCAGTTTGGAGTCTCTGGCCTCTGTTCCCCAACACTGGGTCCTTGCAGAACTAGGCATAATGGGGACCTACAGGGATCACGTAAACTAGCTTCCCCTCAGACAGGGGCCTCCTGGCTCTTTTCCCCGGGGCATGGGTGGAGGAATGGTCCCAGCACACACGGGGACTTATTCTTTCACACATCTGCCCAGCAGGAGCCTCATGCAGGTAGCCCAGGCTGGTGCTGGACTCACATATTCCTGAGCAAAGTCAATGAGGTTCTGGAGGTCAATGTCGTCCCGATAGGCCTTAACATTGTTGTTGATGAAGAAATTGAGCTGGTCTCGAATCCAGTCCTTGAATACGAAGGCCAGAATCCCTGTTGCCAGTTCCAGGAAGAAGATGAGGCCGAGGAACACGGAGAACTGGGGTGGGGGACATACAGATTGTAGGGATCAGAGGTGCAGGGCCTGCGGGTGCCACGGGGCAGAGCTCCACCCCCACCCCAACCCAAGAAAGTGTAGAGTCCCCACCTTTTCTCCCATTAACATTGTTTTGTGATGGTGAAGGACAGCACTGCTCTTATAACCCACTTATTCTGCTTCCTCTGGTAATCATCCTGTTTTCGTTGAAAAACCACCCTCCACATAGCCTTTAATTTAGTTCCTGTGGCTCAGGCAGAGCCATCTCCACCTCCTTCCCCATTCCCAGATAGAGGACATAGCCTGTTAGAGGAGCCCACCAATCAGAGCGCTACCTCTCCCAGGGCCACAGGGATTGGTCCAAAGACAGCCAATCTGGACCAAAGAGATGCAAAGAAGGGACTGCTTCCGATTCTTGATTTCTACTCAGGTCCTGCTCTCAGTCAGATGAAACCCATCTCAGGCTCCTCAGGCTCCGCGCTGACAGCAAGGAGCCTGCTTGGGATTCTTTCCTTCCTTCCATCTCTCCCTTTCTCCCTCTTTCTCTCTCTCTTCTTTCTCTTTCTTTCTCTCTCTCTCCCTCCCCCCCTCCTCCCCACCTCCACTCACACATGCGCACATGCCTGCACTCACTCTCTCAAAATAAACTTAAAAAATTAAAAAAAAAAAAAAAAAGACTGGATGACTGGTTAGGAAGAGAGAGGTTCAGCCTCTAGTAGGGGTTCCCGGAGGGGCAGTATGAAGCTAGCCCCCACCCATTCATGGGCATCCTTCCACCCCTTGGGGAATGGAGCCAACTGGAGGGACAGAGAAGAGAAACAGAGAGACCAGGCCAAGTGACATTGCGGTGGCCCCTAGATCCAAATGTGCTGACACCCAGCACACCCCTGGGCTTCCCATAGTGAGCCCATAAATACCCTTTCATGCTTAGGCCCCTGGGTTTCAGTCATAGCAGAAAGAATCCTATATAGGTAATACAATTCTGACGATTACTGTTATAATAACGTAATAATAGAACTACCCATTATTAAGTACTAACTATATAGATGTGGGAGGAGGTTGGGGTCCCCAGTGGGCCTAGGTGAGGGTGTACTCACAAACTTGAGCAGGAAGGTGTTCTCCCGGAGGGCCCCGATGCAGCCAGCAAAGCCCAGTACTGACATGACACCTCCAACCACTACGAACAGCCATACGGGGTCGAGGCCTCCCAGATCTGTCAGCGCTGAGATGTTAGAGAGAACGCCCTGTGCCAGGGGAGCAAAGGCAAGTGGTCGGCCCGATCCTCCCACCACCTCAACCCATGGCAGCCCCACGCCCTACTGCACCACCTTACCTTCTCACCCCAGGCCCAGAGGCCAATGGCCAGGAACAGGGCTCCCAGCACCTGCAGAAGCAGCATCAAAGAGCTGAGGGTTGGAGCAGCATCCTTCCCCACCCGGACAGAGCCCCCTCCCCCCTAGTACTCAGGGTCTTCAGGAAGCCAGGAGGAGAGAGAGGAGGAGGGGTGGGTCCAGGGTCCTTTCTACCTTTCCAAGAATACATTCCAGTGTTTCTCCCCCACAAAACACAGCCTGGAGGATGGAACCCACCTTAGCCCTTCCCAGAACTCAGAACTGGAGCAGAGGATGGCCAGGATACTCCTGCCAAGCAGCAGCAGCAGCAGCAGCAGCAGCTATGTCCTGAGCCTCTCCTCCCACCAGACCTGTCTGAGTTCTGGGCTCCTAGCCTCCTTTCTGCTCCTTCCCAATCTGGCCATTCCACTGCCCTCCAACTCTGTGATGGTTGCCCTACTCCATTTTCTGTTTTCATAGCTCATAAGCAAAGACCCCTGAATGACAAGGAATCCCAATGTGAGCAGGATCCAGCTGAGGGACTCTAGTCTGGGCGGGTGGCTGTGCCCTTGAAAACTTCTGGCCACAGTTCTGCCTGGGCCTTCTAAGCACAACCCACCATCCGGCCTCAGTTCCTTACTGGGAAGAGCCCTGGATGTCAAGGCTATCAACCTGAGACTGGGCAGCTTCCCGGATGTTCAATCCCACAGGAAGAGTGTCCCTCCTGCCCCAGCCAGCACAAGGCCGTGACCCCACCTCTTCAGACCTTCCCCACCCACCTGCTTTCATAGGCTCCTCCCCTTCCCCCCACGAATTCCAGTCAATTCCACCATGATCACCCACTTTAACGCCTTCCTCTCTCTGACCCCAGACTCCTCCCACTGCTGTATTCTTCTCTGGAAATAGCTTTCCTTCCCCTCACCTCTATACTAGATCTGGAATGTGAAACGAAACATCACTTCTCCTGCCTCATCCCATTTGACCCACCCATGGCCTTTAGACAGGTGACTGACTACTACTTTCTCCTTTCTGAACCCCTCCTTGGTTACCCAACACCAATCCTCTCTCTGCTCCTTCTCAGCCTCCCTCCCAGGATTCACTGCTTCACCTGCCCTATGCACATGGCCACCCACCCACCCCCACCCCCAACCAGGTTTAACCTTCAGCCTTCTGCTTTCTTCCTCCTCCACACTTATTATCCACACCATCAGATGCCGACATCTCCCAGATCTCCACCCAAACCTCTCCCTGGCTCCAGACTCCTATGTCCAACTGCCTGCTGCAAACACCTCCAAGTCCCAGGCCCTGTTCCGTGTGCCGGGAATACATCAGAAAATAGAACAAATGAGCTCTCTGCCCTCATGGAGTTTACACTCCAGTGGGAGAAATCCACAGTGAGCAAACAAGGTAATTTCAGATACCAACAGATCCTTTAAAGAAAACCAAACAGTGATGCAGTGGGGAGTGACTGCGGGTTGTGGAGGCATGCTTCAGTTAGGGAAAATGGGGATATTTTAGCTGAGGTCTAAATAGCGAAAAAGTGTAGTGAGAAGGAAATTCCAGGTGGAGGGACTGGCAGAGGCCCAGAGGTAAGATCATGTTTGGTGGTGCGAGGGATAAACTGAAGGGCAGCAGGGCCAGACTCCAGAGGGTGCTGGAGGCCATAGGAGGAGTCTGGACTGTATTAATTGTGGGAAGGTTCTCAGCAGGGTAACAACCAGGGTCTGCTTTCCTTTAAAACAAACAAAAATCTTGGAGCCTATATGAAAGGCACCTCCCTCCAGCCACCTTGACCCAAACCTGAAACCCTCTTGGCCCTCCAAGCGTCCCAGTCCTGTCAATTCAGCCTCCTAACTTCCCCTGGAGCCTTCCTCACTTCCCACTCCCCAGCTCCTAGCTGTGCCCCAGCCCTCCTCCTAGATCTCCCACTTCCAAGCCCCATGCCTCTCACCCACTCTCCCCATGCAGCCAGACAGATCTGCCTCTAGTACAAAAGCCAAAGCAGACCCATTATCCAGCGCTGAAGCCCTCACTGCTCTACATTGCCCTCAACATAAAATTCAAGCACCAGGCCAGCCTTTCCTGCTCTGGCTCCCCACCCCCACTCCCCTGCAAAAGTTGGTGTGCCTGCAAAGAGCCTGAGTTTCTCTTGCCTGTCCCCCTTGACATGGGGGGTTGGGGGGAGGGGGGTGGGACTCACTATGCTCAATGCTCTGCCTCACCTTTACCCACTGCCCTCTTGGCTCTGTGCTTACTGGCCCTGTCGTTCTAGGTTAAATGACTTAACATCTCTGTGCCTGTTCCCTCATCTATAAAATATAGATAATAAATAAAATAGCTGTGTGAATACAAGTTAGAATTCATTTAATCGGCCTAACAACCCTGAGGGGCAGGCTTCATTACCCCCACTCCCAGGAAGGGAAGCTGAGGCCCAGAAAGAAGTGACTTGCCCAGTCTCAGAGCTCTGCTTGCTACACCCAGGCCTCCAGACTTCCCCACCAGTACTCTCTGCACATTGCCCACACCCTGGAGAGCTGAGCATTGCTGGAACCAGAAGGCCCATCACACAGGGGCGACTGCATGGGCAGCACGTGGGTGGAGGGCGGTGCCAAAGTCTTGCTGAAAGAAACAGAATGGGCCCGGCATTTTGACACAAGGCAGCAGGAGCAGACTGCAGAGGCAGCAAGCAGCCTTGGAGATGGGATGGGGGAGGGAGAAGGGAAGATGACTGGGGAGGGAGAAGGGAAGATGACTTGGCAGGGCCCTGGGGGCACAGATGCCACCCGGGGAGGGGCATTTGAAGCTCCCTTCTCTGGCAGGGGCAGCAACTGCCCGCGAAACCTCGGTTTTGTCAGCTGTAGAATGTTGAATTCTGTTCCCCAGGGCCACCTCAGGACGTCTCAGCAGGGGAGATCTCCTGCCCCCAGCAGAGGACTAGAGCTGTTGGCCCTCCCCCAGCCTGCAAGCCTCCTCACTGAGGAGCAAGACCCACACACCACCCCTTCCCCGCTCCCCCCCCCCCCCCAAAGGAGCTTAAGGCTGGGTGAGGGAATCCGGCCCTTCCCTTCGCGGAGACACTTCCCTCGGTGGGCTAAACAAGGGTGGAGTTCAGCGAACACCCCACACCCCAGAGTAGCAATGAGGCTGGATGGGAGAATGGGCGACGGGGCACCAAGAGCATCCCTGGGACCCTTCCCCTTTCTCCACCTGGACTCTGGAAGATACCAGGAGACTCCACCCCCACATCCTACCCCGGCGGCGCCTGGGACCCGCCTCCAGCAATCCGGGACTCTCCGTAGTTCCCCGGAGTGGTCCTGGGAGTGGGCGTGGAGTGGGAAAAAGAGATGGGGGCTGGGGGGAGATGGGGGGGAAAGACCGCTCTCTGCCTTCAGGATTTGGGACCGTCCCCCTCCCTCCCCCCCAGCCCCTGCAGTAGGGGGCTGAACCTCCTTCTCCCGCCACCTGAATTCAGCACGGGGCCCAAACCCACCCCGCTCTCACCCAGAAGACAATGTTGAAGCCAAACAGGAAGTATTTCCCGCAGCAGCCGACCTCGGGTTCCTGGAAGTGCTGGTGCTTGCCCGGCATGGTGAGCAGTCGCCCGCCGGCCTGGGACCGGAGCTGGGGCTGGCCCGGCCCTCCACGGGCCGCCCTGGGCTATAGCCGCCCGGGGCCTAGCCCGGCGGCTGCGGCTTCATGGCCGCGGCCACACAGAGAGCCGGTCGGGTCCCGCCCGCCCCGCAGGGACCGCCCCCGGCGCCCCGACCGCCCAGCTCCCAGCCCTCTCAGTCCCCTCAAAGCCCCGCCGCCTCTAGGCCTGACTCCGCCTCCGTCCTACTCTGTGCCCTCGGAGCCCCGCCTCTAGGCCTGAGTCTGTGACCTCCGGGCTCCGCCCCAGGCAGGTTCCGCCCCAGGCAGGCCCCGCCCCTCTGCCCGACTCGGAACCCCGCCTCTAGGTCTGACTCCGCCCTGAGCGCCGGCAGCGTTCTCTTTCCCCCCCGACAGCGTCCTAAGGACCTGAGAAGCTTGACGATGGCACCGCAAGTCGCAGGTACGGAACACCCTCAGTTACTCCTACCCCACCAGGCACAGTACCAGCGCCACTTCAGTCCCCAGCCTTGCTGTTGGAACTCAGTCCTGGAGAAGAGTAACTGATGCTCTAATGAGCAGATGGGGATGGCGATATGGATCGTGTTTTTAAAACACAGGACATTTTATTACAGTGTAATCGAAGCAGACGCACTTTTCACTCAACGGAAATTAACTCTACCTACACTGGCTCAAACTCAGGCCTGATGACATCTAGGTCTTGTGAGGGCCGCGGCCTCTGCTCCCCGACACTTCAGTTTTGCCAGGGGCATATACTCGACCCCCTGGCTCAATGACCCTCTGACATTGAAACCTCGCCGACTCTTCCCATCTTACCCCTCTCCCCATACTAGATGGATCCCTGATTGGGCCCTGGGGGGGGGGGGTGTCTCACGCGAGCCCCTCAAGGCAGGACAGGAGATTAAGGTTTTGGGGGGCCCAAATCTTACTCAATTTTAGAACCCTCAAAAATAATTCTAATAATTCAGAAGTGAGTGTTTATTTGGAGCAGGAACAGAAAGGGGCTTAAACTTCTTCACCTTCCAGTTAATCCATCTCAAACCTAACCACCACTGTCCTGTCTCATCTATCTACCCGCCTCCATTCAGCCTGACTCTGAGGCAGGCAAGGCCCAGACAGCCCTGGCCACAGCTGAGGAAAGGGCAAGTAGACACACAGGACTCTCTCAGTCCTTAGCTCACCACATGTCTGTGAGATAGTGGGGTTCTGCCTGTAAGCCTCCAACCCTTTTGATCTACAACCCCACTTCCGAGGCCCCACCCACGGCTGCTTGAGGGAAGGTACAGGATACTGGGGAGGCTCCAAGGCTATAAATCTGATGAAAGGCAATTCATAAAGGTTTAAAGTAGAGTGATTACAAAGAGGAAAGCCCATCCCCCTCCTGTCCTTGAGCTCCTGCTCTCAGAGTGTCAGTGGTCTTGGGCCTGCTCCCCCAAATCAGAAGAGTCTGGCCCTCAGGTCACCCAGCCTCTTTCTCAGGGGTGCAGAGAGAGTAAGTGCTGGATTGTAGGGTTCTCTTGCCATCTTTCCACCTTCATCTGAGCTCTCCTTTCCCCAGTGACTCACCCCCAGCCCACCCCCCAGGTGAAACAAGGAAACTCAAGGCTTTCCTCCACCTGTTCTGCATCCTCAGGATGGCTCCCTGACCACAGATCTATGCCTAGGCCCCAACTCCTATTAAGCAATGTTCATATTCACTCCAGGACAAGTGAGAACCCGGTTCTCTACCCCCTAGTCCTACCCAGCATCAGCACTGTAGCCCAGCATCCCCTTACTTACAGACAGACAGACAGACACACACAGACACACACACACACACACACACACACACACACACACACACACACAGAGTGAGAGTCTCAGGAGCAGCTGAATCACACCACAAACTTATTCTTGGCTAGGGAGTTGCTCTTGGTGGCAGTGTCTGCATGGGCCTGGTACCCAATGACGATCTTCGTGGAGAGGCCCAGGCGCTCTTTGTACACACGCCTGGGGGAGGAGTAGGAGAAGAAATTAAATAGTCAGCAGCAAGTCCTGGAGATCACCTGGGACCCTGGGTCCTTTGCCCATACGTCCTACCCTAGTTCCAGCCACCATCATTCTTGTGACGTCTTACCCATGTGGAAACCCAAAATACGACTCTTTACACAAAAGAAAAGAGTCCTGCTGGAAACAGCTTGAAATCTGGATTCCAAACCCTCATATACATGGGTAAGGAAAAAAGAGGAGCTGACATGGAGAGTTCCAGAGGTCTCCCTCACAGGCCAAGCCACACCACCCTCAACTTCTCCCCTGGAAGAGACCCTGTGCCAGAGATATCACTCACCCAATGTGCAGCACGCCCGCCTGGTTCTCTGCCTCCCTGGTCCACACAGCAATCTTGTCTCCCTTGGTTCGGATGTTGATGACAGCCCCACACACCTCCCGGCTGTGCTCCTCAAAGCTCTCCCCGATCAGACACAGCAGCTGGGGCCAAAAGGAAGGATGGTGAGACCTCCACCTCAGTTACAGGGACTGCCCCACTGTCCTTGATGGTGCCACCACACCAGCCAGCCTCTTTTCTTGGGGACCTCCCCCGCCTTCCCTCCCCTCCCAACCTCCACTCACGGTCTCCAGCCACAGGCGGTCCAGCTCACTGTGACGCTGCTGCTTGGCAAGACTGACCAGCCAGCGGCCACCCCTCTTATTCCTGCTATCTTCCCACATGGGCTCAATGCCATCCTAAGAGGTGGAATGACAAATCAACTGCCTCCCTTTCTTCAAAGGGAAGTGGGGACCCAACCATCTTCCCAGGCGCTGCTCTGACCCCTAAATAAGCCTCAGTAGGCCAAGTTCCCTCTTGCTTCCATTCCCTCTGTATGGGCAGCTTCCACCATCAGCCACTCGACCCCCCAGACCCTCCTTTGAGCTCCCACAATCCCCTGATCCTCAACACTGGTCATCTTTTGTAGCCTTGTCATATATGTGTGTATGTTTGTCTCTTTTACTGAACTGAGCTCCTTGACGCAGGAGTTCAAAAGGGGGAGGGTTGATTAAGGAAGCCTCTGGGGCTACCCTAGTGTGTGGAAGACCAGACATCCCAGGCTGGGCACAGACCCCCTGGGGAAGTCTTTAAACACTGATGCCAGGGCCCCACAGTACATACCTGCTAGGTCAGCACCTCCAGGGATGGGCCTGGACACTGATGAGGAGTGTCCTCGGGAAATTCTGATGCATATGCCTAGTTCAGGAGCCAGGCCAGAAACCTGGGCTCCTTCCTGGTTCCCCCTTCTCCCCTCTCCCCTTCCAGACTCATAAATGTCCTATAAGTACAGCTCTAGTCTGACACTCTACCCAAGCTTCTGTATATAGCATTTCCTCAGATTGGAAGTCCCACCTTGGCTCTGAGGAAGGCTGTCTGTGGCACCCCACCCCCAAACTCCCCATGAGGGAGGAATGCAGAAGCTGAGCTGAGGAGAATCAGCCCTCCTGTGGCCTGAGGGGGCGGGTGGGCAGAGCTTACCTTGAACAGGGCGTAGTCACAGCCAGAAGAGAGCTTACTGGCCAGCTGGATGTGACTGTACATCCTGGAGAGAGCCCCCCACCCCGCCCCAATCCAGGCTGAAAGTCCAGACTTTTTAAGGCCTGGTTCCAACCTGCCTCACCGCCCCAACTTCTTACCAGACCCCACTGTTTTCCACCCACCTTCAGGCCTCCAAGCCTTTGCTCACTCACCCTTCTCACCAACCCCTTGCCCTCTTCTATCTCTACTTACCCAAACCGTCAAATCCCACCTTCTCCCTGGAGCCTTCCCTGACCATCCAAACCCCTCAGGAGGCTTTTAGAGCCCCAGTGCCGGGGCAGGGGGTGTTTTGGGATTCACCCATGGACACTATCAAGCAGCCTAATCCTCACTTTGTGGCTGAGACCAGCTCAGAGAGGGGAAAGAACTTGTCCAGAGTCACAAAGCCAAGGAGTGGCAGAGTCAGGGTCAACTCCTGGC